>NC_083787.1:8440810-9040810 GCF_015708825.2 Lethenteron reissneri
CCGAAAGAACCAAGAATAAGTCTACATTGTAGATGGCCAATACGCTCACCATGCATAAAAACCAGGCTACAGTCTACATTATAGACTGGCAGTACACTCACCGAGATTAAGAACCAGACTACAGTCTACATTATAGACTGCCTGTACACTCACTCCGATAAAGAACCAGGCTACAGTCTACATTAGTGTTCTTTTAGTTTTTTTATAATTTTTTATTGATTTATTTTTAATAATAATTTTTCTATCTACGTAACTTTACCGAAAGAACCAAAGAATATATATATGGGTATATATTAAATTAAATGTCATCACCAAACTGTGAACATTTGCACCTAATTCGATTTAAATTTGTGAACAAGGCTGAAGAGCCAATGGGGCTCTGGTAGATTAAAAGTACAATACGTGCAATGTGGATTTGCAAAGCGTCTAAATGTTCCGTCATTTCAAGACGCTGTACAGAAAGATTTGAAATATTTACTTTAGAGAGAGCAGTCCGTTATAGCCAGAGGGATAAAGGGAGGCCTTGAGCCTGGACTTGTACAAGGGCAGCCCGGACATCTTTCTGACAATAAAATAACAAGATTCATAATGAACCTCACCATGTATTCAAAGACAATAGTCTTTCGTCGTATATGGAGAGGTGGACTGTTATGGTTGCAGGTCATCCTTTTTTTATACTGCACTACCATGACATTGTTGAAGATGGTTGACGTTTTACTTTTAAGTTCTTTTCATTGACGCATATCGAGTATCATGCACATTTCGATTTAAAGCTTTCGTGACTGCAGGGATTCATCTTCTTGGTTCTTTCGGTAAAGTCACGTAGAAGGGAAGTAATAAAATAATAAAAAATAAAACATAATAAAATAATTCTCACGACGTTTCGGCCACAACGCAAGCAGCCGTCCTCAGGTGGCCGAAACGTGAGAATTATTTTATTATGTTTTATTTTTTATTATTTTATTACTTCCCTTCTACGTATCATGCACATCCTCAGACAGTCAAAGTTGTATGTATAAATTGGTTTAAAGAATATATCCATGCTCCTTGCGAGCCACGTTCGGTGCAGTCTGTACATATACCGCGCCTCCGATGAGCACGGTTGGCTACGTACGGTGTGAAAGCAGTTCAACTATACGTACATACGTCAGTGAATTACCAGGCGATTATTATTGTGGAAAGAATGGCGATTGTTGCATTAAAAAAGTGTTGATGCTTGTTTCTCACTGCAGTGTTGGGGAGAACCTGGCCTATACCCTGTCTGCATTTGTGGAATTGATGGATCACAGCATTATGTCCTGGGAATCCTTCACCCAGGGACCATTTGTTAAAAAGGTAAGGTATCCTTGGTCAATATTCCGACCACTATAAATATGTTGCGGGTGTTAGAACAACACCGAGTCTATGGGGTATTTTTTTAGCAATGAGTAAATACGCCTTTTTGAGAAGGCTTTTGATTATTTTACTCAGTTGTGTTTAAAAAAAATCTATAATTATAAACATTACTCGGACACAAATACTGTGCAAATGTCAAGAGGCCCTTTAGAAATCAATTGATCCCATGTGATGAACAAGACGCATGAGCGCGTTTGATTTTTCTCCCGTTTATATTTAAATTTTGCTGTCAAGATCGCGTCATTTGCATTCAGAGCTGGCAGTGAACGGTGTCTCTTTCACCTTGCGTCTGGCAAGTACCCCAGAAGATGATGTCCGTGATGTAAAAATGTATATCCACACAAGGTTAATTAAGACCGTCTTTGTATGCTCCGCAAAAAAGTGTCGCACTGCAATCAACAGACTCCGTTTTTTAAACCTGATTTGGTTATCGAAATACTAATATACAAATATGTACGTAATGCAAAAAAACTGAACGCATTCATGCCTTTAAGGAGTTTATAGTAGTTGATCTTTTCGACCTTGGACCTTCTTCATAGCACATAAAGGAGGGCCATTGCCAAAAGAAGCAATGTTACCCAAAACATTACCTCATAATATACCTTTCCTTTTAAGGCGGTGTTATTGATGAATGCTGTTGAGTTTTTTTGTTATTAGTGCTTGTGCACTGCTGCCAAAAAAGTATCACCAAATATGTCCATATATATATAAACCAGGCTTGCGGTAGGTTGTGGATGGAATCATGTTGAAGTTCTTACCTTCTGGTGGTGCACTGTACGCTTGTGTTGATTCAGCTGTTCGAGGCGCAATGATGCGCCGTGGGGAGATTGGTTGGACGTGCGTGGCTGTGTGAAAGATCGCGGGGTGTGCTCAGCTGTCGTATAACGCCACTGTGTTTGTAGCAAAGCGCAGTAGTGGTGCTGCGTTGCTTCGTTCACAAGGAGGAAATCTGTGAGCTTTGCGAGTCTCTCGTGAGGTGTTCTAGTGTGGCTTCGAGAATGATAGACCGTTTGTTCAGCTGCAGATAGACGACGAGTTTTTGGTCCATGGGAAGCAGTGTGGAATTCTGTCTTACTATTACATTGTATAACAATAATATCCTTCGAAATGAATGCCTTAATACCTTTCATAAGTGTGCTGCTCTACGAATGTTTGAACGATTACTTTTTTAAGAAATGGAACGCCGAGAGAAACCCAACGCATAAGAGCGGGAAACACTCAAACGCTACACAAATTGAGCAGCAGTCTTAACTACTATTCTGCCTATTGCAGTCCCTCTTGTAGCCCAGAGGGTAAGGTGCATCATTCACATTATGGTACCTGCTCAATGGACAAGCCCCTATGTCACGAGCTGTGGTTTACAGGTGTAAACCACAGTGCCCAGCTGGGAACGACTTTTGAGAGGTGACGTTTCTCATTTTAACGGGTGCTCACGAAGGGGTTCACAAATACAGTTATAGCGGAGAATTAGACTTACACGACTGCCCGTGGTGTAACGGTGAGCATGCTGGTCTTAAATTCCCACCTCCATGTCTCCAGCAGTATAAACAAATTAATGCTCTGCAGTCTATCGGTAGGCCGTGTGTGGTGGGGAAAAGTGTGGGTATTCCCATCACTTCCACGATACACATCACCAGAAATTGGGATCGTAAACAATCCCAGTCCTTGAGATCTACTCAGTTTCTCTGGCCTCGGCACGCGCCAAAATGTATGCCATTCAGTTTAATTGCGCTCTCCTGCTTGCAGCACTTGTCCCTGTGGTCTATTGGGCTAAACAGATCCGTGTGTCGTTGCATGCTCTTCGTGATGCCACGCCAGGTGGTGAACTTCGCTACCCGGTCGACAGCGGACGCCACCGTGCTGCAGCGCTCGCTCGCGATCCTGGAGAGCATGATTCAGAGTGGGAACGCGCTGTCCCTGCACGTGGCCTCCGAGATCTCCATCCAGCAGCTGCAGCCACATCTCTCCGTGTGCGTACGCGCCCAAGCACGCACACACCCCCCCCACCCTCCAATCCCTTCACATCTCGTCTCCTCTACTATGTGAGGCATGGTATCAAGTAATGCATGCGGATAAGCTGGAATTTCTTTTTATGTATGACATTGGTTACTTTACAGGGAGCACAATTACATGGAGCCTAAGATTGCAGTTGCAAACGGACTGCACCAAATTGCTACTGCAACAAGAATACTGGAGTGTTTTTTTTTCCCGCACTGGCCCAATGCAAGGGGCCCCCCCTGTTTTACCTCCCAGTATCTCAGTTGAATCGCTGACGTGTGTGGGTACTCGTCGTTACTTAATTGCTCGAGAAAATCGACGTTGTTCGTGTTGAGCGTGGAGTTCGCAACCCCGCAGTGTGGAAGACGCACCGATGCAACCTTAGAGTGATTTCAAGCATCCAAGCATCAATCCTTGCCTCGAACAGGTCCAGACGAATTGCTGGACATAGCATTTCCTCCATGATGTAGTTCGATTAGCTTTTGCAGATAGAGGTAGGGTGAATTGGGTTCTCAGATACTCAAAAATACACGCGAAAAATGTTCAGGTAAACAATTATTATTAAAACATAGTCATATACTGCTTTCATATGTAGCTTAATGCACTATATTTCATCTTTATATGTTTTAGCAACAGTTTAATGGGTACAAATTATATGAGGTCAGAGGTCAGCTCAGCTCGGCGTCTCTCCAGGGACAAAAAAAATCCATTCTGTTTTGTGGAAAGTAACCGGTGGATTTCCTATGGAGAGAATGACTGACTGCCCTCCCCGTGTGCACTGTGGAATGTCGACTGCTGCCAAAAAGAGATTATCACAACACAATACTCCGTTCTCTGTACGGTAAGTCCTCGCTTTAACGCATGTTACAACGCATTTTCGCTCCAACGCTGTTCTTCTGTGGGAGATGACTTTTCGCGCAATGCGGAACGCGCGCTATTATAACGCGGTTTCTGAGCGGCCCGATCACAATATGAGGCATCTTCTTGGTTCTTTCGGTAAAGTCACGTAGAAGGGAAGTAATAAAATAATAAAAATAAAACATAATAAAATAAAATAATTATTTTATTTTATTATGTTTTATAAAATAATAAAAATAAAACATAATAAAATAAAATAATTATTTTATTTTATTATGTTTTATTTTTATTATTTTATTACTTCCTTTCTACGTGACTTTACCGAAAGAACCAAGAAGATGAATCCCTGCAGTCACGAAAGCTTTAAATCGAAAAATATGAAGCATGATAAAGTACGTGGCGGCGTACCCTCATCTCAGTTCTCTGTCTCACAATGGGATGACTGGAGGCTGATCTTAAAGTGCAAATGTGATTCAAATGATTATTTTTTTTTTTTACTTATGCACTGTAATGTATACAGTAATTCTTCGCTTAACACGCCACTTTTTAGGTAGACGTGTATTGTGTTACATGAGGAATTACTGCACTTAAATGTAAAGCTTTCATCTGTATGGGTTAACGATTTTACCCATACTAAGCAGCGAGGTGGAGAATGTGGGTAACAAAGTTTAATTGTTTAGCTGTACAGGTCAAAATACAGCTGTCAGTTAATCATCATCACAGGCCATGCTCAATTCATTGTTGATTGCAATCTCTTCTTACATGATCTATTATGCTCTAAAATAATTTTATTCATGTTATGATTAATTTATTAAATGATCAAAATACATGCATACATTTCTGTGCCTGAGAGTTTTTTGTTTTTATTAATGTAATTGGGTTGGATCAACCTTAAAGCCACCTAATTATTGTATACTCACTCCAGAATTATAATTGTGTTGCATATAATATCGACCCCGATCTTTACAATTAATGAGCACATCACATTGGGGGGTGAATATTTACAGCCAACAGTCACTCCTTCTCTGCTCTGTTCGTATGCCTTTTTACACACTCTCTCCTTTGCGCTGACCATTGCAATAACAGTTTATAAGTCTTGTTCATTGGGCATTACGTTGAGTACGTAAAGGATAACATCCAAGCAATGTTATTTACTAAACCCCCCCTGGGCTGGTATGCTGCAGTGAGTTGGGGTTATAGAGCAGCCTGTAGCAGGTTTACACCGCAGCCTGGTGACCTTATCTTATATTTATATTCTGCCTTTGTCCAATGCGCTTCGCAAGGGATATGAGAAGTACAATTAGGCTTCGCTAAAAGTGATATGGTGAATAGGGATGGGGTATGGGGAAGGAGGTTAGTGGGTACGGGAATTACGAGGGTACCTAGGGATGGAGGGACAGATGGGTCAGGGAGAAGAGGTGGGTATCTTGAGAGAGGAGCTGGAACTAGACAGGGAGGGTGCTTGCTTAATGTGGAGGGGAAGTTCGTTCCAGTACAGGGGGGGGGGGCAAGTAGGGAAACGGAGCAAAAACGGGATTGTGCACAAAGAGAGGGGGGGGGGGAACCGTTTGGAGTAGTGGGAGAGATTGAGAGTGGAACAGGCGGCAGGGGACATAATTCGAGACAAGGGAAGCGAGGTACGGTGGGGCAAGGCCATAAAGAGACCTGAGACTTGTGTTGGCTGTAGATCACTAGCAGAGAATGCCTCCCTCCTCCCAGCGCGTTGCCACCTCCCCTAAGCTGTCGCTGAGCTCTGTGATTTAATGTGAGAGGGCATAAGCAAACTATGCTGAGCTCGCATTAATTATAAGTTGCCCTGAAGCCAGCGATGGGGAGGTCCGTTATAAATTATGTACGGTAGTTATAAATTGTGCGATGAAATTCAGAAGTAATGCGTAAGAAGCTCATCAAAACGTTTAATGGTTTTGGGTTTTATTTGTGGATAATGAGTAAGTGTGATGTAGGGTGTATAATCGGAAGGGTTTTTTTTCTCAATACAGTGGTGCTGTAGTTATTAATACTATCGTTCACAACACTGCATTATGCCTGATAGGATGAATTGTCAGTATTTTTTTTATTTTTTTAGGCAGTTGTAAGCCCTTATAGTTAATGTTTGTATTTTCTTGCAATGGAGATCAGTTTATAGAATCGTGGTTGGTCAAGTCTCCATCTGTCTGGGTAATTAATTATTACGAAAAAGACATATCGATTTTCATGATGTGTGACTTTTGCAGACTATAATAAACTACAAATATCGATTTTCATGATGTGTGACTTTTGCAGACTATAAAAAGCCATTTGATTCAATGGAAACTAACCACCAAAACACTGGAAAACTAAGGCCTTGACAAAAATCTATAGAAATGATAAAAAACATTTATGAAGATGGAACAGCCGCACGAATTACATAAATAAAGACACAAAATACAAATAGGATGAAGAGTCGAGCGAGGAGATGCACTCTCACCAAGCCTTTTCACAGCAACATGAGGGAGGAATTTTCTAAAAATTGGATTGGAGATATCAAAGCAAACAGGACCCTGTGGGGTGGGCTGGTAGGAACGAATAACCAAAGAATATAAACATAATGTATTATTACACTTGTTTAGCCAGGAAAGCCTCACTGAGTCTAAAGGTTTTTGTAGGGTCCTGCCAAGTGTTTGCAGTAGGGGGCGATGTTGCTACACCTAATTGGACATCGGACGGACGGACGGACGATATAATCTATTGTAGGCTGGTTCACTTCGTTCCTACCAGTATAAAGTTGAGCGATAAATGAGAATCCACCTCTGGTTGCTGTTGACGCAAGTCCTCAGGAAATGATTACAGAATTTCACGAATAAAGAAGGCTGCAGAGTAGTGGGTAAAGATAAACATGAGCAAAACATGTGTTTGTGTACATGCAAAATAATTGTTGGAGGGACACAACTGGGAAACACAACAGATTGTACACATATATATATGTCTCTGGGACAATTACAGGAGGACCAGGATCATAATGATGAAATAAAGAGGTGATATAGAGCAGGATTGGCCACTTTTGGAAAATATTTTTTTAATGAAAGTAAGCGTACTAATGTGCCTAAAGAAGGCAATTTAATGCCAGTGCAATATCAAAACTGTTCCCAAGATTAAAAAAATATGTTTAATCTCCTGAATGCAGACACTGAATGTGAACTTCACGACAATTTGCTAAATCCGGGGTAATTCAAGCTTGAATGCATTGAAGTGGCTTTCCCAATGAAAAAATTATGTCAACATTGCTACTTTTTATCTTTTTGCAGAATGTAATTTTAGAAATACGTTGATTTCAATATTTCAACATTTTTGGCGTCTCTCTGACACTTTTGTTCAAATCTATTCTCAGTTATTTTGATCAATGTATCCTTTGTGCTCACACAATTTCCTGAGAGTGCTCTAACTCACATATACACGCCGTCTTTGCTCATCTTTTGTAACTCTCCTAACATTGCCATTGCTGCCACTTGAGGTTTTATCACACAGAAGTGGTTATTGGTCCACCCTTCCAGCACTTTATTGAAAACGAAAAGAGGCTGGCTGGCTGGCTGGCTGGTTCGGGGAGCTTACTCCGTGTCAGGGCTGAGCCAGTGTACAGCTGATATCCATGGTTCGAAACCAGGCAGCCATCCACATTAATTATAGCGAGTTGGTGCTCTCAGCCTAGATGTCAATGGCTGCACAGCAACGTCATTGCATTCGTTTATTTTTTCACTCACTGTTGGTTTGATTGACACGTTTTGGATGCTCGTTGTAAGTTAGAAGTTCTCGGGCGTGGATAGAGAGGCTTATTTCACTAAGTTCAGAAGTAAATATAAAAGTTTTCTCCGCCGGCAGTCGAAGCCCCACCTGTGGTCTACCAGGCCACAAGCCCTCAAAAGCAAAACATTTGTGCATAAGCAAATTTGCGTTCACGGTAAATGTATGTAAAGCTGAAAATACTCACTTTCAGTATGCGTACAATTTCAGTTTTTTTGAAGGGTTTGTCTCTTACTGCACTAGAATCGCTATCCCTTGCATGAGTTTCGATTCCCAGTCAAGGCTAACTTTGGCAAGTGATATCTGCTGAACCGATCGTGTTTCCCTGCCTTCACTCGCCTGCACTGAACAGCAGGGTGAAGAAAAATCAACCCCCGTGACAGAGACTGCACGGGGAAGTCTTCATCCATCCGTGGATTGACAAAGTAATACATCGTTTTAATAATTATTAAAACGATGTATTAAGACGATGTACACATTAACATTTGTTGTAAATATTTCAATGTATTTTTGTGTTGCAGGTCTAATCAGGAAATTCAGATATACACAATCGCTGTCATCAATGCCCTCTTCATGAAGGCGACTGCGGACAAGAAAGTGGTAAGTGAAATAAATATGACTTATCAAAGTGTAATTTGTAGGATTATGTTGTGGCAGTAGCAAATAAACACACGTTTGGATGACAGATTGAGCCCAACCTTTCAGGGACGTTCAAGATTGCACCATGTTGTTCACAATAGTTTGCCATTGTGTGCCAGTGACTTGTGTGAAATTTGACTCCTGCTTTGACAGTCCAGCACCCTGAAGAGTAGATAGCCAGCTGATCTTAAGCTTCTGCCCTCTAGCCTCATTGCCACACAAATGCCCTTTTGTGTCAAAAGCCCAAGCTCTTGCTTGCGAGGTGCACTCGAGTGCATGGCCCTGTGCAGAGATGTGCCCCCACGGCCTCCCAAGCCTCCGCATGTCTCTGATATCTGCCGATGAGTAATGCACCGGGCTGCTTTGAAAGCGCGTGGCACAATGCGAAATGTGTGCTGAGCCTCTGCGCAGAGCACAAGGGGCGGTCGTGTTGAGCTGGGCAGATGTTGCACACTCGCTTCCTTTGTTCGAGCAAGTCTGTGTCGCGGCGGCTGGCTATGGCCAGTGTTGACATCAAGCCGAGCGGGTGGGCGGGCTCTTTTTTACATTTTCCTCCCAAGGTAAACTTTTAAGCGCTTGATTGATGTGCAAGTGGCAAGACAATTTTTTGTCAATATTTTGCAAGCGAGAGAGAAGGCCAAATCACTGCACTTTCCAGAGGAAATTGCCTTCCGCCAGAACACGCATCAGGGACTTGGGTTCGGTAATTTTGTGTTGTGAAATAGGCGTGAATAAGCATGAACCTATTCCGTGACTGGCCTCTATTGCCCTCGCTGGCCCTGCAGATGGGGGTATCGCACAAGGCGATCTCCGCGCGGATCCTCCCAATCACATTTGCAAGTCACTCAAAATAAAGGCTTTCACCATGAAGTTCAGACAACAAGGAATAGGATTGTAAGCCTCGGTTAATTGCATATGCCTTACTTTTTTATACACTAGATCACCGATTATCCGGCAGCTTCAAGTGCCGGATTTTTTTCTATATGCCAGATAATCACGTCATTATTTAAAATAGCTTATTTGTGCACATTCCTGCAAAACATGAAATTGTATCTGTTGCGTGTATAGTTTTTTTAATGTTGTAAATGTATTTACTGTATGAAATTGGCATTAATAAACATACAAAGAGACACACATATATATATTTCCTCGTGTAAGAAGTCACTGTATTTACTGTATCATACTTAGCACGCTAATCTCGAAGACTCATGCGTGGGGTGATGTACGTCGTCCTCCGCTCTTGTTTCAACATGATTGAGTTTGACGATCGCCGGACTGGTTACATCCTTTGGAACGGTTTTAGCGGTTTCGCCGGATTGGCCTGGGACTCCTGGATAATGTTGGAAGCAGCCGGATCACTGCGTGCTGGATAATCTATGATCAACTGTATATTTATGTATATGTAAGTACATTTCAACATTTTCAAGTTTCAACTTCAGTGAACTTATTTTGTTAAATTAGCTTCTTGCTGTCTCTATTGTTTGGTCAATGCACAAATTACCCCCTGATCCAGAGATTAATTACAAACTTCTAAATGAATAAGAGTTATGGTGAGGGTTTAGTTTTTAGTGTTAAAACACGAAACAGCGCTGGGGATCATATATAACAGATAAGAATAGATATTTTACTGCAAATGATGTCATAAAAACGCGTCTTATCAGCAGTTTTTCTCATTTGTAATGTAGTTTCTTGATTTCGGCACGATAAGAATAGCTAGAAATCATGTTGTCTGTGAGATATTTACACATTTCTGCATATTCGATGCGGCCCAAGGGAAAAAAGGCATAAAAGTCATACAGGATTACCACCTACAAAATAGCCCTGCACATTAAGCAAACGTATAATAGACTTAACCAACATTTTCTTAGGTTTTTTCGGTAAAGTCACGTAGGTAAAACATCAAAATTAATAAAAATAAATAAAATAAAACAAAAATCACGACGTTTCGGAGGCAACACAAGTCTCCGTCATCAGGTGGGACCGTCACAGCCGGATTAGCTGCATCAAGTGAGGCAATGATTCAAGATGTATTTATTCCCTTAACCTAAGAATATGAATCCTTGCAGTCACGAAAGCTTCAAATCTAGAATTAACCAACATTAAATGATATTTTTTTCATTTTACCAGTAATCTTGACTTGTGCATAACCAATACATTTGCATTGTCAGTGTTGTAAACTTTAACGCTTTTAATGCCCAATTCCCCATTGGATGTGATCTTTAGTGGTTACGAATGAGGCACGTGAACGGAGAAGTGCACTCATCGCTGCAGTGGGAATTGCTCTGTTGAGCGAACCTAGCGGCACGTAGTAGTCCGTCAGCCTAACCTTGGAGGAACACTTCAGCTGTAATGAGGGGCATGTTGTACCCTTGCCACGTGGTATAACTGCCCCCCCCCCCCCGCACAGAATCTCCAGGAATGCACCGTTGTTTTGAGTGTTCTCCTTGGCTTGCTACACTGAGTGCATTTTGACCAATGGCATCACCATTTGAACCCAGGAGACATGCCGACTGCCTTTTAAAACAAACCACCTCATTGTGCTAGTTTATATTGCTGATGTGTTTGACTTTTTCCCATGCTGGGCATTCCCATGGGAAAAGAAACCTCATCTTCTTTGGCGCAGCTGCGAAACATGACCAGCAGAGTGGGAGTTATGGGAAATGTCCCAGTGAAGAGGCGGTATGAATTTTTTGACCACTGTTATATGTTCCTCTGCTGTCTTTCCTGTAAGTGGCTCAGAGTTACTACTAATACTTAACTTGCCGTGAATACCGAATAAGTAAAGAAAGGTTGACGTTCATATAAATGTGTTGCAACGATGTTTTTATTTCTACGGCAGTAACAATATCTTTTTTGTTACCGCCACACAAACTATTTTTTTGGAGGATTGGAAGTTTTACCGGGACTGAAAATTCCCTTGAGAAATGTCATCGTATTTATGGTATATTCATCGAAAACCTTATTGATTTTGGAAGAGAGTATTTGTTTACTGACCTCATTTTAATAGTTTACCTTGTCTGCCAGCAACACACTCCGGATTTGCTGCAGATGAGTGGAATTGATCAAGAATCGGGCAGCAGCGCATTTGAACTTTTGCGTTTTGTTACGAGTACCAAACCCAAGGAAAATAATTTTAAGATCCAAAGCGAAAATCTATCTTTTTATTTTTTGCTGACAGAAAATATATTGAATAGTGTGTAGGTAAACTTGGGCTGTTAATATACATGGTGTACAACATTTGTGTGTTTATATGTACATTTAGTTACATAAATTATAATCCTGTATTAATTCACTCTTGCAGAGATGCAATTAATATTTGTGATTCAGTCAAGATTTGATTTGAGGATCCATTCATTTTTCATCTCGTTTTTACCATCTCGTTTGTATTGTTCCTGATTTTTTAATCAGTTTCGTTCATGTACATTTGTGTTCTCTTTTATGATAAATGTGAGTTTCACATATGATATGCATAGATGGCAAAAACAATTTCTCTCACGCACACATCCTGCAGTCTGTAATGCAGTACAGCATATAGACTGGAGGTATGCAGTGCGCATACAGGCACTGAAATGTGACCAAGCATGTTCGTGCCAGATTCCTCCAGTTATGAGTAAATATTCTGATTCTGGATCCCATGCACTGCGAGCGCATGTAAAGTCAATGCGATGCGCTGGATAGGTGCGCGCATTGACCCAGGTGGAAACGGCTTTCTCAAGATAGCGGGCCCAGTCCTTGCACTTTGGTTGCACACCGGCAGCTCCCTTCTCTGCTCTGGAATGTTGTTATATGTGAGCTGTCACAGCCCAGGCAACGCCGCTCTTGAATAAACGCGAAGACTAATAGGTATTTGTGTCTACAATAAACTGTGAAGTGAGATGGTTTACTTAAAACAGCTGGTCACTATTTACTGAAAGCCGTTAGTGTTAAATAGCCTGACTAATGCGTCTTGGGTAAATCGGCAACTTTATTGCCATCAGGATTTATGCTTGAATTTGCTGTGCAGAGAAAATGATGTGAACAGAAATATATGAAAATGCTAAATATAAATTGATCTGCACAATAGATGCAAGTGTTTATATCCACCCCTGTTCATTGTAGTGCATGTGAGATAATTGGGCTAATACAAAGCATAGCTGAATATTTTTGCGTCATATAAAAACACGTATTTTAAGTAAAATTTTGCTGTAAAACTACACGGAGCTGTGCATTGGTGTTGGTAAAGCGGAGTGGTAGGTTTCGTAGCGGTTTGTGTAGGATTTTTAGTATATTTCCTGGAAACACGTGAAGTGTCCTTGAATGGACAGATGGTTGGATGCACGGACATATTTCCCAAGGGCCAGTAATTGGTACCTATGGGTTTCTTTAAAAACACGCCAGCCTGAAGTAGGAGCTGCATGAATGCTTGCACCTAGAGTCGCTGTCTGCAGATGGGATGTGAACGATATCCGAGTTAGAGGGGCACTGTGACAGTTTTTAGTTAACAGTGAACATGGATATGTCAGTGTAGTTATAGTTGTGATGTTTAAGGGGCTGAAAGGAAGCTGCCAATGTCTCATCATCAAAATATCATCTTTCATTGACCCGGTAGTTAGAAAAAAAATACTGTAAGGATATTCAAGTGGCAACTTGACTTGGAGACTTGTGTTCAACATGTAACTAGGACATCGTAGAATACTATACCTGGTGAGTTGTGAATTAGGCTATGACACTACCCATGCCTGCGTGTGTGTTATGGGTAGCCTAATGACCACTTGAACTGCCCTGCATGGTCTCGCGAGGATAATTTGTTTAACCAAGGTCTGTAGAGGAAGAGAACACTTGGGGAGATATCCTACAGCGGTTAACCAAATTGGGATTCCCATGAAGTAACAGTGCAATGCAAGCGACCGGTCCTGCTGTTATAATGCAGAAGTTAGCGAAGCTGTACATCCGGCCATATTTATATGGAGCAATGGGCCACCCATGGGGATTCAGCTGTAGTGTTAACTTGGGGTTGGTTAGGGCACAATCCATGACAACACACCATTGCTTGTCTTGCCCGAGAGACCCAGCGTCTACCCCGTGCTAGGAGAGGGGTTATCTGCAGAATTCCCAGCAGAGCTGATAAGCTGCGGGCATGAGCAAAATTAAGATGTAGTCTCTGCCTCGGACTTAACAAATCCGAGGAAGCACTCCAGAGAGGAAATGCGCAGTCCTCATCCTCGGTCAAATTTGTTATCTTTTTGGAACGGGAGATTGCACAGGGCACCGCAGAGGTCATGGGAAGCACCCCGTAAATGCAGGAAGGGTTTCCTCAGTTTGTTGTCAACATTAGGGATGTGTGCAGTGTTTACCAAGAATTGCATCCATCTGCAATGCATGGCAATCACCCATCCGAGCACTATTCAGGCCCAAGCTGCGTTAGCTTCCAGCTCTGGTGAGATCGGGCGCATTGCAAATCCTAAGCAAAATGTAATTCTCACTCGCACGTTTGACCGTCGTCGCCGTTGCTTTAAAATATTGACGCTAAAGTTCCCGTGCGCCCCGGCGTTGTCTCTCTGCTCAAACGTGCGTTGGGTGGTGCTCACTTCCATTGGCAGCTGTGAGCCGGTGGTGAACTTCCACATTCCCTGCACGGGCGCCAGTTTCTCCGAAGAGGCAACCTCTGTTTTGACCTCTCACAGAGCGGTGCTTGTGTTTAGGCCCCGCGGAGGAGAGGATGATGGGCTTTGCCCAGCTTTGTTGGTTGACGTTGGTGCGAACGCCACTTGTCTATGAATCTGACCAGTTTCACTTTAAAACAACGAGTGCTGCAATCCCACAAAATAGTACGCGTGTTACAATTCCGGAGGGAATAAGATTCAACTAAACCCTCGCTACGATTTAAGGTTTCGTCCTTAAAACGGAGCCTACCACCATTTCAGTGAACTGTCGTGGCTTTTAAAGATGCATGCCTTCGTAAAGGTAACCCAACGTTTGTTTATTGAATTGTACATGTCACAAATACAATTGTTTTACATTACGCTAAACCACATTGGGTGGGTGATTATGAAAGTATAGCATTGTCTTGAACAAATTATGTATGAACCACCAATATGCTCTCATCCCATATGAGTTTGTTGCTGGTAACACCGATGTCTTTTTCATTCGCAGCAAATATTTAATTACTTTCAGAAGACTCTGAGACCCACGATTCTCAATGTAAGTAGACATGTTCAACTCCTGTTTTTATATAAAATCCTGGTTTTGTAATCTTCAAGCTTCGTTGTATGTGAATGTGGGCGTTAAGATGCTGAGCGGGGACCGGCATAACAAGTTCGATTTCCACTCACGGCCAACACCAGTGACGATTATCTGAACTGGTCCTGGGCCTCCCATATGTCTACTCAGCTTTAAATGAGTACCTGGTGGAGTGTGTATGTATGTTGAGCTTCTTTCGCACCGTATGTAGCCAACCGTGCTAATTGGAGGGGCGGGAACATTTCTAAGCATCGCCATTGGGGAGATAAAGGCAGCCAGGTGTGATGTTGGCCACCCACCCCCTCCTGTGCCATGCCGGCTTGCATAGGTTCTCGCTAGCTGTGCTTGCCCCAAAAATCTGTTAAGGCTATAAGGGGGATCTTTGTCTTTTTTTGTCTAAGATGCCAAACATCATGTGAGCCGCATCACAACGCTTGTTGACCAATTGTTCTTGGGGAAAAAAAACACACTGCCGCAGCAGTTTAAGAAGATTGTTGCTCTAAGACACAAATGCAGTCACTTGTATTTTTGGCAGGAACCTGCGCTGACCTCCCTTTAAAAGTGCCGAGTGGCTCGCACGTTGAAAGCATTCTTCTTGGCATGTACATTAAACTTTCATGAAACGCCCGGTAAGTGCCGCGTGTTGGCTGCGAGCATCGATCACATCGTGTGTTTATGTGCCGAACGCAGACCGTGATCCGCAGCAACCGGTCCATCGGCGCGGATATGGCGCACCAGCTGTACGTGCTGCAGACCCTCTCGCTAAACCTATTGGAGGATCGCATGATGACCAAGCTGGACCCGCAGGACCAGGTCTCGCCCCGCCAGTCCCCCCCCCCCCCGCTCCAGCCGACCCACGAGCACCCTCTCGCAAACGGCTCCCTGCATCTCCCCCCCCAGTTGGCTGTCTACACACGCACACTCGCCGCGGTGCTGAACAAGCCAGTCGGAGTCGAGGGCACACGTAAAGCTGAGCTCCGTTCTGTGGCTCCATATGCAAATTTTTTATGAATATTTAGTGCAGAGAGCTACTGGTTTTTCGGACCAATGTCCAGCGTCAGTGTTGCCGTCTGGGTCTCATCAGCAAAATCAGGCTTATTAAACAAATGCTGTTGGAATACCAGATATTATTGGCAAGAGCACTCCACTGGGCTTGTAACGCCATCTCGCCCCACATCACCTGATTGGTTGAAGTCACTGGAATTGATTTCTGGTGGATCTGCAGTCTGCTCCAAATCTAGTCGGTGAGAACAGCCTTAGCATAAATCGTCAAATTCATATCGTCTGTGTATTTATTTGCTCGGGATCAACTGAAAGGTATAACTTCATCAAATAGCTTTTGAATCTTGCTTTGCTATCTGCTTTGAAAAATACATTTTCTAAAGTAGCACCGTTGGCTACGTACGTTGTGAAAGAAGTTCAACATACATGCATGGGAACATGCACTCTAATCCTGTGCTTTAAATCAAACTGTGCGATGTACGCAATGAATAACTTAATAGCATTGACAAATAATGCATAATCTTATGACTGATGCATAAAGGTTGAACAGTGAGGTTTAATAGACTCCCTGTCGAGTCTTTGGGTTCAGCCGAAGCGCCCAAAGGCTCAAGCTTGCCAAGCTGACGATGCAACCGGTCACATTCTGAGAGCAGCGAAAGTTCTTGAGTCCCTAATGCACACACGGCGTGTTGATAGCCGCATAGAGCAAAATTGTTCCCCCTTAATTACATGTGGTAATGGTTACCCTTCTTAGGTAATCGCTGAATGTAATACCTCTGTCTATTCAACGTTCCCTTTCCAACAGCAGTTGAAACTCATTAAGTGTTGGCAGGACTGTAGATGGAACTTGCAGCGATGGGGACCCCTAGTGGCCTTCACTGTATCATCGTGATATAAACCACATTAAGCCGGGTACACTGAATATACAGCCAGCACTCTTTTATGAAATGACATTGCTTTTCGGTTAAATTGTAGCATTCTTTCACAAAACAAACAGGAATGTGAATGTCCTATTGTATTGAAATATTTTGCTTGAAATCAACCGAGCTCGGTGAATACACACCCATAACAAGATCTTTACGAGCAGGGCAGTACCAAATTTCACTAAAGGTCTATTTCAGAGAAGATCTGGGTTACGAAAATGAATTGAAAGCAGGTATAACACAACGGTGCAACTGCAAAGCACGAAGATATCAATTGCCATAAATAATTAATGATTTATTTTACTCTTTAAAGTGAAACAATGTTAACACATACTCTTTGGTTCTTTCGGTAAAGTCACGTAGGTATAAAATATATTGTTGTGATTTAATTTATTTTATTTTATACCTACGTGACTTTACCGAAAGAACCAAAGAGTATGGATCCCTGCAGTCACGAAAACTTCAAATGTTAACACAGTTGAACGACGTTACAAACAAGTGAAATTAAAATAATTAGGTAGAAATACATTTTTAACATCATTTTGCATTTAGATTGCCCAAACGATGAATCCCATATGAAGCCTTTGAGAGTTTAGGTTTCTACCAAATACGATCGAAATGTTTGATTGCTCGTGACGCACCACGGGCGAATGTGCATCTCAGAATCTCGTATTAACTCTCGGTACATGACCTAGGAATCTTGTGGAGTGTTGTTAAGTTGTGAGTGTGAATATATATGTGTGTGTGTCTATATATGGTGTAAGTAAACCAGTTTAAGTTGATGGTGATTCCTTAGGAAACACTTTTAAGAATACACCTAGGCCAATGTATGTCTCTCCGTACTGATAGTGGAAGGTAGCCAGTTTTAATAAAACGGTAAAAATGAACAATATATACACATATTTTTACTTGGATCTATCATGTTCAAATTACAAAACTGATTACACTCCAGGAAAGGTAGTTAGTTTTGTCAGTGTCTTGGTTTGCGCAGTGTAAACGGTTACTTGAAAGAAAATGGGCCATTACCTAACTCCATAAGGAGCCAACTCATGTTGCTGTTTTGTTTGTCCAGGTCCAACGGGATCTGCTGATGGAGCTGCGCAAGATCGCCTTCGACGGCGATGTGGATCAGACGAACAACAGTGGCTCCATCGACAAGAGGAAGTCCATGTTCACACACGATTACAAGAAGCTGGGCTTCTTGGTAAGTGCCGCTTATAACCACGAGTCACAAGCCGGCGTTCCTCCGTGCTCGAACGATGTGACTCATGTCTCCCATGATGCGCTGAGCCAGTGGTAGAGATTCTACATGAGCTCGATGACAGCTGTGGGAAAGTAGACATGCTCTCTGTGCAAGCACTTCCTTGTAAACCACCATAATAACTACTCGCACAGTCATTTGCGAACCACCACAATGACTGCTCACAGACCCCTTCATAAAACTTCACAAGTAATCCAGAAAGACTCGGATATTAGCCACCCACAGTTCGTACAGAAACAAGCTACTTTATCAACCTGCGCACTCTACTCCACAAACACACTGCATTTTAAAGGACCACAACATTCGCAGCAGGAATCATTATAAATACAATGGGATGGCTTCAGCCTCCACCGTTTGTCTGATAATTATCATAAGCTGGCATTGTTAGCATATGAGTTATTTGCATTTGGTAATGGGAAATTGATTGCACATGCCAAATAAATCAAATCAATTATTTGGCATGTGCAATGGGAGTGAGTCTTTTGATCAGCTGACTATTGTAGACACTTGTTGTGGTTTATTCAAGTAAAGTAATTTCTTTACCGAAAGAACCAAGAAGATGAATCCCTGCAGTCACGAAAGCTTTAAATCAAAAAAAATTTCCCTTGAAATATTAGGGGTGTCCTTGGACTTCCAGTGACATGGGGGTCTTCCGCAGCATGTTTCCCGGCTCCGCATTGGATAATTAATAACGTCATTAACATCCATAGTCTCTTGCCAACTGTTTAGTTTATTTTTCATTAATGTTATTAATATTTAAAGGCATTGGCTATTAGTTACCTTGAGATACAGTTCATTCTTATTTTGTATTTGTTTTTGCTACTTCCATTTGGACTGTCTCTCTGACCTCGTGCACCATTCGCGACTTCTGAATGTTACATTTTGTCCTTCTGCGATGACGCAAAGCGGTCAGTCTAGTAGACCCGTGCTTCGACGCGGGTGGAGGAGCCGCCGAACGGAGTTGACGGTAGCTGTCACTGTGGTCGTTAGTAGCCGTAGAAGAGTGATAAGGAGGTGACTTCCCGCCGGCGAGCGAGTGACTGGAGGCAGTCGGTGGGTGCTGGATCGTCAGTCGCCCTCTCACTGCTGCCCTACGTTGAATTATATCCAGTGCAAGGAGGCAGGAACTGTGTGCTCTATCTCCCCACACGGGAAAACGATTTTTCCAACCGGGGCGAATGTGTGCGTCGTGTGGAAACGATCACCGGACGCAAATCGTGTTGTTTGCCTCTCTCCTTCCCCTGCAGAACAGTGTGAACCCTGCGCTGGACTTCACAGGCACCCCCCCGGGCATCCTGGCGCTGGACTGCATGCTCTACTTTGCCAAGCAGCACCAGGACTCCTACATCAGAGTGAGTCCAGCTGTGAACACAGCCATTGCTTCGAGGGAGAGGGGGGGGGGTGTACTGTTCGTGAGATTGAGCTGCACAGATTGCGGGTATTCTGCATGTTAACTACGCTTTTGAAAAATGTAAATTTATTTTGCATCTAAGTCATTGGATACGCCATGTCTTCCATCGTTTTTGCTTTGTGAATTTCTGAGTCTTAGAGACATGCACTGCTGTGCTGTTATCATTCTTGTTTTTTTCTTTTCCCCCGTTGTTATGCAAACTGTGTTTGCCATCACATCTGCATCGCATCTGGAGACTTAAGAAACATCCGCTCAGAACTCTCACTATGAGCAGTATAGCTCATTGTGGCAGAGAATGGCCTCAAAAATTACATCACATGACTACTTCCCCTGACCCATACATTGACTTCTTATCCAACAATGGATGTGGCATACCTTTTAAATGTCCTACAAATAGCCTTAGTGTTAGGCACTTGGAAATTTGTTTAATTTTTGTAATCTTAACGATGATATGTGTTTTTTAGAAAGCTTGATGGGTGTCTGACATTCCCTCATTAAATCCCGTAACGTGTTCTACAGCACGCATATAAGAATCCGAGCTTAGTGTGTCTGTGGCGACATCGCTGGATGTCGCTGTGTGTGTGGACAGCCTGGCAAAGGCACGCCACACAATAATGTACCGTCAGCACGGGCTGACAGCAACTAGTGGCACCCTGCGCTGGGCGTAATGCCGGCCCTAGAGGATGGGATGCTGGGGGGGTGCCGGCTACGGGAACGGGTTTCCTAGGGGCCATGGCACTGGTTGACCCCGGAGGACACGTGACCGGGGGAGTCTGCCCGGGGACCCCCAAAAGGGGGGCTGGGGGGACCACGTCTCCAGGAGAGATCCTCCTCGATGGTTCGAGAAGGGGGTCGTGGCTCAGGTCGGAGCGAGCCCCACCACGGGGGATGAAAACCGGTCTCCCAGTGGGACCAGCTGTTGTTGTGATCCTGAAGAATCTACGTGCTATCCTCCGCCTGAAGACAAGAGCAACACGGGACCTGGACCCAGGCTGGGGTCCGTCCATCGTAGCTACTCTCAGTAGAGTTAGCGTAGTTAGCCCGGTGGACCACCACCATAGGTTAATATCTGGTAAAGGGGCAGTTACCCCTTTGTGTTTATCGTGTTGGTTAAAGAAATGTGTTGCCTCTCAACCGTACATCTTAGTGTCCGTTTGAGCCCACTACATATCTATAACAGCCGTGATGAAGTCGGGTGCATCCTAGCTTGTGCGTTGTTCTTTCTGCGCTTGTGAAAGTCCCTCCATGAACAGGCGTTTGTCCTCGAGGTGGCCAGATGGCTCAGAGGTCAGAGTGTCGAGCTGGCATTGCTGAGATCCCTGGTTTGAATTTAGGCTGCCGCCTGTGAATTCGTGATGTTAGCCAGGTCACCGTTGACTGAAAAAAAAAGAATCGAAAAAAATGTTCTGCGTTTAAATTGACAAAATTGCCCCACTAATAATGAAAAAGATTGCTCTGACTGTCATGTGACGGCCATCACTTTAAGGGTTGGTGGGAAAATGCTGACCCTTATTTGTGTGCAACAGAGGCCACTTGAAGGGATCTCAGCAGTCGCATTGTGATATCTGATTCCTTTTTCTGTTCTTTAACATAACGGGTTTCACTGAACCGTCCCATAATATGCCACCGATAGTAAATCATGATAAAGTTGGGGAATAAGATTGAACATCTTCATAGTAGAGAGCATTGGTGTGGTGGCAACGGTGCCTTCGGCAACGTTGAAATCTTGATCTCGAAGATGAAAAGAAAAAGAAAGAAAGAAAAAAGGAAATGTTGCGTTTCTCCCACTGCGAGTGCTCGCGACCTTGGACTCTGTTGAAACCGTCGCCGCGTCTCTGTGCCTTCTGCCCGCGGAGCAGCTGGTGCTGGAAAACAGCTGCCGCGAGGACCGCCACGAGTGCCCGTTTGGCCGCAGCAGCATCGAGCTCACGCGCATCATGTGCGAGATCATGCGCATCCGCGAGCCCCGTGAGTACAGCGCGTCGCACACGGAGGTTCGTGCGTCAGTGTAGGAGCGTGCAGTCCTGTCCATGCGAGAAAGCGAGTGGTAATATAATAACCATGTAGACGCGAGTGTGTTTAACCACCAGACATGGTTAAAACGTTCACATATGCCATCATGACTTTCAGATGTCCCTGTTCCGCACACTAAGTTCCATCGACCAACATTTCACGGCTGGATCATTGAAGTGAAGGGCTGGAAATTACCCTGATGCCAGCCGGCCGACAGTGACCTTGATTGCCAATGAAATATATTACTTAGGAATTGGCCATATGATTCAATTGCAAAACTGACCAATATTCCAGTATTTCTGTGCAGGACACGCCGGGCAGGCTCTGTGTGACCTGGCTTCCACACAGTTCTGCAGTTTTACCACTCCCAAGTTCCCACCAGAAGTTGTTTCGGATTCT
The DNA here is from genome assembly GCF_015708825.2 of Lethenteron reissneri. Lineage (NCBI taxonomy): Eukaryota > Metazoa > Chordata > Hyperoartia > Petromyzontiformes > Petromyzontidae > Lethenteron > Lethenteron reissneri. Next base: position 8,462,706 of record NC_083787.1, read on the forward strand.
AAAAATGGCATTGCGCTTCCACTCCAGAAAATAAAAGCACCTCCCATCTGTCTCTACCTCTCAATGTGTGTTCATGAACACCGACCTTCTGATAGTCACTCCATCGAGTCCTTCATACTTTCCCGTATGTTTTGTTGTCCAAACATATATGTTTAAGGCAACAGACATCCCAAAGCCCATTGCATCTACAGCATTGTAGGATGCTGTTGGCATGAATGATGCTATACAAAATTAAAGTATTATTCTAATCTTGCTGAATGTAATTGGTTTAAAGTGAATTATTTATGTCATAATTTTCATGAATTTAAACTAGGCAAACTTCACGATAACCAGTCGTGGCAGAAATAATTCGTTTTTGTGAGGTCTGGGGCTGTGGTTGTCGCGGTCACAGTTTTGCCCTGCCGTATATCAAATATTCATGATTATTTACTCCTATTTGAGGCAGAGCATTACAACATTTTTGTGTGGCATCTCCCCGGGTGAATGTAAAGTCTCTGTGGGCTATGGCTATTATTGGTCTATAATTTACCACAACTGCATGAAATATTAAGCTGGCGCTCTGTACAGCTTCCTAGGGCACTTTATACGTTTAACTAAATTTACAGCCAGAAAATCGAGCACCTCCTCAAATCGCCGTCACTTTTCTGTCACTTGGCACTGACATTTAGATGACTGTGCCTGGAAAGAGCGACTCATGCACATCCCATATAAAATACTTAACAGAATGTGTCCGCGGTGATTCCTTCTTTCCATAATTACCGCTTGTGCATTATTTAACAGCAATTCGGTAGCCACAGCCTAAATTAACGTGTCACCCCAGTAGTTGGTTTACTGCAAATGCATTTTAAGCTATCTGGAGCCGTTATACTTTAGGCAGCAGCGTTGCTTTGAGCATTCCTCAGGCTTGGCATGCTTAAAGTGGGCTTTCCTATTTAGGATGTGAATTTTGGAGCCTTCACTGCTATCGCTATATAAATCATATAATTATAAGCAGAACATAAATTTGGCCCAGAAGAGCATTTGAACGTGATAAATGTGCATTGCCTGATTGATGGAGAGTGTGTTCGTGCATTAATCGTGTTCTCGTGGGAGCTGGGTGCACAGTGTCTCGGTTCAGAGCGTTGAGCTGGCACCACTGAAAACCTGGGTTCGAATCCAGGCACATACCCCGAAATACACTGGGTTCTCAAGTTTAAAAGTTTGTTCTCTCATCTCTTATTCATTGCCACCTCCTTTCCATTAGAGCTGCCCCAACATTCATCTTAATAATGACTGTTTTTGACAACCCCTTTTTTGCTTTATTTTTGGAAGAAACAATAATAGTGCTTTATCAACAAACCTGCATTTATGTTACACAGGTCTCGGCTGAATACAAGACGTGGAGTCTCAATTGGCTCTCATCATGCCACGCTTAAATCGAATTACACACAAAAACCAGCATGCCAATTTTGTCCAATATTCATCCCTTGAACACCACCGTGAAGTCCTAGCATTATGAACACCTTCACAGGACTTACAGGCCTAAGTCTGCACACATGCTGGCGTATGTCCATTCAAGTCTACGCTCGATGCAGCTAAGAGATACTTGCCTAACTGTCTACATGTGCAGCCCTTTTGTCAATCCACTGCTGGCTGAGGACCTCCCCATGCCGTGCGAGTCGTGGGGGTATTTGACCATACATCACCACGCTGATCAGTGGCAGTTGGTGATGGCAGGACCATAGAAGTACGGTACAACGATACGTTTTGCTGCACTACTCTGTTGCCCACAACATAGCCACCACAGCACCCTATAACACCTTTTTATGACTGTTAGTTGCTCCACCAAGCGTCATCCAGGCTGAACCATGTCTTAGCTTCTGAGATGTTATAATGATCTAATGCATTCCAGGTAATTTGGTCAAAGACTAGCCCTTGTCTAAATCTACATATGCATCTTGGGATTGACTCGGCAATTCTTCTGGGGTAGATGAAACAACTTCCTTCTTGTTGGAAGCCAGCAGCGATGACCCCAACGAATAGTCTCGCTCCCAACACAGCGATCTGGAATGTCCATCACTGGCTCCAGGGGTGCTCGTTTAAGTGGGAAGTGAATTTTATCGACTCTTAGCTGGCTTTATCACGTCGGGATGTTTTGTGATTTTTGTACACGTGGTTGATTTATTGGGCAACAAACTCGGCATAAAAAGAATGGCGATGTGCACTGACTTTACGAGCCTGGTTTCCAAGGTGTTCTTATTTGTCCTGGGGGCCCGACATCAAACCAACGACCTGGAGCTACTCAAGGAGCCGTTACCATGGACGCTCGAAGGGCACATTTAGCGCCGCGCGGTATCATAGATGTGGGAGGAACCAGAGTAGCCAGCGAACGCCCACGCGTGCGAGAGAGTGAGCGAGCGAGGGGTGAGCACTCACTCTCTGTGCAGATGTAAATTAATCCGCTTGCTGTACTGCCATATCCTGGCCTCCATAGTGCTGATTACAGGTGCATGTGCCACCTTGCCCAACTCTCGTGACCTCTACTTCACCTGGTGGGTTATGTGCTCCCCGGACGTTCTTCTGATGGGGTTGTTATGGGGTTATGATGTTGTTGTGATAAAGAGTGGTTGTTTTTTCCATAGCAGTGTGTGTCTGCCATTGCAGCATCGGAAACGGGCCAGGATTACTACCCCATGTACTTCACACACGACAACGCCTTCCAGGAGCTGTTCTGCGTGTGCGTGCAACTGCTCAACAAGACGTGGAAGGAGATGCGCGCCACCTTCGAAGATTTCGACAAGGTCAGACCACCGTGCCGACTGCATTCATGCTTTAGTCTCAACTACATGGCCGCTTATAAAAGTAGCAAAGCTTACAACACACCACATATGTTTGCAGTATCTGCTTCTTTGGTCCACCCTCAAACGCAAAGGGCAGCGCTGTTCGGCGAGAAATCCAAACGCTTTGTTTCTTGACGTGTCGTAAAATTAAAAACAGCAGCCACTCCATCACAGTGGTCTCTTGCATTGGCCGTCGAACCTTCCCGCGATCTCCTGCCTCAGCCCACGTGCACATCTTGAGTCACTGTGATTTCTCTAAGTAGCGATTTTTCGGTATGTGTGTGTGTAGTAACACCTGACACGGTAGTGTTCAGTAACAGGAGTATGTATTTCTTCCAGCACGAGACACGGTCTTAAAAGATTCCCTTTATTCCAAGCATCCCGAACTCCCTCGCTTCCCCTTTTTACATCCCTCAAGCCCCTTTCCCGAAGGTTCCTTGACCTGCTTTCGCTCAAGCCAATCACCTTCCACTTTTCCCAACGGATTCCACCTGTCCACCCTGTCAATCATCCTCCGTTTCCCGCTCTTCCATTTGCATGTCTCTTCCAATCTCTTCAATTCCCTGCCTATAACCAATCCCCTTTCAGTCCGGTTAAGTACCAATCAGAAGGCTTGTTTTACTTCCCGACTCTCCGTGGCGCGTACATAACGTCGGGTGATTGAATCACTACATATGTGTGCTGAATTTCTTTCACACCGTGCGTAGCCGACCTTGCTAATCGGAGCTGCGGGCAAAGGACAACAAGTTATCTGATGCACGTGTTCCCACCTTCTGTCGAGTACTGCAATTCGGTGCATGCGTCCCCGTACGTTTCGTTTTTGCGCAAATTTTCACCTTTTGTTCCATTTTATTGTCAATATTCATATTCTTGGTTCTTTCGGTAAAGTCACGTAGAATGGAAATAATAAAATAATAAAAATAAAACATAATAAAATAATTCTCACGACGTTTCGACCACAATGCAAGTACCCGTCCTCAAGTCTGTCGAGGAGACAGAGTCAGACTGACTCTGTCTCCTCGTCCTCCACCTGAGGACGGCTACTTGCGTTGTGGCCGAAACGTCGTGAGAATTATTTTATTATGTTTTATTTTTATTATTTTATTATTTCCATTCTACGTGACTTTACCGAAAGAACCAAGAAGATGAATCCCTGCAGTCACGAAAGCTTTAAATCGAAATTTAATATTCATATTTCCAATCCTTGTGTCCTACTCTTCCAGGCACAACGGTTTGTTGGCTTTTCGTTATAAAATGTAATTTTCCAAAAGCACTACAACCTGCTCTCGCTCACACCCACTGGGAATCGTCAATCACGACAACACACCTTATTGATGAAGTGTTGACCTTTGCAATATTGACATCAATTCAATCAGTAAATGGTGCTAATGTGATTGCTTACCAGGGCCTTTCGGTGACAGAAGGGGATTTCCAGGATTTGCAAAAAGCACGCGACTCTCGACAAGCTGTCCGCACATGTCTGTAACAATGCAGGGGTTAACATGGATTGATTGCTAATATTCTTAACCAGAAAGAATCATCCACCCATCCTTGTGAAGAAGAAACTTATTAATGAGTATATACACACGTATCTTTTATTTGTAACCGGAATCATTAACACTTTTAATACTTTGAGGACAAAAAACTCAAACATTTATGGAAATTTTTTAAGGCAGTTTGGACGAGTAGGCCAATATAGCCTGAATTGCGATGCTTCTCAACCGATGTGCCGCGCCACGGTCACAAGTGCGCCGTGGTATTTTCGGAATTCAAGGAAAGGAAAGAAGCTTGCTGTTTGCGAGCCGGGACAGACGGACTCCACTCCAGTGAGTTTAACACGGTCCGGCCCCCACCCCGACCCTCTCATCCTCCTTTCTCCATTGGTCGCTCATGCACAGTGCAGCGCAGCAGCGTCAGACAGCCGTCAGCCCTCACCCTCAGCCCTCTCAACTTCCTTGGTTGCACGTGTGCCACTTGGGCAAAAAAAGTTGCACCCTGCAAGTTCTTGCACGTGCCACTGCTGGCAGAAGGGCCCTCAGCTCTAGAGGGCACTACGAGTTGAGGGTATTTGGCCTACTCTTCCATATGTTTGAAGAGGCGGGAGTACCCACACCTTACCCCGCCACACGTCACCTGCCGATTCTCGAACTGTGAATGTACCCATGTAATACTGCCCGGTGGAATCAAACCAGTCCGGCATGCAAAAGGATTAAAACGCGGCAGCATTCCGAATACAAATAAATTACCAAACAGACAAATGGACAAATAATCCAGAAACGGAGATTTACATTATTTGTTACACGTGTCGCGAATATCAGGCAAGCTCAAGAGTGTGCCGTGGAATTAAAAAGGTTGAGTGAGCGGCCCTCACTGAAGTTTGTTTTTATAGTGGGGGAGGCCGTTCTGTTAGCAGTGGCGTCACTAAACCATCGCAGGGTTGCACCTTTGACTCGGCATCGGTAAAATTAATGGGATAAACCCTTTTGAAAAAAAGCACTCTGAGTTTGATTAGAGATGGAATATAATCTCCATGATTAAATAAAATAGCAATTTAGGATCACGATTTCATTTACAAAGCAATGTTATTTTACAAATTTACCAACCAAAACAGTGCATATCCATCATATATATGAACACCAATAATGATAAAAAAAACACATTTGTGTGCAGTCTATGACTAAGCCAACGTTTAAAAAACACCAAACTTTGGTAAAACTCCAGATAATTGTTTTAAATTCCAGAAGAAAGTTGTCTGCAAATAGCTTTACGAATTACATGCCGGCTCTCTAAGCGTGCACAGCCAATGGGGTATTTCCATTAGCAGTAGAATTCATTTCAATCTTCCCCACAGATTTAAATCCACTGAGAGTTCTTAAAACAATTGCAGGTTATTTTGGGTGGAAGAGTGGCGTTATCGATGCTATTATGCTAGAAAATGGAATTACTGCAAAGCAAGGTTAGTCTTCACGGACGGGTGCTTGAGATTATTGTGTGTGCAGGCTGCCTGATAAGCTCAATAAAGCAGCTCAGTCATGTACAAAATATTCAAAGCAACCTTGACATGACCACCAGACTCCCATCCGTCTATAAATCTCACTTCAGACAGGTCCTGGTTATTAGTGCCTTGGCAGCAGTGTGTGTGTGCACACACACACGATCCTTCAGTACTGATAGATAGTTGTGACCTCTAGTGTTCAAAATTGGTTGGCATTTTGAAAGAAAAAAAATGATATTGAAGTCAATTTATGTCGGCCAATAAATTCAGCACATGAGCAGTAAATGCAGTGTCAATGTCATAAAATATTTCCTCGATTGTGCCCGTGCAGTGAGCAGGCTGCAGAGTTGTGTGTTTCTCCGCACTTAATTCAAGCCAGCGAACCTAGCTCCACGCAGTTTAATTAAAAAGTTTACAAAGTTTTCTTTGTCGTTTCCTCTATAACATTTAATCTCGTTTCACGCCTGGATGTTTGGCCATTGATTTAATAGCTGTGATAGTCAGCATATTAATATGGTAATTGCCAGTGTAAAGTCAAAAGTGTCCTCTGGGATCAGTGCCTCCTTAGATGTAGAGGCAAAAGGGCAGACTGGGTACATACATCTGGGAATACATGTTTAGAATGTCGCCTTTTATTCCAACATCTGTGGAGCGTTTACATGTTCGTTAGCATTAAGGTCAATTGTCTTCTCGCTCAAATGAGAATTGCGATGATGCTCACCTCTCTTGGTGGCCCCGGTGCGAGTGGTCAAATCCCAGCATTCCCATGGGGAGCTCCAGTCTCTCTCCACGTGTCGACCGCTGTTGACTTTCCACAGTGGGGGTACGTGTTTGGTTAACCCTTAAAGGTTGATGTTGAGCTGGGTTAATCCCCCAGCCAACCTACTTTTTACCCCCCATCCCCTTAACCTCTTCATTCCCACACATTTCCAGTCCTGCAGTTGTGAAAAGCACATTGGCAGGCCAGAGGGAAAACGCTAGGCTCTTATGAGTTGCATAGCGTAAAAAGGAAGTATTTAACTTGTATGCCCGTTGTGTTGCTTGGTTTGTACCGCATTAAAACTGCCACCACTTGTGTGTTGCATTCCTAAGAGCGATTCGTGGCCCACTTGGGCCAATTCACGAACCGAGCAGGTGGCCTGACCTCAGATTCTCGGGGGGTAGCCTGCGAGCTGTACGTATGTACGTTCAACTTCCTTCGCACCGAACATGGCCAACCGCGCCAATCGGACGAGAGCTGTACCTGTTCTGGCTACCCCCCGTTAACCTTAGCTCCCTGCTCGGGGCCCTACCCCACCTTCAGCCGGGCTGCCATCGGAAACGGTCTTGATGCCACGGGGTCAAACGTGGAATAAATGCGTAGTTTGTTTGAAATCAAAACAAGATAGACGGGGTCCTTCTGTGGGAATGTAGAATTGTTAACTGACCAGTGGCACAGGGTTGCCAATGGTGATGAATCCTGCCCAATTGCTCAAATGACCATGGAGACACTGGCCTTTAAATTTCGATTTAAAGCTTTCGTGACTGCAGGGATTCATCTTCTTGTTTCTTTCGGTAAAGTCACGTAGAAGGGAAGTAATAAAATAATAAAAATAAAACATAATAAAACAATTCTCACGACGTTTCGGCTACAACGCAAGCAGCCGTCTTCAGGCGAAGAATGAGACACTACCAAACTAGGAGCTTATATATAAGCTGCATTGGGGGTTGAAGAGCGCCTTAACCAAAAGAATGTGCATGTGAAGAGGGATTTAGCATATTCATGGAAATGCGTAGGCGTTGGGCGGGGGGGTGTCAAAGTCATATTATGCCCATGCATTATGCAGGATCAGCAGCAACCAAGGGGGGTGCAGGGATTAGCAGTAACAAAGGAAAGGAATGTTAATGATATGTAGCTGCAGTTACTCAACAACCACGTAGAAAACTAAAGTATAAACTACATAAAAAACTAAAGTATAAACTGCATCGCACCATCAGTATACTTACTATACTCTATAATAAGCTGAGTTACTAACAGCAAGTAATACATTACAATTTTACCTCGTAAAAATTCTATAATATGCTTCCATCTAAACCTTATTCTCTTACATCACACGAGCATATACCGTACTATATACTGCCATAGATAAACCCAACATTAAATTATATACTGTATTGCTGTAAACCATAAACCAACCTATATCTTATACATTTAATATCACACTATGTATTATTCTACACACCCTAATGTGTATCGAAATGGTTTATTACGTCCTTCCAATGATTGCTGAGCCAGAATCCATCTTCTCGGTTAAAGTTGTCTCTGTGTTTGTATATGTGGATCGCCTCATGAACGAATCTCTCATGATAGCCAGATGGCTTGCAGAGAACCTCTGTCTTGGAGAAGTCAATATCATGTGAGCCCACTGAGTTGTAACAGTGATCTGCCACGGCTGAGGTGTTAGTCCTACCGTGTTTCAGGTCAGCTTTATGTTCACGGATGCGGTCCGAGACATGTCGTTTGGTTTCCCCAATGTAACTGCTACCACAGAGGAAACTTAGTTTGTAGACGCCAGGGTACTGTATGTCTGGAACCACATCTTTTACAGACGGTACCAGATCACGGATTTTATGTACTGTGTTGAATCGGACCTGGATCTTGTGTTTAATCAGGATTTTGGAGATCTTTTTTGTGACCCCAGCAATGTAGGGTAAGGTGATGGTCTTGAAAGGCTCCTCAACAGGATCCTTCTTGATGGTTGGAGTGATGGCTTTGCGGATTGTATAGTCGGAGTAACCATTTGCCTTAAGAGCTTGGCGTACGTGTTTGAGTTCACTGGAAATGTGTTCATGGTCGGAGATGCATTGGGCTCTATGATATAGAGTCTTGATGAGGGAATTCTTCTGAGATGGATGGTGGTGGGAATCCGGTTTTAGATAAGCATCCGTGTGGGTGGCTTTCCTGTAGACAGAGTGGCTCATTGAACCATCAAGTCTCCTTTTGATTAGGACATCCAAAAAGGGTAGCTTGCCATCATTTTCGACTTCCATGGTGAATCTGATGGCTGGGTGTATGGAATTGATGTGGTCGAGAAATTGGTCTAGAGCAGGCCGGCCATGTGGCCAGATGACAAAAGTGTCGTCTACGTACCTCTTCCATAAGGTCGGGCGTAGAGTGGCAGTCTGGATGGCGTCCGTCTCAAATTTCTCCATGAAGATGTTGGCTACAACCGGAGATAGGGGGGAGCCCATTGGGGTGCCCTCAATTTGCTTGTAGAAGGTTCCATTCCAGGTGAAGTATGTATTGGTTAAGCAGTGTCTCACCAGGGGGGGTACCCCAGCATTCAGTCCTTGATGAACCAAGTCTTCAATGATTGCGATGGTGTCAGGCACAGGTACCTTGGTGAACAAGGAAACCACATCAAAACTGACAAGCAGGTCGTCTGGGGACAGGGCAATCCCCTTGATTGTCGATACCAGGTCAGTAGAGTTTAGTACTGCAGAGGTGGTTTTTCCAGTGAAAGGCCGTAGGATTTCGGACAAAAAACGAGCCAGTTTGTAAGTGGGGGAGTTGATAGTAGAGACAATGGGACGAAGAGGTGTATCTTCTTTATGTATCTTTGGCAAGCCGTACAATCTTGGTGGTCTGGCTGCAGAAGGTTTCAACGAGAACTGTTTGGTCTGATCAATTAATGCGGTTGAAGCAGAAATGATGTTGTTGGTTTTGGAGACGAGGCTGTTGGTGGGGTCTCTTTTTATTTTTGTATAGCTGCCATCGTTTAGTAGTTCTTGAATTTTGTTGTTGTATTCTATTTTGTCCATGATGACAGTGGCATTGCCTTTGTCGGCTGAGAGGATGACAATGTCATCCCTCTTTTTTAATTGAGCTAATTCAAAACGCTCCTCTTTGCTGATGTTGCTAGCTGGCATCTTAGCGTTTTTGAGGGTTACAGAGATTTCGGATCTTGCTACGTCTGCAGCGATGTGACTCAAGCCCTTGAGACGACCTGCTTGTCAGTTTTGATGTGGTTTCCTTGTTCACCAAGGTACCTGTGCCTGACACCATCGCAATCATTGAAGACTTGGTTCATTGATGTGGTCGAGAAATTGGTCTAGAGCAGGCCGGCCATGTGGCCAGATGACAAAAGTGTCGTCTACGTACCTCTTCCATAAGGTCGGGCGTAGAGTGGCAGTCTGGATGGCGTCCGTCTCAAATTTCTCCATGAAGATGTTGGCTACAACCGGAGATAGGGGGGAGCCCATTGGGGTGCCCTCAATTTGCTTGTAGAAGGTTCCATTCCAGGTGAAGTATGTATTGGTTAAGCAGTGTCTCACCAGGGGGGGTACCCCAGCATTCAGTCCTTGATGAACCAAGTCTTCAATGATTGCGATGGTGTCAGGCACAGGTACCTTGGTGAACAAGGAAACCACATCAAAACTGACAAGCAGGTCGTCTCAAGGGCTTGAGTCACATCGCTGCAGACGTAGCAAGATCCGAAATCTCTGTAACCCTCAAAAACGCTAAGATGCCAGCTAGCAACATCAGCAAAGAGGAGCGTTTTGAATTAGCTCAATTAAAAAAGAGGGATGACATTGTCATCCTCTCAGCCGACAAAGGCAATGCCACTGTCATCATGGACAAAATAGAATACAACAACAAAATTCAAGAACTACTAAACGATGGCAGCTATACAAAAATAAAAAGAGACCCCACCAACAGCCTCGTCTCCAAAACCAACAACATCATTTCTGCTTCAACCGCATTAATTGATCAGACCAAACAGTTCTCGTTGAAACCTTCTGCAGCCAGACCACCAAGATTGTACGGCTTGCCAAAGATACATAAAGAAGATACACCTCTTCGTCCCATTGTCTCTACTATCAACTCCCCCACTTACAAACTGGCTCGTTTTTTGTCCGAAATCCTACGGCCTTTCACTGGAAAAACCACCTCTGCAGTACTAAACTCTACTGACCTGGTATCGACAATCAAGGGGATTGCCCTGTCCCCAGACGACCTGCTTGTCAGTTTTGATGTGGTTTCCTTGTTCACCAAGGTACCTGTGCCTGACACCATCGCAATCATTGAAGACTTGGTTCATCAAGGACTGAATGCTGGGGTACCCCCCCTGGTGAGACACTGCTTAACCAATACATACTTCACCTGGAATGGAACCTTCTACAAGCAAATTGAGGGCACCCCAATGGGCTCCCCCCTATCTCCGGTTGTAGCCAACATCTTCATGGAGAAATTTGAGACGGACGCCATCCAGACTGCCACTCTACGCCCGACCTTATGGAAGAGGTACGTAGACGACACTTTTGTCATCTGGCCACATGGCCGGCCTGCTCTAGACCAATTTCTCGACCACATCAATTCCATACACCCAGCCATCAGATTCACCATGGAAGTCGAAAATGATGGCAAGCTACCCTTTTTGGATGTCCTAATCAAAAGGAGACTTGATGGTTCAATGAGCCACTCTGTCTACAGGAAAGCCACCCACACGGATGCTTATCTAAAACCGGATTCCCACCACCATCCATCTCAGAAGAATTCCCTCATCAAGACTCTATATCATAGAGCCCAATGCATCTCCGACCATGAACACATTTCCAGTGAACTCAAACACGTACGCCAAGCTCTTAAGGCAAATGGTTACTCCGACTATACAATCCGCAAAGCCATCACTCCAACCATCAAGAAGGATCCTGTTGAGGAGCCTTTCAAGACCATCACCTTACCCTACATTGCTGGGGTCACAAAAAAGATCTCCAAAATCCTGATTAAACACAAGATCCAGGTCCGATTCAACACAGTACATAAAATCCGTGATCTGGTACCGTCTGTAAAAGATGTGGTTCCAGACATACAGTACCCTGGCGTCTACAAACTAAGTTGCCTCTGTGGTAGCAGTTACATTGGGGAAACCAAACGACATGTCTCGGACCGCATCCGTGAACATAAAGCTGACCTGAAACACGGTAGGACTAACACCTCAGCCGTGGCAGATCACTGTTACAACTCAGTGGGCTCACATGATATTGACTTCTCCAAGACAGAGGTTCTCTGCAAGCCATCTGGCTATCATGAGAGATTCGTTCATGAGGCGATCCACATATACAAACACAGAGACAACTTTAACCGAGAAGATGGATTCTGGCTCAGCAATCATTGGAAGGACGTAATAAACCATTTCGATACACATTAGGGTGTGTAGAATAATACATAGTGTGATATTAAATGTATAAGATATAGGTTGGTTTATGGTTTACAGCAATACAGTATATAATTTAATGTTGGGTTTATCTATGGCAGTATATAGTACGGTATATGCTCGTGTGATGTAAGAGAATAAGGTTTAGATGGAAGCATATTATAGAATTTTTACGAGGTAAAATTGTAATGTATTACTTGCTGTTAGTAACTCAGCTTATTATAGAGTATAGTAAGTATACTGATGGTGCGATGCAGTTTATACTTTAGTTTTTTATGTAGTTTATACTTTAGTTTTCTACGTGGTTGTTGAGTAACTGCAGCTACATATCATTAACATTCCTTTCCTTTGTTACTGCTAATCCCTGCACCCCCCTTGGTTGCTGCTGATCCTGCATAATGCATGGGCATAATATGACTTTGACACCCCCCCGCCCAACGCCTACGCATTTTCCATGAATATGCTAAATCCCTCTTCACATGCACATTCTTTTGGTTAAGGCGCTCTTCAACCCCCAATGCAGCTTATATATAAGCTCCTAGTTTGGTAGTGTCTCATTCTTCGCCTGAAGACGGCTGCTTGCGTTGTAGCCGAAACGTCGTGAGAATTGTTTTATTATGTTTTATTTTTATTATTTTATTACTTCCCTTCTACGTGACTTTACCGAAAGAAACAAGAAGATGAATCCCTGCAGTCACGAAAGCTTTAAATCGAAATTTAACCGCCTCTACGGGGAGGGTTTCCACATAACTTTGAGATCCTTCAACAAGCTCCGGGATAAGAAGGCTCAGCTAATCGAGTCTCTCACCTTTCTGAAGAGATGCCGCGACTCTAAGGTAATACCAAACGCATTTACACTAACATCTGCTGCTGTAACTTCTTCTAATGCGAAACGAATTCTGTCTAGAACTAGCTTAGCTCTTATCTCAGAGAAAATCAGACTTACGCGCACCGAACTAGATCAGTTAGACAAGACACTCTACAAATCACACTTATCTTTGAGTGTAACAATGTCCACATCGGATTGGGAACATGTGGAAAAAATGACTGCCTCTTCAGCTGCCGCTATGTCGACTAAATGTAAGGACAACTTGATTTCCAAATTCAATCGCCTCTCAAACAAGAAACCGGACCCACACATTGAAAAGCTAGATATTAACAAAGTCGTAATTAATCGCAGTAACAGTCCTATTTCTGAAGGTTTGAAATCCGTTTTAGCTAAAGGACTAAACTTTGCAGTCACACCTAGACACATACCAGTTAATGATATAATTGCTCGAGTAGATGTAGCTCTCAAGGGCTTGAGTCACATCGCTGCAGACGTAGCAAGATCCGAAATCTCTGTAACCCTCAAAAACGCTAAGATGCCAGCTAGCAACATCAGCAAAGAGGAGCGTTTTGAATTAGCTCAATTAAAAAAGAGGGATGACATTGTCATCCTCTCAGCCGACAAAGGCAATGCCACTGTCATCATGGACAAAATAGAATACAACAACAAAATTCAAGAACTACTAAACGATGGCAGCTATACAAAAATAAAAAGAGACCCCACCAACAGCCTCGTCTCCAAAACCAACAACATCATTTCTGCTTCAACCGCATTAATTGATCAGACCAAACAGTTCTCGTTGAAACCTTCTGCAGCCAGACCACCAAGATTGTACGGCTTGCCAAAGATACATAAAGAAGATACACCTCTTCGTCCCATTGTCTCTACTATCAACTCCCCCACTTACAAACTGGCTCGTTTTTTGTCCGAAATCCTACGGCCTTTCACTGGAAAAACCACCTCTGCAGTACTAAACTCTACTGACCTGGTATCGACAATCAAGGGGATTGCCCTGTCCCCAGACGACCTGCTTGTCAGTTTTGATGTGGTTTCCTTGTTCACCAAGGTACCTGTGCCTGACACCATCGCAATCATTGAAGACTTGGTTCATCAAGGACTGAATGCTGGGGTACCCCCCCTGGTGAGACACTGCTTAACCAATACATACTTCACCTGGAATGGAACCTTCTACAAGCAAATTGAGGGCACCCCAATGGGCTCCCCCCTATCTCCGGTTGTAGCCAACATCTTCATGGAGAAATTTGAGACGGACGCCATCCAGACTGCCACTCTACGCCCGACCTTATGGAAGAGGTACGTAGACGACACTTTTGTCATCTGGCCACATGGCCGGCCTGCTCTAGACCAATTTCTCGACCACATCAATTCCATACACCCAGCCATCAGATTCACCATGGAAGTCGAAAATGATGGCAAGCTACCCTTTTTGGATGTCCTAATCAAAAGGAGACTTGATGGTTCAATGAGCCACTCTGTCTACAGGAAAGCCACCCACACGGATGCTTATCTAAAACCGGATTCCCACCACCATCCATCTCAGAAGAATTCCCTCATCAAGACTCTATATCATAGAGCCCAATGCATCTCCGACCATGAACACATTTCCAGTGAACTCAAACACGTACGCCAAGCTCTTAAGGCAAATGGTTACTCCGACTATACAATCCGCAAAGCCATCACTCCAACCATCAAGAAGGATCCTGTTGAGGAGCCTTTCAAGACCATCACCTTACCCTACATTGCTGGGGTCACAAAAAAGATCTCCAAAATCCTGATTAAACACAAGATCCAGGTCCGATTCAACACAGTACATAAAATCCGTGATCTGGTACCGTCTGTAAAAGATGTGGTTCCAGACATACAGTACCCTGGCGTCTACAAACTAAGTTGCCTCTGTGGTAGCAGTTACATTGGGGAAACCAAACGACATGTCTCGGACCGCATCCGTGAACATAAAGCTGACCTGAAACACGGTAGGACTAACACCTCAGCCGTGGCAGATCACTGTTACAACTCAGTGGGCTCACATGATATTGACTTCTCCAAGACAGAGGTTCTCTGCAAGCCATCTGGCTATCATGAGAGATTCGTTCATGAGGCGATCCACATATACAAACACAGAGACAACTTTAACCGAGAAGATGGATTCTGGCTCAGCAATCATTGGAAGGACGTAATAAACCATTTCGATACACATTAGGGTGTGTAGAATAATACATAGTGTGATATTAAATGTATAAGATATAGGTTGGTTTACAGCAATACAGTATATAATTTAATGTTGGGTTTATCTATGGCAGTATATAGTACGGTATATGCTCGTGTGATGTAAGAGAATAAGGTTTAGATGGAAGCATATTATAGAATTTTTACGAGGTAAAATTGTAATGTATTACTTGCTGTTAGTAACTCAGCTTATTATAGAGTATAGTAAGTATACTGATGGTGCGATGCAGTTTATACTTTAGTTTTTTATGTAGTTTATACTTTAGTTTTCTACGTGGTTGTTGAGTAACTGCAGCTACATATCATTAACATTCCTTTCCTTTGTTACTGCTAATCCCTGCACCCCCCTTGGTTGCTGCTGATCCTGCATAATGCATGGGCATAATATGACTTTGACACCCCCCCGCCCAACGCCTACGCATTTTCCATGAATATGCTAAATCCCTCTTCACATGCACATTCTTTTGGTTAAGGCGCTCTTCAACCCCCAATGCAGCTTATATATAAGCTCCTAGTTTGGTAGTGTCTCATTCTTCGCCTGAAGACGGCTGCTTGCGTTGTAGCCGAAACGTCGTGAGAATTGTTTTATTATGTTTTATTTTTATTATTTTATTACTTCCCTTCTACGTGACTTTACCGAAAGAAACAAGAAGACACTGGCCTTTTTTTACTTAAATATGAACTCCAACTGGTACGTACTGCAGTTCCATGGAGACACCGTTGCTGTTGTCCCGTGCCATGGGTACCGTTTGCACTGTGGCTTTATACACGCATGCCTTGTTGAAAAGGTCGCTGCAAACTTTAATTTCAGTGGTGACGTAGTCTCAGAACACTGTGAGTGCCCTTCTCTTCAACCCGGTGTTTGCCGAAAGAAATCTAAATGTTTGTACTCTGTGGTACATTTTTAACCAATGGCATCATTGTACATTTCGCTCATTGGTTAATATATTGGAATTGCGCTTTTCTCAATCCACTTGTATTCCATAGCTGTTTATAATATTTCCATACATTATCATTCCACTGACAGATAATGGCCTCCCTCACACTATATTGGTCATGAATAAATGTTTCTCTGTTTCGTCACACCGGTCGGTGTAGGTTGGTGAAGGATTTCTGGGCCAGAACGGATTCAACAATCCCTCACTACTAATGTTAGCTATGACTAGGAATTACAATCCGGTCCCCAGGTTCATAGCAATGCGCTAATCATTCTGCCACTGCTTTGACCCAAGACATTAGCTGGTGACTATGAAATGTCAGGGTTCACCCTCCCACTCGAAGACCCCACCTCCTTTGTAGCGACCGACTCAATCGAAGAAACTGCTTCGCAGCACACACGAGGCCAACTCTTGGGGTGACTCTGCCTGCACACCTGCATAGCACCGTCGAGCTGTGATTGTCCGAGCTGTATGAACAGGGCCATTGAGATATTTCGAACGCTGTGCCAACTTGCCAAACACCCGTAATACATCGGGCAGCCGTGCAGTGGGGAGAGGATCAATCGGCCGCTGCTTGGCCACATCCAACTTGCTCGCATTGCCTTTGCTGATTGGATACGTGGGAAGAGGAGCATTTTGATGAATGGATCAAGATGTCATCATGTGCGGACGCTATTTGAAGTCATTGCACCCCACTAACGCTTTCCACCCTCCCCATCGGATCCTGTAGCTGCTGCAGCCAGCCAGCCAATCGCTTACAGAACGGGCCATTAAATGATTCTCTCTTCGTGAGACAGCTCGCCTGTTAGGGAGTCGTAGAGGACACGTTCCGTTTGAGAGAAGACGCGGCTGCTGCGTGTGAATGAATGAGCAATCGGTCATTGGTTGCACGTGTCGGGGTTGGGGGTGGGGGGAGATTGCCCTGGGTCCGGGGCGTTGGGCGTCCCCCTTTTAAAGGCTCGCGCAGCTTCACCGTGCCGCCCTGGCGAGACTGCAGCACCTCCACAGGGTGGCCAGTGCAGTGGAGGAATAGCGAAACCGCTTGTTGTTGTCTTTAGTTTTTTGTCCTTACCCCCCCCCACACCTCTGATTAGCACGGTTGGCTACGTGCGGTGTGAAAGAAGTTCAACATACATACGTGCGTACGTATCTGTGCTTTTGCTTTGCTTTCCCTGGGATGGGAATTGAGCGGTGCTGTATTAACTTATTGTAAATCGTTAATTTACACAATATTCGCGATTGCTGCAGCTAAGAGTGCGTGAACCGGCGGTGTGTATGTATTTATTTACGGGTTTGATATACGTTGCATGAATGCATGGTTCCGTAAACGTTTTAGATTTAAGATGGTTGTGTACGTGTTATCACACGTTTGCTAAGAACGTGTCAATCGACATCCTGGACACTCTTGCAAATGAGACGTTCCATCTCACCAATTTTTCCTTGTGAAATGTTTTTTTTAATAAGCGAAATAAAATTAATAATTGTCAACCGGTCAAAATCACACTCGGTAGATTGCTGTCAGGATGGCAATGTCTGTTGTTATTTTCTCTCTGATGCGCATGCTGATGCTTATTGAGTAGAAACATTTGGCATGCGGAAAAATGTCACGCTTGAAGGCGCACGCTTGCCGGTTTGAGGCCCCTATAACACTTATGTGTGATGGGCTTCTTAAAGACCTGCGTTGACTGCCGACTCACCACAATGCCAATTCACGGAAAGACTCACCTTTTGCGTTACGCCTGCCAGCTCATCTGTGTCTTCTGGCAGTTGCAGAATCTGGCTGTAAACCTCGTGTTGTGTGCGATGCAAATGTATGTATGTTGAACTTCTTTCGCACCGTACATAGCCAACCGTGCTAATCAGAGGTGCGGATAATATATGGTGTGCGTTTATTTTATTCAGGCGACATTAATATACTTTGATTCCTCGCAATTTTCACAGGATTACAATATTAGTATTTTTTATATACAGCGTGTTTCTTATACATTGTACATCAGGTAATTGAATGTAGTGTTAAGTAGGATTCATTTAATCATAGAAATGGTATAATAACAGTCATTTCTTACGGCTCTTTGTCAATCCACTGCTGGAGGAAGACATCCCCAGGTGGCCCAGTGGTAGAGCGAGCTGCGCTCAATCGGAGCGATATGAGTTCAAATCCTGCTTGGGAGTGGACTCAGCCCATCATCCCACTGGATAGATAAAATAAGTACCACATTGTGGGAAAGTCAACCGTGATTGTCCAATGGATGTAGATGTGTGGAATTTCCGCCACTGGCTCAGGGCTGTAACCAGGAGTTGAACACTGCCACCAATGCTCGTTTGAGCAGGAAATCACTCCGACCTTGACTCTTGACTTGACATGAAATGAGCGAGACGATAATGTCGCTGTGGCAGAGTGCTCAGCTGACAGTGGAAAGATTCAAAATCAAATACCTGTTGGGGTTCTTCTCCAACCCATCATCCCTCCAGGGCTAATACAATTACTACCACTTAGTGTGAAGACAGCACTGGTTATCCTGTAGAGAAAGTGAGAAGACCGCACTGGTTATCCTGTAGAGAAACTGTCCCTTTGGGAATGTCGAATTCCTTACACTGGCTCAGAGCATCTAACACAGATGAGTATCAACACATATCCTCGTTTGAATGTGGTATACGCGTCGCGTTTCTGTTTGTTTCACTGATGGCTATTACTGTCTTGCTTTGTTTATTATCTAGATAACTATCAACTGGATAGAATTGACATTTTCTTTGCCGGCATTTGCCATGGCACATTGGACTCAATAATAAATCCTTTTGATCCCCTGGTCTGTCCTCGCATGACACCACCTACGGTAATTGCTTCAACAAAGTACGAGGTGCTTCGTGAATTTTAAACATTCCCTTGTGATCGGTGGCTACAACAGAGAACGTGGCGTTTGTGTGATACCGCAGGGGTGCACATAGCATCGTTTAATACGTCACGTTTGATTCTGAAACGACCCTCGGGGCCAGCCGTCTAAGTTTAAATCACGTTCTTCTAATGCACACCATACAATCAAGCATGGCAGCAACGCAAAGGTTTTGTATTTTCATCCGTAGAAATGTTCATAGATATAATTTCAACGCCATGACCTCTTCTGTACAATTAAGCATTCATTTTTAAAATATGATAAAGTTTGCAACTTATTGCCCTAAGGTTATACCTTTTGCATTCAGTCATGCATTTCAGAACTGTAATTGTGTTGAATACAGTACTAAACATCATATGTAAATAACAGATATGTTACTTAGACCAACATACCCTCGTGCAAATTGTCAAAGTGCCGCTGTGATCCAGACGTCGCCGGTTCAATATCCTGGCGCTGCGGTCGAAACGATGGCGTCGTTTAACCTCCCATCCCTCTGCACCGAGCATAATAAATAGTCGATCGGTGGGTCGCGTATGTTGGGATATTAAGTGTGGTTACTCCCACCTCTGGCACGGATGGCGGAGTAGGCCATGATACCATCTCGAGCTGCTCTTTAGAACTTCCTCTGGTGGAGGTCTTTCCCCCATCAGTGGTGTGAGCAAGGCTGGTTGAAGTGCTCCAGTAGTCATCTGTTGACCCATTAAAGTCCCGCTGGTTTAGCAGGTTCCTCCCTTGGGATGTTTCAGGTGGTGTTTTTTCGAGTGAGGTATGAAACCAGAGAGTACACATCTATTTCTCATGGAGAAATTATAAGGCTCCATCTCTGCAAGGTCCACCAACCCTGCCTCCAAATTCTGGGTTGCAGGCACATGGCAACCACAGAAAACTGTGCTTGTTGTATTGTCATTGTATTATATTGTCATTGAATTGTATTGTCATTGTATTGTCATTGTGAACATAATCATTGTCCTTTCATTCCTGTTCCACAACAGTACATAATGAGTTATTTTATACGGTACTGCGTTCTGCGCTGAACAGGGCCCCATCGTGAAGATGGAGTGCCCTTGCCAGTAGCATTTCACGAGCCAGTCGTGTTTTGAAAGCTTGACTCTGCTGACTTAAGACACAAGCTTGACTGTCAATGAGACCCATAACGTCAACACCAGTCCAGCGATTTTCTTGCCGAAACAAATACTGCTGAATAACATGACCCAGTCAAATAAATAAGTAGATCGACCGCAATATTTTATAAGGAGGGATGATGGAAAGTGTGATTTATTACCCATAATGCTCAACAACTGCACGTGATAAGATTGTATACAGTGCATGGTGATGTTCTTTGAGTAGTTTTTATTAGAATCTGCACTCTGCACAGATTTTATATGTATAGTACTGCCTTTTTCCCACGTGTAAGACTCGTTGTTGCTCTCCTGGATCAATAAATAATATCACTCTTTTATTGTTATGTGCAAAAGCTCTGGTCATTGCCTAAGTTTCAGCTTTTCACTTTTGGTTCATCTTTTAACGTGTATATTGCCTGCTCGTGCGTTTTTAAACATTGTGTGTGGTCTGCCATCACTTCCTAACATTGTGTGTGGTCTGCTATCACTTCCTAATTATGGCAGCTGCAGATGTACTGCATGGGAGTCGCGGTATACATTATCTTCTATTTTTGCGTATGATGGCAGCAGTTTGTGTTGGCGCTAAATGTCAATATCGAGGTCTGATAGCCACGAGAGGGCTTCAGGAGAGGGTTTGTGTAGTTTTGCTGTTCCTCGTCCTCCGTTGGAGGAGTGCAGACAACACTGGTTCACTATACTGTCCATAAATTTTGATTTAAAGCTTTCGTGACTGCAGGGATTCATATTCTTGGTTCTTTCGGTAAAGTCACGTAGAAGGGAAATAATAAAATAATATTTATATAAAACAATAAAAATTCTCACGATGTTTCGACTGCAACACAAGCAATCATCATCAGGTGTGAAATCCACAGCAAGAAAATAAAAAAAAGTAGATTTCACATCTGATGATGATTGCTTGTGTTGCAGTCGAAACGTCGTGAGAATTTTTATTGTTTTATATTTATATTATTTTATCATTTCACTTCTACGTGACTTTACTGAAAGAACCAAGAATTTACTGTCCATAGTTTGGGTTGCATGGCCACGATCACACTACTGTTGCTTGTCCTTAATTATCCATTTATGAAGGAGATATGCACATCGGCCTGGTGATGTTCTGATGTGGTTGATCATTCCACCCGTGTCTTCGAGGAATATCAAAGCCACGAGGTGTGATGTTTGGGCCTCAAATGAGGTGTTTAATCTGGATTCGATCAGACATGATAATGAAGACGATGTATGTGTGTGTGTGTATCATCCCTGCGTAGGTGCTGCAGGTGGTGCGTGAACAGATTGTGCGGTGTCTCCAAAACAAACCCAACTCCATGGACCAGTTTCGCCTTCACCTCCATAACTTGGGCTACGCGGAGATCCTCAAGATCCGCCAGTCGGAGCGCATGAACCAGGAGGAGGGCGACTTCAAGGCCGCACCCATCATGTGAGGGCTCGCCCGCGTGTTCTTTTACACGCGGACGAACTAAAGTGCAAAGCGTTGAGGGGCATGCTCGCTCCCACGCCGGAGCCGAGTTCCACTGTCCCTGTTCATGAATACCTCGGTCCCTTAAGGTCCGTCGTTCGGTGGGTGTAAGCGTTATTTAACGTAAGCGATGAAACGGATGCAGTCCATGTTTGTTTATGTATTTACACTTAAACGGTTGGATACCTAGACGAAGGCGTCCCAGCAGCATTTATCATTGCCTGTCATTTGGTAATTCGTGTTACAGTTACCACATTGCTTGTATAACACCCCTCCCCATCACTGGAGAGGGGTATGTTTGGAGTAATAGCGAAGCACATAGGTGCTCACGGACATTACTTGTCCCAGTAGTCTGTTATGTATAGATGTTGAACTTCTTTCACACCGTACGTCGCCAAACGTGCTAATGGGAGGTTATAAGGGGATCACTGTCTTGGTGTGTGGGGTAATAATGCAGTGCGTTGCCGACTTTACTTCCCGTTCGATTCCCACTCATGGCCAACATCCATGACAATTATCTGAACCAGTCCTGGGCCTCCCCTAGGTCGACTGAACCTCAAATGAGTACCTGGTGCTGTGTGTAAAAACATCGGCACTGAGGAGACAAAGGCGGCCTTGCGTGGCGATGGCCACCCCATCCCCTCGTGTGCCGTCCTTCATAGGTGCTGCTCGCTAACGGCACAGTCTGTTGATAATTAAGGGGGGGGGGAGATCTTCGTCTTCATGTGTGTGTGTGTGTGCGTGCGTCCGTGGGTGTGCCTGCACGCTTGCTCCCACAGAGAGCTGCGCGAGAAGATCCTGCCCGAGGTGCTGGAGCTCATCAAGCAGCAGCGCCTCAACCGACTGTGTGAGGGCACCACCTTCCGCAAGATCGGCAAGAACAGGCGCCAAGGTTCGATTCCCGCTTCGCCTCCGCGGTCTCGCGGCCGCGTTCACCCTGAGCCGCTGCCACGCGGCCTCGCTCGCCGCCGGCCCGGAAAGGCGCTCGGTCTCGGCGCATCTCACCCCCAGCAGCCGTGCAGGGTTGAGCCGGCGTAGCGCTTGGGATGGACGGCCGCCGTGCGTAACGGCGTGCGACAGGCTGCAGGACTAAATTGGCGGACGGCGGAATGCAGTGCGGCAACGTCCATTGTTGTGCCGTGTTGTGTTCCCGCATCTGTGCCGCCCACCTTCACCGGCCTGCTCTGACCAGCATGGTGAAGCATGGATAGGGTGTGGGGCCTCCCTCATCCAGTAGTGGATTTCCACAGTGCTGAACGTGTACATTGTGGTAATAGCGCGGTGGTGGCCATTCATAATCAACGTTTTGGGGTTTAGATCGCGTTATTTATAAATGTGTCGTAACCCTCCACCACCCGACACGGCCAATCAGTAAAAAAGTGTCACGTTGACAAAAGACAAATAGTTCACTGCTTTAGCCCACCGGTGTGTTGAAGCGTGAAACCACAACATTTACAATTTGAGTACGACGTTTCGCTGGTAATTGCATCCAGCATCATCGGGCACGTGACCTGTACTCCGGCACTGTGGAGGCGGTGAGGTTTCGTGGATCACATGCATCACGTGTTGTATAACTCTCTTCCCGTGGGTATCAAGATGCCATGCTCTGGCTTTCCAGGGGAAGGTGGTACAACAAGAGGATTGCTCTTCATCTATTCCCATCTGTGTGTAATAGAGCGGTGCCTCCCTCACACACGTGGCTTTTCTCCATGTGCTCTAGTTTCCTCACACACGTATACTCATTACTTGACCGATAACACCTTAATATATATAAGGCCATAGAGCTCGGGGGGGATTTTGGTGTCAGCTCACCGCCTGGTTGCCTTCACGCTTGTCTGTGGTTCCCTGCACCGCCGAGTCGTTACGTCTCTACGAGAGCGAGTGAAGACTGTGCACGTTACAGGTCTTAAATGTTTATCACGCGATTATTGATTTCCGTTGCGCCATCTAGCGCTGTTGCTGAACGCGCCCGACGTTCCAATTGAACTCAATAACACTTGAGTGGTGCTTTCTCCAGCAGACAAGCTGTGGTACTGCCGGCTGTCGCCCAACCACAAGGTACTGCACTACGCGGACGTCGAGGAGGGCTCCAAAGCGCCGGCGATCGAGGCCCTACAGGAGAAGCGTAAGGCGGCAGCACACACACACGAATTATCGCGAAGTGCGCACAGTGCGGTCTTGCTTAGCCAGTGCGCAGGCAACAAGTCGACAAGGTTTCCCACTCGCATGAGCATGGCACCGCACTGTTTTGAAGCCTGAGCCAATTCAAATTGGAGTTCTCAAGTAAGTGTGTATGTGTGCGTGTTGAACTTCTTTCGCGCACCGTACCAAGCCAAACAGTGCTAATGGGAGATGCGGGAAAATCGCAGGTGTGGCTTGAGTTGATAGCGTTAGCCTGGTCACGAATGACTGCAAATAAAAAAAGATGATCCTAGTCTGGCATTTGCTGTATTGTGTGCCACCGTCAATTCCCACTGCGTTCTGCGTTTGTATTTGCACGCTCGCACAGTTCACCGATGCGTTTTTGGGTCGTACCGCGTGCTGTTTCGGCACGACGTCCGACGTTTCACTCCACCTGCTGGGAACCTTTTCCTGAAACTGAATTCAAAGCTATCGAGCGGGGCGGCTGCGAAAACCTACGCTGGGGTTCCCTCCCGCCGTGCCGTGCATCGCCGTCACCCGTCCTTACTCTCCCCTCCTTGTGTTTCGCCTCCACCCGCCAGTGCCGATAGCGGACATCAAGATGGTGGTGATGGGAAAGGACTGCCCACACATGAAGGAAGTTCGCAAGAGCAAGGTGCCGTGCTTGCGCTCGCCACACCGACCCGCGTATGCGTTAACAGAGCGGTAATCGGCAGCGCTGCCAGGCTGAACGTCGAATTTATATGGGTCGTTAAAATAATGAGCTCGAATTGCTGCGGATACACGCGGTTGATCACCGCTTGCCCGAGCGAAACACGTGCCGCGTTTTTCCTATTTGAACGACACGCCACGACCTCATGATCTACTCTATTACAAGCCGAGTTCACTTGAAGTGACCGGTAATATTGACACGAAATCACCACTGTCACCACAGTTTATTCACTCTTCTTGCGTGGCACATAATTGTCCTGTGACCGACGGGCGCAATGTGGCATTAGAGGACCGGCGCACCAGCTTTCCCCGCCGACTGACATGGCGATGCTGGATCTTAGTGTCCAAGTCGGCCCACGGGCTCGGGTGCTTGCAGTGGCGGATAAATATTGCGTGTGGGCCGTTTTCAAGTGGTGGGCCTCGTGTGGTCACGAGCCGACGGTCCGTGGCCCCGTGGTCTCCCCCCCCCCCCCCACCACCCATATTTTGATGGTCTGCGTAACGAGCTGCACGTGGTTTTGTAGAGACGTTTTGTTATCGCCATCAAATATCGACTGTGCGATGTAGTCACTGCGGCATTGTTAACGACGACGCATCACGGCGGCGTGTATGTTTGGATGTGGTGGTGGGCGGCTCGCAGGATGTGATGGACCTGGCCTTTTCCATTCTCTACGATCCCGACGACGCTTTGAACTTCATCGCCAAGAGCCCGGATGAGGTGGGTCCGGACACGCGCACCAACGTGAACAGTTATGTCAGCCTGTTGCATTGTGGATGCATGTTCGTATTGTTTTTTTGTCGACGTTCAAGGTGTGTGAATATAAAGTATGTCGTAGTGTGCAACTAAACGTGTGCCTCTGCACATGCATGCTTGTATGAAAGCATTGGCATTCGCATGATCGTTCATATGGCTATGTCTTTAACTGCGTACAGTTTTTATTTTTATTGTTGGTGATTAAGGATTATTTTCCTAATGGAGAGGTTAGCCCTGCCTATGTACGTGTAAAGCCCCTTTGTCAATCCACCGCTGGATGAGGTTCTGCACACGCCGTGCAGGTCATGGAAGTCACTTGTCTGCACTGATTCCCGCACCGCTCAGCGCGGGTTGAGGAAGGGAACATAAATACGGCAGCATCGAAGTACAGCACAACGATGTGTTTCGCTTAATTTCCCCCTGCTCCTCAACGTAGCCCTGTAGCTCGATCAGCCCTCTCCGTAGGAATAAGAGACCTTACCACCACTGTATCCGAGCCACCAACTGAGCTGAGCACCACTCTGGGCTCATTCGCGTAGGGAGGCGCCGAACTTTTTTTTCGTCTACTCAACCGTGGCTTTGTGTGGATTGCCACCGCCTCACGCGGCGCCTCGCAGCGTTTTTAAGCGTTCGCCGTCACCCGTGTGCGACGACAGTACTGCGTGTGGACGGACGGGCTCAACGCGCTGCTGGGCCGCGAGATGGTGAGCAAAGCGACGTGCAGCGACCTGGAGGTGTTGCTCAACATGGAGATGAAGCTGCGGCTGCTGGACCTCGAGAACATCCAAATTCCCGAGACGGCGCCCGTCGTGCCTGTCCCGCCCAGCAACTACGACTTCACCTACGACTTCAGCTGAACGCCAAACTCTCTCGCCTCGAACCACAACGTCGGCTGATCGCTGACCTCTCGCATCACCTACGGCTTCAGCTACGACTTCAGTTGAGTGCCGATCTCTCAGCACATCCCGAGCGAGCACAGCCCGGACCCCGCACAGTCCACGCGCGGCCAATCGTGATGCCGCTGACCAAGCCGTGGCCCTCGGCTCTGTCTGCCACAGCCACAGCACCTCCTAACCTGGATCGCAGTGCCAGGGCTAACCCAGTGTTGGACAAACCGGGTCTAATCTTTTAGTCCTTGGGACCATGCCTTACCTTACCCAAGTCTAACTTAAAGGAGGTTGCAACCCAACAAAAAAAACTGCAGTTATATTGTTTATACGTATGTATGCCTTGTGTCCTAAAGGTGCGTTAATAAGAATTTAGTTTCGTGCTAATGCGACTTTCGGATGCACTGCCACACACCGCCTTGTGTTGACATCATTGGGGTGTGGTTGCATTAAACCACGAACGCCTCATGGAGGGCCGAGTGTCCCGAGCGGACAGCAGGGAAACCGTGCTCCCTACGACTCGCTTTGAACATTGTGACTGCAATTGTTTTCTGTCTCGCAACTTCCTTTAAACTGGCCACATAGCCCAGCCGTGATCCACGTACGCTTCTCCCGAGTGTATTACCGCTAGTTCTAGAATGTTACATCCAGAACAGGACATAGAAATGGCTCCACCCAATCTGGGTTTAGAATATCTTGAAGGCCGAGGCCCTGAATCCAAACCCATTTGGCCAAACGAGGAGATGGGGCTGGGGGGGGGGGGGCAAGTTCTGTGCTGCAACTGCTGGTTCCGACCTTCACTCCACGTGAAGGGCGGAGCTGTTCGCAGCTCTGCAGCTCCCTTACCCCACACTCGTAAAGCATGGGAGAGCGATGATTTCAAGATCAGTCTGAACCTGTTTCATTGGCATTGTACATAGTATGAGATACATTGTCTCATTCTTGGGCAGCCTAAACCTTTAAGCTAGTTGATAAGATGCTCATGAATTGCTTATTATCGGCAAGGAAAAGCCTTCAAAGTACCGTTCGGTATTTTATCTCCATATCACTGTGAAAGTGCAATTATGCCTCACCAATGGGTGCGTGCATCCACATATCGATACTTGTGGCTTGATCGGTCAGCAATCATGCTGAGGTTAAGTAATAATTAATCAAAGTAATGCAAACGTGAACACGTACATTTTGACTGGCTTATTATCATTAGGTATACATTACCAGATGGATACCAGCTTGTCAAAACAGTACTGTTATATTAAGTTTTTAACTCCTTAAATGAATTTAAAAAAACATTTCACTGCACCCGTATTTTAAATTAAACTGCATGGACATGATTTGTATGTCTTACAAAAGAAGATTATGCCTCCATCGTATTTAACTGCATGTTAAATCAGATACAGACACACGTGGCAAATACCCATTGGTCTTGCGTGTCCCTGGCATTTGTAGCAACGTATTAAACCTGCATAACAGGTGTTAAAGGCTACAGCTATACATGGTGAGAATCAGAGGGCAATGCATATAATTCTTGTTTTGTCAAACTTGCTGTATTCACATCTGTATGTATGTATGAAAAGAGTTTGTGCTTTTGATGTTCTGCACTTGTTCTGCACATGGTGTGCACTCAAACATACTCTTTTGCACAGGAATGGCAGATGGTAGATGGCAGCAGACCTTTAAGCATAGACTCCAGGGTTCATGGCTGGCGTTGTCGGACCAATGACAACGCGAGAGTGAGACTACGAGGTGGGGCTGCGGCGTCCGCGGTCATCTCGGTCATGCAACCCACGGCACCGGCAGGTTCGGTACCGTGACCTCCTGCCAGCGAGCCTTCGATGCTTCACGTGGCCTCCACCTAGCCTGGCACAAGCGCCGTGGTGATGTCACCGCCGCTTGGTGGCGGATGGCGGCTGGTTTTTTTGCGCCATTTGCATTCGGGCCTACCGTGGAGCTGCTCCAGCCTTTCGAGGCTGAGATTCACCGGCTGGTGGATGCTGGTTGTTCTTAATTGGACTCTCGATGCAGGAGAGACTCCAGTTTACAATTGGTTTTGTAAATCTGATTATAATGAGGTACGGTGGAACATTTTAATCTCGGAATTCCGTAACACTCCTTTCATGTATTTTTTTTAATGGGATGATGATTTTTCCTAAAAGAGCCATGCTGCAAAACATGGATGATTGCACATGGGCTGTGGACCAGCAGCCTCGGGTTTTCTTCTGTAAAAAAAACTACATTGGTAAAACATCTTGCCTTTCCATTATTGATTCACATAATTAATTTCTCTTTAGAGCTTATGCACGATAATCATAACCGGTGGCAAAATATGAAATCAGCCTGTGACCTAGGGCTCCCGCCTCTCTCGCATACCAAATTTTCGGCATATTTCTTAGTCAGCCATGTCTCGGTACAAATCAATCCCAGGCACACGAACACACATGCCAATTTACAGACTGCGTTGGTCAAACCCGGACAGGTGGCTGTCTTGTGAGATACTCGCGGCGGGTCGAGGGCTGGCGTTGCAGACCACAGAACTCCATAAAGTATGAGCTGGCTTGCGATGATAATAATAATCATTGTAGGCTGTCAGAAATCTCTTTTCCGTGGGGTGGACTCTTTATCAGTGATGGCTGGGCCCTGGCTCGATATTTAGGAGTAACACCTGCCTGAGCTCAAGTGTATGTTCCCTCTTCTTGGTTCTTTCGGTAAAATCACGTAGAATGGAAATAATAAAATAATAAAAATTTAACATAATAAAATAATTTACAGAATTATTCTATTATTTTATTTTATAATGTTTTATTTTTATTATTTTATTATTTCCCTTCTACGTGACGTTACCAAAAGAACCAAGAAGATGAATCCCTGCAGTCACGAAAGCTTTAAATCGAAATGTATGTTCCCTGTTGGCACTGCTTATAATCTGCTGCACACAGAATGCCGTGTATATAGGCATAGCCTCTGAACGTTATCTTAAGTGTGTGCTTTCAGCTAGGAAAGTTGTGTAGGTGTATTAGGGCATTGCTTTTTCACATTTTGCTACACTGGCATTTCCGCTGTTAAGTTTGGCCGACAAATGTGTAGAATCCTGTCGTAAATGCAAATACAAATGCTGCAAAATTGTTTCGGCGAGCTTGTAACAGCAAATCAGTTTAATACGTAGGCTTTCGCGACCAATATTATCCATGATAGAGGTTTTTGGGTTAGAGTGTGTGAATATCAATGTGTCGTTCAACCTGCTAATTGTGAATGTTGTGGGTTTGCTCTCCAACACACCAGTGTGCTGTACAAGCAACGAATTGGCATGTTGTGTTCACGTGGCAAACCTTACTTATTGACTGTGTCAGGTGATGGCGGGTTTAACCACACATTTATATTTATGCGATCTAACCCAAAAACCTATTATGGATTAGCAAAGCAAGCTCAAATGAAACAGGTACTGAATCGTTATCATACCGGTAGTGTAACGGGTGAGAGCATCACTCACACACAGTGATGATATCAATGCAAGTGGCACTAAATGGGGGCGCAGTTGGATTATGAGGTTGCCTACTCTCACTTCGCACCGGGCTTGTGTGACGTGCACAGCACACTGTTGCGGTTGGCACGTGTCCTGCTGTGGATGACCACATTTTGCGAAGTTTCGTGAATATATCGCATTCTGTTCGACTTGAGTTCACCAAAAGGGGCTATATGCCACTGTGACGATAATGACAATATTAATTATTGACAAATTATTGTTTTAATTTAAATATAACTGATGCAATCTATGGTGTGACACAAGCCAGTGGCTAGTTGTTCCGAGGGTCAGCGTTCTCCGTGACTGCTGCAGCACATAGTTGTCTGCTCCACGTGTTTTGTTCAGAGCAGGGGTTCTCAATGATTTTGTGTTTTTATGCCCCCCCCCCACCGCCAGTCAAGACTACTAGCCTCCTGCGCCGCACCCCACCCAGGGTACTAATGGCACAATACACACAGAGCTTTCGTACCCCCACGCCTCGAGTCAACGAGCCATTCGCGAGGCATTTGTTTTGGGACATGTGTTCACCCAGGGTACTAACGACACAATACACACAGAGCTTTCGTACCCCCACGCCTCTAGTCAGCGAGCCATTCGCGAGGCATTTGTTTTGGGACATGTGTTCACCCAGGGTACTAACGGCACAATACACACAGAGCTTTCGTACCCCCACGCCTCTAGTCAGCGAGCCATTTGCGAGGCATTTGTTTTGGGACATGTATTCACTCAGGGTACTAACGGCACAATACACACAGAGCTTTCGTACCCCCACGCCTCAGGTCAACGAGCCATTCGCGAGGCATTTGTTTTGGGACATGTGTTCACCCAGGGTACTAACGGCACAATACACACAGAGCTTTCGTACCCCCACGCCTCTAGTCAGCGAGCCATTCGCGAGGCATTTGTTTTGGGACATGTATTCACTCAGGGTACTAACGGCACAATACACACAGAGCTTTCGTACCCCCACGCCTCGAGTCAGCGAGCCATTCGCGAGGCATTTGTTTTGGGACATGTGTTCACCCAGGGTACTAACGGCACAATACACACAGAGCTTTCGTACCCCCACGCCTCGAGTCAACGAGCCATTCGCGAGGCATTTGTTAAGCGACGTGTATACACCCAGGGTACTAACGGCACAATACACACAGCTTCCGTACCCCACGCCTCTAGTCAACGAGCCATTCGCGAGGCATTTGTTAAGCGACGTGTATACACCCAGGGTACTAACGGCACAATACACACAGCTTTCGTACCCCCACGCCTCTAGTCAACGAGCCGTTCGCGAGGCATTTGTTTTGCGTCGTGTGTTCAGTGTGTTTTGTGGTCCCAACGCCGGTATCCATGCCGCAGCCTGTGTCTGACCCGGAGGTTGAGAACCGCCGGTTTAGACCAATCCACGAATGATATAGTCTGCTCACGAGGAGCCCATGAAATGGTTTGCGTTTGTCATACGACACAATTGTCGTCTTCCTCTTTAAAGCTGCTGTATTTCTGTTGAGTGGAAAGCACAATTCTGGATGTGGTTTTATGCGATGAATTGTAAGAACTGTGTCACTCATTTCAATTTTCAAAACGTGACCCGACTCTTTAAAAAAATTTTGCTCGAGAATTGTGCTTGTAGTTGGCAATTTACCATTTGGGTTTCCAAAAATGTAAGATGTAATTTTTATGTTTTTCAATGTAAGCTACAAACTGTTGTTGTTTGACAATTTAGAGGTGCAAGGGTGTTGCGTTTTCACGCACCTAGTGCCAGTTTTGCCTATTTAAAAAAATGGCATTGGAAATTTAAACGGTTTTTTAATTTTACTTAGATCATACAGAATACTCGTGTAGGTTGTGAGTGATTGATGTTGTACTCTGCAGCTGTTCACCCGATTACAATGCGTGTGATGCTGCAGTGGAAACCTCCAGAATCACATCTTGTCATGGGGAGTCGGTTCTAATACTTGTTTATTCATGTCACAGGGATTTCCTTCTCAAATGAGCACTGAGCCAGTGGGAGGAGTGGTATTCCATTGGTGGCGAGCGTGGCTATCCATAGGACAGCCACTGTGTAATTCCCACAGAGTGGTACTTGTTTTATCTACCCGGTGGGATGATGGGCCGAGTCAACTCCCAACCAGGATATTATGTCGGAACCTTCCGATTGCGATTCGCTCGCTCTACCGTTGAGCCACCCAGCCAAACAACCGAGCTCAACGTGAGTGATGCTGCAGTGTTAGGAACCAAGTCCCCATTACGCATGTATACTGTAATGGTATCACTGCAATGCCTTTATTGACTTTGATATCCAGCCGCTGAACTTACTCTTGCAGTGGTGATCACCAGAACAAATGTTGCATTTGTTAGTTTTTTATTTTCCAGCAATATCTGCAAGTTTAGATACTTATAAATGTTTTAATGTAAAAAGGGTGATGTTTGGGAGTAACTGGGTATATATAAATGTTTGTTGGGATCTGGGGTTAATCGAACAATAATAATAACATGTTTTATCCATTTCAACTCTTGTATCGGACCATAGAATGATCCAAATTTGATCAACATTCTAATATGTTACTTCCTAAAATCTTGCACTGTGTCCCTGGGAAATGCCACCTATAGATTTTGTTTAGCCTGCAAAATCTTTGTGTGCTCTTTATCTTTTAAAGATTTTTTAAATTCTGGAAACTGCTGAACTGAAATATAAATTTTAAATATGTTGCCAAGTGGAAAGATGCGCTGAAATGTTCCGCTGCCGATAACGTTGTTGCGATGACACAAATGCGTCGGTGTCAGCTTTTTTGTTGTTATTTTTGGCAGAGGAAGTTCCAATGTCACCCGTTGCCAGCGATGTGACAAATCACCGAAGTGGTGAAACTTTTTGGCCAATTCGTCTTGATGTAAATCTGGCCCTTTACCATTTATTCACAATGCATATTGTTCGTGTACAAGTACCATCATTCGTACTGACTGCAACCATTTTCTGCTCTGATTTTTAAAACACCATTCAAGGTGTCACCGACGTTGCACGACTATACTCGTCTATAGACCGTATTCTTTTCAACCAAATTTTAAGTTGCAGTCAACTTTCAACAATGCATTTTAATCATCGTAAAAATCTGTCCTTTTTGCTCACGTCACATTCATCCATTAATTCTTGTGAGAATCGATTATTTACAATTGTTGCACATTACATGCTAAAGTCACATTTAGGCTAATGGAGTGCACGAAACATCCAAGAAATAAATAAAAAGTCCGTTCTTGAATTAAGCTGTGACCCTTAATCATGACGATGTGTTACACCGCAAGTAGGCGGTAGGGGCATCGCGTTACACGAATGGCGAACACGCTCGCCAGTGCCCCTGCAGTGTCCGTCTGCATCAAGTCCATCGCAGTCTGGGAGTTTGCCCCGTACGGTGGAGTGCCACGTACGGCTAGTCTTGGATTTTTCGAACTGCTCTGCCTTGGGACCATCATTAACACCATTAATCTATAGGTCAGCACCAATATGTGAGCCAATGTATTATCTCCGTTACAACAGCATCACGTGGTGCTGCTTGGGGATGTTAATAGTGACTGAGAATCCTCTACGTGTTCTGACTTCCCAACTCTGCCATCTCCCTGATGAATTTGCATTTAATGTGCATGGTTTTCGCCAATACAACAATTGCCATTTTCCCAACCGAGTTTCCGGAGAGCATGCAGCAATGAAAATGTCTACATTCTTATCCTAAAATCTTGCATGCAATGTGTCGTTGGGAAAACACTGCATTTGCATGAGCGCACGCCTTTCTTTTTTTACTCTTCTGCCAAATTTCAAATATTGCCACTCTATGTGCAACCCAATGTGTTATCAATGTACAGAGCATCCCATTGTATTGTCAATAATAGTGACGTTAATTAAAATGTGTGTTTCAATGGAACATGAGCAATATTAATACTGTATAATTTTGGTGATGATGATGGTGATAATTTTGCTGGTCTGCCAAACATCGGTGTCCCGAAACACTTTACTGTTATGCTGCCAATGCTTTTGTCGATGTAGGATAAACTAGCGTTCAATTATTTAAATGCCCAGAAATAATTAATTCACCTGTCCTTTTTGCAAGTGAAGAGCCTAGTGTGTGCTGCGGGAAGCTCTGTGCTTGGACTGAAGATGTCAACCCAGAGTGGCCCTGCCTCCCCACGTGTTGCTCTGTGTGTCCGCGCCGTGCTGTTCGAGTCTCCTGGTGTTGTCAACAATAACGAGAGACTGCTTGCCGTGTCGCGTCACGTGACCCGCATTACACTCTGCCGATGTTAAACCGGTCGTCGTGTCCTAAGGGAACATCCGGCACTGTTGGCTGTGGTGACACACATCCTGTGTGGTCTAGTGTTGCTGAGGTGAGGTTGGAGAATTGGAGATGTATACGTTTTCTGAGCCTGCCTTACCCTCCGGACTGCGAGGGTGGACAGATGATGGCAGCATGGAAAATAAGTTCCTGAACTTGTGCAGAGTTTTAGAGTTGTTGTCTCTTTGTCGGCGTGGGTTGTCTCTTGGTTTCTTATCACTTGTAAAAATTATGTCAGTTTTACGATTTTTTTGGTGCCATTTACACAAATAATGTTTAAAACAGTGAATCACAATGAACAAAGTGAAGTGTATGATGTATAAATGAACTACTGTGCTTTTTAAAGAGCCCCATTCGAATTGTAAATACTTTGGACGTAATTTTTTTGACGAGTTATAAACATCAGATTATTTACTGAATCTGTAAGACACATTGTGTGATGTTGCTTGCATAATTTGCATGATGGTAGAAGCAAAAAAACGTTCTGAAAATTTGACCTTAATCACTTGGTCTTTTGACTCTAATTAGTGAATGTTAATTTGGTGCAAGTGAGGGGGGGGAGGGTATCAGTCTGTGCCGTACACACTTGAACATATTTTTTCTTTATACGGTGCATTGTTCACCACGAAATAAAACAAGTACATCCGTGATACTGCACCTTTTATGAAACCTGGAATAATGCACGTGTGTAACTGTACGGTACAACAATTGTTTTTGTTTAAGTATCCACGCTTATAGGGTGTTATTGAGGCCATAATTACCTGTCGAGACAAGGAATATACATACTCAACAGCTTCTTGGCTCTGAGAAAAGAGAATCGTTTATCTTTAATAAATGAGAAAATAAAATGTCAGCTGTCGATGAAAACTGTACGGTTATATTTAATGGTGGCTTTGCTTTTGCGGGCGGTTTGTACATCCCGTCCATTAAGGGATTCTGCTTCAGTACCCAACATTTGCTTTCATAACTCAAGACTATTAAAGCTTGCACTTTCTTTCTTTCTTAGCCATTTTAATAATTTAACGTTTTACCATTTCAATCGTTTGTTTGACACGTGAAGGTATTGTCCGATTTTCATTTGGCAAACATCGTTTTTGAGCCTGATTTAATTGAATCTAGGTTTGAGGTTTTCGTGACTCAACAGCAAAATTGTATCTTTAGTCCATCAACAGGGGAAAACAACCTTTTGCTAAGCTGGAAAGCAGTCCCGTTCTGTATTTTAAAAGTATAACATTACATATGAAATACTGTCATTCATTTGAGTTATACTTAATTTCTGCATGACTTCAATTTCCTATTATTTGAAAATGTGAAATGTTGAAAGTCATTGGGTGCCCATCAGCATATGCGGTTCCGCTTAAAGCAAGGTCTGATAAGTATGTTGCATCTGCTGTTCCGGTACAGGCTGTGTGCGTCACTGCGATTCTGCAGGGTGGAAGGGATATTATCGCTTGCGTGCTTGAAGCCTCCACTGCGGCGTTGCTTTAGGTGCAGCTTGTTATGGAATCACACGTTACCTTAAACCCACAATTTCAGTGCAAGGTAATTTGTAAAATAAATTGTGAACAATGAAACATTTGGTTGCTGTTGTGTGTTTGGTTCATTGTGTTTTTTTGTTTGTTACCATGCATAGGCCACCTCTACATAATACTAGGCTCAGTCAACCATTCTACACAACAAAGACTAATTTCCTGGCAGCGATTTCAGCCGCATCATCTCTACATAACAAAAAGGCTCAGTCCCTTTTACATGCACCTTTACATCATCCGCACCTAGTTTACACAACAAAGGCCCATTCCTAACAGCGTGCTTCAGCCGCACCAAACCTCACAAAAATAATA
Source organism: Lethenteron reissneri (assembly GCF_015708825.2). NCBI lineage: Eukaryota > Metazoa > Chordata > Hyperoartia > Petromyzontiformes > Petromyzontidae > Lethenteron > Lethenteron reissneri. Next base: position 8,498,385 of record NC_083787.1, read on the forward strand.
TTCAGGGCCTACCTTGGCTCCTCCCACCCTCAACCAGTATATATAAAAATACGGGTTTCTTGGAATTTCTCTCACTTGATACAGCTATCGTGCTGTGACGGTTCCACCTGAAGATGGAAGCTTGTGTTGCCTCCTAAACGTCGTGATTTTTATTTTATTTTACTTTTATTAATTTTAACTTTTTACCTACGTGACTTTACCGAAAAAGCCTAAGAACAAGAAAACCATCCCTGTGAAGTGTGAGAATCTGGAGTATTGTGCACCCTCGAATAAATTGAACGCGATGAGTTCTTAGATTGTGTGCAGTAGGGATGTTGCTATACTAGTTGATGATGCTCTTAAGCCACCACGGGGTTGCAGTCATCGTCCAGCGCGGGCACGGTTGGCCGCCGACAGCCAGAGTTGGTGCCCCCCCCCTCCCTCCATTGTCCAGCAGCTCCTCCAGCTGTTACCCCCAGGGTGGCCGCGGTGGGGCCCTTCCGATCTGCACCGTGCTCGATGGAGGTCGGCTGGGTATGGCATGCCGCTTGGTCGCCTCCTGACGTGGCCGCAGAGAGAGGCGGCGTCGTCTGCGTGCCATGGTGTCGCATGACGTCTCCGGCTCTCGTGTTGTGAGATTGCTTAATCTTTCATGAAGTTGTACCCCACCGTACCCCCGAGTGTCCGGTGCTGGCACCTCTTGTCTGGAGTCGTCTCCTAATCGTTACGTTCATCTGAACATCTGACAAATGTAGCATTTTCTGAAAATTCTGCTTGGATAAGTAAGAATAATGCCTTGGGTATTTTAAGAAAACATAATTTGACCGTATAAACAATCTAAATCCAATACAACACGCATTTTTCAAGTTGCTGTACAGAGCAATTGAGAAAAAAATTATAACCCGTGAATACGAATGCATAGGAAACAAGAAAAAGTGTTCAAATCGGGAGCAGACAAGCACGGTGACTTGTGGGTAGAGGACACCGCTGTTCCCCAGTCCCAGTGGAGTAGCACCCTGGTGGTGACCCATAGCCGACGAGACGAGACCCAAAGCAGATAGCGCACCGGTGAGGAACAGCAGAGGCTGTTGGAGTGAAACCCGTGAACCCCAAAGCCGACACGCTCTCCCGCAACCACCTTAACCGCCAGCTTGTGATAAACAGGGATTGTTCATCCTGACAAAAAGTGTGCTGGGGGCATGTTAACTACCTCGGCTGGTATACAGGAGGTCGTGGGATCGATCCCGACTCCAACACCTGTATATTTGAAGTTTGCATGTTATCCCCGTGGTCACGTGGATTTTTTTTCCAGGTCCTCTGGTTTTTCCCCTCCACATTTAGAAGCACGCGTTTTAGGGTGTTTTGCTGATATGAATTCCCACATGGTAAGCCTCTTGATTGTGGCTATCGCTTGTGGCCAGCTCGCTTCTGAAAAATAACCGATATATCTCCGTGGATCTTACCTGGTAAAATAGAAAAAAAGTTTATTGTTCATTGTTGGACTAAAAGAGCACGCGACAATAGATACAACCTTCATCACAAGTTACATTGGATATTTTAATAAGCAATCTTGAGGTAAAATATATTGCATGTCACATTCGCAGCAAATGACGGCAGAAATAATATGATAAAAATTATTTAAATCTTCATCAACTAAATTTAATGGCAATAAAACAATTCAATTGAACCTTATGGTGGGACCTCGGGGTCCCATAAGCCCCCGGCTCTCGCATAAACTGCGTTGCGACGTCATTGTATGTCTGTTGAAGGCGATCGACACGGCAATCGATTCCTCTCGACAAGCTCTACACGATGCGCTAATCAAAGTTTTCAAGTTTTGTTTCTTCTGCGCATTCGTCCTCGCTGCTGCGCTTGGACATGACAACAGAATGATCCGCGCCAGGCGGGTCGCGGCGTTTATGTGCGCGGTGAGACGGAGTCGCCAAAAATAAATTAGTTAATAACGATTTTGACTTCCATTTATTCGGGACCCCGGGGTCCCGCCATAAGGTTCAATTGACGATCAACTTCCTCCAAATCATCTTGATGTATTTTAGCAGCATAAATGAAGCATTTGTGCTTGGAAATCCATGCTCATTCATAATAACTTACACAAAGGTGTATACACAGCTGACACAAGTACGACTGCTAACCACCGAGTGTGCACTCTTAACTGCGTTGTCTTATATTCTTAGGTTTTTTCGGTAAAGTCATGTAGGTAAAAAGTTAAAATAAATAAAAGTAAAATAAAAATCACGACGTTTCGGAGGCAACACAAGCTTCCGTCTTCAGGTGGAACCGTCACAGCACGATTGCTGTATCAAGTTCCACCTGAAGACGGAAGCTTGTGTTGCCTCCGAAACGTCGTGAATTTTATTTTACTTTTATTAATTTAATTTTTTTTACCTACGTGACTTTACCGAAAAAACCTAAGAATATTAATCCTTGCAGTCACGAAAGCTTCAAATCTAGCATTGTCTTATTGCTGCGTTCGCTACGATGGGTGTGGAACAACAACAACGTTCAGGAAAGCATCATCCCGTCTGCAATGCGCTGTATATATTCACGGTTAAGTGTCACCTGGCTTCTACTTCACTGTCCACTGAGAGTTTAGTTGGGCAGGGGGTGGGGTGGGGGTTGAGGATTATTGTTTGCTGCCCCCCACTGCCAGTGAGATTGTACAATAGTCATATATAGTATTACACAAACACAAACATCGCCCACTGAGTAAGGCACATACATCACACGTGCCTGCATAGCATAGTGGCATAACACAATCTGAATGAGGTTTATTCCGCAAATAATTTATCCTTAACCCTGCGCGAAAACATGCGTGTGAATGTGTTTGTATATGTGGGGAGCGGTGGTGGAGCGGTTAGCGCGCTGCGCTTTGAACCCGGCGACCGGGGTTCGATTCCCACTCAAGGCCAACACCTGTGGCGATTATCTGAACCGGTCCTGGGCCTCCCCTAGGTCGACTCGGCCTCAAATGAGTACCTGGTTCGGTGTGTAAAAACATCGCCACTGGGGAGACAACGGCGGCCGGGCGTGGTGCTGGCCACCCACCCCCTCGTGTACCGTTCTAGCCTTCTTAGGTGTTCGCTGACGGCACTTGCCCCAACAGTCTGTTAAGGCTATACGGGCATCTTTGTTATTTGTTTGTGTGCACACGTGCCACGCGGTTAGCCGTGTGCTTTACAACAATCAGTGTCTTTGTCTAAATATGGTTAAGACATTTACCAATGTACGGGTGATCCATTTACAGACACCCCAATAAAACAAGAGTGATAATTATGACGGTAAAAATAACTGAATGCGTAGCAATAGTCGTTTAGACCACCGACTCAAATAGTTGACAAAATATGACCATTCCAACACTTTTGAGCTAGTCATCTGGATAACGCTTGGAGCGTTTGTACGTGCAACGCACACCTCTGTGCTTTATTAAATACATTTATTTACAGCCTACATTAATATTTCTCGTGATAGGTTTTTCTTGTCATTTGCATATTTGAATTACATTGTGAGCTGTCGAATGGCACTGCACACTTCAAGTAATTACAGTGCATTCTGCTGAGCTTTTCGTTGCAGTGTACTTATGTGCTCCCAGCCTTCACCAACATGTACTGACCAGCGTGGAGAAGTATGGTCAAATAACCACAAAAACCCGCACTGTGTGGCAAGGCCCTCATCCAGCAGTGGACTGAAAAAGGGCCGCCACGTGATTATGATTATATTATGCCGTCCTTGAAAAACATCCTTGGCGTCTGAGGTTGCTCTGGAAAACTAAAACCTTAACCACTGGTCGCAGAGCTGCAACATCATCGGCAGGATTGATGGGGCACACACCATGTGATCTACGTCATCACAATATGAACACCGAACTCGTGCATAGTTGGAACAATAATTGCGACCCGCATAGTGAATAAGATGCCCACACAATTACAATTCAACCTACCCTCAAAGGTAAAGGGACAATTCAATTAACCGAGAATCTCACATACCCGAGCAAAGTTTTTGGTGCCTTGTGTTTAACATTCAGACAAGGAGGCAGATGCCAGAAAAATCAGCCCTTGCTGGACTCTAAGGGTTGTGCATCCGTAAATAAATGTCTTTACCGCTATGAAGAGTTTACATTTTTTTTAAATGCGTTAAAGGAAGACGCGACCTATAAATAAACATTGTGTGATGTTTTTTTTTATTAATTAAAACTACGTTTATCAGTGGCAAAGCGGAACTTTACAAGTGCTCGTGTAAAATTCATTTCAGGTCACCTTGGGGCCCTCACCCAATTGGCTCCTTGAACCTTCCCGCTGCGCGTCATGATGCAGCTTCAGCACGGGGTCTTCCATCTCGTTGTTAACGTTACGGCCATCAAAAAGCAGCAACGTCACCATAGTATGCCGTGTCACATGCCCATGACGTCCAGTTCCTTCTTCTCACGAGTGAAGCTTTACACTCGTGACACGGCCTCGGTGTGCATCTACAACATAATAAATTAAACTTTTCTTTGCGTCTTCCTTCAAGCTCATTCAAGTTACTTATTTATTCACAAGGGGAAGATAAAATCGCACTGATAAACCACAGCAGACCCTCCTCGTCATCTGCTCCAGGCTCATTTATCACACGAGTTGTACAAAGCTAAGCCTCGTTTCCTCACCGGGGCGAGGGTCTGTGCCCACAGTCGTCATTGGTCATACTCCGAAGGTATGCTGCGCACGAAGTAACGATGATGATCACCGTTTCAAACAATGCTCGGCTCCAATGTGTGCCCGTGTTCACCAAACGACACTGGACGGTGGGGAGGGAGGGGGAAGCGTCTCTATTACGGAAGTGCCGCTTGGTCCTGGAAATGAGTGAGCCGTAGCCCGCCAGCTCACCCCGCCAGCTCACCCCGAGACCGCACTGGCCCACCCCGTCACCCGCGATCAGAGGGCGAAGGCGAGGTCCTGCCCATTGGCGCTCCGCATGTGCACGTCGCCCAGCTCCGGCAGCGTGGCCTGCAGCCGCTCGACGGCCTCCAGCGTGACGCGGCCGCACCGCGACACGTCCAGCGAGCGCAGCCACGGGCAGCTCGCGGCCAGGGCGTCCAGGACGCTGTGGGGGGCAGGAGGGGGGGCACGCGCACCGGCGCGATTCGTCGCACTTATTCCAACAGCGATGCTACCGCGGTGCGACGGTGAAGCACGGTGGGCTGGATACAACTCCTGAGTGGCTCCGGCGAGATTTGGATGAAGCAATACATCCTAGATTGTCGACTGAACCGAAATTGCTTGAAGCTGCTCAGTGCAATGTCAGAGTCTGCAATAGACAATGTAAGCCACGTTTCATAGTTGGAGACAGTCTGGGAAATGTATAATTTAAAGGCATGAAACCTTGGCCTGACGGTCCATATATTACGATTAAAAAAACCTTTACATCTTCTTGGTTCTTTCGGTAAAGTCACGTAGAAGGAAAATATAAAAATAATAAAAATTAAACTTAATAAAATAATTCTCACGACGTTTTGGCCACAACGCAAGCAAGGACGGCTGCTTGCGTTGTGGCCGAAACGTCGTGATAATTATTTTATTATGTTTTATTTTTATTATTTTATTATTTTCCTTCTACGTGACTTTACCGAAAGAACCAAGAAGATGAATCCCTGCAGTCACGAAAGCTTTAAATCGAAAAAAACCTTTACAGTTCGTGAAAATTTGACTGTATAGGCAGCATTCTGTACGATACACCCAGCACAGTTCATGGCGATGAGACGAGCTGTGGAAGCAGTACTGAAAGTAGGTTGTTGTTGACTTATTTGCGTGGAGGTTTGAATGTTAGCCTCTCCTTTGACTTGGTTTTAAGAGGTAATTTCCTTTCACCCCACATGGAAACACTCAATTAGTTACATGTTTCAAGTCAGATCCTCTTATAGAATTGTCTTGAGACTCCCAGACACTTTAATTCACTAACAATGGCATGATTACAAGCTTCGGTAATGCCGCAGTGGATCTGGCCGTGTGGTGCTACAGAAAAGCGCTCAACTCTGAATAGGGAAGATGCGAATTCAAATCTCGTTTGGGGGTTGACCGCTAATCATTTAACCACAGATAAAAATTGTACCACTTTGTGGGAAGTGAGGGGCTAGTCCAAGGGGTCGGCAAACAAAACAACGAGCCATTTTTTTCAAATTCAGTCCAAAACTCAATATTTCAAGAGCCGCAAGGCATGTGAATATGAGATCGTCCATAATAAATAACGTCACAAAACAGTCCTTAGTCGGCAGCCTTAGCAGGTTGCCGACCCCCGGACTCGCCTCTGCAACCAGATTGTAGCGTTGCTCGATTGTGCAGTGGCAAAGAAATACGAGCCGGCTCGTGTGAATGCGCGGGTTAACCCTGGAAGCTCGTGTGAACGCGCGGGTTAATCCTGGAAGCTCGTGTGAACGCGCGGGTGCGGAGTCGCGAGGATACCTGTCGGAGAGCTGCTCACAGCGGGACAGGTCGAGGTGACGCAGCCGGCGGAGCAGCGGGGCGGCCGCTGCCAGGCCCCCGTCGCTCAGGCGATAGCAGCCGGCGAGCGACAGGCGCTCAAGGGAGGGGCAGCCGCGGCTCAGCGCCAGCAGCGCCGCGTCAGACAGCTCGCACAGGTGGGACACGTGCAGGCAGCGCAGCTCTGGGAACCGCAGCACCTGCGCACGCCCCCGCCACACACGCCACGCGCGTCACCAGCGCAGTTGCGCCCGCGCTCAACTCATTTGGTCCAACACCATGTGAGACTAGGCTCTCAGGAAAGCTGTCTCGGGTGTGGACCAATCAATTTCAAGGACAGTGCAAATATTATCAGAGTTATGTTTTTGTTTGCATTATGGCTGTAGGTATTGTGGTCTATGCAAACATGACTCCTTGTAAAAGATAGACGGGTAAAAAAACAATTGTCGGGCCCAAACTTGTTTCTATAAAATATTTTTTTATTTTACAAGGTTAAGGACCGCTGAGCTCTATGGCTCTTTTTCAGAAGCAACCCGGCTACCACTTATGACAGCTCGACGAAGTGGCGTGTCACGTGGAAATGTATAGCAACTAAATACTCTAAACGCACGTTGATTCTCAAGGTGTGTATGTTGAATTATTTCGCACCGTACGTGGCCAACCGTGCTAATCGGAGGTGCGGGGGAAGTTCAAACAAGTGTGCAGGGAAAAACCGGAGCTACCCAGAGAAAAATCCACACGATCGAACCCACGACCTCCTGCATACCAGACGAGGGAGAGTTAACATCTCGCCACCGTGGCAGAATCAAGATGAAGATCAAGGTTGCCGCCACGGGAAAAGCCGTGGATTGCCGCCACACCGCGAAATGCAAACCAACAACGAGCTACGTTTTGTTGTAGCTACGCGTGGAGGCGACGCGCTGCGGTCTGTGCAACCTCGGTTTGAAGCTTTCTTCACGAATGACGCGGAGCGCCAACGACATCACTCCCACACATTGCAATTAGGCATGTGAAGAAGGTTCACCTCCTAATCCGGGAATGTGGTGAATTTTAAAGTCCCCGTTAGGGGTAAAGAATCAAATATTATTAAATGCAGTGTCGTTTAATCTTTTTTTTCTGCCACGTTTATAATCTTAGCACCAAAAGGTATATTCACATGATTTGTATATTCAACTATCAATACTTATTCGCACCATTTGATGCACGTATCACGAGTGCACCGTTCATTTGTGGTGGAATAAATCAAGGAAGCGTTACGTGGCAGTTTTAACACAACACCCATGTGGCGATGACGAGCACCTGAAGGTAATGTTAAACGATTTTTTCTCTCATTACCTGAGCTTCACACTTACCAGCCTAGCTACATATCTACAAGAGACACCTGTCAACAAGAGAAATCTGTCTCTTGTTTGGTGGTCATCTGTTTCGGCTTGTCATAGAAGTGGCCAAACAAGGTCAGGCGGACCCGCCTGATGTCAAGCTCTCTTCATTTGATTAGAAAGTCTTCCACTCTTTCACAGAAAGCAAAGCTCACGTTGCAACGCGTCGTGCTGACCGAGTGACTGGCAATCGTGGACTGCACGAGTTGCTGGAAAGAATATTCTTAGGATTGTTTCGGTAAAGACACGTAGGTAAAAAATTAAAATTAATAAAAGTAAAATAAAAATAAAATAAAAATCACGACGTTTCGGAGGCAACACAAGCTTCCGTCTTCAGGTGGAACCGTCACAGCACGATAGCTGTATCAAGTGAGAGGAAGCTTGTGTTGCCTCTGAAACGTCATGATTTTAATTTTATTTTTATTTAACTTTCATTAATTTTTTACCTGCTGGAGAGAAGCCCGTCACTCCATCCCGTCGCCCGCCGAGTTGACGACGACGCCGCCGCCGCCACCGCCGTCGTCGTCGCTCGCGGGTTAACGCGTTGGTCGCCCCAAATTTGACCCCGGCTCGATCACAACCTTCGGTCTGCGGGGCGGCGAGTCGCTCACCTGCGTGAGGCTGGCGTCCGTGAGCCGGAAGCAGTTGGCGAGGTCGAGTTCGGCGAGCTGGGAGAGGGCGCTCAGCCGGGGCCCCACCTCGCTCGCCTCCACCTCCGCCGGCAACGGCGGCGCCAAACCTTCCGGCCACACGGGCGGCGGAGAGAAGAAGCCGATGTTGCCAAACGAGCGGCTGAACTTGGGCCCGGACGAACTCTGCCAACGGTCACACGCACAGGGCGGCGCTCATCAGCCGACGGTGACCAGTGCCAGTGCTGACCGAGGGCAAACAAAAGGCAAAAATCCCCCGTACAGCCTACATGGGCTGTTGGGGCAAGTGGTTTTAGCAAGCAGCTATGATGGCCGGCACGGTATACGAGGGTGTGGGTAACCAGCACTGCACCCCGCCACCTTCGTCTCCCTGGTGGCGATGTTTACACACCACATCAGGTACTCATTTGAGGCAGAGTCAACCTAGGGGAGACCCAGAACCGGTTCAGATAATCGTCACTGGTGGCCGTGAGCGGGAATCGAACTCGGGTCGCCAGGTTCAAAGCGCAGCGCCCGAACCGCTACATTACCACTCCCCACACCCGCTAGATAGAGGGGCTGATACGGATGGTACAAGGGCCTATGGAAATAAGACATCAGATTGATCTAGAAGGCAATAAGCGACCTTAATGAAGCTGTATTGTGTTGGTACTTGGTTCCCGTGAAGTGCGACGTGAATTTTAAGAAAAAGTTTCGTCTCGCACCTCGAGCCACTCGTACGCACGTAGCGCACGCTGATCACCACTAAACCACTTTTTGAGACGCTACGAGAGGCTAAAAGTGGTTGTCCTATAGACAGAGTGATCTCATACAGTGATGGGAATCTTACCCATGTAATACAGTGGCTTGGGTCAACCAACAGATGAGCTTCGCCCAACACTCATTCAAACAGGAAAGACACCACCTTTGGACCAATTCACGAAGTGTAAAATGTCACTTGATTTGACAAAAACAAGCGGACATATCTATTATGGAGACTATGGGCAATTACTCATGAAAGTGCAACATTTCACTGAATGTGGCACTTTGACCTTTGACATAAACAGCAGCAGCAGTGGTTATGCATGTATGTTAAACTTCTTTCGCACCGTAAGGAGCCAACCGTGTTAATGGGAGGTGCGGGGGGGGAAATAACAACCTAAACACAAAAAAGCTGTTCTTAAAGAAATTAGTTTTCAATCTCGAGTGCCAGTCCACAGTGCGAGAGGGCTACCGTGTGGCTGCTGGGCAACAACGGCTGTAAGCAGGGCTTCTCTATGCCCAGCAGGCCCCAGTCGGTGAGCTCGCGGCACCAGGCAAGACGCAGCACCCGCAGGGTAGCCAGGCTCGTGCTGATGGCGCGCACGCTGGCGTCCGTGACGGCCACGCACGACGAGAGGTCCAGCTCCCGCAAAGACGCACCCAGCGCAACCGCCAGTGACACCACGCTCGAGGCCTGCGTGCGGGACACACGGTGGCACGTGACATGCACGCAGGACACACGGTGGCACGTGAGATACACACGGGAATGGATATGGAACGCACAGGATGCAAGGGACAAACCACGCAGATATTTGCACTAAACCCCACTCTCACATTGAAGACTGTTTTGAAGTTTTTGAAATTAGATTTCAATTTGCCAAAATTTTCAATCCTACGACACGTACATGTGCACAACAATGCATCTGAAAACATTGTAAATGAAGACAGACTTGGATGACTTGTACAATTTTCAGTGCTGAGGGAATGCCATGATGGAGTAGAAATAACTAAGTTACTGTGCTTGTGAGAATCAAGACACTTGGACAGGTGGGTATGGCCAATCAGGCAGGGGAAAACAGGAAAGCCTTAATGTGGGAGTTATAGAGCAGGATGGGGTGAGGCAGGTAGACAGCTATGATGAGATTCAGAATGTAGAGACAGCAGCAGACGGGGACCAATCTGCCACTCAAGTGGAGGGAGACCGTGTGATTTGACAGGGGACACGGTTGCTGGAGCAGAGGGCATAAAGAGGGGCAACTAGATTCAGCAAAGCCTTTAGCACTCAAAATGGATTTTAAGGTCGCATTTCTGTAGAACGGTTGGCTACGTACGGTCCAAAATAAGTTCAACATGCATACATACGAAGAAGAGGACATCGTGAACGGTGTCGTACTGTGATATTGCAGTAGCGCAGGCTCAGCTCCTGCAGCGGCGCGAACGCCATTCCTTGTTCTCCTTCAACCTCTGCCCTGAGCGGAGGCCTTTCCCCCACCATCACGCTCGCTCCGTCCCGATTGCAACTGCCTTTGTCCCACAGGCCCTTGCCCGTCAGCTGGTGGCACTCCGGCACGGAGAGGGCTGTGAGGCAAGGCAGGCAGGCTAGGCCGGACAGGCCCGCGTCTGTCAGGTGGCGTAGGTGGCCCATCCCGAGACGACGGAGGCCAGGAAGGCCCAGCGACACGGCCAGGGCTGCTTTATCCGTGAGCAGCACGCACCCGCTCACGTCCAGCACCTCGAGGAACGGCTGAGCAGTTACAATGGCCTGCAGAGACACGCATGTGCACCGAGAAACTGACTCGGGCCTAGAGTTACCACCTGTCCTGGTTTTTGCCAGGATTAGCCTCTTCTTGAGGTGACGTGCCTTAATGAAGTCTGATTGAGTAATTGGTGTAAAATATATTGTAAAAGATATGCTAGTACTCATTTTATGGAACTTGGAGAAGGGTGATGGCACAGGTCAAACCCTGACCAGCTTTGGAAATTGCATCATTCCACCTGCGAGCCATACTCTTAAAATTGTGAAGCTAAGATTTGAAAGGCCCAGGCATCAGGCTAAGACGAAGGTAGGTATTTAGACAGGGAGCCCTATTTCTTGATTTGCACGAGGGGCCATGCAAACCACGCTACGCCATTGGTTGGCAGCACTGCCAGGAAATTTAATTCGCATGACTGTAATGCAGCATCTGTGCTCAAACCATCATTGAGAGGTTTGCCCATCAGATACAACAACAACAGCAGCAGCAGCGCCGGTTTTGCTGTTGTTGTTGCACCGGTCACAACTGTGGCCATGCCTGCCTGTCTCGTGCCAGCCACGAGCCAATCCAAGCGCCAGCGCTGACCGCCACCGCCACGCCCTCAGCAACGCCACTGTCGATTACGGCAAACTACCAGAAAGATAAGTGTGACGTTGGCTTCTTGGGAAGGGCTTGGGCTCGAAGGAAATGGCGAACCTGCACCGCGGCGTCCGAGAGATCCTTGCAGTCACGCAGGAGGAAGGAGGTGAGACGCAGCCCAGGGACGCTGACGATGGCGCGAGCCGTCTGCATCGTGAGCCCCAGGCCACTCAGGTCCAGGCCGGTGAGGGTGTCTGCGTGCTGCTGCAGGAACGACAGCAGGTTCCGCAGCAAGAGCATGGCAGTAGAGTCTTGCGGCCTGCCACTTGGAACAGCGTCCTTCTTTCCTGCAATGCAGTAAGGGTGCTGTGATGTCATTGTTCACGATGCAATAAAAGGTGCAGCCCTGCATTGCTTGCTCATGCCACTGCTGGCAGAAGGGCCTTCACGAGAGAAAGCTCTAGAGAGCCCCTCTAGAGTGTATTTGGCCTACTCTTCCATGCTAGCCAGACTTCTTGGAAGATGTGGGAGGACCCACACTTTACTCCACCACACACAACCTGCCGATTGACTAATTGTGGTGTGTCCGTTTATACTTCTGGATTCACAGAGGCTGGAGGATTAATAAACTTGCATTGTTTCAACTGGTGCTCCGGGTAATTGATTGAACCGGTGTGCAAATCAGAACATCAAGAAAGCATTCCTGAAATGATACGATTTGTTCTCTGAAGAAGCTCCCAGAACGTGGAGTGAGACATTGGACCTCATGGCGCAGAACAAAGCAGTACAACCCAAAAACGCACCAGAGAGCTAGATGACCGTTTAGGTTGGTACGCACAAAAAAGGTGCCCGTTTTATCCGCAGTTCGGTCATTCTTCTCATGGCACCTCTCACCATTGTGGCTGCTGTAGGGGTAGAAATCGAAGGTCATGTGGCACCCGGCGAGTGACAGGTGGCTCAGGTGCGGCGTGAGCGACACCAGGCGGTTGAACGTGCTGTCTGAGAGGTAGCGGAGCCCGGCGAGGGACAGCCGCTGCAGGTTCCGTAGACCCGGGCGGGCGAGCTCGCACTCCTCAGGGCGGCCCAACAGCATGCCCGGCATGAAGAGGCCATCGCAGCCCGTGAGGTCGAGGGAAAGCAGCCGCGGGCAGTACTGCAGCACGGCCGGCAAGACCGCCTCCTGCAGCGCCGCTCCACGCAGCGCCAGCTGCTCCAGCGAAGGGCCCAGGCGGCGGGCGGCGAGCTCGAGTGCCTGTTGGGTGGTGGGATTCCTTGGCGTGATATTCGATGTTTAGCTCCACCTGCTGAGAGCTTCTTCTGAAACTGAGTAGGCCATATGTACCGGCATCACGCTCCAAATTTACCAAATGTGCGCTCCGAGTCTCCGGGCATTCAGAATGGAATGCGGGACTCACTACTTCAACATTTCACCATAAAGTGCATTTGACTTGTTTTTGTCTTTTAATTTGTTATTAAAATTTTTAGTACCGCTTTGATTAGGGGTGATATTTCATTTCAAATAAAACCTTAAACCTTTAAAATTGTATAAGCTCCCCACAAATTACTCAACCTGGAGCCACATAGCAATTGCGGCCCCCTATTACGAAACCACTGCAGACTTAAGCCTGTGAAACATACCGCCTTCGCGTTAGCTTCGGGGCGATGAGAAAGGCGTGACTACAAATGTACCCGAGATGGTTAGCCAGCAGCCGTGGCGGGCGGCATCACCTGGCGGGCGGCGTGCGATCCGTCCGTGCAGGTGAGCACCGCACTTATGCTAGCGCGCGACGGCACGCCGCTTGCGCTCCACGCGTCGGCCCAGCCCAGTTCGCCACCGCACCCCACCGCCAGGTTGTACACCACATCCTTCTGGGGTAGAAGAGAGCGACGGGGAAGGAAAGGATTAATTAATCGAGTAAAATGTGTTCTCGTGCTCATGGTACATGCCGTTGATTAGTGCGTCAGTAATCTGTAATCAAAGAAATGTATACAAAAAAATGTGGTTAGTCGTCGTGATGACATCTCATCCGACAACCGTAGATGACATCCCTGCCGAAATGCTAAACAAATATTCATGATATTGGCCATCCTGATAAAAACATATCTGTACAGCTTTCTGCAATATTTTGCTGTCTTTTCTTGGATTTTCTGTTTGCACATAGTCACTTTAAGATGTTTTCTTGTTCAGGTTTTTGTTTTTTGTTTGTTGCGGTTGCACCCGATTCAAGAGCTAAATGGCTTGCAGGGCTATACCTAATAAATGAACTTGAACTTGAAATAACACATTATACTCAGTGTAAATGTGTATCTCTGTTAATGCAACTTTTGCAATTGCTGGGGGTTTGAACGATATATTGTACACAGACATAAGTAAATGTACAGCCCTTTTATAAATCCACTGGTGGATAAGTCTTTCGCCACACAACGCAGGTCGTGGGGGTTATTTGGCCAAACATCATCATGCTGGGCAGTGAGAGATGGTGAAGGCAGTGCGCATAGAGCATAGAATTGCAACAATACAATTGATTTTGCTGAAATGGTATCTGCTCCCCATCACAAAACCTGGATAGCCAAGCAAAATCCACTCTCAGTGCTGCTCAGCTTCTGAGATTTTTACGCGTTTGGGCGCATTCTGTGTGATTGGTCATCGGCGTGGGGCGGATCGTTACATGTCTACAAAAGACAATAATTGTACAACAGCAAACTGAGTCTTCACCCATCAGTGTGGGCCCTAGTGGCTCAGTGTGAGATGGTACCTGTAGCGTGTGGTCCAAGGAGGACTGGTACCAAGCCTTGTTCACCAGCGATGCCTCTCGCCTCTCTGCCACCGACAGAAGGCTCATGATCCGAGTTATCACCTGTGAGAGTTGTACATCATGCAATTCTCAATGTACATTATGGTGACAGGAACTGAATTGTACTGAGATCTGCTTCCGGTATTGTATTGAAATTTATTACAGTAAACTGCGCAGTTTTTCGAGGCCTAGGTTGTCGGAGAAATACTGAGCGTCAAGGTTTGTGTAAGATACAAACTTCATACATGTGTAATAAAAGACTCGGACGCTTCTCTCTGACTCCGTGTCCTTTATTTGGGTTCTTGTCTTTTCCCTCACGGCACTCTCTTAGAGACACTCTGCTTGCAGCCCCCGGCTGCTATCACTATTGTAGCCTCCTTCCTCTCCTTGCAGACTCGCTGCTAACTCCGTGTGCAGACCCCCGCTGCTAACTCCGTATGCAGACTCGCTGCCAACTCCGTATGCAGACCCCCGCTGCCAACTCCGTATGCAGACCCCCGCTGCCAGCTGCAGCCTCCTCGCTGCTCCGGGTCGGTCACCGTTGGCCGATGGTGCCGAACCTTGTTCCCCGTGTCCGTGGCGATCTCGCCACCCTCCACTGTCGCCCTACGTGGCCTCACTCGTTCCTAGTCTCCCGTCACTCCCCCTCCTCTTCCGGTTTCTCTCCCTCTATAGACCTGACCCCTCTCTCCCACGTGACTTAACTCCTCCCCTCATGACGTCACCTCCGGGAGGTCGTTTACGCCCGCATTACACCACCCTCCCCCGTAGAGAAAATCCAGCCGACCTCGGCTGAACTACAACTTAACAAGTAATGCGGGTGTAAAAGACCAATACGTTAAAGGACACGAAGCATACAACAACAATATAACAAGAACACAACACAAAGTTAACGAAATGTGAGGGATTTCGAGCGAGTACGGGTAGCCGGGCCGTCCCGGACGGTCGGCAGCCCACCCGCCGAGCGGGAACGTGGCAGGGTTTTAAGGGCGACAGGAGCAAGTTCGTCCGTCGCCATTGGAGGCCTGCCACCGTCCCGGTCCCGTTCAGAGGCGTCCCGTAATCGTGTCCGTGGCGGGGTAGGAAGGGCTGCAGGTCCTGTAGATTCCGCGGCCCTGGTCGGAATCCCGCGAGCGGAACGTCCTCCCTCCTGCGGCGTCACGGCCGGCTTGTCTGTAAGGGGTACGACAGGCGCTCTTGCAAGGTCAGCAGGCACAGGCAAGGGCGAGTCGGCAGCAACAGACCCCGGCAAGGCAACCTCAGGAGATGACGCATCAGGTCGCGGGGCAACGTATGGCTTCAACCGAGATGTATGGACGAACCAGCGCCGCGAACCAACCCGAACACGCGCCGACTGTGGGTTGGGAACCTCGATGAGGCGGACCGGTCCTTGCCATGGTTTATGTAATTTAGGAGAGGTACCTGGCCGCACCTGTGGGCAATGAAGCCAGGCCAGGTCCCCCGTTTTCCAGGGGCACTCCCCCTTTGAACGTCGAGCACACCGCTCGTTCCGGGCCTGGGCTTTGGCCGTAGCCATGCGGGCTCCTTCCCTCGCCTCAGTGACACGGCGAACGTTATCCTGAATATAATCAGGAAGAGGTTTAGCAGGTCCCCTCGCTCCGGTTCCCAACTGCTCATTAATCGGCGGCACGTTTTCACGGCCGTACATGAGAAAGAACGGCGAATATCCAGTAGCCGCGTGCGGCGTCATGCGATACGCCGAAAGCACCCCAGGGATATGCAAATCCCAATCTGATTGTTTTTCACTGACCGTGTGACACAGCATGGCGGACAGGGTCCGATTTAACCGTTCCACCATACCATCCGTTTGTGGGTGGTAGGGGGATGTCCGTATCTTTTTAGTTCCAAGAGCCGCACACACCTCCCCCAACAATTTAGACGAAAAATTCCGGCCTTGGTCTGTAAGGAGCCTCTCCGGCGCCCCCTTGTCCATAACATACCCAAATAGAAAGGCGTCTGTGATAGACGCCGCTGACTGGTCAGGCAAAGGCCAGGCCATCGGCCAGCGGGAGAGGTACTCCACCCCCACTAGCAAATACTTATTTCCCCTAGCGGATGGCGGAAAGGGTCCCAAAATATCTAACGCCACCAATTCATTAACTCGAGATACCTGAATAGATTGTATCGGCGGCACATATGGATGTTTAGGTGGCTTCCGGCGGGCACAATCGGGACACACGCGAACGTGACCGACGACATCTGTCGTCATGCCGTGCCAATAGTAATCTCGCTGCAGCGTCAATAGGGTCTTCTGCACCCCCAGATGTAAAAGTGTGTCACAATGCAGAGTCCTAATCAATTCGTACCGCAATGATGCCGGGACAACAAGACGCCAGCGTTCCTGTATCCCTTCCCTCCACATCAGCAACCCATCTCGGAGAGCGGTTTCCGGTACACCACCCGCACCGAGTCCCCTATTTGACTTCTCCGGTCGCTTTCGTAACGTTACCAAGGAATCATCCAACATTTTCTCCCGAATCCACACAGACCTCGGGAGACGCAAAATCCCATCAGCCGGTCCCCCATCAACCGGTCCCGGCTTAAGCGGAGCTTCAGGCACATCAACCGCCAGCGCGACAGGCTGAGGGGGAAGCTGAATCGGTCCACACCTATGCGTCCCCGACGCACACGCGCAAGGGGATTGTTGCGGCAACCTGGAAAGTGCGTCCGCATTAGCGTGACGCACACCCTTCCGATGGTGAATTTGGAAGGAAAATTCTTGCAGCGTGTCCAGCCACCTTGCCAATTGTCCGGATGGCTGGTCCATCTTAAGAGCATACTGCAAGGCTGCATGGTCCGTGCGGACAATAAACGAACGACCGTACAGATACGGTCGAAATTGGCGGAGAAAAAAAACAATGGCCAAAAGTTCCCTGCGAGTGACGCAGTAGCGGGTTTCCGCGGGAGACAAAACCCGACTACCATACGCCACCACGCGTTCAACTCCACCTTTTGACTGAGACAACACCGCCCCAATACCAGTGTCACTCGCATCCGTATCCAGAATGAAGGGATGTTCAAAATCCGGATAATCCAACGTCGGTGCTGTAGCCAATAGATCGCGCAGGCTTCGAAACGCCGCCTCCTCCGGCGGTCCCCAAGCAAATTTGTGTCCTTTCCCCGTAAGGAGATGCAAAGGCCTCGCGATCGTAGCAAAATTTGGAACAAACCTCCGATAATAAGAGGCGAACCCCAAAAACCGACGCACCTCACCCACCGTGGCCGGGGTTGGCCAATCACGGACACACGCTGTTTTCTCCGGATCTGTGGCCACCCCGTCCGCACTAACAATATGCCCCAAGTATCGAACGGAGTGTTGCAGTAGGTGACATTTCTTTGGCTTGAATTTCAAATTAGCAGAACGCATTCTGGTGAATACAGCCTCCAACCGCAGTAAATGCTCATCAAATGTGCGGCTGAAGACGATAATATCGTCTAAATATATCAGACATGTCTCCCACTGCAAACCCGTTAATACCAACTCCATCAACCTCTGAAAAGTGGCAGGGGCCGCATTCAACCCCATCGGAAGACAGTTAAATTGGAATAACCCCTGCGGCGTACGGAAAGCAGTCTTTTCTCGCGAGGGCTCGTCAAGGGGGAGCTGCCAGAAGCCCGAAGAGAGATCTAGCGTTGAAAAGAACTTGGCCCCCGACAAGGCGTCGAGAGAATCGTCCATACGCGGCAGGGGATACGCATCTGCTACCGACACTTTATTCAACTTACGAAAATCGACACAAAATCGCAATTTGCCATCCTTCTTTTTAACCAACACAACAGGCGCGCCCCATGGGCTGTTAGACGGAGATATTATGTCCGCTTTCAACATGTATTCTACTGCCCCTCGAACATGCTCTCGCTCAGCCGGACTCATCCGACGTGAGTTTAAGCGAATAGGGGCAGCGTCCCCTGTGTCGATATGATGATAAAGCAGCGAGGTGCGTCCCAAGTCCAAATCGTCGGAGCTAAACACATCCGAATAACTCGATAATAATTTATGAATTGCACAACGCTGTTCGCCGGAAAGGGCTGAATTCTCCCCACACAATTCAGCGATCCAACGATCATCCACCGCTCCATCGTGTGAAACACCACCAACCAGCCCCCCGCTGGGCAGATCACTCTGAGCCGTAAACGCCGTAGTGGCATGTGCCACAACGGTACCAGCCGGCACACACACGCTTTCAGTACTCGCGTTAAGCACCTGCAAAAACGGCCGCTGATCTGGCCGGACAATAGTTTGCACCCCCACCAGCGCCGATCCGCCCGTAATAGCGGCGGACGGCGACAGCAAAACCCCAAAAGCTCCCTGCCGACCAGGCACCGGCTTCCGATATCGTAAGGGAATGAGCATCTGCGAGCCAGGTGGAATATCAACAGAAACTTCCGATAACGCCTGCACCTGGGCGACAGGAGCAGGTCGCCCCCAGGCGGACGGTAAAAATGCCATTTTACGGCCCCCTGGTAATTCAATGCAGTTTTCATTGATTTGAATAAGAATGGGCATTTTGGCCAAAAAATCAGTACCCAACAGGCAAGGAACCACAAGGGACCTCGAAATTAACACAATTCCCGAGGCCGACACTCCCCCGATAGATATGTTAGCGTCCACCTGGCCCACGATGCCCATGCTACCCCCGTTCGCAGCGACGCAGGAAGCGTAAGCCGGCCTCACGGCCCCCGGTGGGATGTTCAAAAGGTGGAATATCACGTCCGAAATGATGGTCGCGGACGCACCGGAATCCACCAAAATACGTACGTCCACCCCTTGGATCGACCCGGGTACAGTGGACGAACCGGTAGCGGCCGCGACAACCCGCCGAGCCAACTTGCGCCACTGCGTTACCGAGCGACAAGGCGCAGATAATGGCCTCCCGTATTTAACAACATCCGCGTCGCACAACAACGGCGATGAGTGAGGTGTCAGGCCTTGCCGGGTGTCTGGTGCGCACCGACTTGCCTGTGCTGTAGAATCTTTCTTGGGAGCGTCCGCTGTCGAGGCCTCCTGCTGGGGCGGACCCGGAACGCGGGCCCAGCAGTCCCTGGCATAATGGCCCCGACGCCCGCAGCGGAAGCACTCGATGTCGTTGCGGCGCGCAGCGGGCACCCCGTCCCGACGCGGCCGTACCGGCGGCGCAGCCCGCGGCCCAGGCCCACCCCGGGCCGGCCACGGAGCGGAGGCAGCTGACAGCTCCTGCTGGCTGCTCCCATCCGGCACGTACACGGCCTTTTTAGGGTCCCACCCTAAGGCACCCCCCTCGACGACAGGACCACCTGTCCACGCCGTAACTTGTTTCCAGCGGCGAAGGTTAAACTGGGCGTCCAGACACTTCGCCGCGGCCCGGGACGTGAGCTTTTTATGACCGCACACCGGCATAGGAATGCCGAGATCCCGGGACAACTCCAACATTTTCCCCAAGATGAGAGGTTCCAGCAGGTCAGGCTCCGTCTCCGGGTAAGCGGCCATAGCAAGTTCCAACACCGCGCCCCTATACGCTACCGGTGACTCCTCGGGTGCGCGTTGTCGTTGCACAAACCGGCGATGGGCATCATCCGGCGGCTCGTACGCGTCCGCCATTTCGTCGAACACCCCTCGCAGAGTCTTCTTTTTCGCGGCTTTTATAGAGCGAAAAAAACGAACGGACTCATCATCAAGAAGAGTCGGAAGCACCTCCAGTGCCTCGGCGTCCGTCCACCTCGCTGAGCGTACCGCTGCCAGAAATCTACAGGCGAACGCACTCCAATCGCCCCCGATGGAGAATTCCTTGACAGTTGTTAGGTGACGACTGCGACTCCTTGGCTTGCTTCCTTCAGCCGCTGACTCCTCCGGTGGCAAATTCAACATGGCGTCGCAACGCGGTGTCGACAAGATGGCGGCTGACCGTCGCGGCGATCCCAAAATGGCGGCTTCCCGCTTTTCGTCGTGCGCCACGCCCAAGATGGCGTCTTCGTGCCGCGTGGCCGATGGCGGCGACATCGAAGACAACCCGGGCTCCTGCGGACCACCAACATCTCCTTCCGACGCCGCCCTCGGCGTGACAAGGTCACACAACTGTGTAATGACGTTCTTAAGAGTTACAAGTTGCTCCGCCATCTGGGTCCATCTTGAATCCGCGTCCTTTGGAGCAGACGGGTCCGCCGACACGGCGACCTCTTGGACTCCCGGACCCGCACTCGTCCCAGCACGGATCTCTTCCTCTGCCAGAGTCAGGTCGACTTCAGGAGGAAGATCATCGTTGTCGGAAGATGAAGCCGATGCCGGAGACGGAATATTCTTTTTTCTCAGTTGTTTCGCCATGCCGTTACACTTCTGACTCCAGTGTAATAAAAGACTCGGACGCTTCTCTCTGACTCCGTGTCCTTTATTTGGGTTCTTGTCTTTTCCCTCACGGCACTCTCTTAGAGACACTCTGCTTGCAGCCCCCGGCTGCTATCACTATTGTAGCCTCCTTCCTCTCCTTGCAGACTCGCTGCTAACTCCGTGTGCAGACCCCCGCTGCTAACTCCGTATGCAGACTCGCTGCCAACTCCGTATGCAGACCCCCGCTGCCAACTCCGTATGCAGACCCCCGCTGCCAGCTGCAGCCTCCTCGCTGCTCCAGGTCGGTCACCGTTGGCCGATGGTGCCGAACCTCGTTCCCCGTGTCCGTGGCGATCTCGCCACCCTCCACTGTCGCCCTACGTGGCCTCACTCGTTCCTAGTCTCCCGTCACTCCCCCTCCTCTTCCGGTTTCTCTCCCTCTATAGACCTGACCCCTCTCTCCCACGTGACTTAACTCCTCCCCTCATGACGTCACCTCCGGGAGGTCGTTTACGCCTGCATTACACATGTAAGCGTGTGACCCTAAGGGGAGACTGGTCCTCATACCAAAGTGTGTTTTGTAAACATCGCTGTGTACACAACATAGGGATAATCTACTACGTAATGGTTTACACCAAGCATGGGCATCAGGGTTCTTGTAAGCAACTTGTGTAGAGACAAGGGTTGCAATGAAGGGTCATTGCCCGAAATTGTAAAATATATTTAAAACATATATTATACATTTTGATTTAAAGCTTTCGTGACTGCAGGGATTCATATTCTTGGTTCTTTCGGTAAAGTCACGTAGAAGGGAAACAATAAAATAATAAAAGTATAAAACAATAAAATTCTCACGACGTTTCGATTGCTACACAAGCAATCATCATCAGGTGTGAAAACCACAGCAAGAAAATGTTATTGTTTCCCTTCTACGTGACTTTACCGAAAGAACCAATAACATATATTATGCATTTTAAGAAAGTGTTATTGACAAATGTGTTGGGTGTTTTTGCTATTTGTGGTTGAGCACCACTGCCAACGCTGCAGAGGTCGCAACCGGGTACCCGATACCCGTACCCTACCCGATACCCGGCTACCCGTACCCGGCCGGGTACGGGTACGGGTACCCATTTGCGACCCTGGTGCGGCCGGGTACGGGTAGGCCGTGAGTCACCGATGAGTAACCGTTTGTCACTCATTTCGGGTAGGGTATGGGTAGCGTACGGGTACCCGTACCCGGCCGGGTACGGGTACGGGTACCCGTTTGCGACCCTGGTGCGGCCGGGTACGGGTACGGGTAAGGAATCAAACCCCGTTTGCGACCTCTGCAACGCAGTATCACCAACTAATTAGTTTAAGGGTAGAAACAGTTTAATAGAGGTGGCACAGTGGTGCACACACTGTGCCGTGAAGCTGGCAGTGTTGCCACCTTTCTCACAGACCAACCCAAGGCATGTCTCAGTCGGTCTAGGTCTCATGCCTGTCAACCCATACGGTTTACCCGTAGTCTTGTCCAGGGAAATTGAGTTTTCAGGTCCATATGGTGTACAGTCGTTTCAATACGGGAAATTTGTTATTCTATTTGTTTGTGTTTTTCCCTTGTGATGGGACTTTGTAGGATGAACGTTGAGATTTATAAGGGCACAGGGTGACCAATAAGGTCTGACTTTGTCTGAAATAAGGTAGGGGGTGCTGATCAGGGGTTGACAGGTATGAGGTCTATCAAAACTGTCTAGTACAGTATATTGTAAAACATAATTGCAAGCCACTACCACCAGATCTCAATTGAAATCAATCCCTGCCACCCAAACATAGATGCCAATTCATAAGAGGAGTTTTTTTTGGGTTAGATCACGTAAATATATAAATGTGTCGTTCAAACCTGCTACCACCCGACACAGCCAACTAGTAAGGGTTGTCACGTAAATGTTGTGACATTTAAATGTTGTAGCTTGGCTCTCCAACACACCGGTGTGCTGTACTAGTGACGAATTGGCATGTTCTGTTTACGTGACAACCCTTACTAGTTGGCTGTGTCGGGTGGTGGCGGGTTTTAACGACACATTTATATATTTACGCAATCTAACCCCAAAAAAACTCCTTTATTATGGATGATATTGGTCGCGAAAGCCTACATGTATACAGATGCCAATTCCCAAACTGTCTGGATCAAACCCGGACAGGTGGCAACTCTAGAACCCCATAATCTGAGTTTGATTCCTGGCCATGGCTAACACGACAAGTGACATCTGAACCATTTCTGGACCCCCGCTTCGCCAACTCGCACTGATCAGCTTGAGATATTGTCAAACAACGGCCACAACCGACATGGAGTGGAGGAGGCCTTCATGCAGCGGAAACAGTTTAGAGGCGGTGCAAATGTCGCAAGTGTGCACATCCTTGCAGCAGCGGCGTTTGGCTAGCCATCGAAGGCGGTCGGTCACTGCATCGCGTGCTTTTGGATGAGTTTCTGCGGCCGTCTGGAATGATCTTCCTTCCGATGTTAGGAAGCCACCGGAGCTGTCCACTTTTAAATCTCGATTGAAAACTAATTTCTTTAAAACTGCTTTTTGTGTTTAGTTTGTTGTCCTTCCCTCGCACATCCGATTTGCACGGTTGTCTACGTACGGTGCGAAAGAAGGTCAACATAAATTTGTATTTAAAGCTTTCGTGACTGCAGGGATTCATATTCTTGGTTCTTTCGGTAAAGTCACGTGACTTTACCGAAAGAACCAAGAATATGAGTTCAACATACAGATATACACTTACATCAAGCCCAGCGGTCTTTCAATCAGTCACTGGGCACCCCCCCACCCCCCACGTCAGCAGGGCAATAAAAACCTTCCTGTTTACACATGTCACGTGTAAGAAGGCCACCTGTGCATACCCCAGTGATTCTTACTCGACACCCTTTGCTCCTTCACCTGATGGCTGGTGGAACCAGAGCTGTTGGCGAGTGGGGGCAGCGGTTTAGGATCAATGTCCATTTGGGGGAAATAGAAATGTGGCAATATGTCACTGCGCTGGTCAGTTCGGGTTGGTAAGCAGACCTGCCCAAAATGTGATAACTACTTAGAGTGATAATGCGATTAGGGTTCACTATAGCAACCTACTACCACGATTGCATCACAATGGTCTTCATAATATTGGGCAAAAACATATATACTGTATACAGTATTTTACAAAAGAAGTCCTGTCGAGATCTGACAGTCAAATGCAAAAGGAAGTATGACACCATTAACTACAATGACTGGTTCTCTTAGACATCTTAAGTATTTTCCCCGCAGTTTATCGCTAAACAGTCCTGTACAGTAACAGCCGGTAAGGACTGGGTAGAAAAAAGCACGAAAAAGTCCCTTTGAAGTCAAAATACACCTCTAAAGATAACGACAAACGCTTCTACAAGTTTCCAAAGGCTGCATTATCCCCTTATGAAACCCTCAAATCTGCAAGACCTTCACGTGTAATCTGCTAACACGTGCACAATTTTAATTAAGAATTCGATGCAAAATGTTTTCGCTGTATTGTATGAGCAAATGTTGTACTGTACGCATTTTTGCTAAAACTGATGACATCACATGCTAGTTTCACTGTTTTTCATGGACGATTTAATCCAAAATACAACCGACGTTTCGAGCAATGACCCTATTTCCATCACAATTCATCTGGTCGTTTGGCCTGGATGTGAGAGCTCAGCAGATGAAGGGCTTTAGATGCCGCCCAACGTGAAGACTGAGCTCGTGATAGAAATTCCACATTCCTATGGCAAGGAAAGGTATCTCCCGAGGGCAACTGCTGACTGATAACTTACCTCCACCGAGAACAGTGGATAGCGCAGTATCGTCAGGTTCTACTATTACGATTTGCTTTTTACGTAACGTTCACGCTGCCCAATGGGACATACACAATTGGCTAACGTTTCAGGAAAAGCCCCTTCTTCAGGGTGGAGAACGAGCAGAGAGAATTGACTTGACTGTGGTACAGGAGTCGGGCACTGAGCTACATTTGCTGCAGTGCCGTGGGAGAAAAAAAAAGCACAGAGGAAGATTTGAAGGTGACATCAACCAGTTTAGATTTAAAGCTTTCGTGACTGCAGGGATTCATATTATTGGTTCTTTCGGTGAAGTCACGTAGAAGGGAAATAATAAAATAATACAAATAAAACATAATAAAATGAAATTCTCACGACGTTTCGGCCACAACGCAAGCAGCCGTCCTCAGGTGACTTTACCGAAAGAACCAAGAATATGACATCAACCAGTTTCAAATTGACGTGAATGGTCTTCCCCATTGGCAAACATTAGCAAAAGAACAGAAAAAAACATAAATACATACACATTCCCACATCGGTTAAGACTCGCAACATGTATAAAATCCTGCCAAGATAGACTGCATAAATGTCTGGTGCAGCAATTACCTCGACGGGAAGATCAGGGCTTGACATCTCCAGGTGAAGACGCTGCACCCCAGGTGCGGCAGCTGTCTATGTCACAATCATTTAGTCACTCACCACCCACTCATTCATCCAACACAACCCTCCCACTCAGCTCCTTCACCCCAACCACTTACTCATTCTCCCACCCGCCCACCCACCGACTCGCACATTCTTCAACAACAGTAACACAGCCGGCGACGTCAACACGAGGTTTTGTGCCAGGCTCGGTACACCCTGAGGCCGTCACGTGAAGTGTGGAGGGGGCTCTCTGCTGCTGCTGCTGGCAAGACGAGGTCCAGGGAAGAGACACCCCGGGACGGTGTCAACATGACAGCGTGACCAAGACGACTTGACTGACTTGACAGGTTCAACCCCGCTCGCTCGCTCACTCACTCACCCACCCACTCACCCACCCACCCACTGTCTCACTCACCCACTCACTCACACACTCACACACTCACTCACCCACTCACTCACTCACTCACCCACCCACTCACCCACCCACTCACCCACTGACTCACCCACTCACTCACCCACCCACTCACCCACCCACCCACCCACTCACCCACTCACTCACTCACCCACCCACCCACTCACTCACCCACTCACCCACTCACTCACTCACCCACTCATTCACTCACCCACTCACTCAACCACCCACCCACTGACTCACTCACCCACCCACTGACTCACTCACCCACCCACTCACCCACTGACTCACTCACCCACCCACTGACTCACTCACTCACCCACCCACTGACTCACTCACTCACCCACTCACCCACCCACTGACTCACTCACCCGCTCACTCACCCACCCTCCCTCAAAGGAGAGGCACCGTGCTGCTGCTGCTGCTTCTGTGCGCACTGCGTGGTTGGGTGGTAGTGGCGGCAGGGGGCAGGAGGAGGAGGAGGAAGCCTCTCGCCCGCCCAGACGCTGTTCCGCTGCCCGGCCCCTCCTCGGGCGCCATGCTGCGTAGGGAGCAATGCAACCGGCCCCAGTAAACCATTCTGCGGTGATTAAGCTACGTCTAGTTTCACCAGGCGAGGTAATGTAGCTCAGCTAAGCTGGCATTAGTAAAATGAACAAAACTACGTTGAATGTTAGCAGGTTAAAGGCCCGCTGAGTCAATGCGGCTCCTTTTTCAGAAGCGACTCCCGACCACAAATGTGTCAGGCTCAACGAAGTGGCTTATCGCATAGCAGCCAAATACTATTAAAACGCACGTTGATTAGGGGCCGTCCATAAATGACGTCACGCACCTGGGGGGGGGGGGGTCAGACATTTGTGACGTGGGGGGGGGGTGAGAAATGTGACGTCACATCAAAATGCGCAACTTTAAATAAATATAGACAACACGTTCTACTTAATTAAATATATTAATTAAATAAATCGAAAATTTTATACACTTTTTAATAAATGTTTTCTCCTACAACATCAGAGTGCAGCGCCACATTAAATACGCACTACAATGACAATAATTTGAAGCATGTTTTATATTTTTTTGGGGGGGAGGGGCAGAGCTTTGTGACGTCATATTTGAGGGATGGTCCGACGTTTTGTGTGACGAAGGGGGGGGGTCAAAAATCGTCCATAATCGCGTGACGTCATTTATGGACGGCCCCACAGTACTCATTGAGTATTGAACGTACCCCACTTTGATGATCACACTGAGAATGTGAACCGCGTGTCAATGTTTTTGCGCGTGTCGAGTTCGCACCAAAGTTCCTTTGAGATCACCGCACCAAGCAAGTGGGTTGGTTGGACATGGTGGTCCAGTTGTCTTGTGACCCACATTTAATTCCCTAAAACTTAGTAAATATTTTTTTAAAGTAAGGTTTATGTAAAACAGAAATGACTATGCAAAGGAACAGAAATGAATATCTAAATCAGAGGTGTGGAACCTTTTTTCTTACCAAGGGCCATTTGGATATTTATAACATCATTCGCGGGCCTAACCAAATGATCAACTTAAAAATCAGCCCGTTATATTTGGTCAAACATTTAATGAACTCACCCCTAATGCGATGGCTGTAACTGCTTCTCTTTGGCGAGGCGTGTGATGTTAGCTGGTATTGATGATGTTGCTACTCGCAACTGCTTTTCCAGGTTTGCTCCTAGATTTATTGAATTTCGAGTCCCGCCTGCGGTTGCCTTGACAGGGCCACACCAAATAATTTCGCGGACCTTACACGGCCCGCAAGCCGGACGTTCCCCACCCCTGATTTAAAAGAACAAAAATGTTAGTGGCCAATTAATTGGGAGGGGGGGGGGTCACAAGAAATATGGACCACGCTTAATGTACATCAGTAGTGTGCCTCGAAGCAGAGCATCGCTGGTTTTGATCTTCCACGAAGCTCATGGTGCAGCCTAAACCGCATCCACCGCACAAACCATGGCGGTAGATGCGGATACCTGATGCAGAGTTGGAAAATTAAATCATTTCTGAGTAGTGTGGTCATACCCAGAGCAGACCGTACCAACAACGTTTAACGACGACGCAACTGCAACTCCGACGCGGTTATCCCGCTCGGCCACCTCGCGTGTGAGATCACACTGTGGAACACATTTTTTTTTATCCTGGGTAGTGTTATTTCCTAATTGCCAATGCCTCAGTACAGAAAATGGCTGTTATTCCCCCACAAACTTTGTTTTTGTGACCAGGACAGTGATATTTTGAAATTTACGTATTTTCAATGAGAAAACGGGCGAATTTGTGTCTTTTCGTTCACATAAAGTCAGAGAAAACAACATATGAATCAAAATCAACATGTTTGTATTGTACTAAAGTAAGATAACAAAAAGACTACAAAGATTTAGACACCAAGGCGCACGACCACAGGTGGGACTGGCCACAGTGGAACGAGTTCTCTGTGGGGAGGAACAATCTAGAAAAACGTACTCACTTCTAAATCTTTTGTCGTAATTTTTGTATTACTTTAGTATAAATTCATGTTCATTTTTATTCATGTGTTTTTTTCCTATGGCTTCATGTGAACGAAAAGACACAAATTCGCCCGTTTTCTCATTGAAAATAGGTAAATTTCAAAATATCACTCACTGTCCTGGTCACAAAAGTTTGTGGGGAATAACAGCCACTTTCTGTACTTATGAGGCATAAGCCATTAGTAAATAACACTTACTACCAGGAACAAGAATTGTGTTACATCGTGTTAATGTAGTTGCCACTCTGCATCCCCCACCTCCCGTCAGCCGTACGAAAGAACGAACGAGACGAATGCGACGTTCACTCTCCTTCTTTATCATTACTCATTATCATTTATACATTGAATAAGTCATAGTTTGAAAAAAAACTTTTTTTAAAACACGCTTTTAATGAAATATACCGTACTAGTAATGGATTTTTTTAAAATATATATTATTTTTAAAATGTTTAATGATAGAATATAGTATTGTCATCAGTATGACATAAGTATACCAAGTTTGCAGTCGATACCACATTGGGAAGTGGGTTAAAATTGAGTTACAATATTTGAGGATACGACAACAGACAGAGTGAGTTAATAAAAAGCGTGTAATAATAAAAAGCGTGTAAATAACAAAAAGCGTGTAAAGTCACGTAGAAGGGAAATAAAAAATAAAATATGATGTTAATAAAATATTAATGTTTATTTTTATTATTTTATTATTTCCCTTCTACGTGACTTTATCGAAAGAACCAAGAAGATGAATCCCTGCAGTCACGAAAGATTTAAATCGAAATTCAAAAAGCGTGTAAATAACAAAAACCGTGTAAATAACAAAACGCGTGTAATAATAATAATAATAAAAAGCGTGTAAATAATAATAATAAAAAGCGTGTAAATAACAAAACGCGTGTAAATAATAATAATAACAAAAAGCGTGTAAATAATAATAACAAAAAGCGTGTAAATAATAATAATAAAAAGCGTGTAAATAACAAAACGCGTGTAAATAATAATAATAACAAAAAGCGTGTAAATAATAATAATAACAAAAAGCGTGTAAATAACAAAAATCGTGTAAATAATAATAATAACAAAAACTTATAAATAATAATAATAAAAAACGTATAAATAATAATAAAAAGCGTGTAAGTGGACAGAGGAAGGGAAACTCCCTCTGAGCTGGCAACGACCTCCACCGCTGCCCCGGCCCCACTTCCGGTCTCGTCCATGTTGTTGTCGCCGTCTCGCCGCGTGAGTTATTCCGCCTCGCGTCGCTGCGTTCGCTCTCCCTTCTCTCTCCCCTCTCTCTCATCTCTCTCTCATCTCTCTCTCATCTCTATATGTCTACCAGCTCCCCGCGGTGTTTGCGCTCGAGGTTCTCATTCGATTCCTCGCTCTCTCACGTCTCACCCCCCTTTAACGCTGTTCACGTCGCTGCTTCACCAGTTGACACCCAGCGGGTCACAGCGGCCGTGCAGTCCACGACGGCCGCGCGTCTTCGTCTTTGTGGGGTCGACGCGATTCACGAGCCCGCGGCCAACACCACCAAGTTGACCAACACCACGAGCCTGTCCGTCGACTCGGCACCGGGAGAGACAAAGGCGGCCCGGGCGTTGTGTGCCGTGCCGCCCTTCGGAGGTGTTTGCTTGCATCCCACTGGGATTTTTTTTTGCACACAGTGTTGGTGTACGGTGCTTTTTCTGCAATATTTTGCAGTCTTTTCTTGGATTTTTTGTTTACACATAGTCACTTTAAGATGTTTTCTTGTTCAAGAGCCGAATGGCTCACAGGGCTATACCTATTAAATGAACTTGAAAGTTGAACTTGACAACCACCTGGCCCACAACCCCCCACCAACAAGTCTGTTAAGGATCTTTGTGTCATCAGCATCATCGTCAGCCATGGTCAATCCTCTGCTGGATGAAGACACGCTACTAGAATACGATGGGTACATAGGCAAGGTTATGGTGCCAGCCGTGGCAGGGGGGGGGGTCAAAGTGCAGTTCGTGACCCGCTGGGGGTCATCGCTCCCTCCTATTATTCAGCACACGCAGTGAAGTTGTAACTGGCTCCGCACACGGCAATTTGACGTGCCCATCAAGTGGATCTGGGCTGACAGGGAGATATTATAATACTCTTAGGTTTTTCGGTAAAGTCACGTAGGTAAAAAAATAATAGAAATAAAAGAATAAATAAAACGTATTTTTTTTTCTTTTTTTATATTTAAATTTTTTTATTTTACCTACGTGACTTTACCGAAAAAAACTAAGAGTATGAATCCTTGCAGTCACGAAAGCTTCAAATCTAGGGAGATATTAGTGCTGCCCTGTGTGAGTCGTGAGATGGCACGGGTGTCTCCCTTTTGTGCTGATTGCCAGCCCACGGCTTTCCTGGTGGCTGTCTAATGCGTTTTTATCACCCCCGTCATAGTAATGTGGAATTTCACGGAACTGGCTCAGGCAATGTGCACCTTTTCCAAACTCATGGAATGGAAAATGTCACCTTTATTGTAACACCCACTAATGCACATTCATAACAACGTGTGCATACAGTTACCTTCTGGCTTTTTGACACAACTATGGACACTGGCACCAGCTTGGGGGAAGGGCCTTCATCCAACAGTGGATTCATCATCGCTGATGATTGTGGCGATTGACACAATCACCATTGTGAATGGTTCCTTCACTGTACGGCAAATGGGTTTCACTGCGTGGTGTTTTGGTAGAATTTGAGCCCCTCCGTTAACACTCTTGACAGATGTACGCGTGCAAAGATCCTGCAGTTGTCAGTAACTCAATACAGCATAATTTATACATGAAAGTACATACATCATGATCGACTCAGGCCTCTCTCCATGCTGCTGTAATTCCTCACGGGTCTACATCCCTGTCAACCCCTTATCAGTGCCCCTATCTTATTACAGAGCAATGCAGACCTCATTGGTCACCCCGTGCCCTTATACATCTCAAAGTTCATCCTATAGAGTCCCGTCACAAGGGAGAAACACAAACAAATAGACAAAAAAAAACATGTTTTGCCCGTATTTAGACGGCTGTACGCCGTATTGACCTGAAAACTCAATTTCCCTGTAGAAGAATACGGGTAAACCGTATGGGGTGACGGCTATGGGTCTACTGCATTGCTACAATCCATCTCACTCCTGTAGTACATGAGCTGATGTCATTGCTTCATCACCAACCACGGTGGTCATCCTCTGGGACACGTGCCCTCTTTTGGCTGTCATTCCATCACCAGTCTTACCTGGCTAAGGCCCACAATTTTTTCTTGACAGTCAATACAATCTCTGATTTTTGTTGGTTCATGAATCGTTGTCCTACTTTTGCCGGTCGTAATTCCGATTACGCATCTCTCCTTGTTTGCTCACTTTTCAGATATTCCCCCCCCCCCCCCCACTTTGTGAGTGTTCATGTTTGTTTATCACATCATAGTTGTAAATATGTACTGATTAAAACATATATTGAGGGAAATTAGTTCAATTTTCTAAAAGTCCTCCATCTTGTTTGCCTCCTTATTTCAACGATTTTGTGCGATGTTTTCAGTCGTGCCCCATTACTTTTCAACGTTGCCTTGAGACGCGTGAATGGAGCGTTGTATGCACGCAATTACTTAGGCTGCATGCAGATACGAACACGAATACTGTACGTATGTGGGAAAATAGCACATAGAGCAGCTTTAGGATACTTAGGGCACTTGATTCTTGAGCATCTGAGAACCACACTGATAACCCTAAGACTCTTAGGGTTCCTTGTCACTGCCCATGGGTTATGAAGCCAGAATAAAGCAGCCTTTTGCCTCTTTTCCACAGAATATTTAGTGCTGCATAGCCGCTGATCGGAAGATAATTACAGCAATGTACCTTGTTGTTGCAACTACAGTGCTTTGTGTTCAATACCTACAAGCACACGTAAATGTCAACACCATTCATAATGTGTAGTCAAGGGATGATGGAAGCTTGCTGACTGAACCGGTGCATCCAGCTTGTGCCACTTTATGCAAGTGTAACTAAATGTGTCCCCATGTCTGTACGTGTTTGTCTATTGCTCAAACAGCACGGCATATGAATCGATGGCAGAGTACACGGTGGCAGACGCACAGTCCCTCCTAACGCTGAGTGCAGCCTTCTTGGAGCCCGTGCCAGTCACCATCTCCATGCCTATGAGAATGACCAAGCAGTTTCCCGTGCCACTGGACCCAGCCAGCCACCAAGCCCCACCCTGCCCCGGTGATGTGCCCTGCTCGGAGGAAGAGGTGGAGGAGGAGAACGATGGGGTAGAGGTACACCTGGAAATGGTATCATCCTCGGATCAGCTGGATCCCAAGTCGCACTTCAACTTCCATGACATCCTGCACTTCTTGCAAATGTCAGAGTTCCCGGAGCATATCTTGCACAACAAGAACAAGAAGAGGGCCCTGCGCAAGTGTGCCAACAAGTTTGTGTTGGAAGGTATGTGCCTGCTGGTCAGTAGACAGTTGTTACCAAGGCAATGTTAAGCCATGGGACATTTTTACAGTGTTTTGATCTCGACCGAGCAGTGCCATTTCGTTGAAACAACCTGCCTGCATGCTGCTGGGGATTATAGGCTTGTGCCACCGCATCAGAAAACAATCTGGAGCGAGAAATACAAATTACCCTAACAGAAATGGAGTAAGAAAAACTTGAGTAAAAATCGTCAGTCTGGCATAATGTACTGCATTCATCTTAGGTTGGTATAAAACATTATACACGTCCCTTATAAAGGGGGTGGGTGCAGCCCTGCAACTTCTTGTTCATGCCACTGCTGGCACAAGGATCTCCACTCTAAAGACCTCGAAAGGTCCCCTGTTGAGGGTACTTTGCCCTACTCTTCCATGCTAGCCAGACGTATTGGCGACCGAGGCACGGTGGGGCGTCGTGTACCCACACTTTTCCTACCGCACGCCAATTGCTGATCAACCGAGTCCTTTAGGAGTAACACAGTACTTATCTGCCCTTTGTCCAGCCACACAATGTTGATTGTGGCGGGGGGGGGGGGGGGGTGTTTGCCCATACTTTAAAATGGTCAACGGGGACTGGTGTGAAGTGGGGGCTAAGATTGGTTCAGCTATCACTTGCTGCTAATGTTAGCCATGGCCAGGGATACAACATTGATGTTCACTGTGTTCAAAGCAATAATCGCCACGGCTGTACCACTGCTCCACCCCAGTATTGCTTGAAGGTACTTTAATATTTTACTTTAGTCTTGAACATACAACTAATAGGCACAGTCTAAAGAGTCATACAAAATTGTAGCCTTTCAAGGTTTTAATCTTTCTTGATACAGTACTGCGTTTCAACTTCTTCAGTCAGATCAATGAGGTTGATAAATATTGGTGATATTTTAAACATGTGGCTTGCGCATACTCACATATTTAGAAAGCCACTATAGTCACAGCTTTCACATTCCACTTGTAAATCTTTTTTAACCAATTGCACACAAGCAATGTGGACTCCTGCATTAGCCCCACGGAGTTGAATAGTCTCAATCACCGATGACTGCCCAAAAAACTTTAATATTACATTTGGCTTCCCATTTGGTTCCACAAATGTGATGTGGATTTAAAATGTAGTTTTGACTGTTGTGCACGGGACATTCCTCTCGGTGACACAACCGGCGTAAAAGTGCTGCCACCTACTGTATGGACCTGAGATCACTCAGAGGTAGCTTTGTGATGTACAATCCCATGGGCCATTCATTAACATGAAGGGTCACCCTGCTTTGTTAGAGATATGCGAATGGACATACTTCCTCTCAATGGGTGAAACTGATGGCATAGTCGGAATAACATTTGGGAAATAGACAAAAATATATAAGGGTACACTTGAAAGCGGGGCACCCTGCTAGGTTTGCATGCACCCTTTACTCATGGTTGCTGTCTGCCAAGGCTGTCTGCTCATAGTTGCTGTCTGCCACGGCCAGGGAAGGTGTTGTATTACGTGGGGCGAAAGAGGGAGCGGCGGCGGATGGTGGTGATGGACGAGGATGAGAAGAGAAACATCTTGATGAGTGTGCATGGTGCGGGCCACTTTGGTCAGAAGAAAACCATCCTGAAGCTGGAGGCGGACTACTACTGGCTGGGCATGATCAGTGACGTCAAAAATCTGGTGCGTGTCATGCGGGGAGGTGGATGTGTGGTGGCACTGGAAAATAAAAATATGCTAATTGCTGTACAGTGAAAACGAGTGTTTAGTGTCTCAGTAGCCATTGGAAACTAGTTACTGGATCTCCCTTTGGTCAGTCCACCTAAAATGAGTGACTTGAGTGGAGTGTCAACATCAGTCGTGGATACAGGATGTGTTGTTGTTTTCACCGACAGTTGCTAACAGGAGTTGGTCGATCAGTGCCAGATCAGCGCTGTGCCAGCTAAGCCTTTTGACCTTTAAACCGCCCATCCAGTGAACCCTCATTTCAAGCAATTGGGGTTATTGCGATCAGCTGTAAGCCAAGCTCTGCATCTTCGTGTGCATTGTTAAAGTTTGTGTGCAGTTAGTGCACACCTCATCTACTGTGAGCTCGTCGCTTGATAGCTGCAGAATAATATATTATGAATGTATTGTAAATGACGCTCACCTCAGCAGTCTCCTATTTACATATTGAAATCATGTAAACATTTACCTCTGTGTAATTGTAGCTAGATGGTGGCTTTCATTTGTTTGCTTGTGTATATATGTGCCATGGCTAAAGTCCATTGCAGGGGATATCTTAAACTGACTTGGCCTTAAATGACTATCTGGAATTGTGTATCAACAGCACTGAAGAGGCAAACTTAATTGTGTGCTGTGGCTGGGCTTCGTGAGTGCTCGCCAAGAGGAAATGCTCACACGATCGGCAAGGCTAAGCTGCGTGCGTGGGACACGGCAGATCGCGTCCTGCGAGGTTTGCCGCAACAAGGGCAGCCGACGGGTGGCAACGCCCTCCATGAAGCTGCTCAAGGCGTCGGGTCCCTGGGAGGTGCTGGGCCTCGACGTGCTCGGCCCGCTGCCCGTCACGAGCCGTGCCAATCGATACCTGCTGCTGCTCATCGACTACTTCAGCAAGTGGGCCGAGGCCGTGCCCCTCATCGAGAAGTCTCAGGAGCACGTGGCGTCTGCGCTGGCTGTCGTCTTTTGCAGGTGAGAGGAAACCTGCTGTCATGACGAAAAGGTTTTGCCTGCATTAAGTGACTGAGCACATTAGTCTTTACACATGGCACGTGACACATGGACACATTTGTGTTACATAATCGCTCCTGTGTAGTGCATTGGTAAAGGTTGTTAGAGGCGCAGCCCTGCAATTTATTGTTCTCGCCACTGCTGGTAGAAGGGCCTTCACTCGAAGAAGCTTCAGAGATATTTGATCTCTTCCATGCTGGCCAGATATCTTGGAAGTAATGTCGCTATTTCATTATACCTGATGATGATTGCTTGTGTTGCAATTGAAACGTCGTATGTTATTATTTAATTTATTATTTTTTCTTTATACGTGACTTTACCGAAAGAACCAAAGAATAATTCCTGCAGTCACGAAAGCTCCAAAGTTAAGAGTAATATCCACACTTTACCCCACCACACATGACCTGCCTATCCACTAACCGTGGTGCACCCATTCATACAGAGGGCGAGTGGATTAAAAAAGCTTGTCCATTGTTTCAACTAGTGACCTCTGGTCTACAAGTCCAGTATGCTCACCATTGCACCGTGGCAAAATGATAATATGTTGGTCTCTGACCTAATCACCTGGAATATCGCTGATCTCATAAGATTTCAGAAGCTAAGCGGGGCTGTGCCTGGACATTGCGTGGATGTGCCACCATCCATAACTGGTCTTATAAGCTGCAAGATTACATGGTGGACAACAGATGGCAGTGGCAAAATCCATTACATGTCTGATGATATCGCAATGAGATTTGATTTTAAAATATGGACTGGTGGCACTGTGGCAGAATGCTTGACTCACAGTTGAAGAGTCGCAAACTCAATTCCCAATTTTGGGCTGACTTATCGCATCATTGCTCTGGTGTCCATACAATACGTGTCATATTGTAGGTCGTCAGCAGTTACATGATTTCCAGTTCACTTATTGAAATAATTGCTGTTAAGTTAAGAAACTTTTTCAGATAGATACAAAATCACTTTGTACCGTCTTGAAAAAAACGGATCCCTACTCAATAGCCGGACAAATATTTACATCTCTTTATTTCAAATAAGTGCATTCTGGATGCATTTATTGAGACACTTGAGAAACAAATCTCTATATATTTAGTAATTGTTCATACTTTTAACTGGAAACCCGGTGGACGATAATTATGCAATGGAGAGATTGGCCCTAACATAAGAATGTGGAATTTTCACCACTGGTTGCAGACCCCCAAGGAAGATGAGCACTGTCCTTGGCTTTTTTATGAGGACCTGTTCTCATTTGAACTTACGTTGTTATTTTTTTAACAGTATACAACAGTCTAAAATGTTAACTGTAAATGTATGAATCCAGCTGAATATACACCTGGCTAAAACACATTCCTGCAGAGGGAGCTGGTAGGAACGGTGGGTTGCTCGGTCAATGGCCAGGGTCAACGGCGGCGTGGTGTATTCCGCAAATATGCCCGACTGTGAGGGCGGGCACAAGCCAGCGTGAGTAGGTTAAACGTTGAGTTTTATAAGGGCACCACGGGGTGACCAGCCCCTCCACACCCAGCCCCACCCCTCCCACCCCCCACCCAGCCCCACCCTCCCCACCCAGCCCATCCCCACCCTCCCCACCCAGCCCCTCCCCATCCTCCCCACCCAGTCCCTCCCCTCCCCACCCAGCCCCTCCCTCCCCACCCAGCCCCTCCCTGCACGACGGACGGACGGACAGACACAATAATCCCCTGTGGGCTGGTGTAACCAGGAGGTTCCTACCAGTATGAGTGTTGCCAATAAACAAAGCAGTTTATTGCAGCCACCACTTCAGGTGTGGTACTGCTATACCCCAGGCACTGGAATAACTGCTGCTCTCTTACAGGTATGGCTTTCCCAGGAAGGTGTTCTCATCCTTAGGAAAGGAATTTGTCACTCAGGTAAATAAAGTAATGTTTTCCCCATTAAAAAATCACTACTGCGGAAACTTTAAACATCTGCATAGGGTAGATACATCTTGTGTGTATGTGAAGCTGTTTGCCTTGTGATAATCTATTGCCATGTAGTGTGTGTCCTTTTAAATACAACGTAAGAAGTGGTGCATTTCACACACACTGCAAAAGTATTGGTCTACGATTAGACACTGTTATATAGGGACACCTACTGACATACTCATATGTTTGGCATTAGTGTCTGCAGCAGCCATTGCCATACATTCACATACACGACAATTGGTACTGAGCCACCACTGCTGATATCCTAGGTTTGAATTTCAGCAACCATCCATAATTAACCCAGGTTCTCTAGTATAGTGCGTTGATGGTCAGCCCTGGTCGTGACAATACAAAAAAAACCTCTTTCAAATGCATATACAGTATATTGGATTCTATTTCTTGAAAATTGTAAAAAAACATTTGGTTTGATTGCTACTTCAGTAGAACTCTGAGCAGAGCTTATCAACGGTGTTCCCCTTGTGTGGGTTGAGGCCTATTGAAGAAATTCAAGAAGTACTGTGGTTGTCAGATGTCGTGTTTCATGGCTGGTTTTAACACAAGGTGGTGCACTACACTCTGCAAGCATTTTGTTTAGAACTGTCTTTGTCTCATGATCTGACGTTGATGGCACAAATTTCTTGCAATTATGAAAAATACAAAAAATTCCAGCCCTTTTATTAAACCATTGCTGGATGATGGTCTGCCATGTTCGTGGTTATGGGGGTGTTTGACCATGGTACGTAGTAGGAAGGACGCCCAGGACCAGTTCCGATATATCTGGCCACAGTTGTTTGACACGACAGGGAATTGAACTCAGGTCATTGGATTTATACCACACCGCTCTACCTAAATGATATAGAACTTGGAGGAAATCCCTTCCCACTAGTCTCACGCTGCTACTAGTCAATCTCATGCCACCAGCTGGTTCAGTTGCATACCTTGTACATCGCCACACTTGATAACACTAGTAATGTGTGAGACAGACACTACAACCCAATATTTTATTTTAAAGCAATGTCTAATAATTTTGGTAATGTAATTGGGGATAACAGAAAAAGTAACTAATACGAAATATCTGGCCAAATTGACCCGACTTTTATCAGTGTCGCCAGCGCAGAGGTTTTACTCCCAGACCAATTGATTGTTTTTTATTCGGCTATTTCTTTTTCTATTTATGTAGAAGTAAATGTAACAATGCCTTATTTCCTCTTCTGGCTGATTGAAGGGGATCATTGTCCTTTTTAAATATTTTAGAAAATCTGGAAGATTTTCTTTCCACCAAAGTACATTTTTCATTTGCGCTACGGAATCATATTCACCATCTCTGGCAGCATGGCCTCCCAGCCTTGCACTCCATGCCTTACACACGTGTGCTTTTTCACTGTCATCGACGAGTAACCCCATATCCAAACCGATATCTCCTTGTGTGAGGTTAATGGATGCCTGGGCGGCCGGTTCTCGATGTGTGGCGGAGTGGTGACGTCACACCCGTGGGCCAGCGGGCTGCACAAGGCGACAAACCAGGCGCTCAAGGGCTGTGTGAACCTGGTGGCCAGCCAGCACCCATCCGACTGGGAGAGCCGCGTGGAGCAGAGCTTGTTTGAGTACCGCGTTGGAAAGCACAGCACCACGCAGTACTCGCCGTTCTACCTCATGTTCGGCCGGGAGGCTCGACTGCCCACACAGGTCTGCGCTGAGCACTTCTTTTTTTTGTTACTCTTACAAACACAACAAATTGTTACCTGCTGAGATCAATGTGTTAAGGTACAAGTTTATTCTGATTAACCAGGTGAGAAATTGGTAGATCTGGATATTTTCATTTGCAAGAGTGATTTGGGGCATGAGTGGGTGATGGTTGATGCGTATAATGATTCCAATTAAGCCATTTGATCTGTTCTTTGGTCTCCTTTTGTTGACCCGTTTCCTCAATTAATACTTTTACTGTACTGTCTATTTGTCGCCCATCACTCTTCTTTCAATCTTCTTTTCCGTTCTCGTTTCTCTTTGCTCTGCCGTGATCTTCCTGCCTCAGCGACATGATACATTATTTGGTTTCCTGCCTTAGATCACAACTGGGTTCTTATACTAATCCTATCGTTCCTAACGGACGTGGCGATCCTTTGTATCCTGGTTCTGTCATTCTACGTTGGCAGTGTTGAAAATATAAACAAGGGTTACATGGATGATTCCTTGAGATTGAACACCTCATTTGCAGGGGTGTCCAAAATGACACATACATAGCAAACAATGACACGTATCTCATGCCGTTGAGAATTTCTTATGACCGGGTGTCCCAGTTCCTAGCTTGAGTAAACATCGGTGCTTGTGGCATCTTGTTTGTTTGTCTTGCAGAGTGAAGTGGAGGAGGGGGAATTGGAGCCAGCCCCACCTATCATCAGGGAAGTGCACGCCTACAAGGAGTCTCCAGTGCAGGCCAGCACTCTGCTCCATGCCATGGTAGCATAACCCACGTAGCAAAGCACATACCTTTCGCTAATGAGCTGTAATGACTGCCATGATGCTGCCCAGAACTTGATACGAAGGATCTAATGATGAATCAATGCATTATAAAAAATTGACACACGCATTTATTTGCGAATAACACTAAGCACAGTTATGTATTTTTCTTGGCCACAGATTCTTGCCAATGTGGAAGCCACTCCACACTCTTTCTCAAGTAAAGTGTATTTGAGATATTGGACGTGTTTCAAAATGCCACTAGTTCTTGTTTGCAGTCATTAGTATACTTTGCTGCCTGTTGGGGTTATGGTCCATTGTACAGGGCCACCAAAAGGTGTTTTGGAGGCCTCTGGCAAAATGCCACATGAGACTCCCCCTGATGAGGGCTCCTTGATATTGAGGCCAGAGGTCGCAACCAGGTACCCGATACCCGGCTACCCGTACCCGGCCGGGTACGGGTACCCGTTCGCGACGCTGGTGCAGCCGGGTACGGGTACGGGTAGGCCGTGAGTCACTGGTGAGTAACCGTTTGTCACTCTTTTCCCAACGTCTTGTCTCTTCTCACAATTCAAGTTCCTAGAATCAACCCACCCGCGCCTGAAACATGGCTTCATCCCAGAGGTCACAATCGGGTACCCCTACCCTACCCGATACCCGGCCGGGTACGGGTAGCCGGGTATCGGGTAGGGTACGGGTACCCGTTTGCGACCCTGGTGCGGCCGGGTACGGGTAAGGAATCAAAACCCGTTTGCGACCTCTGAGGCCCAGGGTAAACTGCCTCTCATCGCTACGGCACTGCCTTTGTAAGTGGAAACCAGAATGAAGGAGCGAAGGAGGCTTACGTCACCATGAATGTATATGAAAATAATGCTTCTATTAGGCTTTTTTTGAAGCCACAAGTCTTTACACAGGACCTGTACGAAGCTTACATTTGTATATCTAGAAGACATTGCCATTTTCCTAATGCCTCTTTTCAGAATCTATCTCAACGGTGAAATCAAAATGGCCTGTTTCAAGAATACCTGGAAGAGAAATTCCTGCAAGAGAGTCATAGATTTACAAAAGGATTCTACAGCAAATGTACTGGCCACACATTTTCAGTGGGCCTACTCAAGCTGAGGTCAGCCGTCCAACTGTGCGTAATTGTGAACTTCAACTTAACATGAGTGGCGGAACACTGATGGATTTGTGAAGGAGCTTGTGGGTCACAGATGGTATTCTACAGTTTAGACACCACCAGCTCTATAAAATACCAAACTGCCAATATGTGAAATATAAGAATTGGTTTTACCCTTTCTGGCAATAAAACAGGTGTTAAGATGTTAAAACATCAAGGAATGATGTCTGTATTAACCACACATACTTGTGGTGAACATGCAAACAAAAACATGCTCTGGTAATATGTTTTTTTTGCATGTTTCACTGGCAAGAAAGGTCCCTTGATCATGTGAAATATTTGCAAAACAGTTCTGGTGTTGTACCCCCCTCTAAAGGTCCTTCACCATACCACAATTTACAATTACAAGTGGCTTCATGGGTGTTTGATTGGCAGGGACATTTGTGGATGGGTGGTTAGAGGAAGCCCATCAAATCCTGAAATTAAAAGCCTTATTCTAAGGCTTAATTTAGCCAAATATTAACTGTGATCGTAAGTGGGCCGTTCATAGTGAAGGGGCCTTGGTTTTTTGTGCTTGGATTATCACAGCTGTTATACAGCTGGACAATATTCAGGCAATGTCTTGAAAATGATAAATATTGGGATGCCATGTTTTCTATAGGTTGATGACTAAATGGAAGACCGAAATCGAGATGGTGCAGTACTATACCGGTCGACCCTGGAGGTCGACCGACAACTATGCTACAGCTAACGGGTCACTTAAGAAAATTATTGCTAATTGTATTTACATCGGCAGCATTGGCTGTAATGATCTTTCACTCTCGTTATGCTTGATTAATAGTCCATTTTGACACGTCTAGTTTATTGTCAGATTTAGGCCAATTATAGCGTCTAGTAGTGATTTTTGAGGTTAAATCAAGCAGCATAGTGTAGTGTTTTTTTATGTTGCAGGTTTATACCTTACTCCAATCGAGAGACCCATGATATGATACAATAAAGTAACATTAAAAGTTGGAATAAGGTCGGGGAAAGCAGTCACACACTTTGACAATGTCAGAGTGATTTGGGGCATGAGTGTGCCAATAGGGGGCGATGGTGCTAAAAACAGTGTTTCAGTAGCATTAAGTGTACAGTGACCAATTCTGAAAGCGAGTATCTTGTTTAATGCTTACAAGGCAGTAACAGAAACATGGGTTACTCATAGATAACTCATGTACTACAGCAATGATCACACTACAGCAAGTTGTACAAATAATTAGCTATTTAGTTTTTTCATGGTGACGTATATCAAGAAAATCCAGCGTGCAAAATGAACGATGTCTAAACGCTCTCTTCACAAAAGTGGCCTTCATCTTCCACATCTGCAATGGTGCCAAAAACGATCTCTGCATTCACAGGAGATGTGTTTACGCACGTCCCTTAACAAGTGCCGTATTAAGCCGAGACCTGGTCCAGTTTGCGTACATTTGTCTAGTGCAAACATTTTCAGATATCGTAGGCATGAACTCGTGTGAATAGTGTTAAAGTATGAAAATATACACATCTTGGAATTGTACGTGTGTAAGTACAACCGTATTAAGAATATTAGACGTCTTATTTTGGTAACTGTCAACTACCAGGCAACTAATTGCCTTGAGTGGTTGCTTGCTTCGACAATGTTGATAATATAACGCACAATCGCATCCAAATAATTTATTTCAAGCTGTACGAATAGTTATGCAAGAATATTGCACTGTTTTGCTCTGTTATACAATCCCACATATGTGATTGACATTTGTATATGACATCACTTTTTTATCGTTCTCTGAAGCAGGAACTTTATATTCTATTTGTACTGTGTATATATTTTTTATGTTTAGGGTTGTCAGAGTCAGCTGTGTTTTGTGTGAGCAACAGTTTGAAATTATATTTTGAGATGTTGAATTAAAACACGTGTAATACCTTCCAGGTTTTCTTGAGATTCACACTTATTGTAGATGACAATTTCAGGTTTCACTTTTCGGATTAAAAATGTTTTAAATAAATATCGTGCAAAATTAAACCTCGCTTGTCCCTTTCCCTAAGGGTTAGGTTAGTTTTCTGTGACCCTTTTGCTCACAATCCCCG
Organism: Lethenteron reissneri; assembly: GCF_015708825.2. Taxonomy (NCBI): domain Eukaryota; kingdom Metazoa; phylum Chordata; class Hyperoartia; order Petromyzontiformes; family Petromyzontidae; genus Lethenteron; species Lethenteron reissneri. Next base: position 8,541,231 of record NC_083787.1, read on the forward strand.
TTGCTTATTAAAGTCTGATGCATAAGGTGTTGCAGGACAAATATGCAGAGGCTGAACACGATTGCAAATAAATCTTCAGCTTCCAAGCTGTGCCCTATGGGGAAAATTGATTTCTTGTGTTTGACTGGTGTCACAACCAACGTCGAGTCGGATGAGGTCAACGACTTGTAATGCGTATTCTTGGATCTTTCAGTAAAGTCACGTAGAAGGGAAATAATAAAAATAAATTCTCACGACGTTTCGGCCACAACACAAGCAGCCGTCCTCAGGTGAAGAACAGAGCTGTCGGAAAGACAGCGTCATAATGAACACTGCGAAGCTTGGCAGCGTATTTTAAGCTGGGTGGGAGGAGCAGAGCGCATATCAACCTTTGTCAAGATCCAAGAATATAAATCCCTGCAGTCACGAAAGCTTTAAATCGAGCCTTGTAATGCCTTCAGTCTAACTTTGCTTTCACAGCACAATTGCCTGCCGGACAAAAAAACAAAGCCAAAATGTATCCTCCAGCGAAAGAAAAGAGCTCATACTTACTCTTGGATGTGCCACTGGATGAATTTCAATGTATGATGTCATCACATTAAAATAAATGTATAGATAATGTGTTTCCCTCTCGGTTTTTTGCATTACATGGTTATTTTTTTAATGAAATAAACCTAACCTATTAGCAGTTTTCTTATGCTGCCTTCTGATCTACAGTACTGTACCATTAAGTAGTGGCAGAGTGATTGCCACACTGCTCAATGTGCTCCACAACCTCAGTTCGATTCCCAGCCACAACTAAACACGAGTGGTAACTGGTGAATCATATCTGAACTGGTCCTGTGCTCCCCCTTCAACAACACAATGAGCATTGCTGTGTGGTGATATACTGTTGTGTTTGTATTACTTAACAGGAGGAACACAGTTGGCAGTTTTAGACGTGATTATAGTTTACATTTCTGCACACATTAAAAAAAAAATTTTACACATCCCCTGAGGGATACGGCCTTTCGGCAGCATTGGTTCAACACAAAACTGGACCGGTTTTGACATTTGGTGCCTCATTGAGTGGGTCCCAATTGCCGATGCTGTACTGTCGACATCGTTCAGCTCAGCATTGGTTCAAGCAAGCCTGCCTGACTGCGGGATGAGACATTGAATGTCGAAATTAGGCTCAGGGTTATTAGTCCAGGTGTTGGCGTTTGTGTTTGGGTGGCAGGAATTGAGATGCGGTGGTATTGCCATATTCTAAATGAGTTTACTGCACAAATGTTAGACCCAGCCTGAGACAGGTGGCAACTGAAATCGGTGCAGAGATTGGATGGTAACAACAAACTTTTACCTTTTTTTACGTGGAGGGACAGAAATGGGAAAGAGATCAATTGTCTGGTTATTTATTTTCATTTATTTAACTATGTGAATACGTGATTTGAAGCTTTCGTGACTGCAGGAATCCATACTCTTGGGTTATTTCGGTAAAGTCACTGTGACTTTACCGAAAGAACCAAAAACAATGTGAATACGGCAGTTAATTGTTTTTATAAAGCAGAATGGAGGACAGTAAATTGGTGATGTTTCTGCTGTGTCGACAGTGTTGCACATTACTCCCTCCCCTGGCCTCTCCATGTGCTGTGAAGATGGACAAGATGGACTATTTTTGAAGCTTTCGGGACTGCAAGGATTCATATTCTTAGGTTTTTTGGGTAAAGTCACATAGGTAAAAAATTAAAATTAATAAAAATAAAAATCACGACGTTTCGGAGGCAACACAAGCTTCCGTCTTCAGGTGGAACCGTCACAGCACGATAGCTGTATCACTTGATACAGCTATCGTATCACTTGATACAGCTATCGTGCTGTGACGGTTCCACCTGAAGACGGAAGCTTGTGTTGCCTCCGAAACGTGATTTTTATTTTATTTTTTATTTTACTTTTATTAATTTAAATGTTTTACCTACGTGACTTTACCGAAAACCTAAGAATATGAATAAGATGGACTATTGCCCGAAACGTTGCCTATTTTTTTAATTAATGGGTTGGCCCCATGTGACCCACCCATACTGGACATCAGTAAAAAACAAGCTTCACAGCTCATGGGATTCCTCCAGTCTCGTACCTGTCAACCCCTGATCAGTGCCCTACCTCATGACAGTCTTGTATCTGTCAACCCCTGATCAGTGCCCTACCTCATGGCAGACAAATTCATTATTGGTCACCCCGTGCCCTAACAAATCTCAACGTTCATCCCACAAAGTCCCATCATCACAAGCGAGAAACACATTTTATTTTGTCCGCATTTAAACTGCTGCACGCCGTATGGACCTGCAAACTCAATTTCCCCGCACAAGAACACGTGGTAAAACCTTGTTGGTTTGATAGCTATGAAGCCTCAATAAACACATTCCTGCGGAGGGAGCTGGTAGGAACATTGGGTTGCTCGGTCAATGGCCTGCAGGGTCAACGGCGGCGTGGTGTATTCCGCAAATATGCCCGACTGTGAGGGCGGGCACAAGCCGGCGTGAGTAGGTTAAACGTTGAGTTTTATAAGGGCACCACGGGGTGACCAGCCCCTCCCCACCCAGCCCCACCCAGCCCCTCCCCACCCAGCCCCTTCCCACACTCCCCACCCTCACATCCCCACCCAGCCCCACCCTCCCCACCCAGCCCCTCCCCACCCTCCAAACCCAGCCCCTCCCCACCCAGCCCCACCCCTCCCACCCCCCACCCAGCCCCACCCTCCCCACCCAGCCCCTCCCCTCCCCTCCCACCCCCCACCCAGCCCCACCCTCCCCACCCAGCCCCTCCCCACCCTCCCCACCCAGCCCCTCCCCACCCTCCCCACCCAGCCCCTCCCCACCCAGCCCCTCCCCACCCTCCCCTCTCAACCCACCCCTCCCATTTTTTGATTCACGACGGACGGACACAATAATCCCCTGTGGGCTGGTGTAACCAGGAGGTTCCTTCCAGCAATATTCTAACATTACTGACCCCAAGAGGTCAACAAAAACCCACACAGAGATAAACCCTCTGATATGGCAACGGGACATTGAACGGGGCCGAAGCCTAAGAACCCCGTGGCATGTGCACGGAAACAGAAGACGCCTGTGCTGTGCTGTGCTGGTGGTGTCACCGCGCAAGTTAAACATCGCTGCTGTTGTTGTTGTTGTAGCTGTTGTTGTTGCTGCTCTTCAAGCTGTCTGAACGTGGTCGGCACGGGCTCACAATGCGCGCCCTGCTGCTGAGCGCGGCTTGCTGCAGGGCAGCGGAGGCCCTCCGCAGAGGCGAGTGGCCGCTTCGGGTCAGCCAGCAGTGGATCGATCACGGCTGCTGATGCTGTCGATGATGATGATGATGATGATTGTTGTTGTTGTTGTGATAACGAGCATGATCATTGGGGGGGGGGGGGGGACAAGTCGACTTGTAACTTGATGGGGGGGGGGCTTGCTTCGTACCGTCATTGCGTGCGCTGGTGGCGAGGGGTTTGTTGTTGTTGTTGCCATACTTCACCACACTGGTCGCGGGTTGATTGTGGTGGTGGTGGGTGGTGGTGGTGGTGGGTGGTGGTGGTGGGTGGTGGGTGGTGGTGGTGGTTGGTGGTGGTGGGTGGTGGTGGTTGGTGGTGGTGGGTGGTGGTGGGTGGTGGTGTTGGTGGGTGGTGGTGGTGGGTGGTGGTGGTGGTGGTGGTGGTGGTGGGTGGTGGTGGTTGGTGGTGGTGGGTGGTGGTGGTTGGTGGTGGTGGGTGGTGGTGGTTGGTGGTGGTGGGTGGTGGTTGGTGGTGGCGGTGGTGGTTGGTGGTGGTGGTGGTTGTTGGTGGTGGGTGGTGGTGGTGGTTGGTGGTGGTGGGTGGTGGTTGGTGGTGGTGGTGGTTGGTGGTGGGTGGTGGTGGTGGTTGGTGGTGGTGGGTGGTGGTGGTTGGTGGTGGTGGTTGGTGGTGGTGGTGGTTGGTGGTGGTGGGTGGTGGTTGGTGGTGGTGGTGGTTGGTGGTGGTGGTGGTGGTGGTGGTTGTTGGTGGTGGGTGGTGGTTGGTGGTGGTGGGTGGTGGTGGTGGTGGTGGTGGTGGTTGGTGGTGGTGGTGGTTGGTGGTGGTGGTGGTTGGTGGTGGTGGGTGGTGGTGGTGGTGGTTGATGGTTGGTGGTGGTGGGTGGTGGTGGTTGGTGGTGGTTGGTGGTGGTGGTGGTGTTTGGTGGTGGTGGTTGGTGGTGGTGGGTGGTGGTGGTGGGTGGTGGTGGTGGTGGGTGGTGGTTGGTGGTGGTGGGTGGTGGTGGTGGTGGTGGGTGGTGGTGGTGGTGGTGGTGGTGGTTGGTGGTGGTGGTTGGTGGTGGTGGGTGGTGGTGGTGGGTGATTGATTGTGGGTGGTGGTGGGTGGTGGTGGGTGATTGGTGGGTGATTGGTGGTGGTGGTGGTTGGTGGTGGTTGGTGGTGGTTGGTGGTGGTGGTGGTGGTGGTGGTGGTGGTGGTGGTTGGTGGTGGTGGTGGTGGTGGTGGTGGTGGTGGTGGTGGTTGGTGGTGGTGGTGGGTGGTGGTGGTGGTTGGTGGTGGTGGTGGTGGTTGGTGGTGGTGGTTGGTGGTGGTGGGTGGTGGTGGTGGGTGATTGATTGTGGGTGGTGGTGGGTGGTGGTGGGTGATTGGTGGGTGATTGGTGGTGGTGGTGGTTGGTGGTGGTGGATGATGGTGGTGGGTGGTGTTGGTGGTGGTGGTGATTGGTAGTGGTGGGTGGTGTTGGTGGTGGTGGTGATTGGTGGTGATTGGTGGTGGTGGGTGGTGTTGGTGGTGGTGGCTGGTGGTGGTGTTTGGTGGTGGTGGTGGTGTTTGTTGGTGGTGGTGGTTGGTGGTGAGGGTTATAGCATCTCGGTAACAGGATGAATGTGGGTGGCTTTTTTCGGATGGCTTATTTGTGGATGCAAAGTGAAAGTGGGGTTGAATGTGCCGCCAATTGCGGGCAACATTTAAAATGTGGTTAAAACATTGGGGCGAGCGTGATGATCGCTGCCGCGGGAAGAACCGAGATGATCGGATCATGGGAATTACCCCACGGATCGATCGAGGTTATCGGCAAGAGTGGAGAGTGGGACACGGGAATTTCACTTCGAGGTATCATGTACACAGGACAATGATGTCTAATAAATCCGCAACTGACGTTCAAACCTAGTTTTCGATCGGTTCGAATGATTTGTTATAAATCAAAAGCCTTGGGGTTTTTCGCGACCTACAGTATATGATTAATAATCGCTTTTTGGGAGAGGTCCCTTGAGTGAAGTGTGTGTCGTAAACCCTCCTCCACCCGACACAGTCAATTATACTACAGTTGTCACGTGAAGAAACGTGCTTGATTGATCACTGCTTCCGATTAATCACAAACGTGTCCGATTGATCACAAACGTGTTCGATTTATCGCTGCTTCCGATTTAGCACTACTTCCACACGCTGGTGATGTTGGAGAGTTGATGATGGGGCAGTTACCTCAGTTCTGACAACTGCTTGATGATGCTGGTTGTAGCTACCAGCGAAACGTCGGACGACTACCCGATTGTTAAATGTGTGGGAATCGCTCTCCCATCCCTTCATGATGTCAATACGTGCTTTGATAACGCGAAGTTCTTTCTAACCGGCCCCGTGTTTGCTCTCTGCCTCAGGATTCAGCACAGGATGTTCCAGGAGACAAAATCTTGTGGTGAGTTGTCTTTATAATGTGTGTGTGTGTGGTCTAATAACTATAAGACGTTAGTTTTACACTTGCCAACCTCGCTTGTTTGACATGAAACATGTTGAACTTGAGAGCTTTGGTGAGAGCATTTCGTCTTACGTGCCCTTGCAATAAGTTTTGAATCACAGTTTCTATGATTACTGTCGTTACATTGTTTTTATAGCTTTATTTTGGTGATTCGAAAACATATGGTTAATCTAAATTGTCTTATGGTTGTTGTTGTTGTTGGCTTGTACCACTTTGTGATTTTTGCACACAGCGTTTTAATACGCTTTTTCAATATTTGCTGGTTTATTCCAGGATGTTTCTGTTGCACGTCGGCGCTTTGGGATGTTCTGTGTTCATATTTAGTTTGTTGCGATTGCACCCGACTTCAGAGCCGCATGGCTCACAGAGCTACACCTAATAAATGAAACTTGAATGTATGTTGTTACCGATGTTAATGTGCCTCAAGATTACCAAAGAACGCATTACCATATCTGTCAACCCGCACGGTTTACCCAGCATTCTTGTTACAGGGAAATTGAGTTTCAGGTCCACACGGCGTACAGTCGTTTCAATACAGGCAAAAACAGTGTTTTGTCTTTGTGTTTCTCCCTTGTGATGAGACTTTATAGGATGAACGTTGAGATTTATAAGGGCACGAGGTGACCTGTAAGGTCTGAATTTGTTTGTAATAAGGTAGGGCACTGATAATTAAGGGGTTGACTGGGTATGAATTACCAATGCGCCTAAAAGATCATCTTCAACCCGTGCAGTGCATGGGCGTCAGGAACTTAGACATTGACAATGGAAATGGAACGAGCTGTTAAGTGGGCAATGATGCTGAGAGACAGTGCCGGTTAGTGTTTTTATAGCAATATATAATTAACGTCTGTCTGGGTTACTCATTCGAGTCACATAAATCACCTCCCTGTTTTTTTTCTTTCACGAATAGGCTTTGCTGTGTGCTCTGTAATTTTGCAGATATCAGTCGAAGGCAACATTGGGTGTGGAAAAACAAAATGCCTGGAATACTTCCAGGGTTCACCGGGTATTGAGGTTCGTACCGCACGTCAGCACAGCGGTTCCGAAAGCCTTCGTGTGAATAAAACAAAATGCAGCTCATTACATTTGGAGTGAGAAACTTCGTGAGACTTTTATCTGAACAACAAACTAAATGCTGCGGTGTGTGATTACTTGTAGCGGTGCCTTAAGTTAATCGAGAGGCTTTTGTGAATTTCGTTACTGACGTGTGATGAGTGTCTCACTGCCGTGTTGCAATTTGTCACATTTCAGGTGGTCGCCGAGCCAGTTACCAAGTGGAGAAACATTTGGGGCCATAATCTCCTGGTAAGGAAGCCTGGAACCCTCCGAGTTGGAAGTTAGTTTCTTGTGCATGAATCCTGTTATCTGAGAAACAACTCTGCGAAGAAAACACGAGGGATTTATATGGGAATATATCGATGATGATTCGAATTTATAGGGGACTTACATATTCTGCAACTCAAAGCACCTTGCATCAAAACTCCTCTCAATAATTCCAAGTCGCAGCTGTAGTTTTCTTTAGCCTGGGGGACTGAACCCCGGTTGAGAGCTGTCCCTGAGGGACACAAGGCGACGAAGCACCGGTATGCAAGTTTAAATTAGACCATCAGTGAAGGGGGGGGGGCAGTGTTGCTGCTGGTTATTAAAATTGTACATTTTGAAGTAAATTCTGAAATTTTGCAACTTAGGGTCATGACGCAGGGATAATATATTGTCAAGAATTACACTGAATGAAACACAAAGGAATACATTTATTCCTGAACATTCCGAAACAATTGGACTGCGAGATGGCCAGGAGATGATACTAAATAGAATCAGTCTGTGAGCCCATCTGTGCGGATCTTTGTGTTGTCACCACGCACGTGTAGACTTCTCTGGGTACTTCCAAATGCAATATTTATTTCTCCAAACGTCTTACAGAAAGACTCAATTCTTTTCTGCGTACAGAAATTTCATGACTTATTTTAAACGTAGCGTTTACCTATTTAGATGTCCCGTTTACAGACACCAATGTAAGTATTTGGGAAGCTTGTATGCAGACCATCTATTAATTTACCTTTGGAGGTAATGTATATTGGTAATGCTTGATGGGACCTGTTTTTTGTATTATTATAACTACAACAACACTACTTCCCATGACTTGACTTTTAAAAATGAACATTCATGTTAAGGCCTAGACTGATTGAATCACCCTTGTTCCATGTCCCTACTCATCAGTTACGTCATGCAACATTATTGAAGACCAGACGATTACATGTCAATGCAGAGTATACTCCTGCAATTTTCTTTGCTTTGTCACACCGGCTCTTTCTACTGATGTTATTAAAATAAGTTTGATTCCCGCTCATGACCAACATCAGCGACGATTATCAGAAACAGATAACTTGTCTCAGCCTAAAATCAGTACCATGTGTGATGTATAAACATCGCCACTAGGGAGACAAAGGCGGCTAGGCGTGGTCCTTTTCACCCACCCCATCGTGTGTCGTGCCGGCTTTCATAGTTGCTGCTCTCTTACAGCACTTGCCCCAACAGCTCATTAAGAATATATGGGGGATCTTTGTTTCGTGTGTGTGTGTGGCAGGCATTGTTATACAGTGACCCGAAGCGCTGGAGCCTGACGTTGCAGACGTACGTGCAGCTCACCATGATCATGAATCACACCAGCCCATCGGTAAGCGAACACCCAGACCTGGGTTATAGCCGTAGTACTTGGAATGCTCGAACAGCACGCACGCCAGGTTGGCATAGGTTTCTGTGGGGTTGTGCTAATGTTGTGGGCAGCATACAGCAGTTCAGCGATATACGTTTATGTATTGCACACCTTTGCCTCCATGTCTGTGCTCACTGATCATCTTGGGGAAGTTATGGTCAAACAGTGTCCACGATATGCACCGCTTGAGAAGGTCGTCATCCATAAGTGGCCAAGGTCAAGAGGCCATCATAAGCAGTGCCACTGATGCCACCGCATCGTCACTTACTTTGACAAAATCCTGCAACTCGTGCTTAGCTACAACCGACTCCAAGCTCTTACTTCTCACTGTATAAATTGTATAAGTTAAAGGACTAGAAATAGCACCTCTAATTAACTAGCACGGTTGGCTTCGTACGGTGCGAAAGAAGTTCAATCATACATAAACAAATTCCACGTCACCTCCAACGTGGTCATTAGGCAGTGTTAATTATGGCATTGTAGAAGTTCACCAAAGAATTAACCTGCAGCAAACTAATTCTAGAGGAATCTAAGCAGATGTATTCCAGTGTGATGAACTGCACCTCTTGCTCATCCCATGCAGACCGCCCCAGTCAGGATGATGGAGAGGTCTATCTTCAGCGCAAGATACATCTTTGTCGAAAACCTCTTCCGAAGGTAAACCACCTGCATCCTAGTATTAATGGAAGAGTTGCTAGATCATGGATCACATGATCAGACACTGCCCGTGCTGCTGATTCGCAGGCAACATCACCGACATCCACCAAGCCTCCGCAGAGGCTTCTGAGAATGACTTAATAACCTTAATATCCGCAAAGATGGCGTTGCTAATTCACTTCACCTTAATGAAATAATGAGAATGGAAAAGTAAGCGTTGTAATAGAGCCATGGGGACGTCCCTCTCGAATCCAGCGAACGCGATACCTCTCACTACCGCCGATCTTTTGTTAAGTACACGGTTCGATACTGTACTATGAGACGTAAGATTCCCTTGCAATTGACACATTTTATTGAATCGTTACGTGCTTCTAATACAGAAGTGTCGATTAATCCGCCCCTCCCCCCCCACCCTCGCCTTGTGTTACCTTGTGGAGCAGTGGCTTAATGCCAGAGGTGGAGTACGCCGTGCTGAGCGAGTGGTTCGACTGGCTCGCCAAGACCATCCCCATGCCCGTCGACCTCATTGGTACGAACCGGCGAGCGCTCGCGCACGCCACCTCGCGACGATAAACGCAAGTCTTCTTGGTTCTTTCGGTAAAGTCACGTAGAAGGGAAATAATAAAATAACAAAAATGAAACTAAATAATTCTCACGACGTTTCGGCCACAACGCAAGCAGCCGTCCTCAGGTGAAGAACAAGGTCTATAGGGAAGACAGACACACCTGAGGACGGCTGCTTGCGTTGTGGCCGAAACGTCGTGAGAATTGTATTTTATTACGTTTTATTTTTATTATTTTATTATTTCCATTCTACGTGACTTTATCGAAAGAACCAAGAAGATAAATCCCTGCAGTCACGAAAGCTTTAAATTGAAAGATAAACGCAAGGGCCGTGAGAAACAAACGATGCCTACTCACGACCCTCGCTTGTAAGCTACCAGTTTGTTACTTTGTGTCAAGTATATTTTGCGTAACCAGGTAAGACCTCAAGAGGCCAGGATGAGTCTCATTTGCAAGGTTGACCTGGGGCATTAGTCTGCCAGTAGGGGGCGATGATCGCTCGGTATGATCTCAATTTGATGTGTTTGTGGATAACTTTGACCCTGAAATGCCCGCACACATTGGCCTACTCTTGTGAATGAATTGACGGGCTCTTTAAAGTCCACCTTGAAGCGTACGATGTGTGGCATTATTTTATCACACCCACTGCTGGAATCGAACTGCCGAATCTCTGCAACAAGCGGCAAACGCGCTCGCGCTAAGCCTTGTCACCGCACTCATGTCGCCGCCAATGTATTACTATTTATCCGTATTCTGTCCCTCTGCTCTTCTATGTTTCTGTGTTTCACAACGCAGTGTACCTTCAGGCGTCCCCGCAGACTTGCCATGAGCGTCTGAAGTTGCGCAGCCGCGAGGAAGAAGCGCATCGTTCCGCTGGTAGGGGCTCCCCACGGCCGACACGTGCCTCTGTTCTCGGTCTCTCGCTGGGTGGGGAGGGCTGGGTGGGGAGGGGAGGGTGGGGAGGGGCTGGGTGGGGAGGGGCTGGGTGGGGAGGGTGGGGGGTGGGTGGGGAGGGTGGGGGGTGGGTGGGGAGGGTGGGGGGTGGGGAGGGGCTGGTCACCCCGTGGTGCCCTTATAAAACTCAACGTTTAACCTACTTACGCCGGCTTGTGCCCGCCCTCACAGTCGGGCATACTGTATTTGCGGAATACAGCACGCCGCCGTTGACCCTGGCCATTGACTGAGCAACCCAACGTTCCTACCAGCTCCCTCCGCAGGAATGTGTTATATCGCAGGATCGAGGGAGGTTATCGTGAATTGGGGATGCCTCCACCCAGCAGTGGATTGATCATGGCTGCTGATGATAATAACCTTCGGATGTAATTGCATTTAGACGCTATATAAATTATAGAGTTCTCGTTCTTTATGACAGTTCTGCAGGACATCTCAATGAAGCCGAAGCTTGCACACCTGATGAGTAAAATGGTGCACGTGTGCAGGAATACTTGCAGAGTCTGCACTCGCTCTATGAGAGTTGGCTTGTGGACAAGAGCATCTTCCGACTGCCGGCTCCTGTGCTGGTGAGTAAAGTAATGAACGGGCCGGCACGATCACACAGAAGGGTGCGGGGTGGCATGACTGCCGCCATCTGTTCTGTGGCCGGCGGGTGCAGGTACCCCGGAGTGCTGTGAACGTCCACCGTGGTGAACATGATTTGATTGTAGCGTATAAGGTGTCGTTTCGTATAATAATGTCTCTGCTGAAGTGGGTGTAAGATAGTGCTCACTTCAGATAGCGGCCCTTGGCCAAGAGTGTGAATTCCACATTCCTTTGACATTTGCTAGTCTTGCCATGAGGACATCCACTTGTTTCCTTACCACAAAGTGATACTTTATTATTACACGCTTTTTTTAACTCCGTCTGTTGTAGCCTAAAAAAAAATCTTCTAACTCAATTTTTACCCACTTCCCAATGTGCTATCGACTGCAAACTTGAAATACCTATGTCATACTGATGACAAGACTATATTCTATCATAAAAAATCCATGACATTTTTAAACGTTTTACACGCTTTTATTTAACTCACTCTGTGTGTTGTCGTATCCTGGAATCTTGTAACTCAATTCCAACCGTATTCCCAATGTCGTATCGACTGCAAACTTGGTATAGGTATGCCATACTGATGACAATACTATATTCTATCATTAAAAAAACATATTTTTAAACATTATTTTTACGGCTCTAATTTTCCACGCTCAACTCACGTTGCCTGTAAATCACCACGGTCCCTTACGTCACGGCAAGCCTCGGGGAGCCACGCCCAGGGGCGGGGGATGTGGAAGGAGGGTAAGGGCGATGGGGTAAGGGGGCAGGGGGAGGGGCAGCTCGGACAGTACATTTCATTAAAGCGTGCTTAAAAAAAAAAGTATTTTTTAATATTTTATTATTTTAGTGTTATGAAGAAGGGCCATTGCCAAAAACGTCTCCTATTATAGATATTTTTCTGTTAAGGCAGTGTTACTGACAAATGTGTTGCTTTATTTTATTCAACCTGGAAGCACGATGGGCCCCCTGTCCTGCATTTGAGCCTGCAGAAATCTGATTTAGAGTTCTTGCCACAACCTCAACAGGCTAGATTTGTAATGTAACAGAATTACTTCACTTATCCAAGGGGAATGAGTTTGCTTTGTATTATTAATTTCTGTGATAAATACTGTTGTAATCGCCAGCGAAACGGCGTACTCGAATTGTAAATGTTGTGGGTTTACTCTGTAACACACCGATGTGCTGAAGTAGTAACTGATTCCATTGGAACCTCATTTGCCAGTAAAAAAGTATGATAATTGGCTTTTTATCCCTTTTATCTGGCAACAAAACTGACACCTTTTTTTACAAGGAGTCATGTTTGCATAGACCACAATACCTGCAGTCATAATGCAAACAAAAAACATAACTCTGATAATGCATGCACTGTCCTTGAAGTTGATTGGTCCACACCCAAGACAGCTTTCCTTAACTGAGTAACTGATTGTCACGTTTTGCTTCCGTGACATACCTTAATAATTGGCTGTATGGTTTTGTGGCGGGTTTAACATCACATTTACGTGATTTAACCCAAATAACCTTTGTTATGAATACTCTCATGAACAAATCTTAAAAAAAAAATTGTATCCGTGTCATCGTTGACTTTATTGTGAGAAAAATGTTTTGGTTTGAGGATCGAATCGCCACACTTTTATCGAGGCGATGCATCGAATTTCCAGGGGGGGTTGAATGGTTCTCTCCACACCTGGCACCACGTGCAAGCACTCTGGAACGGCATTGCTGAGGGCCTGTGTTCCAATCTGGCCAACGAGCTTGCGATCATCAATGCCTGACCAAAACAAACACCAATATTTTAAAAATATTTCTTACCTTTTCCAGCTCTGATAATTAACACTTTTTATTTCATTGCCATTCAACAAACATGTTTTAAACGTTATTAATTAAAGAGTCTAAGGTAACTTAAGAAGTAGTTCTGTGATATCATAATCCAGGACAATTATATTTTAAACATCGTGTTATACTGCTAGCTGTGATCATTCCAAATGGAAATGTCTTCTTCTCCATGACATTACACTGAGCGTACAATCAGAATATATTTTTGGGGGAAAGGGCATTTGTTTCAAGGTAAATGTAATGCAATGTAAATGTCTATCTTGACGGTGACCTCCAGGTGATCCCAGCAGAGGAGAGCTTGGAGCGCATGTACACCGTGTTCGAAGAGGCACGACCTCGCATCCTGCGGCCCAACTCCAAGAACACGCTCGGCGCGTGACCTCCACACCGATCACGACGTCACGTGACCTCCACAGCCAGTCGATGTGACTTCATACCCTAGCCTTGCACCCTTTCAAGTTTACATTAATGTTGTATTACGGCCTTTAGTTACCCAGGAGCGCTTTATTGACTGTCGAATTGCCTACTTCGAGTACCGAGCCGGGTCTGCTCTCGGTTTGGTTCTTAAGCCGGGCGACTGGACTCAGCCTGCATTCCCTCCTTGCTGGGCCAACCTGGCTTGGATGTTGTACCGGCTTGGGCATGCTTTTACAAGGTAGCCTGTTTGTTTACATTGGCCGTGCTCACAAACAGTCGTGAGGTCATGAGGTCAACACATGAGAGAGAGCGCAGTCATTGGTCTCTTTCACCTAGGTCAAATTTATGCCCATGCTTTTTGTTTAATAAAAAATAACTGGTGGAAAATTAATATATAATGTATGTATATGTAAATATATTGAACTTCTTTCGTACCGTATAGCTTTGGGCGACCTAACCCAAACCTTTTAATATTGTTAGAAAAACATTAAATTGACTTCCCTCTGGCTGGTGGAGGAAGGGTGTGGAAGGGGCTGAACGCACGGGAACCCTAGATGCCTCGAATCATTGGGATGCATTCCAAGCTGCGCCAGGATGGCCCAGGACAGTTCCCGGGGCCTGCGAGCTTTTGTGTGCCCGTGGCCATGGGAATGGCTGGCATTTCTCAGCAGGGTCATGCGTTGAGATATTTGGTAAAAAATAATTTTGCAATGTGTGGGTGGGCAAATTACCCTATACATTTCCTGAAGAGCAGTAGAACGTGTACCTTGTGGCCATGTCTGGTGGACTTATGAAACGTAGGAGGAATAGTGGTTATAATTGTGTTGCCATAGCAATTTATTTTTACTTTTAGATCATGTATGCATTTCACTTGTGGGACTACTGATTCACATTTGGGAAACCCAAATCTACCCATCCGAATGAGGTCAGCAATCTGATAATTAGCAACGTTGAACGAGAAAAGTGTTCCACTGCGTTGCCTATTTCCACACTAAAAAATAGCACAAAAACATTTTTACAGGTCAAGTTGTCTTGTTTATAGATGTAGTCTGTGGTTGTGATCTGGACACCATAAACGTCTTAATGGGTGTCTCAATGCTTGTTCATCATTAAGGAAGTGCTTTGGGAGATGTAAAAAAAATCTCCTAAGTCTGTCCATGTGCTCGCTATTAATTGATGTGCATACGTTTAAATGTTTAGCAGCCTTTCCATTACGTATACACCGCTGTGACCTTTAGGTCGGACCAAGCACATCTTGTAGTCTCGAGAATACGATACATTTAATTTTAAGCACTTGTTAAGTTGGAACATGGCTTTAATTTTGCGACTTCCGAAATGTTTCTCTGGGTGCACGGCAACTGCTCACCGCCGCCTACTGGCTGCTGCTCGTCTTGGGATGAGGAGCTGGAACCTGGTGACTCAGTCCTTGTGAGTCACCAACCTCGCCTCGCCCCACTACGTTACAGGCATGCACCATCGACTCCAACGGTGGGAAATAAATTAAACATGTAATCTGAGGCCTGGTGTAAGTGCTATAGATGGAGCATGGAGTTGGCATTCATTATCAAGTGTTGTAGAGGTAGTTTAAGGTCTGGTTGGCTAATTTTACTCATGGTTAGAGGAGGGCGAATTTAACCCCCACTGTGTGAGATGATTTACAATGGAATAATGACCATAACCCACTGCTGAGAAGTTGCAGATGTTAAGTAAAACAGCATTTGGTTTTTCCAGTAGATGTTTTTTTTTCATCACATTCATTGTGATTGGTGTGAGCTTTGTAAAGACATATTAAAAATTGTGCTTTATATATTATTTTTTTAACCACGTGCTATATTTTTTCGTAACATAAATTCACGGTGAATGGCGTTTGCTCGAGGTGGCGGAGGAGGCTCGTGAACCGGCAGCGAAATAAAGAATACGAGCGGGGGGCCGCACAGGGCCGTGCGGAGGGTCTCGTGAAGGCCACGGAAGGACCTCGTGAAGGCCTTGTGAGGGACACGGGGGGGACACGTGAGGGACAGGTGTAGTCCACGCGGTGAGAACAGGACCCTGCGGGGTGGACTGGTAGAAACGAACAATTGAATGGCTATAATAAAATGAAATGACAAAAAATGGCCGCCAATAAGTGGATGCCCCGTGACCCCGCCCTCCACCCGCGTAACCCCGTCCCGGCCACCCGTGGCCCCGCCCCATCTCGATGTCCCTGCCCCCAGCTCGTTGCGCCGCCCCTTACCGCCGTAACCCCGCGTAGCCCCGCCCTCCACCTCATGCCCACACCCCCTGCCGCCGTTGCCCCGCCCAGCCCCGCGTAGCCCCGCCCCCTGCCGCTGTAGCCCCGCCCAATACACCCCTAGCGGGGGAGAGATTCCCAGGCCTGGCTCTAGGCTGGAGAGCTGCCGACGAGGGGGGGGGGGGGGGGTAGGGAGTTGTTTTTAATGTAAAAGCTTTAAATTTAAATGTTTCTATTAAAAAACATCAGGGAATGTAACATTGTTAAACATTAACTCCCTTTCACACACGCGGGGGCACGATACGAAGGGAGAGTTTGAGGCCTAGGTCTAGGCTTTAGACCTAGCTGTAGGCTTTAGGCCGCCGTGAGTTAATTTTTAATTTAACTTTTTAATATTTATGTAAAAGCTTTAAATTTAAATGTTTCTATTTAAAAGCATCAGGGAATGTAACATTGTTAAACATTAACTCCCTTGCACACACGCGGGGGAACGATACGAAGGGAGAGTTTGAGGCGTTGTTCGAGGCTTTAGGCCTAGCTGTAGGCTTTAGGCCGCTGTGAGTTAAATTTTAATTTACAAGTTTTAATTAAAAGCTATCTCAGGGAATTATAAGGGAATGTTACACTTGTTTAGCCAGGAAAGCCTCATTAATTTAAATATTTTAATTAAAAGCTATCTGAGGGAATTATAAGGGAATGTTACACTTGTTTAGCCAGGAAAGCGTCACTGAGTCTAAAGGTTTTTATATGGTTAATGCGAAGTGTTTGCAGTAGGGGCGATGTTGCTACATGGACGGACGGACGATATAATCTATTGTAGGCTGGTCCACTTCGTTCCTACCAGTAAAATGTACGCTCCACTGCGCTGCTGAGATGCACTCACAAAGGGAAAGTATGCGTTGATGTGGAGGGACTGATGCTTTGACGCCAATTACTCGTGGACAAAACGGCCAACTTGATTGGGTCATTTATCACCGAGGATAAAGTGCCGTGTAGGAGAGACCGTGAAGAAATATTGGGAGAAGCAATGGTGGAACATCGTGGCTCTGCCTGGGGGTTAAAATCTTGTTGAACATTTCCAGGGCCACCACCCCAACCGATCCGGACCGCAGAATGCATATTCAGGTGACGTTCGGAGGAAGGTGCGAAACAAGTTGAATATTGACACGGAGAGCATAAAATGACTCGCATTTTAATTTATTAGCCAACAAGAGTGAAACGTCGCAGAAAGGAAGCTGGTCTACAGTCTCCACGCGCCAGGCCGAAGTGTAGCAGCAGAGTTAACGTTACACGAAGACACGGATATTATACCCTTATGGAAAGACCTGCAATATAGATCAAATGTCATCTAAGTTATCCATTACGTCTTTCGGAGCTACAAAAAAAAAACAACCCTTATTTTTATACATATAGCACTTATTTGATTCACAAAAATATATAGAGCAAATACAATATAATTGTTTAATATTGAATACGTGTTTTCAATCGGTGAATAAAAAAAGTATATTCATTGTTGAAGGAAAATATAATTCCATTGCACACAACTACCCTTTAGTCAATAAGGAGTCAAAGTGAGTTCCTATGCAAGTGGGCATTGCAGCATTGGTGCCCATCACCTGTTTACAGCCCTGAGTCACAGTGGTGGAAATTCCACATTCCTATAGTAGGGGGGGGGGGGAGTACCTCAATAGGACAATCACTGTTGCCTTCACCGCAAAGTGGTTTTTATTTAATCGACCCCAGTGGGATGATTGGCTGAGTGAACCCCACCACCCCCCAACCAGGATTTGAACTCTCAACCTTTCTGATTGTGAAGCCACTCGCTCTCCCACTGAGCCGTGTGGCCGGTATTAGTCAATCACATTAGTCAATGTTCATGAAACGTCCCTCCGTTTTTGGTTCAAAGAAAATAACGAACATTGTATTCTACAACTGTGTACTTACACTATTGTTAAGTTAATACAAATACAACTAGCGATTGCAATTAGAACTTAAATAAGAGGGAATTAAAATGCACATTCCCCAGTCTGTTGGCGTGTGCGTGTGCGCGTGGGTGAATGACGATTGATCGTGGACGGAGGTTTGCGGTGGAAGTGGCCAATCGTGCGAATGAGGCCGGGTGCACGTGAGAATTGAGTCTGGAGGAATGACGGCTTGGGTGACTGGGCTGGTGTGTGTGTGTAAGTGGGGTGCTGCAGTGGCGAGATGTTAACTTCCTCGCTTGGTATACAGGAGGTCGTCGGTGAAATCCTGACCCTGAATGCCTGTATATTTGGAGTTTGCATGTTCCCCCCGTGGTCGCATGGGTTTTTCTCTGGGTCCTCCAGTTTTTCCCTCCACATTTAGAAACATGCGTTAGAGCATTTAGCTGCGATACATTTCCACGTGATAAGCCATTTCATTGGGCTATCATTTGTGGCCAGATCGTTTCTGAAAAAGAAACTATATCGCTCAGTGGGCCTTACCTGGTAAAATAAAAAAATAGTTTAGTTTATGGTTTAAGTAGAGTGTGAGCGAGCGATTGGGTGTGAGTGTGGTTTACGATGACCGTGTGCTTGCACACGTGCGTGCGTGCGAGCGGGCTGCGAGCGTGGTTTTTCCGCGAGCATGCGTCACTGGCTGTAGATGGTGAGCACGTTCACGTGGTTGCCCCTCATGATGAGCACTGGGGGCAGGATCCCGGCTGAGCACCTCCAGCCAGGCCATGCCCAACGCCGACGGGCACCGTCCCTTCTGGATCATGGGCAGGCTCCTGCACGGCGCAAATCAGCGACACAAAAAATGTGCACATGTCACCGATCGTGCACGCTGACGATTGGCAAAGAGCGCTCGGGTGCAGTGGTGAGGCTATCGTGTGTGCAGGTGGTGCCACTGCTCCAGGGCCCACGGGGTAGAGGGGCCCAGGTACTAAGCTTCAAAGAAGCGAGAATTTGACAAGGAGGGCTCCATTCCAGGTCGTGCACCAGGGTCCCTTGCCAACCATGCTCCGCCTCTGCTAGAGTGGCAACAGCAGGTTCAATTTCGATTTAAAGCTTTCGTGACTGCAGGGATTCATCTTCTTGCTTCTTTCGGTAAAGTCACGTAGAATGGAAATAATAAAAAAAAAAAACATAATAAAACATAATAAAATAATTCTCACGACGTTTCGGCCACAACGCAAGCAGCCGTCCTCAGGTGAAGAACAGGTCTGTCGAGAAGACAGAGTCTGAATGACGCACCCCAGGCTGCTTGCGTTTTGGCCGAAACATCGTGAGAATTATTTTATTATGTTTTATTATTATTTTATTATTTCCATTCTACGTGACCTTAACAGCAGGTTAGTTGACAACCGAGATAAGTGATCGATTGCAGTGGACTGAACGCACGCTACTCTTTTATTTTCTAAAAGAGGGTATTGAGAACGTTTTTCTTCACCGAGGGCAGAATACGAATTTGAAACACACTTAGGCGGGCGACACATTAACACACACCAATGAAGAACGCCAAAATAATTAACTCTCACCTTTACTAAGCAAGCGAAAATTAAGAGGGTTTTTGCCAGGTCGAAATATAGGCCCCTCTAGTACCCGACCAGTGCAGCTAAGATGCCGGCAGCGATGAACAAATTCCGATGGTGGGCCGATTTGAAGTGCTAGACCTCATGTGGCCATAAGCCGCGTGAACTGAAGCCACGGGGCGTAGGTTCCCCACGCCTGATTTGAAACTAACCTCGGCGGCGGTCAGTCCACCGCCAACTACGCGTTCCGTTCCACAATAGCAGGCGGTGGTGGCGCCCGCAGGCTCTCTACGTAGTAGCCAAGCCCTTGTGCTGAAGCATGGACCCCCCGCGCTACTCACACAACGATGAGGGCTGCGTCGTTGGAGTTCTGAATCATGAGCTCGTTCAGCTTCAGCTGCCGGTACGTCTGAAAGAGAGAGACGAAAACATGGAACGTGAAGAGGGTGCGATCATCTCAAAGCTGATCTGTGTATATATCTTCGCTGTGCTGCGGCGTCATCTCACGGTCGTCTACATATTCCGAAGCGCCGGGAGGCTGCCCCGGAGTGCGTTAACAAGCCGCTGTGCAAGCGGCCACGCAAGGGGTCAAGGAATGTGAAGCCCAAAAAGCCAACGCGGTACGGCCAGGACTTAGTGTCAGCCGCGTCTGCCCGGTTCGGAGACCCGGGATGTCACGTTTCCACATTCTGCACGTCACAGGCGGCATACGGCCCAGTCTACGAGTCAGGTGCCGCCTCCAGTACCGAGCCAACGCTCACGGCTGTGCCTTCTGCCATCCTGGAAATCGCCGCTTTGGGTGCAGCGCCACTCTCTTCGAGACGGGAGCCGTGAGTTTTACTGCAGCGTGCGAGGGTGAACAAAGCGCAAGCACCTTGTCCCGCAGCGAGAGAAGCTCGTGGTCGGACACCTTCCAGGGGCAGTCGCGGCGCAACTCCTCCACCTCCGCCTCCTCCTTGAAGCCGTCGTTGAGTCGGAACGGAGAGATCATGTCCTCGAACTGCTTTATCCTGGCGAGGTGACACACAGCAGAGGAGAAGGAGGAGGAGAGGGGGCACGGGCATCGGTCAGCAGAGGGATCGGGGACGCAGGGCCACGACCGCACGCCAGAGGTTCGCAAACGGGTTTTGATTCCTTACCCGTACCTGTACCCGGCCGCACCAGGGTTGCAAACGGGTACCCATACCCGTACCTGTCTGGGTATGGGTAGCCGGGTATCCGGTAGGGTACAGGTATCGGGTACCCGGATTGCGACCTCTGCCGCACACACGACACCTCCTGCCGCCCGCGAGCGTTGGTCCGCCGCGGTGTACATGGAGCGCTGCTGGAGTATGAGCGAAAGTTTTCGACGGTGCGTGCGATCGCGAGCTGAATGACGCAAGCGAACAGAGGTCGAAGTGAGTTCCGCCCGCGATGCGGGGACATCTCGTACAGTGAACAAGGAGAAGTGCTCAGCTCGGCCAGGGGGAGCCGAGCCAGAAGTGTAAATTCCACATTCACATTCCTGTCAACCCATTACCAGTGCCTACCTTATTAACAGACCAATTCAGACCTTATTGGTCAACTCGTGCCCTTATAAATCTCAACGTTCATCCTACAAAGTCCCATCACAAGGGAGCAACACAGACAAATAGATTTTTTTTGCCCCTATTTAAACGGCTATACACCGTATGGACCTAAAGACTCAATTTCCCTGTACAAGAATAGGGGTAAACCGTGTGGATTGTTGACAGCTTTAGCATTCATATTCATCACGCCGGTCTCTCCTGAGAAGTGAACGACAACGGCTGCTGACCGCTCACGTGGTGGTGCTGACCGCTCACGTGGTGGTGCTGACCGCTCACGTGGTGGTGCTGACCGCTCACGTGGTGGTGCTGACCGCTCACGTGGTGGTGCTGACCGCTCACGTGGTGGTGCTGATTAGATCCACCCTGAAGGGCTGAGGGGCCGTGTTGACTCCAAGGGGCCATCCATTGAGTAGGTACGCAATAATCTGTCAAAACTTGACCCCTCCCCCTGTACGCACGTGTACTTTTTACACCCCCCACCTGCGTACGTACGCTTGACACACCCTCCCCGAATCCTATAGAACGGTCGATATTTAATCCACGCAGAAACGATCAAGGATTAATAATATTAACGTGTTTAAGCAAACAGATAGTCCACCGCCGGACTATCTAACTCATTTGAAGGCCAATGTAGACGAATTATTATTGAGGCTTCACCCCCCCCCCCCCCCCGTTCCCTATGTGTACATTGTCAGTAGACCCCCCCCCCATACGCAAGCGTACGCATTTGGGATTACCCACTCCATGCGTACGTACTGAGTGTATGACCCCTAACCGGGCTGGGAACTCACTACCTGGCAACTCTTCTGGTTTCCCCAGCAACCTCCTCCTGCTGAGGAGGTTGCTGCTTCCCTTGTAAATCGGCGAGTTCTTCCAGGAGACTACAAGTCTCGGTTTTGTCAGTAGGACGAAATTATACCCCCCTCAAGGCAATGCATTCAGATGTAGTTCCCCCCTTGTCCTCTATTGTGAGATATTCTTCACCCCGTGACAGTGTGCCACATTTTGTGTAGCTCAGAGGTGGCAAGCCTAACTGTACATCACCCAGTTAGACACTCAAGGTGGACACTCAAGGTGGACACTCAAGGTGGACACTCAAGATGGACACTCAAGATGGACACTCAAGATGGACACTCAAGGTGGACACTCAAGATGGACACTCAAGGTGGACACTCAAGATGGCCACTCAAGATGGACACTCAAGATGGATACTCAATCTGGACACTCAAGATGGACACTCAAGATGGACACTCAAGGTGGACACTCAAGATGGACACTCAATCTGGACACTCAAGATGGACACTCAAGCTAGACACTCAAGGTGGACACTCAAGATGGACACTCAAGATGGACACTCAAGATGGACACTCAAGGTGGACACTCAAAATGGACACTCAAGATGGACACTCAATCTGAACACTCAAGGTGGACACTCAAGGTGGACACTCAAGATGGACACTCAATCTGGACACTCAAGCTGGACAGTCAAACTGGACATGACTGAAGGAGGAGAGCAGCGCTAGTTCGGTGTCGGCGACGCGTCCTCACTTCTCCGTGCGCGGCTTCTTGTTGACGTCCGTCAGGATGATGACGTCGTCCACGTCCAGGCGGAATCGGGTGATGAGCCGCGTCATGCTGGGGACATGGAGAGGTGGCGCACACCAGCGGTTACTACACTCGCTGACTCCACCGGTTACTTCACTCGCTCACGCCGCGAGTCACTTCACTCGCTCACGCGGCACGAGCGTCAAGGAGCGGTCTCCACCGCTCGCTCTCTCCTGCGTGCACTCCGCACGTTTGGCCACGACGCAGAGGCACACGACGGGGACTCCAACTGCGGTCATAATTTTGTTGATAGGTGAATCCAGTTGTTTTTCCCCCACAAATTAAAGCAGCTCTGGCCCAAATTCAGTCCCTCTGTCATTCCAATGCTGGATCCGCCCGCGTTCGCTGCACGCAAGTAAACGTGCGTTTGGCGCGAGCCTTACTTCTGCTTGTCCTCCTCCAGGCGGTCCAGCTTCCCACCCATGAAGACGCGGATCTTGCAGTGTCTCCAGCGCTTCTTCTTGGACAGCAGGTACGGCAGCAGCAGCGTGAGGCCTGGAGAAAACACAACCGCCCAGGCGGATTACTCCATAGCCAACGTGACAGCAGGGAAGCTACGCAGCGTGGCACTTACTCAACACGACAAGAGTCGTCATCTGCAGCTCTTGGTCAACCCACTGTT
Organism: Lethenteron reissneri; assembly: GCF_015708825.2. NCBI lineage: Eukaryota > Metazoa > Chordata > Hyperoartia > Petromyzontiformes > Petromyzontidae > Lethenteron > Lethenteron reissneri. The sequence goes on from NC_083787.1 coordinate 8,564,191, forward strand.
GGATGAAGGCCTCCCTCCCATCATTATCAGTCATGGTGGGGTTGGTGGCGGGGGATGGGGCCTGGATTGGTTTAGATATCACTCACTGCTGATGTTAACCAGTGGCCAAGAATGAAACTCAGATCGTCCAGGTTTGTGGACCGCGGTAACCACTGCGCCATATTTTTCGATTTAAAGCTGTCGTGACTGCAGGGATTCATCTTCTTGGTTCTTTCGGTAAATTATTTCCCTTCTACGTGACTTTATCGAAAGAACCAAGAACACTGCGCCATACTCATATTTTGGAACGATGTTCTCCAATAGACAAATGCCTGGTGGCTTTCTATAGAGTTGCACTTATTTTTTGTTGATAACATTGTCGAGGCATTTAAATACAGCGACGACGATTTGGTCATCTCAGGTGGTACCCGTGGGGGTTCATTGTCTGTACTGGGCCCATAGACTGAGGGCACCCAGAGCAACCCCGGTGGGACGAACCTCCGTCGTCAAAGAGCCAGTAGATGTCGATGGTCCTCTTGCCCTGGCTGAACTGGAAGACGGTGCTGATCTGCGGCATCCCCTCCTGGACGGTGCCTTCTGCGAGCACCGGGACACAGGAGCAATGAGTTGACGCCGCAACCGCACGGCTCACCCCACTTACATCCCCTCCCCCCCCCCTGTGTGCCGACCATCTCCCCAATGCACCGACCAGTTTACACGGCACTAGAGGGGTAACGACGAACCCTTCCCCACGATTTGAGGATTCGTTATTGTTTTGGGGTCACGATTTGTTTTAAGCACTCGATTACGCTTCTGTTAGAATACATGCAGAATCCACAGGTGTGTGAATGGATACGTTATATAACTGTATAAACGCATAGTAAAATGAAATTAATCAATCAATTCCAGCCAATCTCAATCCACCAATGAAAGGAGGTCGCTCCCCCCCACCACGCCGTGTAGGTCACGGGGATTTATTTTACCGTAACATCGCCACGCTGGTCAGTGCGGGTCGGTGATTCTCCCAGGCACGATTCGACGAGCGTATCACGTTCGTAATAACACTGGTCAACAAAAAAAAAAAATTTTTGCAGCTGTTTTAGACTAATTTCAGGGTGCTGATTCCAAATCTGATCTCAGATTTGCTCTGTCACATCTCATTTTTATCCTATCGGCATATCCCATTTTTATTGATTTTACCCGAAATTAACTCTTGTCACTTATGATTGCAAGTTGATGCGAGTCAGTGACTGCTTTAGTGTTAAAACATGGTGCTGTATTTTGAGGATAGTGTGTTTATAATATCATTTTATGTAGATATCCACATTTATTTAAGATTTTTCTTCTGCAGTTTTTATTGAAAATACAATATTTGATATCTCAAAAATCTGATGTGATAGACAAAAACCGATGCCAGATTTGTAATCGGCACCCCAAAATCACCTTAAACCCGTTGGAACACCTTATGCCAGAAAAATTGTGTTGACCAGTGTAATTATATTTCAATAAACATGAAGAACATTTCCAGAGCGTATCACGTTCGTGATAATCGATCTCAGCGCGCAGCACGTTGCAAGGTGCTCACGTGCGTCGCGCCACGTGGCTGCGGGTCGTTCGATGGCGTTGGGGCCAAGTCACTCGTGAATCGTCCCCCCCCACCCCCTGCAGTGCGTGTCCCACGTAACGTGGTTTCCGTTCAAAGCGCAAAGTCTCTGGATCCGCGGTGAATTTCTGCGCGAAATTGGACTCTCGTTGTTTTGTCTTGACCCGGCTAGAGCAGTGCTGGATTATCCCAGTAGCAAACGTAGCTACTACATATGTACATATGTAGTAGCTACGGGCCTCGCACTTTCAAGGGCCCCGCGCTAAATGCTTTCAAGCTATCAATTCCGGTTTAGTGATTCTGCACTTGCTCTATTACTATAGTTCTATACCGCCTTCAAGTTTTATGAACGACTGGCTGTTTAAGTATGGCGATTTGTCGTATGATCTGGCTGTATAGCAAATGAAAAAATACAATTACTTTACTGTGCAAGTAAAACATTTTTGTTTTCATATTTATGTGGGTTTTGTTTTTATTTAGGACCCCTTTATAACATGCTACAGGCCCCGCACTAGCTTAATCCGGCACTGGGCTACAGGGTCCACAGATACAGCCTTGGGAAGCGAGCGTTCGCTCTGCCATTCACCTGTAATGTCATTCGCCCCAATGGCAGTTAAATTATCTCATTGCCTTTCATTTGATTTCATTTTAAGACCGCCGATCACGATACGTTAGGTTAGTGTGTGAAACACCGCTGACCCGATTTACATCTCAGGAAGAGGCTCTCTTCACCAGGTTGTGGATAGAAGCACAAAGATGTATGGTTGCCGCGCGTGCACAAAAGCTGTGCTCAAAGGGGCTGCTTCCCAGACAAGGATGAAGCCCGGTAGGTTTGCGAATGATGTTTTTGGCACAGATCACCATGGTATATTCAGTCAAAGGTTTTCCCCGTGTTCGTAAAAAGTGGCAGGCATTGCTAATTTTCTCATTTACAGCCCTGAGCTGAACTGGAAGTGGAAATTTCACATTGCTATGGCAATATCCATTGTCTACACAAGACAACCAATGGTGATTTCCCACAAAGCTGTACCTATTTTAAAAACTACTGTAAGGATGATGGGCTAATTTAAGCGATCTGCCAACAGTCCCACTAGTTGAAATACCATACTGGAATGTTGCAGTACTGTAATATACTGGACATTTGCTGTTAATGTGAAGCCGTTATTTGTTTTAACCTACAAATGTTAAATGTTAGGGAACCATGGTCAGCTGTGGCAAAATCACCACTGACGATCGTGATTGAGTTAAGATTGTCACCGTGAACACCAGAAACAAAAAAGCAGCCAACATCTGAAAAAATGCCACGCGTTGCGTTGGGAAGGAGGGGCAAGCGATGACCGAGACACGTGCCATGGCCAATCGGACGCCTCAACCCTAACCATAACATTATCAGGTGTTCAGCATTAATTCTAGATTTGAAGCTTTCGTGACTGCAAGGATTCATACTCTTAGGATTTTTTTCGGTAAAGTCACGTAGGTAAACAATAAAATAAATAGTAAATAGTGGAAATAATAATAGAAATAAAATAATAAATCACGACGTTTCGGAGGCAGCACAAGTCTCCGTCATCAGGTGGGACCGTCAGCATTAACCACATGAGCCGTCCGGCCACGAGAGCTAGCCATCCCGTAACCCGACTTGCTAGCAAGCTCGACAGTGCTCGTGCCACCTCCGTTTTTTGTTTGTTTTCCAGTGGCCTTTTTTCGTGTGTTGCTTCCGCTTTTCAGTTTCAGTGTTCACCGCGGTACAGGGGGGAGGGAGGCAGAAGAAGGTGCCACAGCAAAAAGGGGAGAGCGGCAGCGTCTATACCTTGCGCCGTGTTCGGGGAAACGCTCTTCAGACTGCAGGAAGAACGCGGAAGAAATGTTTTTAACAGACGTATCCGACGCTTCGTGGCGCGAATGCAATCTGGCGCCGGGGAGGTGCAAAAATCGAGTATTTTGTGTGCATTTGCTGCGGATCCTTACGCTGACGTTGCTACAAGGCTGGCCACTTTGCGAGAGGACTTGCTATTCGCGTCAAACTGGAAAGCCATGTTGACTGGATGAGCAGAACAAAACAGCGACGTCGTTAACACAGGGTAAAGGCACAGGTGCAGCCCTGCAATCACGCTCCTGGCAGCTGAAGCACCCCCCCCCCCACTCCTCCCCCAACTTCCCCAATAGCAGAAGCACTAGAGAGCACTTCTGCAGGGTAAGGTATTTTTGGCCTACTCTTCCACGCTGGCTATACGCATCGCGGAAGAGGTGGGGGTCACCCACGCTTCACCCCACCACACGGGGCCTGTCGATTGACTCACTGGAATGTGATGAAGGCTCTAATAACAGGCTGCTCTTTGGGGATAGCTGTGGCGAGCGCTGCTGCGAGCTTCTTCACGGCGTCTCGCCTCCTCTCACACTGGAGGCATCCTCGGGCAGTGCGCATCCAGCCGAGGTGTTGCTACCGCTTGTCTAAGTCCTGGTGTCTCACGGGAATGTGCGATCACTATTGACTCCTGTGAGTCACCAGGATTTAAAATAAGCGTTCCGTCAGCCGTGGCTAACATCAGTGGCGAGTGACGTCCCAACCCGATCTCGGATCGCGTTGACCCCATTCACGAATGCGCACTAACTACACTCGAGAATGCCCCCACTATTCTGTGCTTTCTGGAAGAAGCGGTGCCTGACATTGTCTCTACGAACGAGCCATCCGATGCGTTTCCAGGTCCGAAGCTCCCAGCACGCGGAGCGAAACCTCGAGCGTACACACGAACGACACGCGGTTTAATCCCGAAACCACTGACATCGACACCGCGTGGTATACAACCCTAACAAACATCGGGGCACCACTGCTAAAACCTTCGCAGATGCATCGAAACATTTCTCACGGTCCTCACAAGCAAACTGTCCAGGCAAGTACAGGATGGTCTGGTTACCCGAGCGTGTAAGGTTTTTCAGCTGATGGTATGATTCATAAGTGCTGTTTGGGTTAGGCCACATAATGATCTGGGAGAATTAGACTTCCTAGATGTTGGTCAGAATCTTTTAAGTTTCTCCTAACAATGCTTGGCATAGTTTTAAGTGAAAAGCATCACAAATTTGAGCCTGAAGTCGCTCTAAAGCTAATACCATAAGCAGACAAGACGCACAGAGGTTACAAAAGCCAGAATCATTGCTCCCAAGAGATGGATTGCTCAAGCAACGCCATGAAAATCATTCGGCAGAAACTCAAGATTTTTGAAATCAGCAATGCACCATTCCTGAAATAAGCGATTGGGCCCAGGTTAAGAGTTCAAATCCCGGCCAGGGCCTACTCAGCCCATCATCAGTCTGAAATAAATATAAACAAGCACCATTTGGAGCAGAATCAATTAGAGGTCATTGAATGGGATCAACTGGTCCCTAACATATGATTGTGACTCTGGGTCCACAAGGGAGTTGAGTGCTGCCCCCAATGCTAATTAGAGTAGAATGGACACTGCCCTTTGACTTAAATATGCAGATGATCCTAATTGCACAACTAGTCAAAAAAATAATGCGCGAAAGGGTCAAGGTGCAGCCCTGCAATTGCTTACTCGCGCGACTGCTGGTGGAAGGGCTTCCACCTTAGGGAGCTCTAGAGGGCCCCTCTGAAAGGTACTCTGGCCTATTTTACTGCCCAAAGGCCTTCAATGCCTCATTTGGTTGATTAATTTTTAGATATTGCTTTCTCATTGCTAAAGAGAGAGGAGAGTTCATTATCGTATTGCTGTACCTCTGAATATTTATCTCGAACTTTAGATGGAGTATTTCCCATATTTAAAAATTAATCAACGATGACTTGCACATCTCAACGTGACTGTCCGATTGCGATGTGTAAATGTGGACATAAATTGCTTCAATTTGTTCGAGAACCTCAAATGCATTGCGAAATATTGTATAGCTTAAAATGACCTTGGTATACAGTCTACACAAGGATGATAAGCCACGTTGTCTAAAAACAGCTCTTAAGGAAACTGGATTGTTATACGGAGAGCAAATGTGCAAAGAAATAAACACCGATCAAACTATCCATCTGATGCATTCTCGGTTTGTGCCACGCATTGTTCGGCATGATGTCCGACGTTTCATTCCACGTGCTGGGAGCTTTTTGAGAAACCGAAGTTAAAAGACGTCGCGTATCTCATCGCCAAATTTGGCTGTGAGAATTGTGCCGCAACTCACGGAAGAGGCTGAACCAATAACGATTGGGGCATTAAACGCTCGTACGCCACGTGACAAATTCATTCGTTTTAGCTACGTCGGGTGCTGGACGGTCTTACAGCGCCAATTTGGCCAGATCATTACGTGGCCCAGCACAAAGTGTATCCCGTATGAGCATTATCCGGTAGGTCGGTGCAAATTGAGAGAACAAGAACACGTATCCCCCCCCCCCCCCCCGTTACTCCACGACTCTTCTGGTTTGTGCTGTGGTCGCTTACCGTGAGTCTCGGGCATGCTGGTGATGTCGATGCCCTCCTTGACTCGCAGGATGCCCAGGGACATGTTCAAGTCGAACACGTCGCTGTGGAAACACGAGGGTGCAATCACGGCGTCGCCGCGTCAGCAGCAGCAGCTGGAAGAACCGGTTAGCAGAGCCGGATCGGTGTTCACCAACATGGACTACAGCACCTTGGCATGTTAAAGTAATGATGAGCAATTCAACAAAATAATTTCCTTTTGTGATTTCCCATCCGTGATAGCCATGGGCCATCCATTGTAGTACTGCATATGGTACGTGTACTTGGGCCAGGCAGGTGTCTGCACATATTGCCAGCAGTGCCTGACTTGACTTTTTGGCGACCGCAGGCAGGCACACCGTGGCGCGTTTCCTAATTTCCCAAGGGCAGCGCGAATGAGCAGCACTCACTGGATGATTTGGATGTAGTGGTGCATGTTAATGGACTCCTCCTCCTGCCACATGTTCTTGAAGCCCATAATGAGGATGTTGGGGCGCAGCTTCCCAATGCCGGTGCTCTGCGGGGCAAAACAACGGCAGCCGTCACTCGTGAGCGGTTTCCTTCCGCATATGAGCATGGGATTGCAACACACAGCAGCAATCATCGCCCCCACCTGATGCCAGAGTAATGCCCACATGGCAGGTGAGGTGCTGAATCACCCTGTGCTGCACAGGGACAACTGCCCCTGGAGTGGGGGGGGGGGGGGTCCTTTCAAAAACGTGTTGAGGAGATGAGACGAGACGAAAGTTGTTTGTCACGTGTTAAGCGCTATGAGACGCCCCGGCGTAAAGAAGGGCAGTTCGATTTAAAAACAAATCGTCATCGGTGACATTGACGGGTAATGGATTGACCGATGTGCCAGTGACACCGGACGGCCTGAGTGCACAGTAAAAACAGGGGGATGCCTATTCCATCACGGGAGGGACGCTAACATGCACCACAGATGCTTTCCCCGCTCCCCCCCCCCCCAACCCTGGCCATAATCACTGACCGAAGCCGACGTGTGTTGGCCACGCGGGCCGTGCGGAGCGCTCGCTTGCGTCAGACCTGCAGCAGGCCGAAGGCTCCGTCCTGCATGTTGGTGGCGACGAACCCCGTGTAGAAGGCGTTCACCTTGCGCCTGTGCAGCCACTCGTTGTGGTTGTTCTCCAGCAGCTCCTTCACCTTCTCCCCCTTGGGACCCTGCGATGAGGGGAGACGCAGGTGCAAGGCCGGCGCGAGGCCAGGGTCAGGGCGCGGGCTAGCACACGCATCGACACCTATTTAACCCTTTCTCGTGCTGATGAAGTACGACGTACGTAATCAGTTTTGACGTACGCGTCCGTCATCGGAACGGAATCGGAAGTAAAAGGCCATGCGGAACGGCGTCTTTCACAGCTTGGCGCCAGCTATCGTAGAGTGTGGTGGTCGTGTGGCTATGGTTTTTTGCGGTGAGTACAATGTTTTTAAAAGCGGCAGCGCTACGCCTCTCTAATAAAATTGACGCTGAACCGCCTGCGCGTTCCGAGATTCAGAGGCCTTAATAGAGTTTGTTGTAATATTCGTCGTTTCATTGTTTGCTAATTGCAGTGTTGCAAGATACACTATGATGATTACGACTTTAATAAAGTATTGTAAATGGATAATGGCTTGTACATAATATTATATAAAAACCCGTACATTGCATGGCCTCATTGTAAATTTGTGTAGATTGCATATTTGTGGTATGTTGAACTACTTTTGCGCCCTACGTCGCCAACCGTGCAGCAATCAGAGGTGCGGGGAAGGACAACAAACTAAACATATGGCCAGGCTCCTTGGATTCGAACCCAGGATATCAGTGGTGCCACGGATGGCACAGACCCAACTCCCTTGCCAACTGGGTAATTTTCACTGCGTGATGCAGGAGACCAGGAAAAATGAAGCGTCCTTGCTTACCACGAGGACGTTGCCGCAGACCATGAGGCCGATGTCCTTGGTGAAGGTGCCCACGAAGTCGACCAGCGCCGGCCGCAGGTTTGGAGGCCCCGTGAGCACCAGGCAGTTGGGCCTGCAGGAGCGGTCGGGTCACAGGGATCGTCAGGCGCTCATACGCACAAAGTGGATTCTAGCCGTAGATGGATAAAGAACCACCGGCAGTAACTCGCTGTCTCAGCCTCTCTTCTTTCTGAGGTTGGTCAACAACAACAATAACAGCAATGATCAACATAGGTTGTCCTCCCCGAGATAATAATTCTACCGTAGGAATGAGGAATTTCCACTCCTGGTTCGGGGACCATCGATGCTGATGAGCACTGCTGAGCATTAATTTGAGAGCAGAGGGGGCAGACTTCGACCTCAAGAATCGGTTGACCATCACCAGCACAGTCGGCTGGGGAATTTAAAGGGGGAGGCATTTAGGGAGCCTTGGTGCTCTGTGCAGATTTGTGGCGTGACTCGCGGCCAACACGCAGGAGGCCTCTACAGGAGATTAGAGGGGCCGAAACCACAGTCCTGGAGTTGAGGTGGATGAAGGCGACCCATAACACACAGGCCAGCAAAATCAATGGCTATGATGATTCCTCAGTACTGGAATTGTTTAAGGTAGCCGGTATGACTATGAAGGCGCGAGACACAGAAATCCCCTTGGTGTGTTGTCACCTGTAATTCTTGACGTGGTACAGCTCCCGATCAAGAGTGAGGGTCGTGTAGAGTGCAGTATTGAAGCTCATGGCCTGCATCGATGAACCCCAGTTCACATCTGCAAAGAGGGACCACATAAGTTGTTAGTATCTGGAGGCGTCCAGTTTTAACTGCCAGCTGTCGACGCATGGTCGGGTTAACATGCAGTGCTATTCACAAACCATCGGTATATCCTTGCTCAATTGAGTCTCGCCATAGGATGCAGTCTGACTTTTCACAAAGTAGTACTTATTTTATTCACCCTGGAGAGATTATGAGTTGAGTGAACTCCCAACCATATTTTTTAAATTCACAACGGTCCGATTGTGACACAGTCACTTCTTCACAGACTGACCCTCGTCGTATCAATGTGGAATTGGCATCACTGGCAAGGGTTCACGGACGTCGACGAATGCTTCCCAATGCTCATTCGATCATTCGATTACGGAGACACATTTGACTCCGAGCAGTTTTGAGCTGTGTTTTTAAGTTTTCATAAGCCGAGCTCAGGTGGCCCTGCGGCTCGGAGGTTAGAGCGTCGAGCTGGCACCGCTGAGATCCTGGCTTTGAAACCCGTCGGCTGTCTTGTGATTAAATATAATTATCATCAAGTGAAGTGAGCTGATGACTTTTGCCCAGTCACCAATGACTGCGCAAAAAATAACCCCGTCGCATAAAATGTTCTTCTGCACTTAATTTTGATAAATGCCAGCTCCTATGTCAGAGCGGGTGAGAAAGTGCTACCATCCCCCTCTCCCATTTTGTGGACCAGAGTTTACTTTAAGGGATCTCAGAGGTGGCTTTGTTGTATCCACTTGTGCGGGCCAGAGAGATCCGAATGGATTCTTCATCACATAACGCGACAACGTTTGAAGCAACTGGTATAGAAATTGGCGGGGGGGGGGGGGGGTAATACAAAGGTGACGTAGCAAGTGTCGAGACGCAACGTATGAAGGAAACGCTGGCGCAAATTGACACCTGGCCTGCGGTAGGTGACGTAGAGGTAGAGGATGATCCACATGCCAAAGGCGATGATGGCGCCCCACCACAGCAGAAGGAACATGACGATCACGTTGAGCACCGCACCGATGAAGGACACCGCTGGGTGGTAGAACTTGAAGTCGGGGCGCCATCCTGCGCACGGAACAAACAACGCTCCGTGAGCCTCGGCTTGGCCCCAAGAGCACTCACCCCCCAACATTTTGAAAGGATAAACTGTGCCCGCAATCTTTGGCTTTGTTTGGGAAGCAGCTAGCGTAGTGATTGGGGCACTGCGCGACGATCGCGGGTACCTAGGTTCAACCCCCTGCCATGAGTAACGTCCGTTTTAAACATGCCCTGGGCAAACTTGGAATCAATTAAAATTACAGTTACAGCAACACTGCGAGCTAAAATTAATATTACCCTCCTGTGATCACAACGCATTATGAATGATATAAATAACTACAATTGTAATAGACCCGGACATCCTACAGCGTAAGGTAAAGGTAAAAGTGCAACCCTGGAAATCACTTGCTCACACCACCTGTTGGTTAAAGGGCCCCCCCCTCCGCGAGAGTGGAGCTCCACAGAGCTCATCGAGAGAGACATTGAATGCAGGAGCCGTCGTGCTGCTGCTAGCTGCGTGCCCTCCACATCGATTGGCATTTGCATCAACTCCGTCTCACCGGGAGTTTTGATGAAGGAGGCGTGGAAGCAGCTGAAGTTGAGGATGGTGTAGGAGATGATGAAAAAGCAGGAGATGATGGGCGCGATGATATTCAACTCGGCTGCAAAAACATACGAACGGCATCAAATGGAGCTTCACCGTGAGATTGATGAGAATTCTCCTCCCGTGTTCATGGTGAGAAACACTCTGCATCACTCGCCGTGGACAGAAACAAATGATTCGCCAGTTTGCAACGTGATACCAAATTACGTTGATCAATGTTTCTGATCTCTTTATTGACAAAAAATGAAAAATTGTCACGACATATTGAATGCCATGAACGCCACTATTCACCTACACGTGGATATCAGTTCATTAATTTGTCCGTAGACAGCTCCAGACATAGAGCTGCCACGAACCTCCTCGTCATTGGATCTCTATTTGGATCTCTATATTCTACAGCGTTTATATCGCACGTGCTGTAAATTACACAATAACTGTTTAACACGTAGGCTTTCGCGACCAATATTATTTATAATCAACGTTTTTGGGTTTAGAATGTGTCGTAACCCTCCACCACCCGACACGGCCAATCAGTAAAAAGTGTCACGTTGACAAAAGACAAATAGTTTGCTGCTTTAGCCCACCGGTGTGTTGAAGCGTGAAACTACAACATTTACAATTTGAGTACGACGTTTCGCTGGTAATTGCATCCAGCATCATCGGGCACCGGTGTGTTGAAGCGTGAAACCACCATAAAATTGTAAATGTTGTGGTTTCACGCTTCAACACACCGGTGAGCTAAAGCAGTGAACTATTTGTCTTTTGTCAACGTGACACTTTTTTACTGATTGGCCGTGTCGGGTGGTGGAGGGTTACGACACATTTATAAATAGCGCGATCTAAACCCAAAAACGTTGATTATGAATACATAATAACTGATTACAGGCAGTGCCGGATAATAATAGTAGCAAAAGTAGCTACATAAGCTACGGGCTCCGCACTTTCAAGGGCCCCGCGCTAAATGCTTTCAAGCCATCAATTCCGGTTTAGTGATTCTGCACTTGCTCTATTACTATAGTTCTATACCGCCTTCAACTTTTATGAACGACTGGGTGTTTGAGGTTAGCTATTTGTCGTAGTATCTGGCTGTATAGCAAATGAAAAAATACAATGACTTTACTATGCAAGTAAAACGTTTGTGTTTTAATATTTATCTGTTTTTATTTATTTAGGGCCCCTTTATAACATATGCTAAAGGGCCCGCAATAGCTTAATCCGGCAGGACTGCAAATATTATAACACCATTTAACCGCCACCATCAGCTACTCGAGAAAATGTTTTTCAAAGCACTGATGTAGTGGGTAATCGGCATTTATTTACCATTATTATAAACGAGTTTGTATATTTTGTCAGGGAATATTCTTTTAAGAACATTATCTGAACGGCGATAATCATGAAGTAATGCTATTGTGGATCTTGCATCGTACGATTAATCGTAGTATAGTATCACAACAATCGCAATGCAGACAATGCGGCCGCTGTCATCATTGCCGCTGACTTTTAGCAATGATACTCAAATTTTGATTTAAAGCTTTCGTGACTGCAGGGATTCATATTCTTGGTTCTTTGGGTAAAGTCACGTAGAAGGAAAATAATAATATTTTATTATTTCCCTTCTCCGTGACTTTACCGAATGAACCAAGAATAACGATATTCAAGTTGAACAAGTTCAGCAATAGCACTTCTGACGGTTCATTGATATTGTGCAATTGCATTGGTGAAATGAGACGATACGAAATCAATGGCTTGTGTTAGGCAGAAGACACAAATGAGTACCAATGGTGTGACACATGTCCACGCATGTTTACACACTCCTGCCATAATCACCCGCATCTATTTTGAAGTTGCTTTAACTGGATTTTACTATGAATGTTCTTTTTTAAAGTAATTTGCCAAAACCAACTTTTGTTACGGGATGATTCTTTGAGCTGCAGTGAAACCAATGAGTATGTCGATTAGATGTTTTAATGTCTAATGTGGCTATTGTTCACAATTTGCGCTCACATGTTTAAAATTGTATTTTATGATTATTTGTGCGTGTGCACAGTTTTTATACCTTTTGTTATGTAATGTGGTTGTTTTTTTTTAAATTGCTTTTTGTCATTTTGGTGACTCGGTAGAACATCCCTCGTCTCTCTTTGAGTTCTAACCCAGTTCACTAAAAATAAACTTGAAAGTGATCAACTTACCGATGATGATGAAGCAAATGGAGATTATGTAGGCAAGCAAGTAGCCAAACAGTGGCTCCTGGTTGCGGCCAAAGCCTTTGCCAAAGATGCTGATTCCAGGGTAAATGTTGTCCCTGGCCACTCCCTGGGAAGGTGGGGAAGAGGGGAGATAAACAAGTGCCAAAATGCGCGTCAACTCAAAGTAAAGAAGTAACTCCACACTCGTACAGAGCAGTAACAGCGCGGGCCAGTGCGGCAGACATCCAATGCCGTGTGGCACTCTGCTTCTGTGCTCTCAAGCACACAAACTCCCCCGCCCGCCTTCACCGACGCGCACTGACCGACGTGTCTTCTCGAGGTCTGGTCTGATAATCTCCTGTGACCCACACGGCGCGAGGGGGTGCGGCCCTCATCCAGCAGTGGATTGGCAACGTTTTGAACGGCGGATGGCCACAGTGCCCGGTGGAGAAATCGCAGGGGGCAGGCATCGCGTGCACCCCCGGGCACGGCCTCACCTGGAAGCACTTGGGCGCGCTGATGAGATTGGCGAGCGCGGAGGAGAGGGCCGCTCCGAAGATGCCGGCGTAGATGAGCGGAGCCCAGGCGGACACCATCGCCATCACCTTGGGGTGGCACGAAGGCGGCGGATGTGACGCATGGGAGAGCGGCGCTGACATCAAACCGTGCTCCCCGCTTCTTTCTCGCTCTGCGGCATCGCCACCTCACGTCGCTCGTGTAGACGACGCGTAGAGCGCGGGAGTTTTTTTTATCAACGGGTTTTATTTAACTTCACTTGTGTTTGTCGTGGTCAAATATTGTAATCAAAAGTTAGTCTACTTCATGTTGTCCAATCGATTAAAAATTTTTGCACACGCACTCAGCTCCGGTGACAATGCATGCCTGTATGAAAATCGGCATCAATTCATCAATTAATTGCTTCTTTTCAAGCAATTGCAATTTTTGTATTGACGGCTTTTTCATTATATATTTTTGTGTAGGTCAAAAACGCCGCGGTACCTAAACTCTTCTTGGTTCTTTCGGTAAAGTCACGTAGAAGGGAAATAATAAAATAAAAAATAAAACATTAAATAATTCTCACGACGTTTCGGCCACAACGCAAGCAGCCGTCCTCAGGTGAAACGTCGTGAGAATTATTTTATTATGTTTTATTTTTATTATTTTATTATTTCCCTTCTACGTGACTTTACTGAAAGAACCCCTGCAGTCACGAAAGCTTTAAATCGAAAGGTACCTAAACTGCGGAATCGACTCGCACAAAACGCAGGCGCCGCGTGTCTCAGGCGCCATTGACGTACTTCTCGACCGAGAATTAAATGCAGTTAGTAAAACCGTTGTTTAAAAAAAAGACCTTTTTTAAGGCGTTTATTTGTTGGGTGGTAATGGATCAGCTGCATGTATTACGCGCGATCGGCACGAACCGAACCCGCGCAGAACGAGGTGGAACATATCCAGGGTGCTTCAAAAAAATGTTAACACTTCTGAGAATTTCCAACAACACCACGAGAAGTGTTGTGTCTCCGGGGTCTGGAGACCACCTGGAGAAAATTCCAGGCACGCGTTGACAACGATGGCGAACACGTGGAAACGTCGTGCTCAGATTGTAAATGTTGTGGCTTGGCCCTCCAACACACCGGTGTGGCTGTACGAGTGACGAATTGGCCACGTTCTGTTTACGTGACAACACCTTACTAGTTGGCTGTGTCGGGTGGTGGCGGATTTTAACGACACATTAATATATTTACGCGATCTAACCCAAAAACAACCTCTATTATGGAAATTGGAGACTCTTTGACTTTTTAAAGCTATTAGCATATATTTGTTATCAATTTACAGTTTATTATCCATTAATTTTCCATTAAAAACGATCGTGCCATGTAAGTGCTAACGTTGTTCTGAAGCACCCTGTATTTGCTGTAATTGTTTTGACAGTTGCTGAGCGCAGTGGGCCCAAAGTCCCCCAAACGTCACGTGACCAGCAACAAACGGCACTCTCATCAAAGTCGTAATTATCAGGATGTTTACGCTGGAGAAATCCGATGAGCTACAAAGCCCTTTATTTCCCACAGATGATGTCCAAACGGAGAGCAGGTGAATCCTCCATCGGACACAAAACGCGTCCGGCACCTGGTAGTTGTTGACGAAGCCGAAGGTGCAGGGCGACGTGGTGTCGGGTTTGAAGAGGCTGCAGGCAGTGAAGTTCCATCCCAGTTCGCAGCCCAGCTTGCTGCTGCCGTTACACACGCGGACGGACGCCGCGGTGGCGGAGGAGGCGGAGGAGGCGAAGAGCGTGGCGATGGTGGTCCTCGCGGTCTCGTTGCTCGTCGTGAAGCTGCTGATGGAGCTCAGCGTGGTGCTGACGTTGGCGATAGCGAGGCTGGAGTTGGTGCCGTTGGCGGAGGGCACCCAGGAGAAGGAGTCGGAGAGGAGGCCAGTGGCGTCGCGCAGCATCACCGCACCTGCGACCAAAGCCACCGCCGCGGTTTTAAATAAAAAAAATAAAAATTGCTAATTATTGTTGTCATTGTTGCGCTTGTGTAACCCAGCAAAGTCGTGTTGAGTCACGAGAAAGAGAATCTTTTTTTGGTCAGGAAGGGTTCCTGCCAGGTTTTTGCAGCAGGAGGCAATGTTGCTCTATCCCCAGTTGAATGATTTGTAGGCACGTTCATGTTTCAGCATTGCTATGTTTGGCCAATACCGGTCAAATTGTGCATGACGGCAGGGGCGGGGGGGTTATCTCTGGGAGGAAACTGGAGAGCCCGTTGCAAACCCACGCAGAGCAGGAGGATAACGTACAAACTGCACGCGGAAAGGCGCCCCGAGTTAGGGACTCAAACCCAGGCGCTGCTTACTGCAAGGCACGAGTGTCAACCACTGCGCCACCGTACGTATGGGGGACCCCGCGATGCGCGTTGTGCCAAAAGCTGGGGAGCCACTCACCGATGGTCGTGTTGATGATGAGGTAGGACAAGGCCGTTGTCAGGATAGCCAGAAGCGTCCCCTTGGGAATGGCAGAGGCTGGGTCCTTCACAAAAGATTCGCACAAAACCACATCGTAAGCGGCGTCGCTGGAGTGTGGCTGCTCTCAGCTACCACGTCGCGTTTTGAGTCTGATTCGTGTCGATGACCACACAACGTCTCACACCCGGGCCCCGTTGGGCACCGAGGTTTCGGCGGATGTGTGATCGGATGTGACCATTGCAAATGACCGATGCCCCGCATTACGCACACACTGCACTGCGTGTGTAAGCGGTTAAGCGGTCAGGGCAGATATGTGACGGTCGGGTATGCGACGTTGGCACTGTGCTGCGGAATTATTTCGCTTTGGTATTCGCTGTTCAATAATCTGAGGCTCTTAGATTGGCAGCACGAGTGAAACTATATACGAGTGACGAATGGACAAATATCAGGTGAAAATGTTCATCACGTCGCAATATAAGCGGATGATACACCCCCTTTCCATATCTGTCCCTTCACATACAAAGCACGAGGTTTGTTCTTTTGGTTACATCCCATCAGTCACACGGCCTTCTGGGAGGGAATTTTTTGAGCTACATTGGTTTAATATGAGAAAACTCGAGACAAGTTTTGACATTCGGTGGAAACTCCGAATTGCCACCTTGGGTGGTGACGTGGGGTACCGAGCATCGGCGCTCGCGCGATCGCCGCCTGCTCCGGAGATTCACGGTTCAAATCCCGAGGCCGCCCTGATTAATCACTGCGGCTGTATCATGCACAGTAATATGACGTGCTTCAAAGCGGACGTTCAAGATCACCCTCGCGTCGTACGCAACGGTCGGCCATCGTGAATAAAAAAATATACACGCTGCAAGTGAATCAAATCGGGCTTACACACAAGAGAAACAATCATCGCTCCCTACTGGCAGACTAATGCCCCAACTCTCGACCGGTTATAGAAGATACACTTGAAACTTGAACCTGATGATGTGTTCTAGATTTGAAGCTTTCGTGACTGCAAGGATTCATACTCTTAGTTTTTTCGGTAAAGTCACGTAGGTAAAAAATGAAATTAAAATTATAAAAATTAAATAATAATAAAAAATAACAAATCTGGCTGTGACGGTCCCACCTGATGACGGAGACTTGTGTTGCCTCCGAAACGTCGTGATTTTTTATTATTTTATTTTTATTAATTTTAATTTCATTTTTTACCTACGTGATCTTACCGAAAAAACTAAGACTGATGATGTGTATCGTGCACTTGCGCCGATAGCCGGGCGAGTTGGCTGCAGAGTCCGTTACCTTGAGGTCTCCGCAGATGTTGGCCCCTGCGAGGATGCCCGTGACGGCCGGGAAGAACACTCCAAACAGGCGGAAGAACTCCGTGTTGCGAAACACCGGAGTGAAATTCTCGGAGAAAATCTTTGCTGGAAGCGAAATAAGCACAAAGTATGGCTCTTAGTTGTAGAACGCGCGTAAAATTCACACAAAGTCCAACCCGTTGCGCAACTTTGGATGTTAATAATGTTGAATAAATACCACAACTTCTAAGATGCAGCCCTGCCCCCTTTAATGTGTTTGTGTGTATGCATAAAGCAGCAAACACAACTCCAGTGGGGAGTGATATCTAAACCAGAGGTCGCAACCGGGTACCCGATACTTGTACCCTACCCGATACGGGTAGCCGTTTGCGACCCTGGTGCGGCCGGGTACGGGTACGGGTAAGGAATCAAAACCCGTTTGCGACCTCTGATCTAAACTGATCCAAGGTGCCTCCGTCACAAATCCACATTGACGAATATAGTGAGGAGGCTTTCATCCAGCAGTGGGTAGGCAACGGCCGACGGTGATGACGACGATGTGAGTGAGGAATCGCAGTCTACGCAGTTGCACGTTGTGGTTACATTCCCGTCAACCCCTTATCAGTGCCCCCTACCTTATTGCAGACAAATTCAGACCTTATTGGTCACCCCGTGCCCTTATACATCTCAACGTTCATCCTACAAAGTCGCATCACGAGGGAGAAAGACGACCAATTAGGCAAAAAGAAATGTGCTCGTATTGAAACGGCTGTACGCCATACTCTGTGGTTCTTTCGGTAAAGTCACGTAGGTATAAAATAAATTAAATTAAATCACGACATTTCGATCGCAATACAAGCGACCGTCATTAGGCGGAACCGATACAGCAGGACAACTGCTGATTTAGGAAAAACATTTTTTCATATTTTATTTAAAATACTAATGTGATAAAAATGAAACTCTTACTCAAGAAAAACAGAAATGAACAATAAAATAAAACCGATGCCACGCATATAAAGGATTTATAGTGAAAAAATTTGTTTTTACGGGTTAATTTTTTCCCGTCGCTCACCGTTGTAGTTGAAGAATCCCTTGGACATCTTCTCTGGCGTAGCGGGCATAACGGTGCCGAGGAGGTAGTTGAGCAGCGAGATGATGATCAGGACAAAGAAGATGAGCTGGGCCTGGTGGGTGACGCCAGCGCGGACCGTGAGAAACCCCTCGTCTCTCCCATCTCGCACGACGTTAAAGACCCCCCCTACCCCCCCAGCGCCCGGCCCACTGCCACTGCCACCGACGCCATGCGCAAGAGTGCGCCCATATCCCCCCTTTTCAACCCAGAACGCGAAGGGAGAGAGGACGCATAAACCGGAATAGCGATACAAAATTTAGGGCCGACGCTGGCGTGAGCCATGCGTCGGCCAATGTCCCGTTGGCACCACCCACGACCAAGGTCACTCTCCGTAGCGAGCGCTCTAGGTCGCTGCAATAAGGGGCCATCCATTTAGTACGTATGGAGGGGGGAGGGGGGGTTAACCCAAATGCGTACGCTTGCGTATAGGGGGTCTACTGACAATGTACGTACGATAATTGGTTCTTTACCGGCAAATGAGGTCCCCATAGTGTAAATGTACGTACGCTTAGGAAACGGGGGGTGAAGCCTCGATAATTATTTGTCGACATTGGCCTTCAAATAAGTTAGGTAGTCCGGTGGTGGACTATCTTTTTTTAAAATACGTTAATATTATTAATCCTTGATCGTTTCTGCGTGGATTAAATATCGGCCGTTCTATAGGATTCGAGGAAGGGGGTGCGTCAAGCGGGGGGGGGGGGGGTGTAAAAATCACGCGTGCGTACAGGGATTGGGGGAAGGGTCAAGTTTTGACATATTTTTGCGAACCTACTAAATGGATAGCCCCTAAGTAAAATAAAATCCCATGTGACCGGCCAAATGGCTGTGACCGGGGTCAGGGGGCGAACCTTGTTCTCCCACGCGAGTCCGGCCATGGCGATGGCCAGCAGGAAGGTGACCGTGATGACGCCGATGATTCGGATGTCGTTCACTTTGTCCACCATGATGAGGTTCGAGGCCTGACGCGCGCGCACGGCAAAGGAACGCACAGAGCGCACCGTTAAACACAAGAGACAAAGATCCCCCCCCCGTATAGCCTGAACAGACTGTTGGGGCAAGTGCTGTAAGCGAGCACCCAATTAAAGCCGGCACGGCACACGATGGAGTGGGCGGCGAACAAACCACGCCCGGCCGCCTTTGTCTCCCCAGTGGCGCTGGGTTTTTTTTCTTTTTACACAGCGCACCAGGTACTCATTTGAGGCTGAGTCGACCTAGGACCGTGAGCTGGAATCGAACTCGGGTGACCGGGTTCGTAACCGCGCTAACCGCTACACTACCGCTGCCCACCGTTAAACACGTGCACACGTACACGGGTGATCAACACGGGTGATCACACGGGTGATCAACACGGGTGATCAACACGGGCCTGTGAATCAGAAGCACACGAGGGTTGTGGGGGGCCGGCACCGCACAGTGTGGGGGGGGTCCTCACGTGCAAGATGTCCCGCAGCGTCTCGGCGAAGCCCACGGTGTGCATGGCGATGCCCACGGCCGCCGCGAACGAGTAGAGGATCCCGAAGGGAGCACCCAACTCGTAGCCCAGGGTGCGGGACACCATGAAGTAGGTCCCACCTGGGCACAAAGCCGACCAGACACCCACGGGTCAACCGGGTAGACGCCGTGGCAGACGCCAAATTTGATTTTGTGATCAAGATTTTGCGTATCATTTGCATTCTTCTTCGTTTGTTCAGTCTCGTTTGTGCTTTATTGTTTGTTACACGACCCAACAGAAAGCATTTGAACCTAATTCAGATACACGTAACAATGATTAATCATTAGACGTATCATTCGATGACGCATGCAGCGTAAGAATTTATGTGTATGAATTAACCGTTACGTAATCTTGATTTGAAGCTTTCGTGACTGCAGGAATCCATACTCTTTGGTTCTTTTGGTGAAGTCACGTAGTTGGAAATAAATTAAAACAAATCACGACGTTTTGATCGCAACACAAGCGGTCGTCACCTTTGCCTGATGACGACCGCTTGTGTTGCGATCGAAACGTCGTGCTTTGTAAAATTTTATTTCCAACTACGTGACTTAACCGTTACGTATCAATTGTTTTACTGCGACACTGTTCAATGAAGTGTTTCACCACCACCATCATCATCGTCACAATCGCCATCATCGGCCACGACGTATGCACTGCGAATGCGTTAAGAGTCCGACGATTATTATCGGTCGTGGGTGGGAAATTGTCAGCTCACCTCGAGCCACCTTTCCGTTGTTGGAAATAGCGGAGATGGAAAGGCCAGAAATGGAGGTGATGATGACGGCCACGAGCACGATGACCCACGTCAGCCCTGCAGAGACCACGGCAGACAGAGCAGCGTCAACATGACTCCACTCCGCTCAATAAATATGCGAGCAATTAAGTCTCCTTCGCGCGGCCCTCCGTTCGACATGGCCAACAAACAAAACGCGTTCCTCACACATCCCATCAGCCGGGAGGGCTTCATTTCAGCAAGGTTTAGGCACGCATGGTCTCATCAGCAGAGTTGGATTTTGCTCGGATCTATGCCGGTGAGCTGCCCGACTTCGAGGCAAGGACCATTACGCTATGGGGTCCGGCTCCGACGCGACATTGTATCGTCATACACGACCAGAGGTCGCAACCGGGTACCCGATACCCGTACCCTACCCGATACCCTGGTGCGGCCGGGTACGGGTAGACCGTGAGTCACTGGTGAGTAACCGTTTGTCACTCATTTCCCAACGTCTTGTCTCTTCTCACAATTCAAGTTCCTAGAATCAACCCACCCGTGCCTGCAACATGGCTTCATCCCAGAGGTCGCAATCAGGTACCCGATACCCGTACCCTGCCCGTACCCGGCCGGGTACGGGTAGGGTACGGGTACGGCCGGGTACGGGTACCCGTTTGCGGCCGGGTACGTGTAAGGAATCAAAACCCGTTTGTGACCTCTGTACACGACTCAACATGGTCATTCGTTAGCGAATTTGTGGCGAATACAACAAGATAACGCGCAGATAAAACGCCTCCGCGGAGATTCGCTCGTGTAGCGGCCACCCGCAATAGCGTTTCATGCATTTAATAATAACAACAACAACAAAAGCTCACACACCTGGTATTGTAAACGTTCGCAAGAAAAAAACCCAACGATCTTTACACACGGCATTGCCCTGATTCGGCGTCACCGGTGGCAAGGTGTTGACTACTTTGCCTCGTATACAGGAGGGCATAGGTTCGATTCCAACCTTGACACCTGTATATTTGTGGATTTTTTTTATTTCTCCGGGTCCTCCGGTTTTTCCCTCCACATTTAGAAACGTGCGTTTTAGAGTATTTGGCTGCTAATACATTTCCACTTGATAAGCCACTCCGATGACCTATCATCGCTACTGAAAACACATTCCTGCGGAGGAAGCTGGTAGGAACGTTGGGTTGCTCGGTCAATGGCCAGGGTCAACGACTGTGAGGGCGGGCACAAGCCGGCGTGAGTAGGTTAAACGTTGAGTTTTATAAGGGCACCACAGGGTGACCAGCCCCTCCCCACACAGCCCCACTCCTCTCACCCCCCACCCAGCCCCACCTTCCCCACCCAGCCCCTCCCCACCCTCCCCTCTCCACCCAGCCCCACCCCTACCATTTTTGAATGCACGACGGACGGACGGACACAATAATCCCCTGTGGGCTGGTGTAACCAGGAGGTTGCTATCAGTAAAAGAGCTATATATTGCTCAGTGGGCCTTAACCTGGTAAAATATCAACAAAAAAGTTAACACTTTATAAGAGCAAACTCCCCCCCACCACCACCACCGCCGCCGTACGCCAGGAGGAGATGACTGCTTACCGATTCCAGCCTTGAGCGGTGATCCAGGGCAGGCGCAGGTACATGAGGACTCCCCAGATGTTCACAATCACCCGCATCTGCCCCGAGACAGAACACGTTGCCAAAAGTGTCACGGCGGGCATCGTCGTCGTCGTCGTCGGCTGCTGCGTTGTCGTTGTTGCTCAAAGTTCACTGCTGGAAGGAAGGAACCTGGACTACGGCTGCCGTA
The DNA here is from genome assembly GCF_015708825.2 of Lethenteron reissneri. NCBI lineage: Eukaryota > Metazoa > Chordata > Hyperoartia > Petromyzontiformes > Petromyzontidae > Lethenteron > Lethenteron reissneri. The sequence goes on from NC_083787.1 coordinate 8,586,181, forward strand.
TGACCTGCAGAGTGGTCACGGTGGGCACTCCGTGAATTTGGCGCCACTGAGAATGAGTAATTCTAGATTTGAAGCTTTCGGGACTGCAAGGATTCATACTCTTAGGTTTTTTTCGGTAAAGTCACGTACCTGAAGACGGAGGCTTGTGTTGCTTCCGAAACGTCATGGATTTTTTTATTTGTTTTATTTTACTTTTATTAATTTAAATTTTTTACCTACGTGACTTTACCGAAAAAACCTAAGAGTATGAGAATTAGTAGTTTAGCTATCCAGTCGAGCCTAACGAAGCCCGGAAATCTGTCGCGATCTGTGTCATTTATAACTCTATACTTTCTGCTGTTTCGCGTTGCGAGACATTTTGAAGCAATTCACGAAATGATGTGAACGCGCATTTATTTCCTCTCGTGAAAACAGAAAGGAGAGATAGTTGGCCTTAAAACCATGATACAGTTGTAAAGCAAGGCAGGGCACAGTTGACCAATGCTGAAGATTGCGGCAGGTTAAGGCGCAGCCCTGCAATTGCTTGTTCCCTAGAGGGAACACTGCCCCCATAACTGCAAATATGCCAATTCGAATCGGGCTTGAAAACTAATTTATTTTTAGAATTGCTCTTTTGTGTTTAGCTCGTCGTCCTTTCCCCGCATCTCCAATGAGCACGGTTGGTTACGTACGGCGCGAAAGAAGTTCAACAAACATTCACGCAGCATCACCACCACCACCACCGCCGCCGCTCACCATGACGCCACGGAACCAGCCGAAGAGAATGGGTTCCGGCGGTTTGACTTCCTCCACCGGCTCCCCGTCCGGAACGTCTTCCAGCACGGCATCGCCGTACACATGCTGCAGGGTGGACGGCACCGCCGAAGGGTCCTGCACAGCGCACACACCGAAGACAAAAGATCCCCACGCATCGCCTTAGCCAGAATGTTGAGGCTATTCGCGAGCACCTATGAAGGCCGGCACTGCCCACGAGGGGTTGGGTGGATACAACCACGCCCGGCCGCCTTTGTCTCCCTGGTGGTGACGTTCACGCGTCGGTACTCATTTTGAAGGTGAATCGACCTGGGGGGGGGGGGGGGGAGCTTGCCACGCATTGCACGCGCACGCATGAGGCTGCGTGGTGTAGCGCTGTTTATGCAGCCACCGCAGTTTAAAGTGTGAGTTGGATTCACGGCCAACATCGGTGTCGAGTGATGTCTGAACCGGTTGTGCCCCCCCTCCCCCACCACGCCCTTCAACGGCTCGCATTGACCAACGTGGTGAAGTATGGTCAAACAACCCTAGCAGAGGAGTAACAGAGCGCTGAGGGTCACGAGCGTTGTTTCTCGACTGTGCACTTCAACACAAGCCAAGAGATATCGCGCGCTCCGTGTCAAGAACACACGCGCAGGGAATCAACAAAACTCAACAACGGCAGGATTCACGCGTTCGCTTTATCAGCATTGTGAACGCAGAGCACACGGCTCCTGACCTATCCGCTGCTGGATGAAGGCACCACCACACCGGGTGGAGGGTGGAGGGTGGGGGAGTGGGTGGGTGAGACCGCGTGTGCCTACCTTCACGTAGGTGGCGTGCAGGTCGTAGATGGTTGCTCGCGCCGCCTTCTTGCCATGGATGGTGCCCGTGCGGCAGTAGTAGTTGTAGTTGGGCACCGGGTCCAGGGTGTTGTGGCCGAACGTGCGCGAGTAGTAGGTGTTGGTGTGCGTGTCCGTGTACGCGTAGTTGTCGTGGGCGCCGCCGACGCCGTCTTCCCTGGGCTGCACTTGGAAGCGGCCGTGCCCGTTGGCAGACGGAGCCGCCTCCGAAATTTCCTCCATGGCTCTTGGTTGGTGAGTGAGCGAGCGAGCGAGGGAGGTTTACTACCGTGACCCCCTACACGGCCGTCACGCACGCGGCGTCTCGCTTCGCGAGAGACGGCGCAGCGAATGTGCCCGCGCGCTCACGGATCTGCTCCGGCTGCGACTTGGCGCGTCGCGATAGCGAACCCCCGAGCAAAAGCCGCGACTGCGAGAGCGACTTCCAAACTGGGACGTAAACAAAGTTTCGGCCCGTTACTTTATAGGGCCGAGGGGACGCCGCGAGAGAGACTGCGTAATTCGTGCGCATTTTCGTGCTCGATCCTGATCCCGCCGGAGCAAACCCCCTCGGCGCGGAAAGTCACGGCGGTGTGGCGGGGGGGAGGGGTGGAGGGTACCTGCAGAGACGGAGGGTACCTGCGGAGATGTGCATCCACCACCACCACCGCAGACTGAAGGTCAGACTTGTAGAAGGGGGAGCGGGGGTGGGGGAGATTGGGGTATTTCAGTGTTATAAAGGATATAGACGCTATTTCGACACATTTTTTCCCGTGTTTCGCGGATACGTTTTTACAAATCCAGAAGTGCGGCACATCATGTTCACAGCACTCTTCGTGCCCGTCTGTTAAATAATCATCATCAAAGTCTGGTCTCCAAGCGTTGCACCAAAAATCATCACAAATCACGTGGTGCTGCACCCCATTTGGCTGAACTGAATCTCCAAACGTGAACTATTATCGGGTCGACTGTCATGCGACTAAGATTGCTCTCAGTGGCATCGCGGGTGGGAAAAATGCTGCGAACTACTCCTCTGTGGACTAGAGGGAACTCGAAGAGTCCTCAGTGGTAGCTCTTTGATGTCCGCTTCCGTTGGCCGTCCTCTGTCAACTCTTTCTGGGAGAGAGATGTCAACCGGATGTTTCGTCTCGTGGCGCAACTCCGATAGTGCAGTTGTGGCAACATTTTAGGGAAAGCCCAATAACACACCTGCAATAAAAGTGTAAATAGCTGTTGTGTCTGCAATCGAGTTGACTCGCTTTGACGACGCTCGATAGGCTTGACAGTAAACACGCGCCCCCACCCCCCACTCCCATCCCCCCCCCCCCCCCGTGCAATCCGTGTGGCTGGGGAAAGTGGACACGGGTTGACAGGCAGCACGGGGAGGAGGAGGAGGAGGGCGCGATCGTGTTGACTGTCAACGCTCACGAGTGCTCGGCGAGAAGCGACAACACCGCCACTTGCTACACAAACCTCCTCGCCTCTGGGACGCCCGTCTCGCGAGATGCTCCCCCCCCCCCCCCACGACTCGCGACAGGGGAGCAGCTAACTTATTTCTCCGTTCTTCATCTTCCCAGCACTTCCCCGGTCGTGTGGAGTCTCACGGATTTGTGCTCCTCGTCCACTCATCGCTGTCCTGGGCCATCATTGCCACGTCCGCCCCACGGAGGCCTCTCTGCTGTGAACAAGGACCATGCCCAAAGCGTTGCCTCTGACTGCTGTATATGTTCCCCCCCGTGGTTAGGGCAGCGTTACTGACGGATGTGTTGAATTTTGTTGCGTATTTATGCACCACTGTAAACAAAGACAAAGGTCCCCGTGTGCAGTCAACAAACTCAAGTGCTGTTGGCGAACACCTATATTCGTACGAAATATCTGTAAGCTTAAACTGAAAGTGACACTTTAAATGCATGATAATTAATAAGAGTAGTAGTACATTTACATCGCTCCCGTAATGTAAGTTTAGCGTCACGGAGCGCAGATTTTTTTACCCTACGGCAAGGGTCGACAACCAAAATGGTGTAACAAAAAGAGACGTTTTGTTCGAATTAGTTTTTTTTTTAACTCATCAATATTTCAAGAGCCGCAATGCACTGTGTGGTGAATATGAATAACGGTCACGAAGCAGTCCGCAGCAAAGAGTCGCATGCAACTCTGGAGTCGCGGGTTTTTCCGACCCTTGCCCTTGGCGCAAAAAAATTACTTCGCTCCGAAACGCTTAACTTACATTACGGGAGCGATGTAAATGTACAAACACCTTTATTATCGTAGATTTAAAGCGTCGTTTTAATTTTCAACTCATGGATATTTTGTGCGGATATAGAGCCGCAAGTTTCCGACCCCTAACTCCCCCCCCCCCCCAGGTAAGTTTGTCCCTGTGCGTACAATTGATGGAAATTCCTGTGCGATTCGTAAACATTCGATCATGCGGCTGGTGGGACGAGCCATGCAGAACACGAGTTCCCTAACAATACAAACGAGACGGTACAAAACGCGTCAACGAGATAATCGACTCTGTAATGGACACGTTAATTATTAACGTCGTTGTGGAGACGTATAATGAATAAGCAGACAACGTAACTCCTTCCTGCGTATAAGAAAATGAAAGTTCGTATTACATTTCCTGTCAACCACACGACCTTCTGGGAGTGCATAATCTCAGCAGCAATGGTACCGCTACGAGCAAACTCTGGATCGATTTCGACATCCAGCGTCTGATCAGCAGAGTCAAGCCTGCCTCGACCAACACCGGTGCACTTCTAGATGTTTATTGGCATGGACCTTCTCTTCAACATTTGGGTCCCAATTCGACGCACGCTCTTTAACGGGTGGCTGACTTTGAATCAATTCATCTAACATTACCAAATATTAGAATCCGGATTTGAGGAAGGGGGGGGGGTGCTGGGGATGAACGGTGCGTGCGTAATGAACACACCTTCGCATGCCCCGCCTGTCTCACAGTGAACAGAGTGAACTCATACCTTGATGTTGATGATGAGTCAAGATGTGGGTATGAGGAATGCTTGCGTCACGCACTCACTCACTGGATCCAACCCGACTCGGCTACGAGCCGAGTGACGTTAGCATCACCCCACAGTACACCTCGATATTGCTTCTGGTTTAGGGTTAATATGATGGGATTAGCATGACATATGATGGTCAGGATTCAGCCAAACCTACAATTTCATCATCGTCATCGTCGCCTATGATCGATCCACTTCTGAATGAAAGTGTTCCCAAGCGACCACCACTTCATCTTCTTGGTTCTTTCGGTAAAGTCACGTAGACTTTACCGAAAGAACCAAGAAGATGAATCCCTGCAGTCACTAAAGCTTTTAAATCGAAATTCGGCCACCACTTCTCACGGCCTCTTGATGCAACAATCCTGCCAGCTGGTGCACGTGGACCCATCGCGTCATCTCCGCTGTGGAGGTTTTTTTTGTATCTCTCAGGGGCTTCCATTGTCGTGGAGTCTCAACCACTGACCATCGCCGCTTCTCGTGATGTGTGCTCAACCAGCCGGCCTGGCGGCCCTGGTTGCGCGTGTCTCCTGATGAGACGCGTTCCTCTTTCTCTCAACATTTACGGCGCCACGGTAGCGAGATGTTTCAACTACGTCGCCTGGCTTGCAGGAGGTTGTGAATTCGATCCCTGAACCTGTCAACGGCTGTATATTTGGAGTTTGCGTGTTCTCCCCGGCGGTCCTGTGGATTTTTCTCGGGGCTCTACAGTTTTCCTCCTACACATTTGTAATCAACACGCGTTCAGAGTATTTGGCTGCTTTAAATTTCCACATGATAAGCCACTACGCTGAGTCTATATTTCTGGTCATATCGCTTCTGAAAATATATATATATATAGCTTCAATGGGCCTTACCTGGTAAAATAAAAAAACATCTTTATTTTGAGTTTGTCATTCCTGTAGGCGAGCCCCTCGCTTCTGTGAACGCCTTTAAGATCCGCGTTTCATTTCCTATGTCAATGTCAAAGTTTCTGATTCCATGTCGTATAGGAGGCGATACTCACTGATGCTACATCTTTATTCTCTTGGTTTGTTGGTAGAGGTGCTTTTCATTCTTACGGCTCAGTTTTCCAAAAGCACTCCAAGCTGCTCTCATCTCTGCCTCTGTAGTTCGTTATACTGGTAGGAACCTCCTGGTTACACCAGCCCACAGAGGATTATTGTGTCTGTCGTGCAGGGAGGGGCTGGGTGGGGAGGGGAGGGGCTGGGTGGGGAGGGTGGGGCTGGGTGGGGGGTGGGAGGGGTGGGGCTGGGTGGGGAGAGGCTGGTCACCCCGTGGTGCCCTTATAAAACTCAACGTTTAACCTACTCATATTTGCGGAATACACCACGCCGCCGTTGACCCTGGCCATTGACCGAGCAACCCAACGTTCCTACCAGCTCCCTCCGCAGGAATGTGTTTTTGAACTCCAGTTGGCTTACAATAACTCATGGCCCAGAGGTCCCACACGCTCTGATGAGTTTGCCAAGCGTGTTCTTCCGACAGACATCGTCAGCTGTTGAGCAAACCTGGTCTACGTGACTTGTTTCGCTCGTAATAATCTTGAGCCAAAACTTCGCAGCCTTATTGATAAATTCTAATATGCAATCAGGAATAGGAGGTTGCAGGGTGAGGCATGTGTGCAGGGAGGAGGAGGGCAGGCTACCGAGACAGAATTGGCACGACGGGAAAGACCTAAAGCCACATGATGGTGGTATAGTGTAAGATCAGTCCGTGGAGGTTGAGTACCCATTTTATTTTCAACTATATAATTTATCAGGCAGCAGGAAGCACAGAATGACGAGGTGTCGAGTGTATTTATTTATCCAGGTTGAGAACTCAAACCGTCAGGATCGTCGCATTAGTGACCTGGGAGGTGGGTTGACTCCAACAGCATTGGCCACGATGACCTCTTGACCTGGACAGCGACAACAACAACACGCGCGTGCCGTGGGTGCGGGACCGTGGAACGCGGCGCACTCAATGCCCGCGCGGCCCGCGGGCCGAGCCGGGGAGCTGCTTCTGGCGGGGGTCGTCACGGCGTGGCCACTGCGACCACGCCGACTCCGGCTCGGTCCGGCCGCGTGCCGGCACGCAGCAGCCGCGCCAAGGACGCGGCTAACTCCGCCCGAGGCTTCGCTCAGCCTTGAGCGGCATCTTAGAGGTCTTGGCTAACTGGTCGGGTTCTCTCCGGCTGTTGACAATTTCTCGCCAAAACGGAATTCATGTTCCCCATTGGAACCACATTTGCCAGAAGAAAAAATATGATAATTGTTTGTTTTACCCTTTGATCTGGCAACAAAACTGACACCTTTTGTTTTGTTGTTGCCAGATAAAGGGTAAAAAAACAATTATCGGAATTCATGTTGTGTATGTTTCCTAATCGATGTGGCCCTCCTGCCCTGGGTGTAAGTCCCAGCATACGTCTCTGCCCTAGGTACACATCCTGTAACTCAGATGTGTTTTGCCACCTGTGTCCCCTCTGGCACAAACAATCTGCAGATTAGTCGTGAATTTGTTTTGCATTCAATACGTTTTTTTTTTACAGCAAAAGGAATTGGCCAAACATTCCAATGCAGAACCAAGATGAAAACGCATTTAGACTCAGTGAGGCTTAATCAGGATATATTAATTACATTATTAATAATCTTATTATTTTATCGCAGAGTTGGTCTTTCGCTCCTTATCAGGGTCGGCTTCTATATGCTGTGCTCATCAAACACTCGTTGTGGTCATTCGGCGTGCGCAGCATCGAAATAGTTGGCGGCAGCCTATGGACGCTTTCATGCAGCAGTGGATCGATCATCGTTGATGACTATGATGGTCATTATAAAGTGACCTATTTGAAGACGACGAACACTGTGACAAGTTTAGATTTTTTTTCCCCCTAGAATCTACATCTTTTGCCGAGCACGACCGTAATATTTATTAGACCCCCCTACAGTTATGGCACGGCAGTGTAGGGCGAGAAAGACTGAGTTGTGATTGTAATTATCAATAATACTCATAGCGATCGTCATTGTGACTCCTTCCATAAAATACATAGCGTAAGCTTTTCCGGAAATCGATAACTTTCGATTTACATGCGGAAGAATTAAAAATGTTTTAATTAAAATTGCAAATCCGCTTTAAAACTCACATCGTTCGCTCGCAACCACTTGTACATGCGCGGTTGTGTTTCATTTGCCGACACACGTCATATAATATCCGCTATGAATACAAAATGTCCCGGGGTGCATGTAACAGGAGGACTTGTTCACAATTCTGGCTGTCGCTTGATGACACTGGCTGTGATCACCAGCGAAACGTCGTACTTTGAATTGTAAATGCTGTGGGTTTACTCTCCAACACACCGGCGTGCTGAAGTAGTCACTCATCGGCACGTTTCGTTCACGTGACGACACATTTATATATTCTTAGGTTTTTTCGGTAAAGTCACATAGGTAAAATTTTTTAATTAATAAAAGTAAAATTAAAATAAAATATTTTACTTTTATTAATTTTAATTTTTCACCTACGTGACTTTACCGAAAAAAAACCGAAGAATATGAATCCTTGCAGTCACGAAAGCTTCAAATCTAGAATAGACACATTTATATATTTACGCGATCTAACCCAACCCCCCCCCCCCCCCCAAAAAAAAAACTTTATTATGGATAATATTGGTCGCGAAAGCCTACGTGTTAGACTGAATGTATCACGTGCGTTGATGCAAGTGTAGAGGAGTAGAGGAGAGTGGTGGCGTCGTGTGCGCTGTCCGGTGCGGTGACCTCACGGGACGTGGGGTCGCACGCGCTGGGCAGTGCACGTGACATCACCCCTCCGAGGGTATATAAGGGAGACCCCGTAACGTAAGCGGGGTCACTGGAGGAACGGGGATAGTGGAAGGGGTAAAGAGGGAACCAGGGATAGTGATAAGTGTTAATAAACCCTGGCGGAAGCCCCTAACTCAACCTCCGTCTCCGAGTACCTCCGTCTACGATACAACACAAGCAAGGCGATACCCATTCTGCGTCACCACGCCCGCGGTGAGCGTCAGAGCAGTGACCTGGCACGCCACGCGTCGTGACTCGCCCCACAAGGCGCATACCCGTGATGCCCCCACTGCACGCTTCCCATAGCTGGCACGAAGCTACTTCAACATCGTCATCATCATCAGCCATGATCAATCCACTGTTGGATGAAGGCCCTCCCCAAGCCCTCAACCATCTCTCAAGCGGGTCTTGCGTTGCAACAATTCATGAAGCTCCTTGCACATATACGACAGGCGACGTTTGGGGTGATGGCAGCCCCCTCCGACTATTGCAGACTGTGCAAGTCAAACGAGGCTTGCGAATTCAAGGACATGGCATCTGATGAGTCCGTCTGTGTGTGCGCGTGTGTGAGGAGCGGTGGTGAAGCGGTTAGCGCGCTACGCTAGGAACCCGGCGGGCCGAGTTCAATTGCTGCTTTCGGCCAATACTGGTGACGATGATCTGAATCGGTCCTGGGCCTCCCCTAGGTCGACTCAGTCTCAAATGGTGCGGTGTGTAAACATCGCCACGAGGGAGACATAGGCGACCGAGCGTGGTGTTGGCCACCCACCCCTTGTGCGCCGTACCGGCATTCATAGGTGCTCGCTAACAGCACTTGCCCCAACAGTCTGTTCAGGCTATACGGGGGATCTTTGTATTTGGAGCCATGATCGAGTGTGGAAGGAACACGGTGACTGCGGCTTTGTGTCCTTCCCCCGCACCTCCGATAAACGCGGTTGGCTACGTACGGTGCGAAAGAAGTCCAACATACATACAAAAACAAACAACGCCGTTTGAGACCCATTGACATCCTCTGAAAGCGCTCTAAGTACGTATCAATGCTCTCTCGTATGCAACCGGCGCCGAGTTGTCCTTGCTCGGGCCCGACACCGGCCTCGTGTGTCTGACTCCAGCGTCGTAGCGGACGCCTCCCACGGGGACATCGCTAGCTGGCTCTTTGTCGAACTGGCCAACTTTGACGGTAATCGATGGCGAGTGTAAAAATGTTGTTCCAACGAATGTTAGGGTGGCTGAGCCTTTAACAGCGTGGGGGGCGGGGGGGAGTCAGCCCCTCTCCAGCCTCGCTGAGGCTGTTGAGCTGGGTGCCAATGTGCCTGCCTGTCTGTGTTTCTGTGTGTGCTCGCTAACAGCACTTGCCCCAACATTATGTGAAAGGCTATACGGGGGATCTTTGTGTTTGTTTGTGTATCTGGTACTCTGTAGCTCTCTCTTTCTCCCTGTCTCTCTGCGGACTCTTTTATTTTTCTTTTATTGAGAGATGGATATATTTAGGTTATTTTCTTAAACACCGCCCGCGTACGCAATTGTTTGCGTTGTTCAGAAGAGTACAATCTTCTGTACGAAACAAACCAAGCTGCCAGTTAGTACAGCAGCCCTCGCGGACACTTTCCCGACATTTAAGCCCGTAAACAAACATCGGTGAATGAAAACATTTCATCAACAAAGGCACGCACGCACGCGCGCGCGCACACACGAGCACACGCGTAAGTCGAGAACATTCCGATGCTTTGTCGCCGTGCGCAATCTCCCACAAAGCCACGCAGCTGTTTGCCGCTGCGTCGCTTTGTCTCGTCGGACGACTCTGCCCTCCTCCGCCAGTAACAAGTTGCCCTCTACCTGTCGCTGGCTGTATCTGGCCGGCGAGCAACGGGGGTGCGGGGGTGGTTGCTGTGCCGCATCGCCGCCTCTCCACCACCACCACGACCACTAACCTCCCCCGAGTAAGTTGCTAGAGGTCGCGTGTCCACTCCTTGACGTTCTCGCCAGAACCAGCGGCTAGCGGTGCTGTGCCAAGGCGGCTCGGTGTGGAGTCTTTCAAAGTGGCCACTATTGTAGGCATTTCTGAGGGTCCGCTGGTTATAAAAAAATAATTATCTAATATTTCTGGAGAAAAAACAAACTCGTTTGCGCGCAATGCGTTGCGGCACATTGAAGTTAATGTGTTGGCGAGCTCGATTAAAGTAGGATTGTCTGAATATGCAAGGACACCATTAAATAGTGATTACGGTAGGGGATATTAGGTGCACGAATAATCGTTGTCGAAAGAAATACATTTAATCATTTAACTGATAATGCATTTTTTCATAATCAACGTTTTTGGGTTTAGATCGCGTTATTTATAAATGTGTCGTAACCATCCACCACCCGACACGGCCAATCAGTAAAAAAGTGTCACGTTGACAAAAGACAAATTGTTCACTGCTTTAGCCCACCGGTGTGTTGAAGCGTGAAACCACAACATTTACCATTTTTGAGTACGACGTTTCGCTGGTAATTGCATCCAGCATCATCGGGCAATTCGCCAGAATGGTGAGGCTCTGCTCTGTCTCTCGTTCTTTTCGCTGCCACGTGCTCTTCCAGCGAGTGACACGTGCAACATAACATGAACAAATATATTATAATATCCCTTTGTTAATCTATTGTTGGGTAAATGCTTCCGACGTCGTGTCTGTCATGGGGATGGTTTGACCATACGTCACCATGCTGGTAAGTGTGGGTTAGTGAATGGGGTGTGTGCAGCAAGTCGAGCTCAGATAAGGCTCGCCACCAATGTTAGCCGTCGCCGAGGATCAAACTCAGGTCGCCGGATTCAAAGCATGGTGCATTAACCACTGTACCACCACTCCAATGCACACTTAGCGGTCAAAAACTCAGTAAGCAAGTCCTTCCTCCAGCCAGCCAGCAAAACTTTTAAAACGATATATAATATCGAATTATACGATGTAAATGGAATTTAAAATCTAGTTCTGTTCCCCGGCATGCGAGTCTGCATGTTAACAAGATAAATGTGAATACATAACTAAATAATGCAATTAATTCATGCATTGTTCACCCCAATCACGCCATGAACAATTCACCATCCTTATTCTAATGTGTTTTACACGGTGACTACCATGCAGTACGTGTCGAGGCGCCAAGGGGTGTTCATGAGACAATTTGGGAAGTGACTGCAAGCCAAATAGCGAGTGGAGTAATCATCATGCAGCACAGACAACAAACTCACTCGAGTTCAGGGGGTTGACAACCTGCGGTGCCGAAGACCGCGTGCGGCTCTTCAAGGAACCGCTTCGTGACCGTCATTTATTCAGGAACCACCGTTTCGTAGTCACGTGCATTTTTTTTTTGTTTACCGATTGAGTCATTTTTTTTACCGAATAAAAAAAATGGCCCTTCTTGTTATTTTGGTTGCCGAACCATGCTCTAGTTATTTATACAATCTTCTGAATTAATGTCCGTAATAGAGGTTTTTTTTGGCTCTCCGCCTGATGATGTTGGTTGTAATTACCGGCGAAACGTCGTACTCGCATTGTTTACTCAACAACGAAGTGGCACGTTTCGTTTACGTGACAAACCTCACTAATTGGCTGTGTCGGGTGGTGGCGGGTTTAACGACACATTTATATTTACGCGACCTAGCCCAAAAAACCCTCTATTATGGATAATATTGGTCGTAAAAGCCTACGTGTTAAACATTTTGACATTTAAAAAAAAAAAATTGTCTTAAAGCGATTCGTTGTGGGTGCACGACTTCTGGGAGACTGCCGTCCACGTGTTCGCCGCGGGGTCCCCCAGTGCATGTCGAGGTTGTTTTGCTCATTCACGACCCCAACAGAGTTCCTTCCACGCGGAGTGCTGCCCCATTTAACGCGGCCTCTGTTTACAAAACACGTGCTAGGAAATTAAGAGCGAGAGAAGACAAAACAAATCACTCTCCCCAAATCAAGCTCCTTGTGCCGAACAAGGCGGTGAACGTGAACTCAGTACGCTGCACCGCGGAGTGGTTGAAGCTAATGTAACCGTGCGAATCCGTCGTCTGTCTCTGCACACGTATACATAGAACAACAAAAGTTAGTCCGCCGGCATGTTGGCTTTCCAGACCAACGTTGTCCAGCACCGTTTGTTTATGGGGCAATAAAACCCCTGTACAAGTCTCAAGTATCTGGGTCTCGTCGGCAGTCAGGCTTGCTCAACAAATGCTTCTGGATTAGCAGATGCTCGTGTGCAAGAGCACTCCGTACAAACTCTGGTGACCCTGTTCAACGCGAAGAGAAATACACAACTCAAACTCATCATGCGTTGCCTTGGAGCCTCATTGGTAAAAGCGAATATAAGCAGAACCAATTTCTGTCTCGACACATGGACAGACAATGAATGAGCTGTTCTCTCTCTCTCTGTAATGGCCAAGTCGCGGGGACGGGGTGAGAGAGGAGGAGGAACCCGTGCTGTGGGGTTGCAAGACTTCAGGACCAAGGCAGCACACAACACAACGAATTCATTCCCGCGCTGTTCAAGACTGCAACGCCATCCTTGCTCGGGCATCTGCCAAACCTCCCTCCCCCCACCGACACACGACAGTCCAGAGACTCCAGCAGGACGCGTCGCTCGCCCTCCTGGGTTTCGGGGCACGCTCAGGATGGGCTTCTGTGGCCACGCTCAAATCTCTGGCAGGGGCTTCCTGGGGAGCGAGATCTCCGTGCTGAGTCATTGCGCTCTCATCCACGGCATTGCCTCCCCCCCACCCCCAATCACCCGTCCTCTCCGTTCGCACCACGGACGGACCGCGCGGGCAAGTCAGCGGCCCCGGGCACTCGGTTTGCTCTCGCCGTACCCAGAGCGAGGACTCCTCCGTGGACTCAACGGAGTTCGTTTCTCCGTGGACTCATCGCGCACTGCACGCGCGGCTCCGACCCCAACCCCCCCCCCCCCCCCAGTCTCCCCTCCGCTTTCAGGAAAGCATCTGAAGTGACGATCTGCTCCGAGTTCCGATGAGCACGGAAGGAGCTGGCGTGGCGAAACGTAACCTTTGTACATTTCGGGAAATGTGTGCACGTGACAAAAACATGTTTGTTACTCTCAAGACTCATTGATTGTTCGAATACAATTTTCTTATTCTTCTTTCGTATGGATTGATAGCATAAAATTAGATACGTTATTTTAGATTTGTTAACCACTCAATTGTCTGCTCAGAAGCAAAGTGGATCTCGTCCATTCCTCCTTTAAAGGAGTGAAGGCAGCAGCGGCGGAGTGTTTACGACGCGGTCGATGGTTTGGAAATGAATATAAAATATGGTAGAATATTTGAGATACAGGGTGATCCATTTATAGATATCCCGCTAAGATAGTAGAGATGATTGTGGGGGGTTGGAGGGGGCAAGCAACATTTAATTTCAGAGCCTTGACCCGTGTCCCCACCAATCCTAACCCCACGTCTTACACCTCGTAAGTCCATCCTCCTCCTCTTCCTCTGTACGATTCGGAGCTGTTGCTTTCACACAACATTCAACGCCGCACACAAACACGAACACGAACACAAACACGAACACAAACACGAACACGAACACAAACACGAACACGAACACGAACACAAACACGAACACGAACACAAACACGAACACAAACACAAACACGAACACAAACACGAACACAAACACAAACCCCAATGATCTCCGAGATTCTGGCTCGGGTGCTCTGACTCCCTCGGATTCAGGTGCCGAGCCAACCTCATCACCGAGTGCCTCTTCACATCTGTCTCAACAAACAGCCGTGAGTGAGTACGTTCTAAAGCCTGCAAGTAAAACAACTCGCGCGCCTAAATCAGCGGCCTTTTTCTGTTTTGTCAACCGCCCGGGTTACCGTGCGAAGAGTGAGAATTGTTGAAGCGGATGCACCAAGTTGTGACCCTTTTCAATTAAAACTGTTTACAAAACACCGCTGCCCCTGCGTGGCGCTCTCACTGCCGCGTTACGGATCGCAGCGCAGCTTCAACGCCTCCGTGTCCACGCACGTGGCCACTGGGCCCTGCTGATCGCGCGCGAGCAGCGAACTCACCCCGTGGTGGTGAGTTACCACAAGGCCCTTGGTTGAGAGGGAGAGAGAGATAGCTTGCCGGTCATGCCTACCGAGTGGTAGACATGGGGGAGGAGGAGTGAGACATTGGGAGGAGTAGGAGATGGAGGAGTGAGACATGGGGAGGAGGTGAAGGGGAGAGACGTGGGGAGGAGTAGGAGATGGAGGAGGAGTGAGACGTGGGGCGGAGGTAGAGGGGAGAGACATTGGGAGGAGTAGGAGATGGAGGAATGAGACGTGGGGAGGAGGTGGAGGGGAAAGACGTGGGGCGGAGTAGGAGATGGAGGAGGAGTGAGACGTGGGGAGGAGTAGGAGATGGAGGAGGAGTGAGACGTGGGGAGGAGGTGGAGGGGAGAGACGTGGGGAGAAGTAGGAGATGGAGGAGGAGGGGAGAGACGTGGGGAGGAGTAGGAGATGGAGGAGGAGTGAGACGTGGGGAGGAGGTGGAGGGGAGAGACGTGGGGAGGAGTAGGAGATGGAGGAGGAGGGGAGAGACGTGGGGAGGAGTAGGAGATGGAGGAGGAGGAGGAGTGAGACGTGGGGCGGAGTAGGAGATGGAGGAGGAGTGAGACGTGGGGAGGAGGTGGAGGGGAGAGACGTGGGGAGGAGTAGGAGATGGAGGAGGAGGGGAGAGACGTGGGGAGGAGTAGGAGATGGAGGAGGAGGTGGTGGAGGAGGAGAAGAAGTGAGAGGTGGGGAGGAGTTGGAGGAGGAGAGATACATGGGGAGGAGATGGAAGGAAATGGGTAGGAGGAGTAAAGGGCAGAATCTGGAGGATGATGAGTAAGACTGAATGCTTGTGGAATATGTAACGTTCACTGGAGGGACGGACATCGTGAGCCTTATTTTAAGACCGGAGGAATCCGATGAGCGTTGAAGCTCTTCTTTCATAGACTACCAGTAGGAGGACACGGGGCACTTGGGGATGCGCTGGGTTGGCAGGAGAGGTGTTGTTGACGGGGACACGCGAGGAGCTGGTCAACGCTGAACATTTGGCACTGACGCACACGGGGGGTGGGATGGGGCTGTTGCTGAGTTCTGCTCGAGCCAGGAGGATGCGGAGTGGCCAGCGAGCGAGCGCGGCCGGCGAGTGGAGCACTCCGGCCGCAGCCGGCATCGCCCGGGCTGCGTGAACAAACACCCGAAGCGCCCCGATACCGCAGCTCTCGCTCGTGCTTGCAGGGCTACGTAAACAGCGAGAGAGGGGGGGAAACACCTTCACGATTTAAGCCATTGTATTACTATTTGTAGTAATGCTCCAGCGGTCTAATGGCGAGCGCATTGGACTTGTAATACAGCGGTGACTGGTGAGACAATGGTGCGTTTTAAAAGGCTGCCTCTGTGTCCATACCTGCGGTTCGCGTGGGGGGTTCATCGCCCGTGTGTGTGGATGAAGTGCGAATGATTCCATCTCTTCCAAGACGTCTGGCCGGTGTGGACGAGGAGGTCAAATGACATCTAGAGGGGGGCGGGGGGGGGTACTCTCCTCGAGAGCTTCCTGCAGTGCTGTCCTTTCTGGCAGCAGTTGCGTGAGCAAGCAATTAGCAGCGTTGCGCCTCGAGCTTTTCTATACACACAGTTTATATGCACACAGTTGATATGCATTTATATTTACAGTTTATATACACACACTCTTTGTTTTTTTTTCGGTAAAGTCACGTAGGTAAAAAATGAAAACAAATAATTTAAATCACGAAGTTAATTTTGCTCTGACGGTTCCACCTGAAGACGGAAGCTTGTGTTGCCTCCGAAACGTCGTGATTTTATTTATTTGTTTTCTTTTTTAACCTACGTGACTTTACCGAAAAAAAACAAAGAGTATGGATCCTTGCAGTCACGAAAATTTCAAATCTAGAATATATACACACAGTTTATATACACACAGTTTATATACACACAGTTTATATGCATTTACAAACACACTTTTTTTTAAACATATATACACAGTTTATATACATCTATACACACAGTTCTGGGAGCCCCCACTTGAGTGTGTCAGGACATGCATCTATAGATATAAAAAGTCTATGGGCCCAAACTGCATAATGTCCTTTGTTGGGGTACCACCTGAGATGGAAAACAAGTAAACCCGTAAAAACAAAGTTTTTCACTATAAATCCTTTATATGCGTGGCATCGGGGCGGCTAGAGTCCTCTCGTCCTCTGGCTTGAGATGGCTGCCACCTATGAGTCAGATTATTGTCTGGCAGCATTAAACAATTGGTAATTAAATACTTTAATTTTTTCCATAAACAGTGTAAAATGTTTGACATTTTTTTTCACAAAAATGCATTGTCACGCACAACGAGTCTGTGTGCAAAATGTCAGCTCGATTGGATCACGGGAAGTGGGTTAAAAAACGACCGAAAGATTTGCACGGTCCTAAGCAAGCAAGCGAACTTAATATAAGTATAACCCGTAAAAACAAAGTTTTTCACTATAAATCCTTTATATGCGTGGCAGCGAACTTCATATAAAGGATTTAAAAATACATTCGCCTGTGGAGGACGCGGGGATCGATCCCGCGACCTTTGGCATGGGAAGCGAGGGCGCTACCAACTGCGCTACTCCGTCACGGCCTGTGGAGGGGTTACGCTCTGGGCTCTTATACTGTGACGTTCAGCCAAAGCCAAGAATGAGTTCTATTTGAATATATGTAAAAGAAAAAAAAATTTGCCTAAAAAGTGTAAAATTTTGGGAATTTTTTTCACGAACATTAATTGTCTGGCACAACGAGTCTGTGTGGAAAATGTCAGCTCGATTGGATCACGGGAAGTGGGTTAAAAAACGACCGAAAGATTTGCACGGTCGTAAGCAAGCAAGCAAGTGAACTTAATATAAAGGATTTAAAAACGACTTTAACCACATCAACCTCTTTACATCGCTAAAGCCAGTGAAGTATGCCTTCACGCGCTATTTAACGAATCAGATAATCCACTTCGATGATCCCATGCATAGAAACTGGAATCACTAAATATATACCACCACCACCACCCGGCAGTGCCCATTCAATGCCGGATTAAGCTAGTGCGGGGCCTGTAGCATAAGTTATAAAGGGGCCCTAATTTAAAAAAAGTAAATATTTAAACACAAATGTTTAACTTGCATAGTAAAGTACTGTAATCGTATTTTTTATTTGCTATACGGCCAGATAATACGACAAATCGCTAACCTTAAACACTCAGTTGTTCATAAAAGTTGAAGGCAGTATAGTACTATAGTAATAGAGCAAGTGCAAAATTACTGAACCGGAATTGATAGCCTGAAAGCATTTAGCGCGGGGCCCTTGGAAGCGCGGGGCCCGTAGCTACTGCATATGTATATATGTAGTAGCTACTACACATGTAGCTACTTTTGCTACGAGGATAATGCGGCACTGAGCCCGATCGCTATGCTGGCTCCGTGGTCTGTCAGTCCGAAGCTACGGAGCGAATGCCCCGACCCATCAGCATGACGCTCGCCGGTGACCCAGGGTTTGCTTTCCACGCAAGGTTGGTGGATCATGCAGAGATCATCTGGTGCTGTGAGAACTCCCAGCCGTGCTGGGATGCGAGGTGGTCCTGAGATGGCAGTAGGGTAGCTTTTGCACATTTTGAGTAGGTTTCTTCACATGCCCCTGACGATGTTTAACACGTGGTAGGCTTTCGCCACCAATATTATCCATAATAGAGGGTGAGATTGCGTAAATATAAATGTGTTGTTTAACCCGCCACCACCCGACACAGCCAATTAGTAAGGTTTGTCACGTAAACAAAACATGGCAATGAGTTACTAGTTCCACCCACAGGTGTATTGGAGAGAAAACGCACAAAATGTACTCCTGAGGATAATTCATTATGGAAGCGGCCAAACGTCACAATGCAAGACCCTCTTGCAAATGGGTCTTTGAGGCTCATATCAAGCTTTCCTGAATAAACAAACGGGTATTATTATTCCCGTCCAAATAATGTGAGTTTTAAACATGACTAATTCACGTAATAAAATGTATTAATTATATGCGTATGCTATTATAAAGTTCGTAAACTCCAGACATTGCATGCAGCTCAATTGTTTGAAGTCGGTGCTTCAATGAGTAGTAGTTTACTAAGTGGGTCGGCAAGAAACGCTCTCGTGCCGTGGTTCTTAAACTTTACTGCAGCCTTGCACCCCTTTGGTTCTCAATCTAATTTTTCTTTTTTTCTTTTAATAAATACACAGGGGTTTGATGAAACAAAGTAGATTTTGATTTAAAGCTTTCGTGACTGCAGGGATTCATATTATTGGTTATTTCGGTAAAGTCACGTAGAAGGGAAATAATAAAATAATATAAATATAAAATCGCCACTTTTTTCAAAATTTCTTGCTGTGGATTTCACACCTGATGATGATTGTTTGTGTTGCAGTCGAAACGTCGTGAGAATTATTATTGTTTTATATTTATATTATTTTATTATTTCCCTTCTACGTGACTTTACCGAAAGAACCAAGAATATGAAACAAAGTAGTTTTACTTACGTGCCCGTGTTTAATTTGTGTTTTCGATGATTTACCTTCTAAATAAAAATCTTTCCGTGTCCCGCACCCCCAGAAAGGGCATCTCGCACCCCCAGACGGGGTGCGTGCACCCCGCGCTCGGAAG
This sequence comes from Lethenteron reissneri, assembly GCF_015708825.2. Classification (NCBI taxonomy): domain Eukaryota; kingdom Metazoa; phylum Chordata; class Hyperoartia; order Petromyzontiformes; family Petromyzontidae; genus Lethenteron; species Lethenteron reissneri. The sequence continues at coordinate 8,605,255 of NC_083787.1, forward strand.
AAGAAAATCCACTGCGCCACTGCCTTTCTTGTTTTGTTCGACGTGCAATGTTAACGCACCGCTTGTGTCAGTGTCACTTTGAGCGTTGTGGACCCCGGCTGTGACCGGCCACCGTGAGGATGCACGAGACGGGTACCCGGTGCTACCCGGCGTGCCCGGCTCGCAGATTGACAGATTGCATTGTTGGAGAAGTGCGCTACATACACACTTACAGATTGCATCGATAGTGAAGTGCGCTGATCTAATAGCTGATTGAACGAGCGGCTGAAGTATGTCTCACGGTAATGACCATCTTCTTGATTCTTTCGGTAAAATCACGTAAAAGGGAAATAATAAAGTAATAAAAATATAGCATATTATTATTTTAAAGATTTATTTTTTTATTTTTTTATTATTTCCCTTTTATGTGACTTTACCGAAAGAACCAAGAAGATGAATCCCTGCAGTCACGAAAGCTTTAAATCGGTAATGACCATATTAGGACCATATAATACTGGTACATAGTACATATGATATCTTAATCATTTTGTACCGCACTTTTTTGTAAATCCACTGCTGTATGAAGGCCTCTTGCTCATGGGTTTGTTTATAGGGCTAATGGGACAGGGAGTGGGCAAGTACAAGACCGGCTCAGATATCACTCAGCTCTGGTGTTAGACCTGCTAAGGGATCGAACTGAGTTGGTGTTCAAAATTAAACAAATTATGTCGGTGAGCCTGCGTGGAAATAGGTGCAAAAACGCACACCAATAGATAACCCAGATTTAAAAACTCGACATATTCGTCAACAAACACTGTGTGCTTAAAAGCAATAACAATTATACAGGCGACGTTTCGGGCAATGACTCTTCTTCATAGCACGTGGTCGGCTGCGGTTCGCTGTGCGATAGCCACACTTCAACGCCTGCGCCCCATCGCTACATTGGGCAGTCCAGCATTAAAGCACTAAACACAACACCCCAAGGCACACACCGCGCCCTCTCATACACTCGTAGCGTGTACACGTTATTGTACGTAACGTCATAAAACGTCAATCTTCTGCTGGACTAAGGCCACTCCATGCCTTCAGGTTTTGGAACTTGTTTAACCACAATTCACCGTAGACTGGTGAAGGACTAGTTCCAATAACATTCGCCACCGATGTTACCCATTACCTGGAATTGAACCCAGGTGATTGGTTTCATAGTGCCAATGTACGAATCGATACTCCCCCCGCTGCTTATGAGAAATACACACAACGCAATAACTACAGGTGTAGGATGGAAGTCGGCTTCACATTTTCTCCAAACGGATGACTTCTGAAGCTATTACCACAGCACAGATGTAATCTCTTCTATATATATAAAAGGGAATTTGCGAATGTGTCTCTGTTCAAAATGTTTAGCATACTTCCCGACATGCAACAAACTTTAAATTTGCCATGTGGGTACTTTCCAGACTGCCACCACCGGTGACGATTATTTGAACCGGTCCTGGGCCTCCCCTAGGTCGACTCAGCCTCAAACGAGTAACTGGTGTGGTGTGTGAACATCGCCACTGAGGAGACAAAAGCGGCCGGGCGTGGTTAACCCAAGCCCCGGGCGAAGCCGGGTAGTAAAGCTAGTGTATATATAAATAATTCATAGGGCTGTAGGTTTCGATTTAAAGCTTTCGTGACTGCAGGGATTCATCTTCTTGGTTCTTCGGTAAAGTCACGTAGAAGGGAAATAATAAGTTAGTAAAAAAAAATCTTTTTTAAATGTATTATTTCCCTTCTACGTGACTTTACCGAAGGAACCAAGAAGATGCAGAGGGCTGTAGGTGTCCCAACAAAGTCGTTGTCACAGCATTTGAGTGGCCTGCAGAGTGCAGTGATGTAAATGTGTATATACAGGGTGCTTCAAAAAAATGTTAACGCTTACATTGGACCATCGTTTTTAATGGAAAAAAAGAACGTATAATAATACACTGTAACATGATAACAAATGTAATGTTAATAGCTGCAAAAGTCAAAGAGTCTCCACTTGTTCGCCATCATTGTCAGTGCATGCCTGGGATCTTCTCCAGGTGGTCTCCAGAGGCCGGAGGCACATTACTTGTTGTATTGTTGCAAATTCTCAGAAGTGTAAATGTTGTTTTAAGCACCCTGTATATATACTCATTGGTGAAAGCTTTGGGTATATGTTGAGAACATTTCAACGCTCCAGATCGCATGAGCATGGAATAAGCTATGAGTGGGTGCTCCCGTCATCAACCCAGGTGAACCGTTGTTACTGAGGTCTTGAAGAGCGTTTCCATTAACAAGGAGTGATTGAACTTCGTTTATTTATATGAACCCGATATTAATACAGGGTTTTTTTGGGTTAGATCGCGTAAATATATAAATGTGTCGCTAAACCCACCACCACCCGACACAGCCAACTGGTAAGGGTTGTCACGTAAACAGAACGTGCCAATTCGTCACGAGTACAGCATCACCGGTGTGTTGGAGAGCCAAGCCACAGCATTACAATCTGAGTACCACGTTTCGCCAATAATTACACTATTTCGATTTAAAGCTTTCGTGACTGCAGGGATTCATCTTCTTGGTTCTTTCGGTAAAGTCACGTAGAAGGGAAATAATAAAATAATAAAAATAAAACATCATAAAATAATTCTCACGACGCTTCGGCCACAACGCAAGCAGCCGTCCTCAGGTGAAGACCAGGTCTGTCGGGGAGACAGCGTCTGAATGAAAGACGCTGTCTCCCCGACAGACCTGGTCTTCACCTGAGGACGGCTGCTTGCGTTGTGGCCGAAGCGTCGTGAGAATTATTTTATTATGTTTTATTTTTATTATTTCCCTTCTACGTGTCTTAACCGAAAGAACCAAGAAGTTGAACACTATTGTTTGTGGGAATTTTGTCAACGCCCTTTGCCGCATTAACCCCGGAAAGCCTCACCGGCTCTCATGAATATTCGCAGTCAGGTTCCTACGTTGGGATGTATGGCCAACCCCATTGCTTGAGTTGCGTGTGGGGGGGAATGGGGGGCACGCTTTAGGGGGGGGGGGGCTTTGGAGGGAGGAAGCACGCGGTGGGGTTACCTGGACACAGTCTACCAGGCAATGAGTTACTACTTCTGCCCACCGGTATGTTGGAGAGTAAATGCACAACATTAACAATTTGAGTATCGTGACATTTAGTTTGTAAATTACATCCGGCATCATCGGGTTAATTTTGACAATTCTAACCTCCTAAAAACACCTTAAGGGGCCGGCCATAAATGACGTTACGCGATTTTTGACGATGTTTGACTTCCCCCCCCCCCCCTTCGTCACACGGCGTCACAAAAAGTCAGACCCCCCCCCCTCAAACAAAATAAAACATGCTTCAAATCGCTCTAAACTATTGTCATTGTAGTGCGTATTTAATGTGGCGCTGCACTCTGATGTTGTAGGAGAAAACATTTATTAATAAAAAGGTGTTGGAAAGCTGAAATTTAGAATAAAATTAACTTGAAAATATTAAATGTCTAACCAAAACTGCAGATGTTCAGAATATTATATTGAAATTATCTTATAATTATAAAATATTAAAAGTAATTATAACAATAAAACATACTTGAAACTTTGTAGTATAACGAGGCAAAAAGGAGAGTACAATTATAACAATCACATTCATTCCACAGAATGAAAAGCCCTGGTAGAATCATTAGAATCAAAATGTTTAATAACAATCATTAAAAAAAAATACAAAATCTATGCTTTTCCATTCTCCCATGGAGAAGCAAAATGCTCTTTCATGGAATAAATAAAAGGTGACCTTAGTAAATTTAAATAATAAAATAGTAAATAATGAAAATTAATAAAAATTAGTGTTATTATAACAATTATATTGTTTATATTAATTAAAAGTTGCGCATTTTGATGTGACGTCACATTTCTCAAACCCCCCCTCCCCACACATCCTCACAAATGTCTGACCCTCCCCCCCCTATGTGTGTGACGTCATTTATGGACGGCCCCGACTGACAAACGCACCCTACGAGCATGGCCCGAACGCAGCGCTCTTCATTGCAGGGCGTACGGGCCACTAGCGGCCCCTGGTGGCCTTTCAGTGCAGCACGTGACGTGCCCCCCCCCCTCCCCCGGACAATGCACAACACGTGGAAACTCCCCCATCGTGCTGTGAAACCCAACGATGGTTTAGAAATGTGTGGCGGCCCTCCCCGCTGGTGTCTTATCGGCGAAAGTGCCCCCCACCCTCTGAAAATTAGCGAAGCACATGGATTTAGGGGCCGTCCATAAATGACGTCACGCACCTAGGGAGGGGGGGGGGTCAGACATTTGTGACTGTGTGACGAGGGATTTGAGAAATGTGACGTCACGTCAAAATGCGCAACTTTCAATAATTATAGACAACACGTTCTACTTAATTAAATAGACTTTGTAATAAATGTTTTCTCCTACATCAGAGTGCAGCGCCACATTAAACACGCGCTACAATGACAATAGTTCAAAGCGATTTGAAGCATGTTTTATTTTGGGAGGGAGGGGCAGAGCTTTGTGACGTCATATTTCAGGGGGGGGTCTGACTTTGTGACGCCGTGTGACGAGGGTGGGGGTCAAAAATCGTCCAAAATCGCGTGACGTCATTTATGGACGGCCCCTTAACTGAGCTGAGCTGCAACTATGAGATATCTCCACAACTGCTTACAACTGACCCAGTACTGAGTCTACTGTCCACCTGCTACTGCTGTGTACGTTATAGGCGTTGGAGTACGGCGTGTGTGTCACCCTACTCTTAGTTCTCCCGGTAAAGTCACGTAGGTAAAAAATGAAATTAATAAAAATAAAACAATAAAATCACGACGTTTCGTAGGCAACACAAGTCTCCGTCATCAGGTGGGACCGTCACAGCCAGATTTGCTGCATCAAGTGAGTGAGGGATTCAAGATGCGAGCTCTTAAATACAAGTTAAGGGGGGAGGAGAGGGGGAGGGGAGCTTATCAGAATGTGGTAGCCAATGAATGGAACGTATCACCCTGTTGGGTGGGAAAACGCGGGGTCGATCCTTCAATCAAGTCTTGAGCATATCAGCCGGGTCTCCAGCTACGATGGCCCCAGGCACACCTCGCGGTACACGGAGTAGCTGCGCCCCCTGCTGGTGAGTTTGGGGTACTGCCATCGTCCCCAACCTACTGGGGGGCGGGCGGGGTGGTTACTGGCAACATCGCTCGGGAAACTTCCGTTGGTGGCCGTCCATAAATGACGTCACGCGATTTTCGACGATTTTTGACCCCCCCCCCCCTCATCGTTACATGGCGTCACAAAAAGTCAGACCCCCCCCTCAAATATGACGTCACAAAGCTCTGCCCCCCCCTAAAATAAAACATGCTTTAAATCGCGTTAAACTATTGTCATTGTAGCGCGTATTTAATGTGCCGCTGCACTCTGATGTTGTAGGAGAAAACATTTAAAAGTCTATTTAATTAAGTAGAACGTGTTGTCTATATTTATTTAAAGTTACGCATTTTGATGTGATGTCACATTTCTCATCGTCACAAATGTCTGACTCCCCCCCAGGTGCGTGACGTCATTTATGGACGGCCCCTTGGTTGATAGGGTCAAGTAAAGAGACGTCTTCTCTGGTAACCGTGGTCTCACCCTCATCTCGTGGTCACTCGTGATGGAATCTTTCCAACGAGTGGTGGTGGTGCGTCAGCTAATGAAGGCGCAGTGCGCTCGTGAACTTGGCCTGAGTTCGGTGCAGTCATATCTTAATCGGTCCACGGATAACGTCCCACCCTCACGTTACCGACGCACACTGATCAGAGTGAAGTATGCGTCGATAACCAACATCGCGTGGGGAGGTTTTCATCTAACAGTGGATTGACCCAAGGGTCATGCATCGGGCGGGAGACGGCAGCCCCTTCTCGTCATGGCCCCGCGTGCCACGTGCCTTCGCGTTACCTTTAGCACAGCGAGTACCGACATCTGGGCGAAATGGACGTCGTTAATTCTAATCCAGATCTGAGCCCGTAGAGCTAAATATTGAAGATCGAATGGCCCTTTTAATCAAGGGCCAGAAACAGATCGGACGATGTCTTCGATTGGACCGAGTGAACACCGAAGGACTCTCAGGTCGTCAACGTGGCTTCCTGGCCACCCACAAAAAGACGGGGCTACTCGAACAATCAGTAACTCGAGGCATGGCCGTGGGCATGAGAAACGTTCCACTCGGGCCCGACCCGAAACAGCCGGGCACGTTCCATTCGGGCCCGATGGGCCAGACTTACGCTTCATGTCAAAGAACAAGACCGGACGGCTGGTTGCCGCTCATCGCTTCGCGGACAATTAACAACAAATCATTCCTAAAGAGCCAACATAGACCGTGTTCTGTCGCACGGCAGATATGGGGGATGTGTTTATACAGGAACTACTTCCTGATATGAGGGTGCTGAGTTTGGTCACGTGACCAGGAAGTACCAGGTTGAAGGTCTTTAAGCCACGAGGCCAGTAGGGGGTGTCAGCCATTACTCAGAGTTCAATCTGGAAGCACAAATAGTGTCTCAGTGAAGACAGGTGCATCTGTTCATTACAGGACTTTAAAAAGCATTGACTGTAAGTTCGTTTATGTTCTTATAATCCTGGGAATGCTGTTATAATGTTGTGATTGCTGTTATAATGCTGTAAATGCCTTTATAATGCCGTTAAATTGTTATGATGCATATGGGTCCTAGTTAACAACGAAGCCTGCCACTTGTATTATTGTGAATGTTATTTGTAGTTGGATAAATCACGTCAGACTTGTACCCATGTAACTTTATTGTGTTCTTGAGAGCAAGGATGAAGAAGTATCTCATCCACAGTTCAGTGTTATATGCAGCATTGTACATTTAGGCTGCAGTATGGTGATTACATAAAGTAACCTTATTTAACACAGTAGCTTATTCTCTTGTATAGATATTCAGTGCTATTCCAGGACCTATTGTTGAGATTCATATTATCTAAGACAATGTTATGATGCTGCAATGCTCATTCATTGTATTGATATTGCATGTATTAATAGATGCTGTATTGTGTTGTTTTTCCATAAGTTTTACCTTTTTCAAAGTCATTGAAACTCGTTGAAACTCATTGATACTCGTCGAAGCTCATTGATGTTTATTCATGCTCATTCATTAAATACGTTGGAGTCAGATGTTCACTTTGGCTCTGAAGGTTTATTGAATGCGAGGTTAACTACTCAGATAGTGGCGCAACACAGCGCACAGCAAGGCCGAGACAGACCGGAAGTCACAACACCGCGCTGGAACTCTCGGAAGGTCAACTGAAGCCAGGTTAGAAGAAATAAATCGTAGGCCAATTGAAGAATCTAAAGACAAATCCTAAAAACTTCTACTTGTGTCTTCAATTTTCATGCTCGTGAAGGAGATGTGCGGATCGGCATCTTGACGTTCCGATCGTGGTTAATGGTTCCACCGCCAGCGTCTTCGAGGAGGAATCGAGGAGGAACGCCAAAGCCAGGGGAGGTGATGCGGCGATGTTTGGGAAGTGTCCACTGATTGACCGTTTGACTTAACTTCGACTCGACTTAAACAAAACACGATTTGGATAACTTTAATGATCACGAAGAAAACAAGGTACAGCTGCTTGAGAGAGGTAGAAAATACAACGTTAAAATCTCCAATGCAGACAACAGGGGCCATCGCTAATACAGTGTGGTGGTATACCCATACACTGGCATTGAGAGCATTGAAAGTGCAAGCACTTGTTTAATGTGTGCTCATTGAGACTTGCTGCCACAGAATGAACCCGTTTCCATTTGAGAGTCGAGCTGATGGGTGAAGGGACACCGCCGTCTGGTGAAGGAGGAAAGGAAACGCAAAGGGAAGAACCCCAAGTGGAGTCTACACGCTTCAGTCGTCTTCACACAAAGTCTTAGCGCAGAGTTTAAAGGATGGAAATGCCCTCAAAGTTGGTTTTGTTGTTGTCTACAAATGCAAAGCTATTTTGTAACCCCGTCGTTGTCAAAGGATTACTAATGCTGCAGTCTTTGCAAAATACACAAGAGTTCATCTTGTTTTTTACTTGACCGCAGAACAATCTTCCTGTGCGGGAATGCACACAGTGTGTTGGGGTGAGTGCACGAAAGTGGCTTACCCTGCCACACAGTGGCAATTGCTTGCTCACACCACTGCTGGTGAGAGAGTGGCCCTTCCCCTAGAGCGAGCACGAGAGAACCTCTCCCATTGAGGGCCTCTTCCATGCTAGGTGGTGGTGGAAATTCGATAGAAGCGTCATGTAAGGTGAGCAGAGATCGCTGTGCAGATGCGACCTTTACATGGAGCAACGATCAACTGGAATCCAGATAAAAAGTAGCGTCTCATGTGTACATCCTCCTGGCGAAGTACGCGGTCAAACATTTGTAATCGTCTGAACATCAACGTAAATTATATATTGTAACAAGGGGGGGGGGGGCGAGGGTTTTTATGGATAACAATACAATTTGTGTATTTTATATATTTATTAACAACAGTACCATAATTCAATAGTCCAGCTTTCAAGCGTTACTGTTATAGATCTTTTAATGTCAACTTTGCATCCGGTGGCACGCTTTGATGACGTTGAACAGCGACCCTTTGGTAGGCTGCAGGAATCAAACTGCCGACTGCAAACTGATTAAACTGCCGGCTACAAGAATCAAACTGCCGGCTGCAAACTGATTAAACTGCCGGCTACAAGAATCAAACTGCCGACTGCAAACTGATTAAACTGCCGGCTGCAAGAATCAAACTGCCGGCTGCAAACTGACCAAACTGCCGGTTGTATGAATCAAACTGCCGCCTGCAAACTGATCAAACTGCCAGCTGCAGGAATCAAACTGCCGGCTGCAAACTGATTAAACTGCCGGCTGCAAGAATCAAACTGCCGGTTGCAAACAGACCAAACTGCCAGCTGCAGGAATCAAACTGCTGGCTGCAAACTGACCAAACTACCGGCTGCAGGAATCAAACTGCCGGCTGCAAACTGGACACATGGCACAGCGCTGTGACAACCCGGCAATCCCTAGAGACTTTTCGCCCGCATTCAAATGTTACATTTGTCACTTCATCCGGCCATAAGTTTCACGTGCAAATAACTCTTTCTCCACAGTCTAACTCTTATCCACGGTGATTTGGGGGGGGGGGGGTGATAAACATTTTGTTTCCCATTATCCGCGATTTTATTTTGCGAATTTAATCCCCGGCATCCGTGAAAAATGGCAGCTAATCGCAAACAAGATACATTTTGCCAATTAGCTCTCAACAGGAAGCCGTGCCGTAACCCATGATGGGAAAGAAACACTTGCAAACGCAGATAATAGTGAGAATATGTGCGTGCATAATTGGAGGTTATGTAGACCATGTAGGTTCCAGGGATAATGGGAGTCGGATAAGGGAAGTTCTACTGTAGTTCTTAAGTGAATGGGCCACTTGGGATGACACAGTTCACACATGTTGTGCTCTTCATATTGATGTTAAAGGTCAACTGCTCTGCAGTCCGCACTGGCAATAAAGAGCTGAAAACCTTAGCATTTCATTCACATTTTATAAATGCAGTTGCCTAATTACAGGTAATCGCTTGTTCAAAGACTGACCACCAAATGCCAAGCTTCATCAGTGTTTACACGTCTCTCCGGAGTTTACATCTGTTTATAAGTGCACAATGCGAAAATAAAAGTGATAATTGTACAGCCTTCACAGGCAACAAAACAGTGTGCAGATTACCCAGGTTATACATTTCAACATCGCAATTTATAACTCTATATATTATATAAGTAGGATTACAGGCGCTCATTCATTTGATTAGCTCGTTGCATGATATCAATTGGGACTCAGTCATCTAGTGGGAGCCCAGCTTCTTTTAAAAATGGAACACAATTCCGTCGCGTTCTCGTTGACTAATTCGGCACTTTTGGTTGTCATTATTGGCCAGCAAATATTGCCAAAGGTGTATTCGTATATATTTAAAACGAAGCTTCACTACCGCTCTATTATCGGTGGTCCTGAACGTAACTGGCCACTGTACTGAGCTTTTTCAGACACACTTCAAAGTGTATGTACGTTCAACTTCTTTCTCACTGTACGTAGCCACCCGTACTAATTGGAGGTGCGGGGAAAGCGTGCGCCTGCATATCTGACGTGCACACGTGTATACAATGATGTGTGACGATGCTTACACAGGTGCGTTCAGTGGTGTGGGGCTTAACCCATTGCGGGGGGGGGGGGGGGGGGGGGACGCGCCATAAGCCGTAACTATTTTTGCGAGCGCCACTTTTTAAACGTGTAAAATGCGCGAAGACTAGAAGAGGTACAGACAAAACGTAGAGATGTACCGAGATACGAGAAGAGATACGCAGACAAAATAGAGATGAGAGAGATTAACGAGCTGGTTTATGTTAATTAGCTCGTTACGTTTATTCGAATTTAAGATGCTATTTCGTGCATACCCCCAATGTTTTATCATTAATCCAAGGCCCCATTGAGCTGCTTTGTCCCTAAGCTTTTGCTCTGTGCCTAGCGCCACCACTGCCTTTGGTGATGCGTCTACAAGGGCGTGTACGACTGTACATTCGCATGTGCATGCAAATGTAGCATACACGCGTGTGTAAGCACGTGCGTGTGAGCAAGCGAGCGAGCGGGGGTGAATGTGTGGCTGGGCCGTGCCGGGGTGGATCACTGGCTGTAGATGGTGAGCACGTTGGTGTGGTTGCCCCTCATGATGAGCACTGGGGGCAGATCCCGGCTGAGCACCTCCAGCCAGGCCATGCCCATCGCCGACGGGCATCGTCCCTTCTGGATCACAGGCATGCTCCTGCACGGCACAAACCAACACGCGGAAACGCACGCGTGTTCAGCTACAGCGACAGCACGGATCGTACACAGCGCTACAGACTGCGGAGCACGTACGCGTAAAGCACCCGCGATGGGGATCGTGGGGGTGATTTGACCATGCTTCACCCCACCGGTCATCACGTGTTGGTGACGGCGGAGAGTGTGGATGAAGGAGCACAGAAGTACACTGCAACGTTGGACTCTGCTGCAACTGCCTTCTACTAACGAGGCCCTGCAGGAGCAGCTCCTGCTTTACGCACGGTGGTGGTCGCCCATCCAGGCGCTGTCCAGGCTCATCTCCTGCTTGGCTTCCGCGATCTCAGTGGAGATCGGGTGCACCCCCGTTATTTGTGCAGTGCCACGACGAGATCACCTGCGTATAATACAATATTCATTGCACCCAGATTCCACTGAAACTCGGGTGCCCTGAATGGTAATTGTTTGCACTGCAGGAGTTGCAGGGCCGCTGGGAACTGCCGGCTGTGCCGGGGACGATTGGGCCTATTCATCGACAAAACATTTCAAACGAAGTTGGGAGACCCCCTACAAACCATGCCCAATATAACGTGGCCCGTTGATGCCGATGACATCACAAAGCCCTGCCCACCACCTCCCGTCCAGTGGCACCCACGTGGGAGCGGAAGCACTAAATGTGTTTTTTCTCCAACTATGTTCACGCTATCCGGCTTCGTAATGATAATCACACAACCCAGCTTCAAACGTTGCGGCGAACAACGTGGATCTGTGTTTTCACGCGGTGCGTTATCGCGAGACGTCGGAGCGCCCGGGAGCGTGTGAGCGATCGGGGGTGTACGTACACGACGATGAGCGCGGCGTCCTTGGAGTGCTCGTGCATGAGCTCGTTCAGCTTCAGCTGCCGGTTGGTCTGGAAGAGGGGGACCGAGAGAACACGTGAGCTTGGGGCGCGGCCGCTAGGAGGCGCCGCCTAGGGCCCACGCGGTGCCCCCTGATGCTGGCACCGCGTGGCCTCCTGACGGCATGATTGGCCATGTTTGTTGTGAATGTTTCTCGACTGTTTACATTTGATCGCATCCTGCGTACCTTTTTCAATTTCCTCTACTTGCCAGTTGTTTTAATGAAATTCACATTGCGAAAGAGGCAATGATGATATATCCGTCTCAATGGGTTTATTACGTATCCCGATTAAATAAAGGATGCATACAAATAGATTAAGCTAATTCCTCCATAGCCAGACATGATCCATCAACTGGTGGATGGAGCCACCCTCTCCCCAAACTATCACCATCTCTCTCTGTCATGCAATGCAACAATCCATCTGGCCCCTGCGCACGAGCTGATTTCATTGCGCCATCTCCGCAGAGGACGTCCGAAGAAATTCCCACCCAAAATGTAATAACACGGTTAACCGACACCCATTTACACACACGAGGGAGCTCAAACGGTAACTTTCACAATCTTATCAAACACCCCCGCCCCCGCCCTGCTTCCTCCCCGATTAAAAAAAAATGGTCAGGACTTTCGGTCGAATGTGTGTTGTTTTGCGAACGGTTGCCGCTGACCTTCTCGCGCAAGGTGAGAATCTCGTGGTCGGAAATCTTCCAGGGGCAATCCTTGCGCAGTTGCTCCACCTCGGCGGGGTCTTTGAATCCGTCGTTGAGCCGGTACGGCATGATGAGGTCCTCAAAGTACTTCATCCTTGTGGGCCGCCGGAGCAGTTGGGGGAGGGTACACGAGTTATTGTGACGGTTACAAGAGTTATTAGTGAGTTATCGTGACGGTTATTCCGGCTATACCACAAACGATGTCTACTCGTCGCGCGCGAGGGGTTTTCTCCGGGCGCTCCGGTTTCAACCTGCACGTAGCGTAGGGATGCTCGCTGATTGGCTGGAACAAGGCCGTAGTCATGGAGTCAACATTGGGGGTCACCAAATCTTCCAGGGGGTCTGGGGTCCCCCCCCCCAGAAAAAAAATCTAAATTTAAAAATTCACGAACACATACTGTAGGATGGACTTTTTACTTATTCTTTACAATAATGTCTAATAGTGTATTGTGTTCCATTGCTCTGTTTTTTATTTTTTTAAATCCTTAATATTAAGTTCGCGTGCTTGCTTGCTTGCTTAGGACCGTGCAAATCTTTCGGTCGTTTTTTAACCCACTTCCCGTGATCCAATCGAGCTGACATTTCCCACACAGACTCGTTGTGCCAGACAATTATTGTTCGTGAAAAAAAATTCCCAAAATTTTACACTTTTTAGGCAAAAAAAATGTATTTTACATATATTCAAATAGAACTAATTCATGGCTTTGGCTGAACGTCAGAGTGTAAGAGCCAAGAGCGTAACTCCTCCACAGGCCGTGGCGGAGTAGCGCAGTTGGTAGCGGGATCGATCCCCGCGTCCTCCACAGGCGAATATATTTTTTAATCCTTTATATTAAGTTCACTGCCACGCATATAAAGGATTTATAGTGAAAAACTTTGTTTTTACGGGTTATACTTATTACCTTTTCTTGTTTCATTGTATGTAATGGCAGAGATTAGAGATTAATAAAGTACAACCATAACCACAATCACATAAACACAAATCTATTTTATAGCAATATTTTTGGGGGGGACATTTTGAGCATATTTGATTATTGGGGGGGATGTGTCCCCTCCAATATATTTTCTAACTACGGCCTTGGGCTGGAAGCACGCTCACACGTCGGGGGACGCGTCTCTCACTTGTCGGCACGTGGCTTCTTGTTGACGTCCGTCAGGATGATGACGTCGTCCACGTTCAGGCGGAAGCGGGCGATGAGCCGCGACATGCTGGGGACATGGAGAGAGGGGGGCAGCGCATCATCGCTCCGTCACTCTCGCCACCACATTTTACTCCTGCACTGTACTTGGCGGTTTAAGATAGAGGCGCGGTCCTGAAAATTGCTCACTCGTGCCACTGCTGGCAGAAGGGCTTCTGCAAGCGGGATGCTCTGGATAATGCCGTGACCTGGTGACATTGTGACCTGGTGACATGGTGACCTGGTGACCTGGTGATATGGTAACCCGTACGATACCCACAGGGCAGGCCACGTGGGTCGGCATCACAGTCCAGAATTGACCAAATTTGAAAAACGACACCACAAATTACTCGATTGGGAAAACAAAATAGCAGCGTGGCCCCCTACTGGCACTCACAGGGAGGTGCTTCATTCATCACCTCATGCCGCACAGGGACTGCTGACATGGGTGGGAGTGCCCGAGGCTTAAGCTACAGTAGGGCATCAAACCGTCGAGTTGGGATGTGATGCAAGGTATGCGGGGGCATTTGAACCGAGCACCGTATAAATTGAAATCGTGGCCCTTCGGGATGTGAGCCGTGAGTGTCTGAGCACGGGTGGAGGAGCCTTACTTCTGCTTGTCCTCCTCCAGCCGGTCCAGCTTCCCTGCCATGAAGACGCGCATCTTGCATTCGCCCCATCGGTTCTTCTTGCTCAGCAGGTAGGGGATGAGCAGAGTCATGCCTGTGGGAGAGCAACGCGAGAGGCGGCAGGAACATTTAAAAATGGAAAACCTAAATGTCATCGACGTCATCACAATCAGCTATGGTCAATCCACAGCTGGATGAAGGCCTCTCCTAGCCGCCACCACCTCTCACAATTCATGCAATGTAATAACAAGTAGACGCTAGCATTAATACCGTCACAAGTCCAAACTGTATGAATATTGTATAGATTAACAAATATGGAAACGAGATTAAATTGACAGAATTATCAATACCCCCTTCCCGCCGGTTCAAGTTTGCAAGCATGAAAATCCACAGCAGCAACCATCGGCCCTGACAGTAAAACACTGAGATTCCGTGAGGCTTTCCTGGTCTACAAACGAGCGTGGTAAAAAACAAACACGAGAGACGTTACTATCCAACACTACGTAGAACACCCATTCACGCGCGTGTCGTTACTGCGCGGACAAAGAGACGAACCGCCGTCGTCGAAGAGCCAGTAGATGTCGATGGTCCTCTTGCCCTGGCTGAACTGGAACACGGTGCTGATCTGGGGCATCGCCTCTGGCGCGCCGTTCTTGTCTGCAGACCGGACGAGAAAGATGAGCCGAGAGAGAATTTCACAACCACGGTCGACCTTTTTTTTCCGCAAAGGTAAACACAGACGTGAAGACGGTCGCCGCGTCGCACGCTTGCGGGTGCGCTTCGGCGGCCGTCTGGAACACTCCTTCCGATATTAGGAAGCCACTGGAGGGATGCACCTTTAAATCATCGTCTAGATTGAAAACCAATTTATAAAGAACTGCTTTTTTGTGTTTAGTTTGTTCTTTCCTCGCAGCTCCAATTAGCACGGTTGGCTACGTACGGTGCGAAAGAAGTTCAACATGCATACCTACATACATTGCATTGCAAGGGGCAAGATTACGGATTGGTGAAAAGGGAGGTGGGGGGGGGGGGGGTGCCCTAGGACCAGTTCAGGTATCCCAGCTCAGTGGTGTCGGTCACGGCTGGCATTCCAATAAGTCTCGTGGCCAGGTTGACAGCGATTTGTTTGTGAAAACATTAAGGAGTGAAGTCGCAGCAGCGCTCGGTGGCATGGACCGGCGCCACCGAAGGCCCCTCGACTAGCCCTGGGGTGACGCCCCAACAGAGTGGCGACTGCAACCCTGGGGAGGGTTCGTTACCTTCGGTCTGATCCACGTCCATGCTCAAGCTGGAACACAAAATGGGAACAGAAAGGAAAATGTCATTAATTGCTGTTCACAGTGCGACACTTGCCCATGACAACGCCGCAGCACTTCCCACCAAATAGCGGCGACTCGCGATGTCTGCGTGTGAGTGACGCTGCGGTGTTGGTGAGGTTAGCAACAAGCTGCATATTTAGTTATATAAATTCCTTCAGAAAATTGTCACGTATAATGTGTGCCGAACAACCGTTATGTCGCGCCACGGCTGGATGAGGGCCTACCCAAGCTGTGCAAGGTTGGGGCAATATTTGATCATACTTCACCGTGCTGGTCGGTGCGGATTGATAGAAGTATATACTTTCTGCACTACCCTCTGCTCTCCGCTCAGTAGCCCCGCCGCCTATAACAACTGTTAGACATGTTGGTGACCGATCCAAGCGCTATCCAGCCTCAACTCCGCTTCGGTTGAGAAACTGCGTTCGCTTTGGAGTACATGGCCTATGAGTGTCGAAACAAACCAGCAGCTCTTTATCCTGTAGGCTGTGTCTACATCCGTACCGCCAGTTTGGTGCCGTCACGCAGTACTTACGCTGATTTCGCGACAAGTCCGGACACCTTCCCAACGCCGCCGCCGCTGCCATCGAACTGGAAAGCCATGTTGACTGCAGGGGGCAGCGGACACACGGCGTGCGGTGTGAATGTTTGAGCAAGGGGAAAAACGTGCTCGGTGCTTAACCCCACATTTGGATTTTGGGTGCGAACAGCATGCGCGTGCAGGTTACAGCTCCTTCCCGTCAAAATATCCGGTGGATGAGGGCCTCTCCGTGAAGGTCGCTTGATTTATGAAGTGCAAGTTGGGTTTCTTTCCAGATGCTATTTTGGCATGGACCGGTGTCTCCATCGCAGGCGCCGGACTCAAGATCAAACAATTGCGTGAGCGATTCCTGATCGGTGTTCAGCTCAGCCCATCGTTACTCAAGAATTGACGAAGTGAGTGAGTGCCAGCCTTGTTGCAAGTTTGCAATGGTCGTCCCACAGACTCCTTTCATTATTACAGGCAGTCCTCGGCTTATGAACACAATTCGTTCCTGAGACCCGTTCGTAATTGGAATGGTGCGTAAGTCAGAACACGTTAACTCACTGTAAATGCCAATACCGTCAGTGTTATAAAATGTGTTACGGTTCAACAAAAAGAGGAAGCATCGTTAAACTCATAAATAAGAAATGTTGTGAATTTGCATGTGGCACTATAATACATACTCTACAGTAAATAACACGTAAAATAAAGTAACACAAATATAAAAATATAAAATCTGTTTTATTTTCATTTACCTGGAGTCCTGATGCTGGCTTGCTTGTCAGAAGG
The DNA here is from genome assembly GCF_015708825.2 of Lethenteron reissneri. NCBI lineage: Eukaryota > Metazoa > Chordata > Hyperoartia > Petromyzontiformes > Petromyzontidae > Lethenteron > Lethenteron reissneri. The sequence continues at coordinate 8,622,111 of NC_083787.1, forward strand.
GGCGCAATGAGTAACCACAATTGCACGCACACACACAGACAGACACACACAGACACACACACTAACTACAACGATCCCCCTTGTCGTCTTCACAGGCTGTTAGGGCAAGTGCTGTTAGCAAGCAGCACCTATATGAAGGCCTGCACGGCACACGAGGGGGTGGGTGGCCAGCACCACGCCCAGCAGCCTTTGTCTCCCCAGTGACGATGTTTACACACCGCACCAGGTACTCATTTGAGGCTGAGTCAACCTAGGGGAGGCCCAGGATACGTTCAGATAATCGTCACTGGTTTGGTCGTGAGTAGCAATTTAACTCGAGATGCCAGGTTGGTTGCACGGTGCGCTTACCATTGCACTACCGCTCCCCACACACTTTCACACACGCACACGCACGTACACACAAACGCTCACTCCCAGCACAAGGCTGACTCATTACATCTCGCGGAGGATCGCTCCCACTGAACAAAATAGTTCCGCGTTTCAATTCAGGTGTTTGGAAGTCGGGTGGTCGTAAGTCGGGTGTTCGTAAGTCAGGTGTTCGTAAGTCGAGGACTGCCTGTAATGTGACGCTTCTACCACTTCTCAAGTTCTGAAAGTGTAAATTAGCACCCACCCCCACACTTGATTGAGCAGGGAGTTGGGGGTTGCCACCTCTGAGGTACAAAAAACGAGGACACATCGTGGGAAGGTGAATATCTCTCGCAGCACCGCAATAGGGGAGAACGATACGTGAAGCTCCATGCTCCGTCGAGATATCTCACCTTGAACTTCGGGCATATTCTTGATGTCAAGGCCCTCTTTCACGCGCAGGATGGCCAGTGCCATGCTGTAGTCGAACACGTTGCTGCGAAAAAGCAAGGAGAATTGCAAAACCCGTCCCGCAAACGTTTCACGTGCGCACTTAAAAACTCTGCCACCAAATTGCACTCAATGCACACCTGTGGTATCTTTTCACACAGAAGGTACGAGCTTAAAGTCAGACAATCTCGTTCTGTGCGCGGCTACAGCTTACGAATTCCATCCAGATCCTGGTTGCACGTAACTTCCCACCGCCCCAAACGTACACATGGGTGGTTGGGTGAGTGGGGTGGGTGAGTGCAGCTACATCATTTACAACTAAATATCTAGTAGTTGGCTCATCATAGGCTGTGCAACAATAGAAGAATACCACTCTGGACATCTTGTGTCGTAGCCACTAGCCCGCTACAGCAAGGTTATAAAAGTAAAAAGTTAATTCAGAAGTGTTTTTTTTTTATCCGAACTAAGCAGCATGTACGTTGCTTAAAGCGCAACTCTTTATGAATGTACAATCCTTCCCGTGACGCACTATCAGAGGTAACCGCGCGCTGGCGAGGGGTGGGAAGTGGCACTCACTGGATGATCTGCACGTAGTCGTGCACGGTGGCGGGGTCCTCTCCGAGCCACGAGTTCATGAAGCCGAGGAAGACCAAGTTGGGACGCAGCTTGCCAAGCCCCGTGCTCTGTGGGGGGGGGGGGGGGGGGGAGGCATCGTCGATGCGCCCGTTAGACCTCGGGTTGGCGCGACGCGGTTGCCGCCAACCCGAGGTCTACGCACGCACGGCGGACTTCACGCAAGCTAAACGGGAAGTTGTTTGCGGCACCGCACCGCTCGAAGAATCTTTGCAGAGATCCTCCACCATTCCGCATGGCCTCAATGTGCACCTAGCCTGGCACAAACACCGTGATCACACCAGCACCACCCAAAGGCTGGTATGTGTGTGTATTAGGAATGGGAGCAGTAGTGTAGAGATGAAGCAGCAAGCTGGAACAAGAATGTGTTCCCTGGCCTTCGTACGTGAGTGGTGCCCGACATGTGACCATGTCCTGGACCAGTCGTAAGTGCCTTGTAAAAAGTATTTGCATTAAAATGTGACTCAAACTCACGTGTATATTCTTTGGGTCTTTCAGTAAAGTCACGTAGATAGGTTCAAAGAAAATAACAAACACTACGACGTTTTGATCGCAACACAAGCGGTCGTCATCAGGTGGAGAAGAAAGAGTGTATGATTATTAATTTATATAAAAAATGTTTTTCTCAGAGCTGCAATATGCCAAATTGAGTAAAATGTCACTTGGCTGAAGCCATAACTTGGCTGAACTTGAGAACTTGGTATAGTCGCAGGCACCATCCTGGGTTCGAACCCAAGCCCTCAGTGGTGCCAGTGCAGGTCTCTGACACCGTCTTACCCCCCCTGGTCGATATGGCTGCTACTCCAGGGCAGCTGCTCTGATCTCCTGATCAACAGGGAACGTTGGGCCAAAACATCTGGGAATGTACTTAATATTCTTAGTTCTTTCGGTAAAGTCACGTAGAAGGGAGATAATAAAATAATATAAATATAAAACAATATAAATTATCACGACGTTTCGACTGCAACACAAGCAATCATCATCAGGTGTGAAATCCACAGCAAGAAAATTTTTAAAAAGTGGCGGTTTTTCCTAACGTCAGCACCACAGACAGTGATTTGGCAGTTTGCCAGATGGACTATGGACGAATTCATCTGGCAATTTGCCAGATGGACGATGGATGAGTTAGGAAAAACCGCCACTTTTTTCAAATTTTCTTTCCGTGGATTTCACACCTGATGATGATTGCTTGTGTTGCAGTCGAAACGTCGTGAGAATTTGTATTGTTTTATATTTATATTATTTTATTATCTCCCTTTTACGTGACTTTACCGAAAGAACCAAGAATATGAATCCCTGCAGTCACGAAAGCTTTAAATCAAAATTGAATGTACTTCATCTTAACTTATGAGTGACTAACCTGGGGCCAGAGTACACAATAATCCCTTACAATGCTGTCGTTAGTTTAGCAGCCTACGATCCTAAATTCAGCGAGAGAGAAAATGCGTCGTAAGCCAAAGTAAAAACGAGTGCCGTAGTGAGAAGATCCCTCGAGCTGTCTAAAAAGCCGTTGCGCTAGGGATTGCGTCGTCACTTCCACATTCCACGCCAACGGCTTCTGCCAGGAAGACAACCAAGTGCAGGCGGTCTCCGGATTATGATGGCCCGGTTTACGACGGAGATTCCCGGAACGCATTGCATCGTAAAAAAGCGGGGACCGCCTGTACCTATGCAACACGGCCAACCATGGTTGGCCGTCATCCCCTGTTGCGCTCCAGCCGGGCCATGGCGAAACTAAAGCCTGAGCCCTCGTTACCTGGAGCAGCGCAGAGGCGCCCTCGTTCAGGCTGTTGCTCACGATCGCCGTGTAGAAGGAGTTGATGTTCCGGTGCCGCAGCCACTTGCCGTGCTCTGTCTGCCGCAAGTCACAGATCTGGTTCTTGTTGGGGCCCGCCTGCCGGGGAGGTGGTGGGGGGGGAGGTTCGAGAAAAACGCCGCTTCCACTCACTCCTTCGTGTCGAACACTTCGTGAGAATGAGCGTCGTGAAACATTTCCTTCGTAATAATAAAAACGATTAGTTTAACTTGTAACGCGCCGTGGCATGGTGTTTGCTCGCTCTAGTAGTGAATGACTCAGAGGCGTGCGGAACCACAGACAAGCAGGAAGGCAGCCATGTGGTGAGCCGGTGCCAACAGTTTCCGAAGCTCTGCGATTCTCTATTATATTAAGGTGATGTCGGCCAATTCATGAGTGCTTATATGTGGGAGGAAAATCGGAGCACCTGGAGAAATCCCGTACAGACAAAACAGGTGGATTCCACGTTTTTTCTGTACGACATCCTCATGGCTTCCACAACATCCACAAACAGTGGTGCGATCCACCAACCCTCACCTCCACCGTGCTTAATTACAGCCCACGCGCGGAGCCACCACCGCCTTCTATACCGAGCACGAATAAACCGTTAATTTGAAACCGTGACCTTTAAGCTCAGTTACATTTTACAAGAGAACAAACCACGTGACCGCACTGACGACAAATCTGGTTGCATCGTCGCGTACATTGCAACGTTGCTTTGAACATGCGGCCCTCCCCCCGTTGCGCACGTACGTACCACGACGACGTTGCCGCAGACCATGAGGCTGACGCCCTTGGTGAAGGTGCCCACGAAGTCGACCAGCGCCGGCCGCAGGTGCGGAGGCCCCGTGAGCACCAGGCAGTTGGGCCTGCAGGAAGCGGTTGGGTCACAGGGCTCGTCAGAAGAGTCGACGCGAGCTCTCCGCGTGCAGCGTCCGTCGCTGCGACCTTTGAGATTTTTTTGCACGGCTCTCTCCCTCCGACGCGTGTTCACGCTGCGTACTTTCGGCGCGACGCGGGCGCTTTGCTCTGCGTGCTGGCATGGATAGAAGCTCACCGGGGTTCGTGGAGTGAAACGTCAGACGTCGTGCCCAATGACACACGACGCGGCTCGACCGCAACATGCGCGTGGAGTTATCTACGGATTTCGCAAACCGTGACTTTGGCCACCCCGATTTAATACCGCAGGTGTCTGAGCCAAAGAGTGTGCCGTCCACTCCACAGCATGGTGGACTACGAAGATCCCGTGACGTTATCGGGAAAGGAGTGGGCCACGTGTCCCGGGATCACGGTCTGTATTTGCCAAATTTCAAAGTTACTCGCAAATGACTGAATACGGCAACATTGATTCTCCTCTCTCCCAACCCCCCGGTGTAAAACTACTGCAGACGGTACTCGACTTTGAGCGACAGTGACTTCGCGATAGCCTTGCTGCTGTAACAATGGCACCAATACCAAACAACACACGGATGACTTTATAACGAGAACCCAGTGTCCGCGCTTCGTGATTCAAGCTGCCCAACTGCCAGCACTGTAGTCTCGGCCTGGCGTGATGTGATAACAACTCTACCTGAAAACCTTGATGTGCTCCTTGACGTTGTCCAAGTTCAGTGTTGTGGCTAGAGCGGTCTGGAAGCCCATCGCCTGCACTGATGAACCCCAGTTGACCTCTGCGTGAGAAATAAACACATTACATTTTTTGTCTTGGCAAACAGATCTTTTATTTTAAACAAGCCTGACTCTCCTGATGAGACCAAGAAGATCGAAACTAATCCAGCTTTTGCTTGCTTTAACCAAATGCTGCTGGATTACATTGGTCTGGAAAGCCAAATTGGCCGAAGGAATAATACATAATTCTATTGGGAGATGCGGAATGGACTTCTACTTGTGGTTTGTTTTCCTCCTTAGGAAGGACAGTGTATAATTTAGTAATAAACAAACTGGGTTTAACAGGATGTGTTCACATGTTTAGTTTATGAGGAAAATGCATAAGTTGGTAAGGGGCGATGAGTTCCAACGTGCCTGGCTTCTTGTACATGCAGTAGAAGTAGAGCACGACCCAGATTCCCAGCGAGAGGACGGCTCCCCACCACAGGATCAGGAACATGATGACAATGTCAAACACCATGGTGATGATGGCGATCGCCGGGTGGAAGTACTTGAAGTCTGGCCGCCAGCCTGCGTGCACAAAAGAAAGACGTGTACACCTCGTGCCACGGCGGCTCTGTAAACCTAACGACATTTCTAAAGAGAGGTTCCATTTAAATTTTTTTATGTAAAATTAAACTCTGCACACCATCGTCATTGTTTCTACGGCAGTGGTCGCGATGTGTCGCCAAGTGGATGGGCCCCCCGCTCACCTGGAGCCTTCACCACACTGGAGTGGAAGACGCTGAAGTTGAGGATGACGTAGGTGTTCAGGAAGCAGCAGGCCGTGATAGGCGAGATCAGGTTCAGGTCAGCTGTAACACAATGTTTTTTTTTTGTTAGAACGACGTCTGCTCACCCATCCCATTTAAAACCGGCGGCCTCCGTAAGCCCTCACCGCACACCGCTGTAGTCGACACGCATCCCACACCTCCGATTAGCACGCTGGGCTACGTACGGTGCGAAAGAAGTTCAACATAATGCATAAATGCAACACCTGCTCGACGAAACACACTCTACGCCAAGATTGATTCGTTGACGGGCAGCCGGCGTGAAAACACCGGGCCCAAGAAGGCTTTTAGAGTGACGCGCCAAGAGATATGGCTCGCCAAGGCATGAAGGGATGGAGCTTCGTAGTAAGATGGGAGATGAGCAAGAGATAGAGGTGCGAGTGCTCTGGACAAGGAATTCATATTGGTGAGATCAAAGCGAGACAGGAGAGTGAAGAGACCTGGAGACAAGATATCGAGATTACTGGTCACGTGTGCAAATGCGATGATGTCATGATCCCATGTGATGTCAAAACTTTGTGGGGTAGCCATCAGTTTGTGCCATAGGGATGTGGAAATTCCACAACGGGCTCAGGGTTGTAAATATGAGATGAGTACCGCCTCAATGCTGATTTGAGCAGCAGGAAATCAACTTTGACTCTCTTGTTCCAACTTCTAGTTACAATTATTATTCCCATCTATTACTTTGCTTATTTGTATAAAAAAAAACAATATTCCACAAAAGCACTCTATGCGTGACTGTGGGTCTCTCCGCGAGTCTGAAGCAATCTGGGTAAATTCTTCACCTGGGCAGGCACCGGCCTGCCTCGATGTTGTTTCTGTAAGGTCGGCAAGTTTGACAAAGTACCAGATTAAAAAATACACGTGGATGTGAGGGGAACACGCGAAGCAGACCTACCAATGCAAATGAAGCAAATTCCAATGGTGTAGGCCAGCAGGTACCCAAAAATGGGCTCTTGGTTCCTGCCATAGCCCTTGCCAAAGATCGTGATTCCAGGGTAAATGTTATCCCTGGCCACTCCCTGAAAGAAGCACAACACAGTTCAGCAACAAAAACAAACCGACAGAGTCCAACAGGAGCCTGCAAGTAGACCAGTGGACCGCACCGTTATCGCGTAGCACAACGTGTACACGTGCGGCCCTGTTGTCAATCCACTGCTGGATGAGGGCCTCCCCGCATCGTTGCAAGTGGTGGAGGTTTTTTGTATCATACTTCACCACGCTGGTCATTGTGGGTTGGTAAAGGTGCGGACCATAGATGTGGGAGCGTGGTACAGTACAACAGTGAATTTTGAAAATCATCTGGAATGCGCCTTGCAGCGGCCTGCAACTATGATTGCCATGTCATGGAATATGATGGGAAGCTAAAATAATTTCTCACAAGACCAGAAGAGAAGAAGAACGACGTGCACATGCGTTGTCTAGAGTGGCGTAGTAATGCACAGCTGACCAATACCGGGACTTTTAATGTCGCGGGAAGACTGGCGGATTTATCAAGACAGCAGCCAGATCAACAAGAGGACGATCCTGGGAAAACCAGGACAAGGTGGCAACCCAACCTGCAACGCCTATGCCATGCACGGCGGTCACACGTCCAAGCGCTGCGCTGGTTCTCCCCCTTGTTTCGCTTCCGAGATGTGACAAGATCGGGCATGACCCGTGTGATTTGGTCACAGGAAGCGCGTAACGCCAACGGAGCAAATCCGGCAACAGACCGCCGTCGCCAAACGTTCTCCTCACCTGGAAGCACTTGGGCGCGCTGATGAGAGAGGCCAGAGCGGAGGAGAGGCCGGCTCCGAAGATGCCGGCGTAGACGAGGGGGGCCCACGCAGACACCATCGCCATGACCTAGACACCACGGGTACGGGCACAGCGCTTAGCGACGCGCATCGTCATCACATCGTAAATTTTAACCACTTTTGCCACAAGCGGTATGGTAGAACTCCTCTTATCGGCAGCGGCGTGGAGGGTGGCCGACGTGCGTCCTATCATCCTGTGGCGTTCCAAAGCTTTGGGAGCTGCACCGGCAAAAGCCCGATCACCCCAGGAACAGAGCCTTGGCCTCGGAGTACTGAAAAGAAGGTGATCCTAAGATCTCAGGGAGATCGTTGGAGTATAAAAGTGGATCATTTCCTGAAAATATTGTGGGGCTAACCCACTGAAAGCCTCGTAGGTCAGCAGCCGGATCTTACATTGCAGGCAAAAGACTCTTGTTAGTTGAGTAACAATTCGGCTCGGTAAACTCAACTTACAAAAGAGATAACTCAAATCCCCATTGGGAGTGGACTCAATCCATCATTCCTCTGAGATCAATAAAATTACGACCACTTTTGCGAGAAGTCAAGAGTGATTTGTCCCTATGAAGAGACTGGCTCATAGTATGCCCATATGTAATTTACATCAATAGCTCAGGCCTGTAGAGCACTGCTCCATTTTCAGGACCAAATTGACGACCGTCCCTTGCCAGTTTTACCACCACCCTAACCTAATGGCCAAACTCCCTGTTCTTATTCACCTTGGTTAGTTCAGTTCTGGTTTTTAAATGGGATATATACCAACAGTAGGCTCAATCAAAACCAGCAGCAACGCATACAATGACATTTACGGCTTCAATCACCAAAGTTACGTATATTATTATTTATCGTGGCGGTGGTTGGTGTGTGTTGCGTCTCAAGCATCACTGAACGGGTCCCTTAAAATCTGAGGCACTGGGGCTACAGCCACAAAAGCGGCTGCTGCGCCCAGTTAAACCCCGGCCCCTGCCCATGCTCATTGCAAGACGGAGGAAAGGCCGGCAAAGCACCGGCTCGAGGCCAGGGACGGCTCTTTCACGCACCTGGTACTGGTTGATGAAGCCGTAGCTGCAGGGACTGAAGCCAGGAGCGATGCTCGTAGTCACGTTGCAAGCGCCAAAGTTCCAGCCGAGATCGCACCCCGTCTTGGTGAAGGTGCACACGCGCGCGGCCGCCACGGTGGAGTTGGCGATCGCCATGGTGGTGTTGGCGGTCGCCATGGTGGAGTCGATCGTGCTGCTCAGCATGGTGGAGTTGATCGTGCTGCTCAGCACGGTGGAGAGGATGCTGGGCATGGCGGTGCTCGTGATGTTCGTGTTGTTTATCAGGGGCGCTATGTATGTCAGGGAGTCGGAGAGGTTGCCCGTGGCGTCTCGCAGCACGACGGAGCCTGGTGTGGAGGGGTGGGGTGAGAGAACAACGCACGCGGGTCACGCATGCTCTACATCTCACGTTCTAACCTTCTTTTTCCTTCCACAGCGCAGTGGGGACCGGCAGCTGCGCCAGGGCCACAGTGCAACGCGCTGGGCCCGACGCAGCTTGCGAGACGGACGATGGCCGCGATGGCCGTGTCCTCATGGCGCGCTGACAAAGAGTCGTTAGTCCCACCCTTCGGCGCTTGCTTGGCCCCGAGCACAGGTCCGAGATGCGAGACCGGCAAATATCACCGTTTGGTTGCGTGCTCGATGAGGCAAAGAGCCGGCAGAGCACGACTCCTGTAACTGTGAGGGCCCCGTGCTGGCGTAGCTCGGATGTGCCGGTGGAAAGGGGGGGTTATCGATCATTGCGCTATCGCTAAGCAGGGGCGGTGAACGCGAGCAGATAAAGAATTACAGCGACACCAGTTTATCGCGAAATTGCAGTTGAAAGAAAATGACGAAGTTGAGTAAACATTGAGTCTGCAGGATGTGTGTTGATCCAAAAAAATGCATTTAAGATGAGATTATACTAAACACAACATGAAAGGCACGCTATCCATTTATAGAATTACACGTTATGCATCGGTTATATATGCAGAGAATGACTCACCGATGGTGGTGGAAATCATGACGTAGGACAATCCTGTGACGGCAATGCCCAGAAAGGTCCCCTTGGGAATAGCTGTGGCTGGTTCCTAAGGCGGAGAGCAATCGGAGAAATGTCCACGAGGAACGGTGACTTTTTACTCGACGAAGAAACACCACAACGGAAGCCGTTGTGCGACGCTCACTTAGCAGCGGTGCACAAAGCAGGATCACAATATGTATTTATATTGGAGCAGTCCGATGAGCTATGAAGCTATTTTTTCACAGAGGTAAAGTAATAGCTCAACTCACAAACAAAACTCAACGGAATGGTCAACGACTCTGCTGCAGTCGCCGACGGTTGGGGACGTGCCGCCATCTTGTCCCGACTCGCCGTTGAGACCCGCCAGCAAGCATTCGCTTAGGCAAAGCCGACCGTCAACTGGTTCCAACTTTCTGGGTGTCATCAGCAGATTTTGTCATAAATGCCCCTGGTTTATTGGCAAGCGCCCTCTCTCAACACTGCCTCTGCTTTCCTTTCGTCCTTGCATTAAAAGAACAAAGGCCATTGCTTAGTGTCCGAGAGGGAAAACGTTGACAGCTGGCCCACGAAAGCCCAGAAAGCAAGCGGGCCGCACCTTTGCATCTCCGTTCTTATGTCAGTGTGACGCGGCACTCAACTTGTCATTTCATGAGGTTTGCCAGAGGTACAAACGAGAAATACTGGGACATCGCAGGAGAATATCTCACAGATAACGAAAGAGGGGAGAACGACACGTTCATTGGCCCGAGTAGAGTATTATTGTCATTGTTGTTGTTAGACAATTGACAAAAAGCAGAACTTGTAATGTCCTGGGTTTACATACGGGCAGGCCCGTCCATAGGGGGGATGCGGGGCCCAGGGTGAAACCCACCGTGCCCCCCCCCAACATTTGCATCTGACACCGTGACGTCGAAGCATGGGGCCCCCTAAAGCACGGGGCACGGGGCAATCGCGGTGAATCTCCATGTATCCAAGGGACGGCTCTTCATGCAGTTTTCCCAAGATGACTGCATCAAAAATTAGACGTCCCGGGGAACAACCAACACTGGGACCGATGGCAACCCTGGTGCCTATGTAGTGCCGTAGATGGGCCACACTTACCGGCAGTGGTGGACAGGACCCATCTGCAGGGGTACCTCGGACCCCCAGGGGAGGGGCCACTGTGCAAGCCCAAGAGGGGGGGGGGCTGCTGGGGGCTCAGGATCCTAGGAAGCTGAGCCCCTTGGCGCCACCAACGGGAGGCTGCGGGGGATCTACAATCCCACGCAACCCCACCCCTCGATGGGCAAGGGGGATAAAAGGGCCGCTCCCCAGCCGATCGGGACCAGTCGCAGACGAAGTACGAAGACCAGCCAGCGTAGGACCCTGGACCTCCTCGCCCCGCTTGTCCTTGTAAGGGCCGGGACGCTGCCTGGGCCAGTAGTGGGATTCTGGGACTCCCGGCTCTACTCCCTTGTAAGGGCGAGGTCTGAGGAAGCCAGAGTCTAGAACCGCACCTTGGCTGGGTCGGGTCAGGTAGCCTCCCCTAGGGTAATTGTAGCCGGAGGACCCGAGAGCGTAGCCAGTGTCAGGCAAGCTAGAAGTAGGCTGTGTCCCTAGGCTGCAACAGTGTATCAGGACTGTTGGAGTGGTGTATTGTAATAAAGAAGTTGCATCTACAAAGTGTCTCCGGAACCCATTACACCTACGTGGCATTGTGTGGAAGATTAAGTAAAAGTTGACGGGCATGAACGGCTTTCCCTCTACCTTCAGGTCTCCACAAATGTTGGCGCCAGTGAGGATGGCCGTCACGGAGGGCAGGAAGATGCCCAGCAGCCTGAAGAAGTCGTACGGCCCGCGGAAAGACGGGGTGAAGTTGTCGTTAAAGATTTTTGCTGTAAAAAAAAAAGGAAACGCAGATCGGTGGCGTGAGTGTAAAAAGTATAAGGGGTCGGCCATAAATTACATCACGCGATTTTGGACGATTTTTACCCCCCCCCCCCTCCCTCGTCACACAGCGTCACAAAAAGTCAGACCCCCCCCCTCAAATATGACGTCACAAAGCTCTGCCCCCCCCCCCCCTCAAAACCATATTTTCCATTTAAATAATTAAATATGCTTCAAATCACTTTAAACTATTGTCATTGTAGTGCGTATTTAATGTGGTGCTGCACTCTGATGTTGTAGGAGTGTTGTTATAACAATTAGTGTTGTTATAACAATTCTATATTTATTTAAAGTTGCGCATTTTGATGTGACGTCACATTTCTCAACCCCCCCCCCCCTCGTTACACATCATCACAAATGTCTGCCCCTCCCCTAGGTGCGTGACGTCATTTATGGACGGCCCCTAAGGCGTGCAACAAAAAACCCATCGTCGCTTGCGAAGCAGAGGGCATTATCATCACTATCATCATCATCATCATCACTATCATCACTATCATCACTATCATCATCATCACTATCATCACTATCATCATCACTATCATCACTATCATCATCACTATCATCACTATCATCATCATCACTATCATCACTATCATCACTATCATCATCATCACTATCATCACTATCATCATCATCACTATCATCACTATCATCATCACTATCATCACTATCATCATCACTATCATCACTATCATCACTATCATCATCATCACTATCATCACTATCATCACTATCATCATCATCACTATCATCACTATCATCATCATCACTATCATCACTATCATCATCACTATCATCACTATCATCATCACTATCATCATCATCACTACCATCACTATCATCATCATCACTATCATCACTATCATCATCATCATCATCACTACCATCACTATCATCATCATCACTATCATCACTATCATCATCACTATCATCATCACTATCATCACTATCATCATCACTATCATCACTATCATCACTATCATCATCATCACTATCATCACTATCATCATCACTATCATCACTATCATCATCATCACTACCATCACCGCAGTTTATTATTTACACCGCGTAGCCATTCGTGTGGCGCGATCAGGGCCGGATTAACATTCCTGTCGAATTAATTTGTTAATTTAATAAATATGTTGGATGACTCCATCGTGTTTTGCTGTAATATGTAATACTGCACGTCCTGTGCATCACTTAGGCCCTTCGCTCTCGTTCGCCTTCGACCCCTCGTAACCGCGACCCGACCCTGGGCGTGCCTCGAGGTGCCCGGGACACCGGTGAAACGTTTCCTGCCGGTCGACGCTTAAGTTAGACGTCAAATTGTATGGCTTAATGACTCGGGTAATTTGGTCTACTCTTCCGAGCTGAGTAGACGTGTTGGAAGAATCCATAATACAGGATTTTTTGGGTTAGATCGCGTAAAAATATAAATGTGTCGTTAAACCCGCCACCACCCGACACAGCCAACTAGTAAGGTTTGTCACGTAAACAGAACGTGTCCAATTTGTTACTAGTACAGCACACCGGTGTGTTGGAGAGCAAAGCCACAACATTTACAATCTGAGTACGACGTTTCGCCAGTAAGTCGCACAGTGTGTGTGAGTGACCACGCCACACATTTGAAAGCATTGTTGGGTTTAATGATGATGATGGAGGTGTTGTCACGTGTTGTGTATTGTCAGCGGCCGCACTAAAGGCCTCCAGAGGCCGCCAGTGGCCTGCGCGGTGGCCTCGCAACGAAGAGTGTACTGCAATCGGTCCTCGTCAGACGGCCGCGTGTCCTGTGGCTGCGGTGTCTCGTAACCTCAACCCACCCCCTCGCTCCCACGGCCCTTTCTCGACCACCGTCTTTGGTGCTCGAACAACAAAGACGACGACGAGGAGGAGGAGAAGAAGAAGAGGAACGGAGAGAGACGCTCACTGTTGTAGCCGAAGAAACCCTTGGCCTGCTTATCGAGGGGGGAAGGCATGACGGTCCCCAGCAGATAGTCCAGCAGCGCGATGATGATCAACGCGAAGAAGATGAGCTGAGCCTGTGGTGAGCAACACGGCACACAGGTGGTGAGCAACACGGCACAGGTGGTGAGCAACACGGCACAGGTGGTGAGCAACACGGCACAGGTGGTGAGCAACACGGCACACAGGTGGTGAGCAACACGGCACACAGGTGGTGAGTAACACGGCACAGGTGGTGAGCAACACGGCACACAGGTGGTGAGCAACACGGCACAGGTGGTGAGCAACACGGCACAGGTGGTGAGCAACACGGCACAGGTGGTGAGCAACACGGCACAGGTGGTGAGCAACACGGCACACAGGTGGTGAGTAACACGGCACAGGTGGTGAGTAACACGGCACAGGTGGTGAGTAACACGGCACAGGTGGTGAGCAACACGGCACACAGGTGGTGAGTAACACGGCACAGGTGGTGAGTAACACGGCACAGGTGGTGAGCAACACGGCACAGGTGGTGAGCAACACGGCACAGGTGGTGAGCAACACGGCACAGGTGGTGAGTAACACGGCACACAGGTGGTGAGCAACACGGCACAGGTGGTGAGCAACACGGCACAGGTGGGTGAGTAACACGGGGGAGAACAACGGCAACAGGTGGAGAGTCAACACGGCACAGGTGGTGAGCAACACGGCACAGGTGGTGAGCAACACGGCACAGGTGGTGAGAACACGGCACAGTTGGTGAGCAACACGGCACAGGTGGTGAGCAAACACGGCACACAGGTGGTGAGTCAACACGGCACACAGGTGGTGAGCAACACGGCACACAGGTGGTGAGCAACACGGCACACAGGTGGTGAGCAACACGGCACAGGTGGTGAGTAACACGGCACACAGGTGGTGAGCAACACGGCACAGGTGGTGAGCAACACGGCACAGGTGGTGAGCAACACGGCACAGGTGGTGAGCAACACGGCACACAGGTGGTGAGCAACACGGCACACAGGTGGTGAGCAACACGGCACACAGGTGGTGAGCAACACGGCACACAGGTGGTGAGCAACACGGCACAGGTGGTGAGCAACACGGCACACAGGTGGTGAGTAACACGGCACACAGGTGGTGAGTAACACGGCACAGGTGGTGAGCAACACGGCACAGGTGGTGAGTAAACGAAGGACACATTATTCACAGAGCGCCGCTGTTGCCTGCCAAGACCGTAGCGGAAACCCCCATACGTCTCATTTCAATTCCCATTGAAATCGCCACTGAAGCTCCCGCTACCCACACGTGGACACCAAAACGGTACCCACAGCGACACCTATACACTCACTGGACTTTGGCGAGAGACGAACCCGCTGGCCTTTGCGCGTGAAGGCGGCCTTCGCGTGAAAGCGGCCTTCTAGCGTGAAGGGCTCACGAGTGTGACACCATCGCGTCTACCCCTCGATTGAAGGAACGCAGCAGGAGGACTTCTCCAAAAAAGTCTGGCTGCCGCCTGATGATGCCGGTTGTAATTACTGGCGAAACGTCGTAATCAGATTGTAAATGTTGTCGCTTGGCTCTCCAGCACACCGGTTAGTGCTGTACTAGTGACGAACTGGCACGTTCTGTTTATGTAACAACCCTTACTAGTTGGGTGTGTCGAGTGGTGGCGGGCTTAACGACACATTTATAACATATTTACGCGATCTAACCCAAACAAAAAACAACCTGTATCACGGATGATTTTGCTCGCGAAAGCCTCACACGTGTTCAACCGCAAAGTGTAAATGTCCTCGCGAGGTTGCGATGCCGACGCGGCCACCCACCTTGTTCTCCCAGGCCAAGCCCGCCAGCGCGATGCCGAGTAGAAAGGTGACGGCGATGACTCCGATGATACGCAGATCGTTCACCTTGTCCACCATGATCAGATTCCCGCCCTGTCGTCGCGTCGTGCGGGCAGCGGAAGCGCAGGGATGGTCAGAGCGCGACCGCACGTACGCAACCCGGCGAGCCGAGTTCGATTCCCCCCCCATCGCCAGCGACGATTTTATCTGAACCGACCCGGGACCCCCCCGCCCCCCCCCACCGCTGGTTCGACTCAGCCTTAAATTAGGACCAGGTGCGCGTGTGTAAACATCGCCGCTTGGGAGACAAAGGCGGCCGGGCGTGGTGCTGGGCACCCACTCCCTTCCGTGTGCCTTGCCGGCCCTCGTAGGTGCTGCTACTCGCAAACAGCGCTTGCCCCGAAACGGTGCGTTAGGGGCTACGCGGGGATACCCCATGTCTTTGTGCAGCTCGGTGGGTGGGTGGTTGGGTGGCTGGGTGGACGGGTGGGCGGGTGGACGGGTGGGCGGGTGGGTGGGTGGACGGGTGGGTGGGTGGCTGTGTGGATGGGCGGGTGGACGGGTGGGTGGCTGGGTGGAGGGGTGGGCGGGTGGTTGGGTGGACGGGTGGGTGGGTGGCTGTGTGGATGGGCGGGTGGACGGGTGGGTGGCTGGGTGGACGGGTGGGCGGGTGGTTGGGTGGACGGGTGGGTGGGTGGCTGTGTGGATGGGCGGGTGGACGGGTGGGTGGCTGGGTGGACGGGTGGGTGTGTGGTTGTCCTTACGTGCAGGATGTCCCTGAGGGTCTCGGCGAAGCCCACGGTGTGCGAGGCGATGGAGACGCAGGAGGCGAAGCTGTAGATGACGCCCATGGGCGCTCCGAGCTCCACGCCGAGGGTGCGCGAGATCAAGAAGTAGGAGCCGCCTGGGCGAGACGCGGCGATCAGAAACAAGAGCAACAACGCGAGACACGGCGATCAGCCGCACGAGCGCCAATAGCGATCCGCGCGCCCTGCCACCCACGGGGCCCTTACTAACTACAACCAGAGCGCGTGCACGCACGTGGCAGGGCGCGTGCACGCGCGTGGCAGGGGGCCGTGTAACCGATGGGTCAGAGGCGGGGAAAGGTGGCGAGTTGCAAAACCCCGGGGGGTCGTTAAGAGCGAGTCCCCACTCTGGTGGGAGAGGTCAGCGGTGCTTGTGCTATGGAGGAGACGTCGAATTCCCGCCGCGGTAACGTGGAACTTCTCTGCCACCGGTGCGGCGGCCGTGGACGTGAAAGTTGAGCGCCAGTGCCCCGATGCTCGATTGAGCAGCAGGAGGAGATGGCTCGGACACAGCGTAATATATATATATACACATACTGTGTATATGTGTACGCACACACCTCTAGACACCTTGCCGTTGGTGCAGACAGCGCAGAGGGACAGGCAAGCCGTGCTGGTGATGCTGCAGGAGATGATGATGATCAGCCACATGAGACCTGGCCAAGGGGAGCGGGGAGATCGTTAAGAGTCGTTCCGCGCTCGCTCAGTCAACTCGCGACAGGCCGCCGGGGAGGAATGTCACTTCTGTAAGCTCCAACGCACCTGACGATAGCATTTCACGTGAGCGATCGGGAAATGTGAACACGATCCGAATCTTCGTCTTAAAATACGCACAGTCCTCCATCCGAGAAAGCATGGCTAGTAGCTACATATGCAGAGCCGCGTTTGTCAATCTACTGCTGGATTCAGACCAACCCACATCATGTCGGTCGTGGGGGTTCTCACCACACTTCACCATGCTCGTCGGTGAAGGGGCATGCCTCGGATCGGTTCACACATCGCTGACTGCAGTCATTACGAGTGATCTAGACAGCAGCGTTATTCGTGCAAACTCCATTCTCGCACCGCTGGGCCATCCGCATCGCACGAAAGGTGCAGGCAGCTTTGGGTGTTTTCAGCCAATGAGCGGCGGCGTTCGTACGTGTGTGGGACGAGCACCGGAGACAATCTACAAGTACATGGGGGGGAGGGGGGGGGGCAACCACTCTGTGCCATACAGAAGGTAACGAGTCCGCACTCTGCTGTACCGCATTGTCCTGGCGAGCCGCGGCACGGCTCCTCATCGGCACCCGCGGGAAGGGAGTTTCACGACGTTATTTTTTAGCGCAATTGTGAACAGGAGCCATAACAGACATGAGCACATCTAATCGGCATAATCATTGGTTCACTGCAGCTCAAGGGCTCAGTTCTGCAAGGCGTGTGGTGCTTGGTTTCTTGTCGCAATTGAGAGTAGGGCTCAACGGTTGCTGGCCCTTGCCCCCAGGCACACGTGAGCAGTGACCTGACATCAAAAGCATCCGAAGACTCATAACAGATCGTACACAGGCACGGCTGGGGTGAGCGACCTTTTTTTTCTTATACCCCCACTACCCCTTATTTGCGCGATGCTACGAGAGTGGAGGGTGGTGGTGGTGGTGGTGGATAAAAGAGAGAAGCGTTACCGATGCCGGACTGCGCCGTGATCCACGGCAGGCGGAGGAACATGAGGACTCCCCAAATGTTCACCATCACACGCATCTGTCCACACATCCAAAACATCAACGACGAAGGTTCAGCACCGACACCAGCGACGGGCGACAACTTTGGGATGATCATCGGCCACGCAATGACTCCTACTGCGGGAGGGATGATGGCCTCCCGAAGCCATCCGCTTAGCGCCGACACACACGCTGAATGTCTTGCTCCATCTCCACGGTGGACGTGCTCTTAAGAGTCATTCCACTCCTTGGCAGCCACTCGTTTGTTATGCTGTGCCCAAGGAGAACGATAAATGTGATTTCTATGTTTTTTATTTTATTTTGGGGGTGGGAATTGATTTAAATTGGATCCCATTCTCGTTTTGATAAAAAAATTGAGGTTTCCGTTCCAAATCGCAGATTTTGGGGCAGGAGCGTCACATTCACAAAACTACCCAGGGTACAGCTTCCTTTGAATTCAAATACCTTTCGTGTGAACGCTTATCAGAGAGTTGGTGAGGGATTTAGACGATGATTAATAGAGGGTCACAGGTTAAAATTCTAGTCGAAGGTTCCGCTAATCCCATCATAGCTCAGGGGTGGATACATTGTCTTGCGTTTGTGGGAATTCCACAATCGTCATCCTGCGGAGAGACTGAATCCGCTGCCATATGAAGGTGGAATTTTCAACTTGGGCTCTGGCTGCACCACTCACACGATGTCACCCTTCTTGACCCGATGCATTATCAGAGGGTGAAATGAGATGCATATAATTTTGTGTGGAGAGACTACGATTCTAATTGGACTAGCAAGTTGCCATACCTTCAAAATAAACTAGCAGCAAAAAAAACCCCGCTGTGGTTGATACAAAAAAATGTTGGGCAGGGGAAAACTCAAGATTCTGGAGGTGCATGAATGCGCGACGCAAATCGACTGGTGCCGCTAGGTGTCACCAGAGGGTCGGACAACTAAAAACAGATAAAGGTACAGCCTTGCAACGTCTTCTTCTCGTCAATGCTGGCGGTAGGCGCTCCGCTGGCGGGGGATTGTTTTGTAAGTGAAACTCGACGTGCGAGGAGGTGCTCAGTAATGCGCTTGGTCTCCGTGAGCTATAGGGGCCCCCCGCCATCCCTACCCTCTCTCTCCTTTTCCACTGCAGACGAAACAAGGGGACACTTTTTCTCAGCCTAGAGCGGTGTTCTACACTCAATTTCAGAGGGGGGGGGGGGGGGCACTGTCGCCTTCTTAGATATCATCAGTATGGGTGGGGACCGCCACACATTTGAAACCACTGTTGGGGTTGACGGCACGATGATGATGGGTGGTGGTGTCACTTGTTGTGTGTTGTTGGGTGGTGGTGGTGTCACGTGTTTTGGGGGGGGGGGGGTGCTCCCACTCACCCCCACACCACGGAACCAGCCGAAGAGGATGGGCTCAGGGGGTTTGGGGCCGTCTTCCTCCACCTCCTGCCCGGCCTCGGGGTCGTCGTAGACCCCCGCCAGACCCGTCGGCTCCGGCTTCACACGGGGGGGGGGGGGGGGGGGCACACGCGCGAGTGCGCGATGGTCAGTACACAACAACATCAACAAGATCGTGGCATTTGTGTGACAGCAGATTAGCGCGCTGCGCTCTGAGTTCGCCTCCCGGCGAGTACTGTTACACATCGCAATGACCGACCCCTGTGTGTGTGTGTGCACTGACAAAGGACTGTGACTCTTATTACGTCGTTGGTGGTCCACGAAGAGTCCCAGAGCGGGTGTGTGTTTCGCTTTGCGTTGTACCGCCAAGAGGTGCCCATTGACTCGGGAGGTTCAGAAATCGTTGCGTGGCCAACAGCAGCGAATTCAGTGAAAACCGCTTCAAATTGAGTGCGGCTATCAAGCACTTCGATCTCGCGTATCCATTCATACAAGCCGGGTACGGCTGCTGTTGCGAGTGATCTATGAACTCGCGAAGCCCCACTGACCAGCGTGGTGAAGTATGGTCAAACAACCCCCATAACCAAAAAAACATTGTGATCGAGACTGCCATCCGACAGTGAATAGATAACGCGCCCAAAGTTACGTTGCCGTGCACCGGCAGGACAGCGAATAACGAAGGTGCTGTGACCACAGCCATGGCTCCTGCTATGGCTGTGGTCACAGTGGTCGATCTCGTCTCGGTGTTTGTGGCCGCAGTGGGAGCTTCCTCTGACTCTTCCATTCTTTTTTTGCGATCCCAACGCGTAACGCTTCAGTGAGACAATTACCGTGTGTGTCGAACTTCGTTTGCGCCGTACGTAGCCGACCGTGCTAATCGGTGGTGCGGGGGAAGGACAACATCCTAAAGACAAATGCGACTCAATATTACATCCCCTTTTTTTAATTCTTCAAACTTTGAGGACTTCCCCCTCGCACTGCCGACGGAAGTCCGTGCTCATAGTCCTCGTCTCCGGTTTAACAGGTAAGGCTTTCGCGACCAATATCATCCATGATACAGGAAAAAAATTTTGTTAACGACACATTTATATTTAAGCCCTCGTCTCCGTTTGGCGGCTCTCTATGCACGTGGTGAAAATTCCACATTGCTCGCGGAGGAAGCCTATCGGTTCTCCACCGAACAAATTTGAACAGCACGCAAAGTGAGAAGTTTGCGTGCTTCGCTAAATGGAGTTGATGAATGGGGGGAATTGCCGGGTATTCGTCAAAGATAGAGTTTGGGATCTTAAATCATCTCCTCTCATCATGTGGCCGGTTAGCTCAGCTGGTTAGAGCGTGGTGCTAATAACGCCAAGGTCGCGGGTTCGATCCCCGTACGGGCCATGTGTTTTTTATTTAATCTAAAAACAGCGCTTGACCCGAGTATCAACAAGGCTTCTGTAAGTCAAGTCTCAGTAAATTGAGGAACGACGGTAGTTAAACCACCATGGCAATGTGGAATTTCCATCGCTTGCTCACGTGAACTTTTTGGCGGTCAACAACGTGTTGACCGTTCACGTTGTGAGCAGCAGAGGGCAGTGAAGCAGAATCCTCCGCCTTCAACGCGCACTGACCAGCGTGGTGAAGTATGGCCAAACCATCCCCTACTACCCGCACGGTGAAGGCCATCGTCCAGTTGTGGATGCACGCGGTAGAGTTTCGTCAAGCACAGGACTGCACGCGCGAATGCGGCTCCTTTCACATGTTTACAGGACAAGCCAAGGCTGTAATTATAATATCTATTGGGGGGACACATCCCCCCGCCAATATTCAAATATGCTCAAAATGTCCCCCCCAATATATTGCTATAAAATAGATGTATGTTTATATGATTGTGGTTATGGTTGTACTTTATTAATCCCTCTCTGCCATTACATATGATGAAACAAGAAAAGGTAAAAAAGAAAAAAACAGAGCAATGTAATGCAATACACTATTAGACATTATTGTAAAAAATAAAAATTCCATCCTATGTGTTAGTGAATTTTTTTTATATTTTAGGCAGGAAATGGCAGGAAATTCGTTTTCAAATTTAGATTTATTTTTTCTGGGGGGGGGACCCCCAGACCCCCTGGAAGATTTGGTCCTCCCCCCAATGCTGACTCCATGGCTACGGCCTTGGGACAAGCAAACCAACAATGCAGAGGTCATTTGAAAGCCCCCTGCGACTGGATTCCTAGCACCGAATGATATCAGCGCGTGAACGCCGTGCAGTGGTAGCTGTGACCATGGCATCATGAGAAATGTCATCAACTGCTCTGCCCACGGACTCAGATCCAGCGTGCCATTCGCCTTTACCGCTCGCAAAAAAAACCGACATTGCAGTTTTTGAAATGGCTATATTTGGAAGCTCTCGTTATATGTGATAACCACACTGGAGAGAGAGCGAGCTCATCACTCGTAGTCTTTGTACGGGGCCACACACAAGTACATCAATTGGTACCACTACCACGAAGTGGAGTCAATTTCAACACTGGCCTCTCGGTCAAAAATCTGAAAACCAAAGCGAGGTCTACATCTGTTAACGAGACGAGACGTATTAACGCGACGAATCTATCTACGCTTGTGCATGGCGATACGTTCAGGAGCTAGATGTTGGGATCTTGCTGGGCACGACAAGAGGGAGTTCTGGGAGGCCAAGTTGGTGTCGTGTTGCTGTTCCCTCCTCAGTTTGGAGGAGCGCAGATCGCAGTGGTCCAAAGTTTGGGTAGCACGTTCCTTAGAGGGCAGCAAACGCATGCGCTAGACCAGGGGTCGGGAACCTTTTTGACTGGGAGAGCCATAAAAGCCAAATATTTCTAGATATATTTCATTGAGAGCCATATAGTATTTTTAACGTATAATAAATTAAATATGTCTTACTTTTAATGCGACTTCTGGTCACGGGACCCGTGACCCGAGAAATTTTATCTTCAAAACAAATTTCTGTTTACTTTAAAATGACACAGTATTATTAAGCAATATCACAAGTATTTTAAAATCAGTTCCAAACTGATTTTATTGTTTTATTATTATTTTTTTCAACTCAAAATTGTCTGGGAGCCATATGCCGTCACCGGAAGAGCCATATATGGCTCGCGAGCCATAGGTTCCCGACCGCTGCGCTAGACCCATGAACGAGTGGAATACGGAACACCGCACTCAACCATTCAAGCGGACAAATGCGTGTGCTCCCCGAACGATTAACATTTCAACGCGTTCGTCAATAACGCTGCCCTGAAGAGAAAAAAAAACCCCGCCATCATAGACGACGTTTCGGATAGACGGGACCCAAGTGGGTCGCTGGGTCTTGTATTTTAAAGCGCAGTCTGCTACTCCTGCCCATCGCTCCACCGAGGTTACACAAATACAAAGGTGCCCTCAACAGTATTCACAGGCTGCTGGAGAAAAGGGTTGCAGGCACGGTGACACCAAAACACACACAGACACAAACACACACACCGAGACACACACACAGACACAGAAACACACACACTGAGACACACACACAGAGACACACACACCGAGATACACACACAGACACAGAAACACACACACCGAAACACACACACAGACACACTTGCATCCCGACCTACCGGAACGTAGGTGGCATGCAGCTCGTGAATGCTGGGCCTGGGCAGCTTCTTGCCATGGATGGTGCCCGTGCGGCAGTAGTAGTTGTAGTTGGGCACCGGGTCCAGCGTGTTGTGGCCGAACGTGCGCGAGTAGTAGGTGTTGGTGTGCGTGTCCGTGTACGCGTAGTTCTCCCCATCTTCGCCGGGCTGTACGCTCACTTGGAAGCGGCCCTTGTCGTTACCGGCTTCCTCCATGCCGGCTGCTGTTCGGTGATGTCTCGTGGGCTCGTGGCGGGGTGTTGGTGTACGCGATGCTTGCCCGAGCGGGTGAATCCACGTATCGGGGTGGCGAGGGAGGGGGGGGTGAAAGGTGGTGACCTGGACGAAGCCCGCGTGTGGCTTGCGGCGCGACTCCTGTGTCGCTCACACTTTATAAGCTCCAGCGATTTGCATGAGAATGGAATGGAACGAAACTCACGCAAGACTCGCGTGTGATGGCCGGATCGTACCCGATCGCCCATTGATTGCCCTGGTCACGGGACAGGTGCCCCGAGCGCAGATAGTCATCTCATAGCGGATGGGACAGTTATCGGTGGAAGAACGATTGCTATCTGCATAGTGCACTGACCGCGTGTAAAAAATAAAAAAAGACACGGGTCGAAGACTTTGAAATAGTTGTGACATTTCGCGCACGCCCCGCGTCTCGGCTTCAACTTGCGAACGTCAACATGAGTCGGCGACTTCAAGTGATGCGTGTTATGTGACCGGTGACATAAGTTGTATAGTAGCAGCGATAGGAGAAAAAGGAGTCCTTGATTTTGACTAAAACGCGCACACGTGTGCGTGTGTGTATTGGTGGGAAATACGGCCGAACGTAAACATCACACCCCTTATCTCGTGTTAGTGAAGTCTTCACGGCTAACTTAGTACACACGTTATATTTTAAACCAGGAAAGAAGAGTCGTGCGCGGATTCTGAAACGCTTTCCAAGTATTTAATGAGCGATTTTTAACGACGGGCCCCCTCGGCCAGGCGCTCAGGGCGCGGTGTGGCCACGTGTGGAGAACCCCGCGAGGCCTGGGAATAACGGCACCGCATGGGATGCCTCGGGCAAGTCTTTGACCATTGCTGCCCATTTTGAATAGGGTAAGTTCCCAATGACAGCACAACCACGTATAGGAGGGTTTCGTTGAAGTCTAACGATATTTACGAGTTATTTCGCCTCCCCGTGACAGCAAACAAGACGGACAGACGAACAGACACACGGACGGAGCTAATGTACACGCGCTTTCAACATTAGTTGGGAAACGTTAACTCGTATAGCATTGCATTTCCTGCCATACATAAACTATTTGAACGGAATTATTCCTTCGGTCTTTTATTTTTTTTAAATTATAAAAATACAACCACAGTTCCTCGAGATTGTGATTTGGAGTGGTTTGGTTTTAAGATATATCCAGGGACAAATGAGGTTATACCACAGGGTTGACGTCGGTGACATTAGCAGACGTTTTCGGAGACTTGGAGTGGGAAAAAAAATGTTCACGGCACGACCACACGTGGAGAAAATGTGACGCATCCCAGGATTGCTGACCACATAGCCGTTAGAGTGTGGGACTGTAAGGAACTGAAGGAAAAATTAAATTCGGGGTCGACAAAGTAACAAGAATATATTATTTTTCCAATTGGATATAAAAAAAACTCTATATTTCAAGAGCCACAATGCATGTGAAGATGTTAACTCCCTCGCCTGGTATACAGGAGGTCGTGGATTTGATTTCGACCCTGACGTTCGTATATTGGGAGTGTGCGGGTTCTATCTCTCCGCGGTCGCGTGGATTTTTCCGGTTTTCCCCTCCACATTTAGACACACGCGTTTAGAGTATTTGACAGATATATATTTCCACGTGATAAGCCGCTTCGTTGAGCCATCATTTGTGGCCAGGTCGCTTCTGAAAAAAAACCCACATAGGTCAGTGGGCCTTACCTGGTTACAAAATATATATAACAACGTTAAAAAGCAGTCCTTTAAAGAGCCGCAGGTAACGGTGTTGCGAACCAGCAGTCGCGTGCGCTCATTCTCCTGGGTTGCCACCAACCGCATTCTGGAACTCCCTTCTCACGGCGATATGTGCGGTCGAGCCCCTCGTTTCAGTCCAGAATCGTGGACATGTCTCCGTCTGTCCCTCGGCCTGCGACTGCAGCCTTTACAAAATAAATGTGCCCACTGTCTCTGTACAGCGTCTTCAAATGCGTGTGTATCGCATTTATATTGTGTGTGTAATTCCACATTGTAGTCAGGCATCGTATCATAATGTAGGACTGCTGATAATGAGTCTTTGGAGGGTTTTTTTCTGGATAAGCAAAGGCCATGTGCAGGAGGGATTGCTATACGATGTTATGCGCAGACATTGTCATGAAATGCTCCAAGTCTGGATTTCCTGAGCGCGGGGCTCGTGAAGGACTCTGATGGCCCGTAACAAACTCCACCTGGCCCGTATCTGGACACGCGCTGCAGCAGATGCGACTCATAAATAATGGGAACCGGTCCAGAGTCCCCTGCGTGAACACGCTGCTGCTGCAAAACTCTACGTCCAGAGAACACGTGGGCTGATGTAACGAACGCACGGCGCGAGAGAAGGTCTACATGGAGGACATGCAAACACCGTTATTGTACTCTTAGATTCTTTCGGTAAAGTCACGTAGGTAAAAAATAAAAATAAAAGTTAATAAAAGTAATAATGGAAATAAAACAAAATAATACATCACGACGTTTCGGAGGCAACACAAGTCTCCGTCATCAGGTGATGCAGTAATTTTAGCCGTGACGGTCCCACCTGATGACGGAGACTTGTGTTGCCTCCGAAACGTCGTGATTTATTATTTTATTTTATTTCCATTATTACTTTTATTAACTTTTAATTTTATTTTTTACCTACGTGACTTTACCGAAATAACTTAAGAGTATGAATCCTAGCAGTCACGAAAGCTTCAAATCTAGAATCACCGTTATTGTGTTGAACGAATGTTTATATGGTGCACAGCATGTACACTGTCTATCTATTGTTTAATGTTGAGGTGGATGAACTTTATTTATAAGGAGAGAAATCATTATCCATTGAGGCCACGTGTCTGTCAAAGGAGAGCTGGGGCTTTTTGATTCGTTTCATTGATTCCACTCAAGAACGTGGAGACCAAAGTTCAGCCTCATCCCTTGGACAAGTTGAATGATAAAAATAAAATTTCTTCATCCTCCGACGCGCGATACGTGCTGTAAACCATTCTTGTCAACCCAGCAATTTAAGATCACCGCGTTATTATCCCGCCCACTCTCGACACCCCAGAGATTTGAATCTATCGAGAATCTATGAAAGAATACGTTGTTTTCTTCTTGGTTCTTTCGGTAAAGTCACGTAGAATGGAAAAAATAAAATAATAAAAATAAAACATAATAAAATAATTCTCACGACGTTCCGGCCACAACGCAAGCAGCCGTCCTCAGGTGGAGAGCAGATCTGTCGAGAAGAGTCTGAATCCCTGCAGTCACGAAAGCTTTAAATCGAAAAAGAATACGTTGTTTTGTGTCGATTTCACCACCTCGTTTGCGATGTTTTATTTTATTTTCTGGCCTGTCACTCTGCAGTTCGTCCCCGTTTGTGTTAGAGTAAAGTCAGCGTAGCCCGCAAATAATTTACAATCGCTATAACACATCGACACACACACACACGAGATATGCCACGCGTAAATCGTGAGTCTTAACATCGATATTCATCGTTGAATCGATGCATCGTTACACCCCGAATAAACTGTAAAGTACCTGTGCGCGCATACATATATCATGGACACAGTAAGGCGAGCTGGTTTCGTGTTCGAAGCTGATAGCTGTCAATTTAGTCGCTGAACGAAATACATTTGCAGAATTTTAGGCGATGAGGCTGGCCTCGTTTGATCAATATAATTTCATCCATAATTTACGACATTTGAATGTTGGTCACGGGAGATTGTTTGACCATACTTCACCGCGCTGGTGAGTGCATGTTTGGTGAAGGACGAGAAGCCCCGGTACAGGTTCAGATTTCACTCTGAGCCGCTGATGTTAGCCGAGCCCCGGGGGAGTCGAACTGAGGTTTGACGTATTCCTTGCGCGGTGCGCTAACCACTGCGCCACCGCTCCACCCCACACAAGTCAACAACAGCATTCGCTACAAGCTGGGCAACACGGCACAAAAACGTGGTGCCGGAAACTTTGACACAAAACGCTATGGGGAGGGCGGGTGGCCCTCACGTTTCGTTACGTAAGGACACGTGCAGATTTCCATCTGTGCGGCATATGTCAAAGGCCATCAAAGGCTCGTGTGATGTCCTGCATCAGCCTGAGCGGTGAAGCCGTTAAGAATCACACGGTGTTCTCTCATAGCTCCAGTATTATCCATATCTTCCACGCGCTACTAGATATATATTTTTTAAAAGGTGAATATCACCTCGACGCTCAATACTATTTTGCTTGATACGCGTGTTGAGCAATCAGAGGCACATATTGATTCGCGCAATATAATTGATTTTCTCCCAACGCCGTGCAGGTTGGCCGGTTAGCTCAGCTGGTTAGAGCGTGGTGCTAATAACGCCAAGGTCGCGGGTTCGATCCCCGTACGGGTCACGAATGAATTTATTTTTCCTCCTCCCCCCGTGAGCAGGCAACGTCACAGGCGAGTTCGTAGGTCACTTCTGGACAGGGGGGCACTGAATGAGTGGAAGGAAAGGAATGGCAGAGCCCGTTACCCAGCCCAGCAGTGGGAAGTTACAACAAAAGTGCAGTCCATCATCTAGGAGAAGCGCACACACACGCGATGCATTTTGTCACGTCTCCTCGAGCGTTTCCATCAGCGCTGCCTCCGCACAATCTTCAATATTCACTGGAGTGACTTCGTCGCCAACACTGAAGTCCTCGAGTCAGCGGAGGTCATCAGCATCGAGGCCATGGTCCTCAAGACACAGCTTCGTTGGGCAGGGCACATCGCCAGGATGGAGAACCACCGCTTACCTAAGATTGTGCTGTATGGGGAACTGTCCTTTGGCCATCGCGACATAGGGGCACCACGAAAGCGATACAAAGAAGACTCCCTGAAGAAGACCCTCACTGCTTGCTGCATCGATCACCGTCAGTGGGCAACACAAGCAGCTGATCGCAACTCCTGGCGGCACACAGTCCACCAGGCCACTTCCTTCTTCGAAGATACCCGCAGGGCCCGTATGGAGGACAAAAGGAGAAGGAGGAAGAACCATGATCCCTCAGCACCCATCCCAGATGAGACCTATACTTGCAGCTGTTGTGGCAGGACCTTCTTTTCCCGCATAGGCCTCTGCAGCCACCAGCGTGCCTGCAGAAGACGTGGATGTCCTTCCTAGATCTTCGTTCGCGAAGCCAAGCCATGATTACCTAGAACGCTCAGTCAAGTGGCAGCAGTTGTAATGTTCTATAGATGAAAGGCGGTGGGTCTCGTCATAAAACGGAATGGGAACTACGGTATTTTTGCTCGTTTGTTTCTAAAAAAACCATTATTATGCAGAATCATTTGTCGGCGTGAGCACGCACTGCATTTTGCAGGTAAGGGTTGAGATAGTGTGTCAATGCTTGGCTTGAAAAACCAGCTCGGCTTTTATTGTGACGGATATCCACCAGGGCCCGTCCCTTGGGAGTGCGGGGCCCCGGGCCAAATAATCCAACTTTGTGCCCCCCCCCCCCCAACGCCTTCAAATTAAAGCGGCGGTATTACATCTGACGCCGTGACGTGGAAGCGCCCCCCTCCCTCCCCAAAGCGCGGGGCCCGGGGCAGTCACCACGATTCGCCATACCCTAGCGGGACGGCTTCTGGGTACAACATTTCAAACAAGGACCCGCGGACATTTAAGGCCACGGGAGAGTGTGACTCATGCACTTGTTTGTCAATAGCATGAATATTTCGACAGCCATCGTTACACCGAGTGGGTGTGTGGGGGGGGGGTGTTGGAATGGAGGGGGAGGTGAGTCCACGTGTAGGCTCTCGAGAGGTGAGTGCGCACTCGTCTGCCGCCGCTGCCGAAGCGCGTGAACAGAATTTTCCACGCGCTGACTTCTGAAGTGTCGGCGCAAGATTGTGGCGCTGGCGAGCCTGTGCGGGCCAGTTCCAGAGAGTACACGGGGTGATTTTTTCTTTGCCTGCTGGAGGAATGTGCCCGCAAACAAACAAAGAACGTCGCTGGCATCCCACGGCCGCGTCGTCAGAACGAGCACGAACGCTCGTCCGC
Source organism: Lethenteron reissneri (assembly GCF_015708825.2). Lineage (NCBI taxonomy): Eukaryota > Metazoa > Chordata > Hyperoartia > Petromyzontiformes > Petromyzontidae > Lethenteron > Lethenteron reissneri. Next base: position 8,651,109 of record NC_083787.1, read on the forward strand.
AAATATCATCTCTACGCTTCACAGCGGCGGCTCCCAAACGTTCTTCATGTAGCGTGTCCCCAGCAGCCCCAGTCCACTGAGTAGCCCCACCAGAGCTGTCAACTGGTCTGCAAGTCCATAAGTAAAGCCTCACAAATGTTCTCAATACAAAGACAAATACCCACCACCCCCTCTCACCCCCCGTATAGCCTAAACAGACTGGTGGGGCAAGTGCTGTTAGTGATCGCCTATGAAGGCCGCCACCGGCACACGAGGTGGTGGGTGGCCAGCAACACGCCCCGGCCGTCTTTGTCTCTTTAATGGCAATGATGAGACACCAGGTAACAGTTTGAGGCTGAGTCGACCTAGGGCAGGCCCGAGGCTGAGTCGACTTAGGGCAGGCGCGGGCACCGATTTCAGATAATCGTCACCGGTGTTGGCCGTGAGCGGTAATTGAACCCGTGTTGCCCAGGTTCGGAGCGCAGAGCGCTAACTGCTGTGCCACCGCTGGTTATTTATTCGTCGCGGCAAAACATGTTTACGAACACCACTCGTCCCTCCACACACACACACACACGCGCGCGTCAGCACCGAAATTCATAGTCGGTGTCCCCGGGTGAGGGCCCACCTGGTCTACTGGAGTTCCCGCCTGCTTGAACGCACAAACAACAAGGACCGCACGCGAACCTCGACGGGACACAAACATGTTTACTGCTGGTGGACCTCAGCATTGCGTGCTCGAGTGGTACATTTTGTTGAGAGGCCGGCTCCCCCACCCCCCGCATGCGCATCAACACCCGGAGTACGAAGAACATCTCCTCGCAGTGGTGACGTCATAACGGCGTGCGCGAACCACGTGACGCAGGTCGCTTCGAGCCTCTGTTGAAGGCAGCCTCGTGCTGGTTTCGACCACGGAGCCGTGAGTTTGAAGCGAACGAATTTGCTGTCGTTATAGCTACTGCGCTTGTGTTTGTTGGTGATCCTGTTCGTTCCGCTATTAGGCGTGGTGTTGTTGTTGTTATTGTTGAATGAGTAGTCTGGCGATTACGCTTATTAAAGCAAATGTTCAAATACGAATGATATTATTTCAGAAGTTACATTTGGCTGGGATATATATTTGTATATATATGTACCATATATAGATTAGCCTGTAAGAGCAGCGCATTACAGTGATTCCCGACCACGACTGAGTCCATCACCTCTCCATGGTCGTTAAAATTAGTACCCACTTGGCGGAAGATCAATAATGTTTACCCCTATGTGATCAATTCACGACCGCCATAGGAACGTGGAATTTCCGCAACTGACTCATGGCCTAAGTCGATGCTGGGTCTTCAAAAAACACGCGCAAACCACGTGTTCAGTTTGTTGTCGCACCTCCGATCAGCACGGTTGGTTACGTACGGCGCGAAAGAAGTTCAACGTACCTCCGTCAAAAAGTACGTGACCCCTGTGCATTTTTGCCCCAAACCATGAGCAGTTCCTGAAGTAGAAGCACCGTCGTCCTGTTCGTCCTAGGCCAGCAGGCGTGCAATGCAGGAGAGTTTTCGACAGAGCCACTGAGCTTCGAGGTGACATCCACAATGAGCGTGGACAACTTGGGAACACGATGTCACGCGATGTTGATAAACGTTGCGCACGGCAATACGGTCCGGAGCTAAACGGCGATGCCGAGGTCTGCTTGGGCACGATCCTCTAGAGGGCTTCAGCAGAGAGTTTCGTGTCGGTTTGGGATCCCTCACCCGTTGAACGAGCGCAGAATACAGTGGGTTATTTAATTTAATTTATTTTAATTTACAGTAAAACCTTGGATTGCGAGCATAATTCGTTCCGGAAACGTGTTTGTAATCCAAAGCACTCGTATATCAGTTGTGATCACGTGACGCTCGGCAGACAAAGCGTATACACGTACTACTCGTATTGCAAGACCTCGCTCGTTTATCAAATTAATATTTATTTAACATTTTTGCTCGTCTTGCAAAACACTCGCAGACCAAGTTACTCGCAATCCAAGGTTTTACTGTATTTTATTTTATACCTACGTGACTTCACCGAAAGAACCAAAGACTATAGATTTTGCAGTGGGTTACCACACGGTCCATTGTTTGGGTTCTGTGCCGGCAATTGCACAACTGTGGCTTGTCTTTAATGTATAAGTCTCTGTATATCTGTGTCCCTATGCATCTCTAAGGGTCTCTGTGTATTTCTATGGGTTTACGATGTGGCCCATCGTTTGGGGGTGCATGGACACAATCGCACGGCTGTGACCCGTGACTTCAAATGTTCCATTTATGAAGGAGATGTCGCGCATCCGGCCTGGTGATGTTCTGATGCGGTTGATGGCTCCATCACCAGCACCTCGAGAGGAGGAATGTCAAAGCGATGTTTGGTTCTCGAATGAGACGTCTATTCCGGACGTCGGCCGTGTTCCACTCTGTGACGTTGCCAACGCAGCGCCTAATATGTTCCCGTCACACGTGGCTGATGCAGCTACTCCCAGTGGAGCCACATGCGGTGGTCACGCGGCCAGCCAGCCAGGGCCCAGGAGTGGTGGCACAGGGCTCAGGGACAGGAAGCCGGCCCCACGAGGATCAGCAAAGAATCGCACTCAGTTTGTTTACATTCACGAAATAGTACAGCATTGCGACAGCTTTAATAAATAATAAATGTGTCCGTGCCACGGTGGCGAGATGTTAACTACCTCGCCTGGTATACGGGAGGTGGTGGAATCGATCCCGCACCTTGACGCTTGGTATATTTGGAGTTTACATGTTCTGCACATTCGCGCCGAGATTTTTCTCCGAGTCCTCCGGGTTTTCCCCCTCCACATTTAGAAACGCGTGGTTCAGAGTTGTTGGCAGCCTAGGTATTCCCACGCGATAAGCCATTTCGTTGAGATATAATTTACGGCGAGGTCGCTTCTGAAAAGAGCTTTATAGCTCAGTCGGCCCTTACCTGGTAAACAAAAACAGATCAGTTTACACTATGAGACCTCCTTTACCAGTGGCAAAATATAGTAATAGGTTTTTACCCTTTCAACTGGTACAAAAACTGACACCTTTATACAAAGCATCCTGTTTGCAATAACTACAACACAAGCAGTCAAAATGCAAACAAAAATTAACAACTCTGACGATGATAATGATATGCACTGTCCTTTCATAATCAGAGTTGTTTCTTTTTGTTTGCATTTTGACTGCTTGTGTTGTGGTTATTGCAAACATGATGCCTTGTATAAAGGTGTCAGTTTTTGTACCAGTTGAAAGGGTAAAAACCTATTACTACAGCTCAGTTTGTTGAGTATGTCGTGCAGCCGAATGCAACTGTTGCGCCATCCAGCACTCGACACGAACAAAGAGTCGTTTCCCCGTTGCTTCCGCTGCTCGCTTTCCATCCTGGAGAGTAGCGAGGGGGACAGGGGGAGATGGGGGGAGGATCGGTCTACGTGAGAATGTTGATATTTTGCGCATTCACGCTCTGCCGTGCTGGCCGGGGCTGGAGTCGAACTGGTGAGATGAGGCCATGTCCTCGTTGGCCTCGCTCCGCCTCGAGCTGCCCCAGCAGGATTCATCATCCGAAAAGGTCACTCGACCCCCACCCCCCATCCGGGGCATGCGGGGTGATCGCAGAGTCCACGGCGCGCCATCGTTCGTTGACAGACTCGAGTGAGCGACTGCTCAGGCAAGTGCTTACTGGGGCCCTCATAGAGTAAAGGTGTAATGTCCTCTCCATATAGGGAGCTCGCAGAGGCATAAGCCAGCAGCGAACATTGAAGATTGCACTGTGCTGATGAACCCTAATCAGAACGAAACCGGTCGACAGTTGCGTTTGTGGCACTGCTTGCTGCTTTATCGTTGGGCGCAATTTATATTTTTTTGGGGTGGAATTGGTGGTCTATCAAAACGACAAACTGGGCACACATGCAAGTTCTATTGAGTTGGTGGTTTGCATAAGGCTGAGGAGCTTTGTACATTGTAAGCACAACATTGTGTGTGTGTTATTATAACTAAAGTTCTAGATTTGAAGCTTTCGTGACTGCAATGATTCATATTCTTAGTTTTTTCGGTAAAGTCACGTAGGTAAAAAAATGAAATTAAACTTAATAAAAATAAAATAATAAAAATCACGACGTTTCGGAGGCAACACAAGTCTTCGTTATCAAGTGATACAGCAAATCTGGCTGTGACGGTCCCACCTGATGACGGAGACTTGTGTTGCCTCCGAAACGTCGTGATTTTTATTGATTTTAATTTCATTTTTTTTACCTACGTGAATTTACCGAACAAACTAAGAGTATAACTAAAGTGCCATTGTCGTTCTGGGCACTTCAAAGCGACAGCCCAGTTGCGCTTGTCGACTTCAGTTGTTGTTAGTTCAGAAACCCCGACGACAAAACCACGTGTGACGCTGATGATTTACGGATAGATGCTGCTGATGATTTGATGATTGTGATGAAGAGACACGTAGACAGTACATATATTTTTTTACACATCCTATCAGCCACATGGCCTTCTGGGAAATTATTTTGTGTTATGTATTCTCCATGTTTTCGTCGAACTAGGATCCACATCTAACAGTGTCCTTGCCTATAAACATTTAGGCAGTTCACCAGCATTGGTTTCAGGCGAGCCGGACTGCTGATGAGACACTGGATGTCAAACCGGTCCAGTGTTTCCTTGTTGCTGAAATTGTGCATTCCAAGAAAGCTGATGGGACGATTTTTTTGGCATTTCTAATGCGGAGTGACAAATATGTGTTGCTAGTGTTATTACCTCCTGATTTTAATTGTGTGCAGTCGCGTTAGATCGCTTGGGCTCTCAAAGTCAAGGGATCGCGAATTAAAATCCCAGCCCGGTTTCGCCCGACCCTTCACGTAGTCGAAGATTTAAAAAAAGACCACAATGCACTTCTTCACGAACTGCTCATGGTTTTTGCATAATGTGCTGTCGTGTGTAGATTTAAACCTACGGGTTTCCAGCAGCCTGCACTGTTACTTTGCGATGATGGAACTTGCTCATCATTTACAGATTTAGCTATTCATTTCCCGATTAAGTCGTGCTAATGACTACAATCACGAGATTGTCTATTTGTGTGCCTAAAGAAGAGGCAATTACACTTATACAAGCACCGCATGGAAACAGCTCCCAAATTCAGCCTTCCAACGAATTACACCGCGTAAAATGTTGTACCCAATGTTCCAAAATTGTTCATCTTATCGGATATGGAATCTCATACTGCGTCGGTTCAAACGCTCGCGTTTCGAGAGAGGTATGGCACATCGGTATTCCGGCGTGGTGAATTAACATTCACACACACACAAACACAGCCAGCATTGCCAGCACGACGCGAGAAGACATTCCGTGTCCGAGGCGGATCGCCGCGAACGAGAAATAGCTCATTTCTCCCTCTCAGAAGTGCTCAGCTTTGGACCAGTCTCAAACTGGCCCTCTGCTATTTCTGTCTCTCGTGAAATGGTCATTCCAGTTCACGGCTAATGATGAGTCGAGGCCACGTCAGTGTGTGAAGAACCGCCAATACGTGCCGCGTGCGTGTGAAACAATGTCACGACCCGGCTAGATCGGGTTGTGATGTGTTTTTTTTATTAGTAAAGTATGCGCGCCGTTTCAAATATCACCGTCATCCGAGCTACCCGTGAAGCCAGGTGGCAACTTGATGGGAGCGTTGGACTCGCAGCTCGGAGCATGCGAGTCAAACCATGGCCGAGGGCCGACGCGACCTTTTGGGAGGCCAAGATGTTGGTCACCGTTCAAGGGATAATTACATCTCTCTCCAGTGTGACTTTGGATTGTAAAATACGTGTTCATTTCATCGAGCAGAGCTCAGCCAAAAGGCCTCACTGATTACGCATCAAAAATTGCAGCGAGTCGATCGACAGGCAGGTCAATTGTGGTGGGGGCAAAGTGTGGGTACCCACACCTCTTCCACGAAAACTCTGGCCAGTGTGGAAGAGTAGGCCAAATACCATCGAGCCATTGGCGTGTGAAATTGCAGAGCTGCAGCTTGACCTGATTAAAATATATTTCGTGTTAGCTCTCAAAGAAACGTATGCAAGAGACTCGTAAGTGTATTGTTTTATTCGGTTTCATGTGTACATTCGTCAACGTGCACAATGGATGTGGTCACACATTAAACATACTTCACCATAGTCAGAATCTTCAGACTGGAGGAATCCATGAGCTCTTTTTTACTAGATGTTCAGTCGTTGTTATGCAAGCTCCTTTGGGAATGTTTGCACCCAATAGCACATGTCACTTTTCTAAAAGTATCAACGGCCTCAGTCTTTCGTAATGCCGCCCACAACTCTTTTAAATAAAGTATGACTTCAATCACAAATTAATTGCTTTTACAAATGACACATTTCCTTACGTGTATGCATTAAAGTGTACAAAAACTCATGGGACAAACACTTTCCGGCCTTTTCACGTCGCCATTTAAAATAGCCTTCTTTTTAAACGCACGGGGAGAGGAAAAAAATAGCTCCAGAAATAACAGCCACGTACAACGGCAGCCGTAGTTATAAAACGCTGCAAATTTTCAGGACCCATTTTCTGCTTGCGCATGGCCACCAAACTTCCTGTGGGGCTTAACCGGGACACGTGGCGGCTGCTGCAGGCGACCTGGACGGCCCCTTTCCAGCCCCGCCCACTCACGAAGCCACACCCACTCCACCACTAGCACTGCCCACACAGTGAGCGGCGGCGGCCTCCCTCCTCCTGCTCTCGCTCGCTCACGTTGGACCTGCCCACTGCTCACAGGCCCCGCTTGGTCTTTGCCAGACCCTTCCCCACCAGGCAGGCAGCCAGGCCCTCTGGACTGTGCCCGTAACAGACAAGTCGAGGGTGAAGGCTGGAAAGTTTGAAACGAGGACAAAACTTCCCGATATTTGTAAATGCTTTGGGACGCGTGGGGGGGGGGGGGTCGCTTTTCTGCAACTACCATTGGCTGTGAGAGACGAATTGTGCGCAACGGCTGCTGCAAAATACTCGGCTTTTAGGAATACGCGAAAGAGCTCTCCTTGTTCCCCACGTGAATTCATATTGTGGTCGAGGCTGAACCGACACTCGCGGTGTCTCCGTTTCACGACTCTATGTAAACAGTGTCTTAAGGACTTTTGCTGGCACACAAAAAACACACTAGAGATGTAAATGCAAAAAAAAGGGAATGAAGTACAGTAATAAATTAGTCGTTTAAAAAAAAATAAGTGTCCACAAGAACGAGTTGATGAGATTTGTAACGTTGGCGTGTAATATGGCTCGAAGAAAAACAGAGCTTCGAAGGCCTCCTGCCGAATACTTTCTCACATGGACAGCTAAGAGAACTTAATAAGCGGCAAATGTTTGATGGAGTGTGTGGCACAGACGTTTCTGTTTGTATGGGTGTGTAAGAGCAAAACATTTCCAAATCAAGTCTGGTAACAAATTGGCAACCCCCCCCTAACCCTCCCCCCCTCCCAAACGCAGTAGAGAATGTGGTTTTTCTGTAGAGAGGTTTCGGCATCGCTGGGGCAAGAAGGGTCACGACTCTTGCGGGATCACTTCCAGAACCTTCTGCGAGAGGATCGTCATGGAACCTGCAAGAGAAAGGGAGCACTCCACTCGTGACCACATTCATCTTGAAGCAGTGGCACTGCAACAGCGAACCCGCCCCTCATCTTGTCTCCCACCAAGCGGGTGAAACACAACTCCTCCCACGCATGGCGCGGGACCTCGCGGCTGTGTCGGGTAGATCTCTCCGCCGTGCTTTCGCGGGTTGTTTCGGCACGGTGCCCGACGTTTCGATCCACGCGCTAGGAGCTTCTTCAGGCTCGGTAAATAGCCAATGGAAAACCTCGAGCTGTACCCCACCCACCACCCCAAGGGCCCCCTGCTGCACACCCCCCTGCTGGCCATCCCCCCCAGCTAACACAAAGACAAAGATCCCCGAATAGCCTTAACATACTGTTGGGGCAAGTGCTGTTAGCGAGCAGCTATGAACGCCGACACAGCGCACGAGGGGCTGGGGTGGCCAGCACCACGCCCTGGCCACCTTGGTCTCCCCAGTGGCGATGATTTTACACACCGCACCAGGTACTCATTTGAGGGCGAGTCGACCTAGGGGAGGCCCAGAACCGGTTAAAGATAATCGTCACCGATATTGGCCATGGGCGAGAATCCAACTCGGGTCGCCGAGTTCGTAGCGCAGCGCGCTAACCGCTGTGCCGCTGCTCCCCAGCACACACACACACACAGTGCATGTAACCAGCATCGGCCAAACACCTCACTGCTTAGAAGTTTCGATTTAAAGCTTTCGTGACTGCAGGGATTCATCTTCTTGGTTCTTTTGGTAAAGTCACGTAGATAAATAATATTATTTCCCTTCTACGTGACTTTACCGAAAGAACCAAGAAGATGCTTAGAAGTTACCTGCAATTTACTCAACTGGGATCACGGCCGATTAGCACAGCGAAAGAAGTTCAACGTACATACATACAACTTAAACTATTAAAACTAGATTCAAAGCTTTCGTGACTGCAGGAATTACTCTTTGGTTCTTTCGGTAAAGTCACGTGGAAAGAAAATAAATTAAATAATAATAGAATACGACGTTTCGATTACAGCACAAGCAACCATCATCAGGTAAGAATGAATGAGAAAACAAACATAGTAAACTTAGAAATATAATGCAATACAACACAGAGTCCGTCTAACACAACAGTCAACACCCTACCTGCTTGATTACGTTCTTCCAAAGATTGCTATTTCTAAGTTTACTATGTTTGTTTTCTCATTCATTCTTACCTGATGATGGTTGCTTGTGTTGCAATAGAAACGTCGTATTCTATTATTTAATTTATTTTCTTTCCACGTGACTTTACCGAAAGAACCAGAGAGTATTAAAACTAAACTATTTCTATTTCATCTTCTTGGTTCTTTCGGTAAAGTCATGTAGAATGGAAATAATAAACTAATAAAAATAAAACATAGTAAGATAATATACATTGTTTTATTATTTTAATATTTCCATTCTACGTGACTTTACCGAAAGAACCAAGAAGATGAAATCCCTGCAGTCATGAAAGCTTTAAATAAAAATTTATTTCTATTTCACCAGGTCAGACCCACTGAGTGAAATAGCTCTTTTTCAGAAGCGACCTGACCCACAAATGAGAGCCCAATGAAGTGGCTCATCAGGTGGAAATGTATAGCAGCCAGATTTTCTTAAACGCGTGTTTCTAAATGAGGGAAAAACCGGAGGACCCGGAGAAAAATCCACGCGACCACAAGAAAAGAGAACATGCAAGCTGCAAATATACAGCGGGCGTCAGGGGCGGAATCGAAACCACGGCATCCTGTACACCAGCAAGGTAATTAATGTCTCGTCACCGTGGCGACCAATGGGATCACAAGCAGCAGCAGCCATGCTGCCCCCCCCCCACCCCTACTGCGAACAACTTGGCAGGACGCTCAGTGCAAACGAGTCTTGAGACTCGGCGAGGCTTCCATGGCTCAACAAGCGCAATCGTAGGGCAAGCAAGACGGATCTCCCATGGCCCCGTGGGTGTGGCAGCTGCTGGTGCCCCCCGTGACTGGTGAGGGGGGGGGGGAGGCCACGCACTGATGAGGTTGAGCAGCGAGGGCGGCTTGTTCTGCCACCGCACGCCCACGAAGTAGACAGGGATCCCGGTGAGGATGATGGCGAGGCCGATGCCGCACTCGACCGGCGTCACCACCACGGACACGACGATGAGGAAGATGCACGCCAGCACGAACGAGATGGGCAGCAGGATGTTCACCTGCCACGCCACGGGGGGGGGGGGGGGGGGGCACAGATAGAGCCGAGAGGACAAATCGATTGGGATGGAGGAGACCGTGAACCTACTTGCTGAACTGCCTCCTGCAGCTGCCTTGTTGAGCTGCATGCGAGGGGAGGCCTCGCGCAGGCTGCGGCAGTGGGGAGCGACCCGAATTCAATTCCCGCTCACGATTATATGAAGCGGTCTTGGGCCTCCCCTAGGTCGACTCGGCCTCTGGTGCGGTGTGTAAACATCGCCACTCGGTAGAGGCCGGGCGTGGTGTTGGCTACCCACCCTGTGAGGCCGTGCCGGCCTTCACAGGTGCTACTCGCTAACAGAACTTGTCCCTAGAGCCTGTGAAGGCTATACGGGGGATCTTTATCTTGTGCCACGCAGGCTGCATCTCTGCGTGAGCTACAAACCCCGCACCCAAGACGCTGCACGACAGGGTAGTACCACAATGTGGAGATTCTCCACGATATATCGTACGAGACAATGTCCACGATAATCGTAATGTCCCGAGTGCAAAATATAAAATCTGTGATTAACATCACACGTTTATGTACGTGTTATTTTCCCAAAATTACATCATGAAATAACAAGCACGAGGATCAACTGTTCTAAATACATAGCCATTGCCCAAGTCGATGCTTTGCAAAACGTTACCGGCGTCACAGACGACATAGCGGTCATACAACACCATCATGGCCAGAGACATTATAAGAATTATAGATTGTAAAGTTGCCACGATTATATTCATTTACAGCAGGCCGAGTGAACTGCAGTTCAACACACTTACAAGAATGCATTATTAAACATGCGAAATACAATTGCCCATGATAATTGTTTTTTTACCCCTTTATCTGGCAACAAAACTGACACCTTTTTTTACAAGGAGTCATGTTTGCATAGACCACAATACCTGCAGTCATAATGCAAACAAAAAACATAAAACTCTGATAATGTATGCACCGTCCTTAAAGTTGATTGGTCCACACCCGAGACAGCTTTCCTTAGAGCCTAGTCTCACATGGTGTTGGACCACATGACACCAAAAGGCGCACAACTCAAAGACAATGCACCATCAGAGTATGAGAGCTCGGGGTAAGCATTTACACCATTGAAACCTCATTTGCCAGTAAAAAATATAATTGGTTTTTTACCTATGCAAACATGACTCCTTGTAAAAAAGGTGTCAGTTTTGTTGCCAGATAAGAGGGTAAAAAAACAATTATATTTTTTACTGGCAAATGAGGTTCCAATGGTACAATTGCCCAGTTATAGGAAACCGAAATCGCGGTGCGAAGCGGTACGGTGGAGTCGCTCACCTTGATGGGCCTAGGTCTCAGCGGCTCCTTGTAGCGCAGCCACATCATGCCGCAGATGGCCATGGCGATGCACAGCCAGTTGAAGAAGCTGAAGAAGTTGATGACGGAGAAGATGTCATCCGAGATGGCGTAGAGCAGCGTCATGAGGCACTGGGGGAAGCGGGAGTGGAGGGCGGGTGGGTGGGCATGAGCGACTTGGGGTTTTCCACGGCGTGCGTTTGCCCACCTGTTCCCCGGGCCGGATTAAGGTTATTGTAAGGCTCTATGCGCACTTCTGTTTCGTAGGCCTTCAGTGATAACTTTGTACAGTTGGTACTGCCCATGTTACTAAAGCCGCCGTCCCTCGCTTGTTTCACGCGTACTTCGTCCAGCCGCTACACATATGTCGTTACCGATACGTTCAGCATTTAGTCTGCTGTGCCCTAATTCGGTGGGAGCATGCTGTGTGCCGCAGAAAAGCAGATTTAATTTGAAACACTGTGCCTATCCTTGCTATATAAATATATTTATTCAAGAAGATATATTGGTTACATGTTTTTATTGCAGGCCCTTTAGTTTCCGTAGGCCCTAGGCACAGTGCCTATTGGGTAATAGGCGTATTTGTGCCTAACAGGCCTATTGTGCCTATTGAATAATTGGCGTAGGCACAGTGCCTATTGGATAATACGGCCCTGCCTGTTCTAAACACAGTCGGATAACGCTCCCTTTTTCCACCGGCACATGCGAATCACACTGGCGTGTGCGTCGCATGTACCTATCATGGGGTTTTCCCACTGGCCATCTGCTGAGCCGAGTCAGAACCAGACCGTGCAACTCTGGCCTCGCAACTAAATGTGGCTCGGAGTGGAGCAGCGCCAGAGGGCAGGGTGAACCCCTTGTTCGTCGTGAGTTTGCTGCGTATGACGTCAGCGGCACGGCTCACGTTGCACAATGGAAAAACAATCTAGCGCCTCCCGAGTCATGCCGGGCTTGGTCTCGGCACGGTCCCGGCTTGGCTCGGTTGTGCAGTAGAAAAACAGGTATCGTCCCATTCGTCGTGTTTGGGTGGTTGAGTACATGAGTGAATATGAGATGCCGGTGTGTGGGTGAATGGTTGAGACATTGGTGGGTAGGTGGGTGAGTAGGTAAGTTGGTGAGTAATTTTCTGGTGGATGGTGAATGATCGAGATTGCTGGTGGGTGAATGGGTGGTGGGTGGGTGGATGGATGAGTGAGTGAGATGCTGGAAGGAAAGTGCATAGGGCCTCCCCTAGGTCAACTCGGCCTGAAATAAGTAACTGGTTCGGAGTGTAGTAAACATCGCCACTGGGGAGATGGAGGAGGCCGGGCGTGGTGCTGGCCACTCTCACCCACGTGTGCCGTACCGGCCTTCATTAGGCGCCCGCTAACAGAACTTTCCCCAACAGTTCTGATAAGATTATACAGGGGTCGGGGGGGGTGAATCTTTGTTCTAAGGAGTATGGAGGGTGCTGCAGGTACCGTGAAGAGGAGGGAAGGCACCGGAGTGAAGAGGCGCCGGTGGATCATTGAGAGCAAGTTGGGCAGGTGCCCTTCCCGAGCGCCCACAAAGAACAACCTGCATGGCACGGCGCAGCGAACGGCGGGCAGACAGACACGGCGGTTCAGATGTAGAGGGTGGCCCAAATTCCAGGACGCACAGGGTTATTTTATTTATTGTAACACTGGCATTAGGAGTAGAGGGGGGGGGGGGGTCTGTTGCACCTGGAGGAGGTGAAGAGGGACCCATTGACGGAGCCGAAGCAGGAAAGGCTGACGAACACGGGAATGATCCAGGACATCACACCCAGGTGATAGTTCCCAAAGTCCTGGGCACGCAGAGAACCAATCAGCACGGCGCCATTGCGAATCACAGAAACACAGATCAGCACGGTTGGCTACGTACGGTGCGAAAGAAGATCAACATACATACATATAACACTATCCCCAAACGGATGAAAAATTATGGCAATTAGTCCACTTGCTGTACCGACTTATCCTGGAGAACCAGTATATGGCACACCTCCTTGACGCCCATAGGAAGGGCGTTTCACAACAACATCTGTGTGGTCATCCACCGACCCTCGCTGCCTCCACAGTGCTGGATTCATGTGACTCAAGATTTAAGCAAGTACCGATGACACATCATTCATTAAAATTATTTCGCGACTAAAAACTCGCCCCCACTAAAAGAGGGCATCGCAATACTTTACAGTATGAATTAAACAAAGGTAGTCCTCCTACCTATCATGGCCAAATAAAATTGTGTCAATAGACGGACAGACCTCATATCAAGAAGTTCCATGTGCAGTGGTTAGCACACTACACAGTGAACCCAGCCCACCCGAGTTTGATTCTTGGCCAAGACGAACATCAGCGGCGAGTGCTATCTGAACCAGTCCTGAGCCCTCCCTCCACCAACCCGGATGGATTACACGATTGTTGGAGGTCATCCATCCAGCAGTGGATTGACAAAACACCTGAATAGTCTTGTTATTCAGTATTCATTAACACAGTAAACACCCCACATATGAAAAAGGTCTGACGGAGAAGCGAGACTCTCAGGAGCTGTGGCTGTTGCAGCCGGGGGCGACGCTGCACACAGGAAAGTGCTAGAAGAATGGGAACTCGAGATGAAAAAATTTACCGATGAAAACAAAGTTTTTCACTCTAAATCCTTTTAATGCGTGGCGGCTAGAGTCCTCTCGTCCTCTGGCTTGAGATGGCTGCCACTTATGGGTCAGATGATTGTCTGCCAGCATTAAGCAATTGGTAATTAAGTATTTAAAAAAATTTCCCTAAACAGTGTACAATTTTGGAAACATTTTTTCACGAAAATGAATTGTCACGCACAACGAGTCTGTGTGGAAAATGTCAGCTCGATTGGATCACGGGAAGTGTGTTAAAAAACGACCGAAAGATTTGCACGGTCGCAAGCAAGCAAGCAAGCAAGCGAACTTAATATAAAGGATTTAATAAATAGAGGCGGGGTAGGCTGCTGCGGGCCTACGCCGAGGGCAGCAGGGGGCAGGGTTGCAGCAAAAATCAATTGCTGTACTGTTCTTCTACGCTCCCCATCTTCACGAACTCGCACCTATCGGTGTACGGTCAAATACCCCATGGCACGTACTGGGGACCGGGAGACCCACATCCAGCAGTGGATTGTCCGTACGTACACACAGTGTGTTTGTGTGTATATATGGGGTGGGGGGGAAGAAAGTAACAGAAACGGGCCAGCTGGTTAAATGGGCTCACCACTGCGACGGCCTGGGACTCCAGCATGCTCTGAGGGGACAGCGTGGTGAAGTACGCCAGGTTGGTGAGCACGTAGACGATGGTGACGATGGGCAGCGAGATGATGATGGCTCGGGGAAGGTTTCTGTGTGGGAGGGGGGGGCACACGAGTCGTCAGGGAAACCGGGGGGGTGGTGACCTCAGCTCGCCACCTGTAAGCCACAACATAAACTAAACTATTTTTATTTAGGTAAGGCCCACTGAGATCTTTGTCAGAAGCGACCTGGCGACAAAATGATGGCTCAACAAAGTGACTTATCATCATCGCGTGGAAATGTATAGCAGCCAAATATACCCCAAAACGCACGTTGACTCGAGATGTGGAGGGAAAAACCGGAGGACCCGGAGAAAAATCCACGCGACCACGAGGAGAGGAGACATGCAAACTCCAAATAGTGTCGGGATCGAACCCACGACCTCCTGTATACCAGGCGACGTAGTTAACATCTCGCCACCGCGGCCCATAGCCATGGGAAGAAGAACATCTCGCAGCTCCAGGAGAGGGGAGAGCTGCAGCGATTGTCTAAAGTGGTGCGTTCGGGGCTTTAAAACCTGGATCTGCAATCCAGAGGTTGCCGGTTACATTTTTAGCAAGGTGTGGCAGTTGAAATAACGGTGGAACTTTCGCAAAAAACCTCGCCACCGTCGACCCAGCTCTAAAAATGGGTACAACTGGAGTTAGTCTATCGGCAGGTCGCGTGTGGTGGGGTAAAGTGTGTGTACTCCCACCACTATTTTTATTTTACCTGGTAAGGCCCAACGAGCTGTATAGCTCTTTTTCAGAAGCGACACGGCCAGAAATGATACCTCCGATCGGCACGGTTGACTACGTACGGTGCGAAAGAAGTTTAACAAACATGCATGCTCCCACCTCAGTTGACGAGTGGGGCCTAAATAGCCTCGAGACCTCCCTCTAGCGGAGGCCCTTTTGCTATCAGTGGCGCAAGCGAGTACGCTCAAGGGCATTACCTTTCTTTACCTTACAACATGAACTCGAGGACACAATGGGAGGGAGTTCCACAGACGAGCAGAGAAAAGAGAACGCGGAAGAGAGGAAGTTACGAGTTATGCGCTGCAAGGTGTTGGTTAAACACAGGCACGGGCTGAACATGCTTGACCATGGTCATAGATACGGCCTCGCCGATAAGACGACAGCAGCTGATAGTTGAGCAATTAACATTCATGAGAGCAGACAGCCTGACAATTGAGTTCCATCTGTCGATATTTCGATCAAGCTACGATGCGGTGCACGATATCAGTTGGTAAGTCAGAGTTTTTAAAAAGCTCCATCGGCTTGGGTATCGACGGAAGCCTGTTGTGTTGGCGGAACGTGGATAGCGCCCACTTACTTGAAGGGCTCAATCATCTCTTCGGTGACAAAATTCAAGTAATTCCTAGAGAGGAAACACACGCCACCCCGTGGTAAGTGCGGTGATCGATGCACCAGGCTAGCTGGCCACTCACAAACGCAAACAACACGATATAATACTGTTGACGATCACGTTACACGCAAACAACAGGGTATAGTAATGTTGACGATCACGTTTAGTTTCATAGCGCGGAGTCTTTCGTTCGTGCAGACTGCACCTCACAGTCGCCGAGGAACCACAGAAGAGCTGGGAGGTCAGCAGGCCTGTACCAACATTTCCTCAAGCTCTGCAGTCCCCTATATATTAAGATGGTTACAGACAATTAACGAGCGTTCATGCACGTTTCTGCGTGGTTATAATACTCTAACAACAAAAGCTGCCGTTCACATTGAGTGGCGGTGATGTCACCACACCCCATGGTGCATTTTGAAGCCACGTGAAGTGTCGAAGGCTGGTTTGTTGGAGGTCACGGGAGAGACCGACTATAGGTTATCCGAGATTAACCACACATATATTCAGATGCATAGACAAATTAACGCCCTGTATTTAACAAGAACACAGCCTATTAACATTCACCATAAGTTTTCCCAACAAAAGATAAATAATTACACATTTCCTTGTCAACTGTGTTTGTTGTCATTTCATTGAAAACTGTTAGTAGAAAGGAATTTTTTGACCTGGGGTTAATAAAAACGACTGCAAACTGTACACGATAAGTTCTTCCTGGGGAGGCACTGAACTCGCACAGTAGCTTGAGGAACGCAATCGTCCATCCCATATAAAAACCATCGTCAACGTTGCTCACGAGTCCGTACCGCCATCCTTCAGTAGAGCTCATCTCACTCGAGGCAATTGCTTCCTATAGCTCAGCGGTCGGGAACCTATGGCTAGCGAGCCATATATGGCTCTTCCGGTGACGGCATATGGCTCCCAGACAATTTTGAGTTGAAAAAAATAATAATAATAAAATAATAATAAAATCAGTTTGGAACTTGTGATATTGCTTAATAATACTGTGTCATTTTAAAATAAACAGAAATTAGTTTTGAAGATAACATTTCTCGGGTCACGGGTCCCGTGACCAGAAGTCGCATTAAAAGTAAGACAATTTAATTTATTATACGTTAAAAATACTATATGGCTGTCAATGAAATAGATTTAGAAATCTACACTATGGGGACCTCATTTGCCAGTAAAAATATGATAATTGGTTCTTTACCCTTCTATCTGGCAACAAAACTGACACCTTTTTGCAAGGAGTCATGTTTGCATAGACCGCAATACCTGCAGTCATAAATACAAACAAAAGACATAACTCTGATAATGTGCACTGTCCCTGAAGTTGATTGGTCCACACCCGAGACAGCTTTCCTTCGAGCCTAGTCTCATATGGGTTGGACCAGATGACGCCAAAAGGCGCACAACTCAAGGACAATGCACCATCAGAGTATGAGAGCTCGGGGCAAGCATCTACACTATGGGGACCTCATTTGCCAGTAAAAATATGATAATTGGTTCTTTACCCTTCTATCTGGCAACAAAACTGACACCTTTTTGCAAGGAGTCATGTTTGCATAGACCGCAATACCTGCAGTCATAAATACAAACAAAAGACATAACTCTGATAATGTGCACTGTCCCTGAAGTTGATTGGTCCACACCCGAGACAGCTTTCCTTCGAGCCTAGTCTCATATGGGTTGGACCAGATGACGCCAAAAGGCGCACAACTCAAGGACAATGCACCATCAGAGTATGAGAGCTCGGGGCAAGCATCTACACTATGGGGACCTCATTTGCCAGTAAAAATATGATAATTGGTTCTTTACCCTTCTATCTGGCAACAAAACTGACACCTTTTTGCAAGGAGTCATGTTTGCATAGACCGCAATACCTGCAGTCATAAATACAAACAAAAGACATAACTCTGATAATGTGCACTGTCCCTGAAGTTGATTGGTCCACACCCGAGACAGCTTTCCTTCGAGCCTAGTCTCATATGGGTTGGACCAGATGTTGCCAGATAGAAGGGTAAAGAACCAATTATCATATTTTTACTGGCAAATGAGGTCCCCATAGTGTAGATGCTTGCCCCGAGCTCTCATACTCTGATGGTGCATTGTCCTTGAGTTGTGCGCCTTTTGGCGTCATCTGGTCCAACCCATATGAGACTAGGCTCGAAGGAAAGCTGTCTCGGGTGTGGACCAATCAACTTCAAGGACAGTGCACATTATCAGAGTTATGTCTTTTGTTTGTATTTATGACTGCAGGTATTGCGGTCTATGCAAACATGACTCCTTGCAAAAAGGTGTCAGTTTTGTTGCCAGATAGAAGGGTAAAGAACCAATTATTAGATTTAGAAATATTTGGCTTTTATGGCTCTCCCAGTCAAAAAGGTTCCCGACCCCTGCTATAGCTAATCAGCCACGATCTAGCCACTGCTGGATAAAGGCCTCCCCAAGTCCCCACCATGTCTCACGTTCTTGCGACACCAACTAGCTCTTGCACCCAATCTGATTTCATCCCTCCATCTCCGTGCTGGACGTTAGTATTTCAGGTGCGTTTCCTTTCTTTGGCTACTATTCCATCATTAATCTTGACCAATGACCATCGCCCTTTCAGGGACGTGCACCCTGTCCAAGTCCATTTTGCTCAACAGTCAATAGTTTGTCTCTCATTTCACTTTGTTCTCCGATCCATGCGTTACTCTTTGCCTCTCGGCATAAATTCCCAGAATGCATCTCTCTGCATTCATGTCATTTTCGGCGTTTGTTCCGCGAGGCATTCACGACGACCATCTTTGGTGCAACATCTGCAAGACAACGTTCATGAGCCGAGCTCACGAACCCTCCCAAGGACACGGCTGCCTTTGTGGACTCTTCCTTCAGCGGTTTACACATTTAAGCCACGTCTCAGCGAATCTTTTAGCAAAGACATATGGAATAAAAAAAACTATTGGTCACAATTTGCAGTAAATGACAACTAATGCATACAAAGTGAAACTGTTGTTCTAGACCGCGTTATGACGAGCGAACACAAAAGCAAAACAATTCACTGAATTGGGACGGGCAATTTGAGCTGCACTTCGCTGAACGCACGTTGTCACGCGCCGGCCGGGGGGACATCCGGTTGTCCCTTTGTAATTTCAGCCCAGGGTGTGAAAGCAAGTAACTTCCCAAAGCCACAGCCACAGAGGTGGGATCACGAGAAGATAAAAGCCGGAGAGAGATGGATATAGGACTGGTGAAGTCGTCTGTGGAATGTGGCCGATCCAGTAACTGAAGCGATGATGTTTTCCCCGCTCGCACTGTCACACCACTTTCACTCGTGCCGCTAGGCATGCATCAATTTAAGTGAGCGGCTCATAATACAAATCATATTGTGTTTTCATAACAGAGATAGATACACATCAAGGCAACCGCCTCAGTTAAACATTTATAGACAGTAACAAACCCTGTCAACACGAGGGCAGGCTTGGTCTAAATATTTTCCAAGGTGGCCATAAATTCACGGCTACTTTAAACTACTTTTAACGCAGCCCACATCAATATTTAAAGCATCGTCTGGGGCACAAATTCCGTGCGGTATGGAAATACTTCTGGATGGGGCAATCCTCGCAAATGTAAGGGACGCCGAGGGGCAAGCCCTGTGACAAGTAGATGATGAACATTCACACCGCCCGCCCGAGCAGAATGGCTTTGTGGATTAAAGTTGAGGTCGTCGCTTCCCATTGACGAGCTGTCACATGGGGGCGCTCATGTGTCAAGCATGCAATCTGATCGGAGGGTTGTGAAACACTCGTATTGGATTGGCAGGCAGAGGAAGTGATTTGATACAGCCCGGGGTGGGGGGGGGGAAGATGTAAATGAGGCGTCGTTAGGGAAGCGAAGGCGATTGGTGGAGGACGGAGGAGGTGAGGAGAAAGGTAGAAAAGGGCTGGGAGAAGGGGATGAGGCAGCCGGAATGGAGCGGTTTGTTGTTTATTAAGTTGTTCGAGCCAGCGAGCCAAGATTGGGAAAAATTAAGCAGAATAAGTGTTTCTAACCTTGACGTTAAAACTAACAATAACATATTTAAGAATTACAGTTTAAGAGACAACACAACATATATACTATTACAAAAAATGTAAATAAATAAAAATGAATCACGGAAGACCGTGCGTGCGGTCCTATGCGTTGCGGGAGAATGAAACGGCCTCCCAAAACGCACACTGTCTGGATCTCCCCTCAGAAAGGTTGGTTTGCAGAGCGAGGATCTTGTTCAGAGGTCGCAAACGGGTTTTTATTCCTTACCCGTACCCGTACCCGGCCGCACCAGGGTCGCAATCGGGTGCCCGATACCCGTACCCTACCCGATACCCGGCTACCCATACCCGGCCGAGTATCGGGGAGGGTACGGGTACCCGATTGCGACCTCTGGGATGAAGCCATGTTGCAGTCACGGGCGGGTTGATTCTAGGAACTTGAATTGTGAGAAGAGACAAGACGTTGGGAAATGAGTGACAGTTACTTACCAGTGACTCACGGTCTACCCGTACCCGTACCCGGCCGCACCAGGGTCGCAAACGGGTACCCGTACCCGGCCGGGTACGGGTAGCCGGGTATCGGGTAGGGTACGGGTATCGGGTACCCGGTTGCGACCTCTGATCTTGTTACAACTTCCCCGTGGGTTGTAGCATTCCGACCGTGGCTGGGCGGCAAAATGGCCAGGAGATGGCAGTCGAGCAAACGGGTTCACTGACTCGTCCCCACAGCCCTTGCAATGCGCGCGTGGGTGTCTCTCGTTTCCAATGAACCTCTGGAAAAAATAAAAAATAAAAAAAAGTTTTGGAAACTCGGCGAGGAGTTTCTAAAGAAATAATAATGTAATGGTTAAATTCCAAGTGGTTATACAAGCACTTGGATCACCATCGGAAATTCGCGAGTTAATTTCCAAGTTGCACGTCGACTCATCAGACCGGGGGTCAATAAAATTTGTGCCACTTGGTGGCATAGGCAGCAGTGGTTTTGCTATGGAAAGAATCGCCTCTACCATGGGAATGTGGAATTTTCACCAGCTCTAGTCTTGCGTATGTCAGGAATATCTTCAGCAGCTAAATTGCTGATGTCGAGGTCTGCTGCTGGCCACGACGAAAGGGCTTCAGGTGAGAGTTCATGTTGTTTTGTTGTTCCTCCTCCTCCGTTAAAATTAGCGCAGACTACAGTGGTGTAACTGTGTGGTCCGTGGTTTTAGGCTGCATGGGCACAACCGCAATACTGTGTGGCTTGTTTTTCATCGGTAGCTCACCGCCGCCCCAGCATTTGATTGAGTATGGAGACACAACGCCGTTTTAAACAATACGATCAGGCCCGGGCCGCTCGCTCAACGGTTGATTCCCGACGGCTTAATGAGGACGCGCATCTGGCAGAGTGCCGGGCGCAACGCTAACACAACAACAGCGGCGCACGCGTGAATGGGAAAACGCGCGAGCGCAGCAATAGCGGCACGGCGGCTGGGCTCTCCGTCACGTCACCTCGTCTGCAGATTAAACGAGCGCGAGCAGAGGGGCCATCACGAACGATTTCACGCATGCTTAAAGATTCGTCCGCTTGGTGACGAACGCTCGAAACACAATGCAGCCGCCGCCGTGAGTACAAAGGGAGCACTGTCGTGAAACGGAGCGAGCGGGAGACGCTGCCAGCCACGCGATGACGCATCATGGGAACGCGTGGCGGCGGATTCCGTGTGCCCGCTGCTGTGTGCCCGCTGCTGTGCGCCCGCTTGTGTGCGCCCACTGGACACGTGCCGCACAAGACATGTTTACGACTGCGTGTAAAACGAGTACACGATGCACATTGCAGCGTCAGCGGTGTTGCCGGGGTACGGCGATATATACGTGCCGTATAAAGCAAGGTCCGTGATATTTGTGTCATCCGTTTGACAAAATACCGTTGTCACGTGATTATCGTTGCTCATTCTTTTTTTATCTAATTATATTTTCCAAAGAGATATTAATGGAATACCATAAGTGCAATAATTAACCTTCTAATTAACTAGTCATTGCCGATTAAATTAGTATTTTGCAAAATGGCTTTGGGAGCAATTTAAGGCATGAGCATTACATGATATCATCATGTTTATCATGGATTTATTTATTTTTCTATCGTGCATCGTACAACACAAGTGTTTATAAGCGTTGTAGATTGTAAAGTCGCAATGATTAGAAGACTCGTGGCAGGCTTTTGCCGAGCAAACTGCATTTCAAGACCTTTAAAAGGTGATCTCTATCGGTACTGGAAGTACAACAAAGCGAACAAATGTACAAATGTAACGTGAACCACAATGATCAATTTGCGGTGGAAAACTGACAACGCGATAATCATCATCATCATCGTGAAAATGACTCCTCTGAGCCGGAATAAGTGCAACGTGGAGGGATCCCGTCCAGAGGTGCACTTGACAACAGATTTGAGATTCGTTTTTTTCCCCCAACCCCGTCCGTGTTATCCAACCAGTCGAGTATTCGAATTGATGATCCGTTCGAGTATTCGATTGCCCAAATATCAGATATCCGAGCGCTTCCCTCGTTCATCCATGGGCAGATTATCCGGATCGCAGGTCAAACGTGCTCATTCGTGCTGCCCAGGTGCGTGCTGGTTCAATCCATTAGCTGCTCCTCGCTTGTCGAAGGTCATGGACCACAAAACGCCATTTTGCAGGTAGACCGTTAACCAATAAACAACAGGTAAGACATTCGCCATCCTCATCCTATTCTACGTACATTAAGAATGATGACTGTTGTCTTAGCCTGATGTGTTTTGCATTACGCGGATCTTTGTTTGATCTTGGTCCCACATCCTCCTCCCCATTACCATCTAGCCGACAGCGCAAGGACGCCCCCCAAGGAGATGAAGCGATGAAATCAGTTATTGTACGCAGCAGGCGCTGGGCGGATTAGCACATCGCAGAATTGTGGGAGAGAGTGACTGCTTGGGGAGGCTCTCACCCATCAGTGTATTGATCATGGCTGCAGGTGATGATGGACGATGCGTAGGATAGTGACTGTGGCTCTCACCATCCTCCGTAAGCGAAGAGGCCGCTGTAGAGAGCCAGCACAATGCTGCCCACGTCCGTTTTTGTTCCGTCAAACACGCTCTCCGACTCCAGGTAGGGGATGTCACCTGCAGGACACAAATATCGGGGTGTGGGAAGAGACAGCGGCGGCACGGGTAAGTTGGTGAGCAGAGCTCCTCCGTGGGGCGCGGCGGGGGAGGCTTGAGTGCCGCGTAGGCCTGAGTAACTGCGGTCAGCTATTCAGCCTTCGCCAACCCGCATTGACCGGCGTGGTGAAGTATGGTAAAACATCCCCCGTGACTGAGACTACACGGGGAGGCTTTCATCCAGTCACGGGTTGACAAAGGGCCGTAAGTAATAATAATGAGAATAACAATAATAGTGTAGAGCAACAAAGAGAGAGAGATTTCGATTTAAAGCTTTTGTGACTGCAGGGATTCATCTTCTTGGTTCTTTGGGTAAAGTCACGTAGAAGGGAAATAATAAAATAATAAAAACTAAACATAATAAAATAATTCTCACGACGTTTCGGCCACAACGCAAGCAGCCGTCCTCAGGTGAAGAAAGTGTCTCATGCTCAAGCGAGCATGAGGTAGTAGTGCTCATCTCCACTGCTGGACCAGAGCCACTGGCGGAAACTCCACATTATGATGGCTGGAACCAGTCTGTGCGACCACAACAATGCTTACTGCACAGTGTACACAAATTTCAACAAACACTTGTGTATCCATTTTTCGTCCCCAGTTGCAAACTGCCACCCTCTTGGACCCGCTAGGCCTCTCCAGTGGCTGACCGTCCCTCGGCCCGCGTGGCCGTCTGTCTGTAGCGCGCCGTACAGGAAAGAGCGCAAAAACATGTTTCCTTTGTTGAAAGGCAGCGTGCAAGACTACGACCGTGGGTCATGTGGTCAAGCTCGGGACGCACAGCGGGGCGCGCTTCGGGGAAAAATGTCACGCGATCTCAAGTCGCCTGACCCCTCAATGACCAGGCAAACCCCCCCCCCCGCCCCAATAGGTCAGCGAGACCACAAAAAATAACATCCTCACATGACCTAAAGGGCCTGTGCGTGTAAAGTACACGTAACACGGCTCATCATTGGCCGTCAACCGATGTATGTATGTTGAACTTCTTTCGCTCCTTATGTAGTCAGCCGTGCTAATCAGAGGTACAGGCGAAGGACAACAAACTAATCACAAAAGTTCGAAAAAATTAGTTTCCAATTTAGATTTTAAAGTGCATAGCTCCAGTGGCTATCCTAATATCGTAAGGAAGAGCGTTCCAGACGGCCACAGAAGCACAACCGTAAGTGAGCAATGCAGTAACCGTCTTTGTTCGATGGTTAAGGCATCCTTGTTATCCCTGGTGAGGCTACACAACCCAGCAGTGGTGTATTCGCTGCTTGTTGCAGGGATTTGCGGTTTGAATCTGGCAGCCGCCCTCGGTTATCTCTGCGATGCTGTGGCACTACTAGCCATTAAAATCCTACACGCTGTCCGCTCAAGACTGGACGTGAAAGATCCCCCGACATCAGTCGCAAGAGTTGGCCATTGTGTGCCGATGTCTTGGGTGCACATTTTACAATTTTGATTTATTGCCTGCAAAGTACTCGCTTGGGATTATGCGGTACACACAGAGCAGCAATCATCGCCCTTTGCTAGCCACGATAATGCCCCAGCATGCGACTGCCGGAAATGAACGAGACCTCCCCTGGCCACTCTGAGTTCTCTCCCGATTCAACAACATCAGCGAGAGAGCGCGCACGGCTCTGCGTCACGCACCGCACCGTCGCAAGCGAAGGGGCGATCCCGCGGACGGCGGTCACCGTCGCCGACCCCGCTTTGACACTGGGCCCTCCGTTGATGTTTTAGCGCCGCCGATATTTACAATGGAAGGTTCACGCGCGTTTGCCCGCACAATGCACCGAGGTTTATCTCGCCGCCGTTATCTCAATCCAACACAAAGCCCTTCATCCCCCGCCCCCTGCGCAGCGGCGGAAGAAATTCTATTCATAAATAAATCCAGGGAAAGGTAAAACAGGGGGCAAAACATCCCGAGCGGGGATTTCACCACTGGGGTCCCACGGACCCCTACGGGGCTCGAGGCGGCATTGTAGCGGGGGGGGGGGGGGGGCGGGATGTGGTTACATAAGAAAGAGGAGCAGCGGGGGGGACACAAACACTTGGCGAGTTTGTTCGAGGGGCCCCTCGCTTCTTCCTCTGGGTGCACATCAAACGCGCCGTCGTTGCATAACGCAGAGGCATCAACGACTCCAGGAAGGGAGCTCACGCCAAGGGGCTGCTACGGTCCCCCCCCTCTCCCCTACTACCCCCTCACACTGCCACGGCCCCCCTCTCTCCCCTACTACCCCCTCACACTGCCACGCCACCCCACCTCTCCCCTACTACCCCCTCACACTGCCACTATAACGTCTCATTGCAATAGTGGTTCTAAGCCTCGCTTGGACGAATGACCCCGTTTTGTGCGTGGACTCCGTTGATACCCATTGGGTCTCCTTTGGAGAATCCTTATGATGAACGGTCATCATCATCGTTTAAGACCCAGTATCGCACCTCGCACACGAGTATCGAACAGGTTCCGAAGCTCCAACGCAATGAACAGCGCACTGCACATAGGGAACAAACACCCTCTGTATTAGACTGTGCGATTCTGTAGGTCATTATGCGTCTATGGGTTTCTGTTGGCGAGCGGTGGCGCAGCGGCGAGTGCGCTGCACTATGAAGCTGGCGACAAATCCGAGCCGAGCGACATCGGAATCCTCACTGACCGGCGTGGCGACAGACTTAGAACTCTTTCAAACTTGCTGGACTAAGCAAAATGTGGCATCCACAACCGAGTCAGACATTTCACTTATGTGCCTGGTCACATGAGAGCAGAGCCGCGAATGGATTTAATCACCACTCATCATCCCCACTACAAGCCTACGGGCATTGCCGGAGCAAGGTCAGGAGGCCGCGGTACGCAGCATCGCTGCAGCGACGTGCCTCGCGCGCCTCCGATGGCATCCCTCCAATTGCGGCGCGGGAGAGACTCAGGACGGTGAATGCGAATGATTTCTGTTTTAGCATAAATGTGGGTAGAGCGATGGCACACCATGCTAGGAACGCCGATTCCCGAGTTCGACTCCCGGCCATGGATAACAACGGTGATGAGCGAAATCCGAACCGGTTCCAGGGCGCTCACCTTCACCAAACTGACTTGCGCCTAGTGTGGTGGAAGTAGCGTTTGTGAAAACAATTATCGACAGAATCGATTATCCCAACGTCGTCAAAATCGATAGCAGAATCCAGTTCAATCCGAGTGACGATCAAACCGATCGGCACGTGATAACGTTCCAACGGGACTGCCCAAGTGTCAACCGATTACGTGCAGAACAGACACGTTATTATATACTGAATATAAAACACACAGATCACGTGTGACCTGTGGTGGGATACAATGTGGGTACTCCCATCACTTCCAAAATATTTGTCCAGAAGGCCCTTCTGCCAGCATTGGCGTGAGAAGAAAACTGCAGGGATGCACCTTTACCCGTTATGCATTTACTGTACACACAAGTCCAAAAATGCCTGAACATTCCTCAATATTCAGCCATAGGTCCAGATCACATGCTCCGTGTCCTAATAGCGCAGATTATAAAGAGATCAGCAGATGGAATGTTAATCCTCCACCAGAGTTCGCGATTCCCTCGTGAAAATAGCCACACGTTCACCGAAGTGGCTTTGTAATCCCACACCCCACTCTGCCCGTACAAGCCTGAGGCGGGCTGGCGATGGCTTCAAAGGCGCCACTTTTACAAGAGGCGGCACCAGGGCGCTAATGCCGACGTGTGCCGACGTGTCAACGCTCGCAAAACAGTTAAGACATCCAAGCGCCACAGTCCAGAGTAGCGCTCTCCTCCGGCGGCCACAATTTGAAACGCGTTTCCGCCAAGGCCTTTGCAGCGTTCAGAGGTAGAGCAGCGTCCGCTTTGGGGTGGGGAGCTGCGCTTTGAACCCCGGCAACCCGAATTAGATTCCCGGTCACGGCTAACGTTCGTGGCGGGCGATATCCGAAACCGGTCCTGGGCACCACCCCTTCACCAACCCACACCGCCCGGCGTGGTGAAGTATGGTCAGACAGACTCCATGACTGGTAACAGTGTGGGGAGGGCTTCATCCATCAGCGGAATGACAAAGGGCTGAAAGTCATCGATTGTAAACACGAAACACGGGTTAGAAACAAAGTATCAACAACACAGCGAACGATACAGAGTAGAGTTGGAAGGAATGTAGGCAAAAATTACAGCAAGTCAAACTTTTATTCGATTCAAACAAAAACAATTACATGTTCATAAACACGATTAAATCAAAGGTAACGGCGCAGCCCTGCAGTTGCCAGCTCACGCCAATGCTGGTGGAAGGGTCGTACGCGGGGAGGGGGCTCCAGAGAGCCGCCACTCTGGAGAGCATTTGCCTTAGGGACCGTCCATAAATGACGTCACGCGATTTTGGACGATTTTTGACCCCCTCCCGCCTCGTCACACGGCGTCACAAAAAGTCAGACCGCCCCTCAAATATGACGTTACAAAGCTTTGCCCCCCCCCCCCCAAAAAAAAACATGCTTCAAATCGCTTGAAACTATTGTCATTGTAGTGCGTATTTAATGTGGCACTGCACTATGATGTTGTAGGAGAAAACATTTATTACAAAGTCTATTTAATTAAGAAGAACGTGTTGTCTATATTTATTTAAAGTTGCGCATTTTGATGTGACGTCACATTTCTCAAACCCCCCCCCCTCGTCACACATCGTCACAAATGTCTGACCCCCCCCCCACCCCTAGGTGCGTGACGTCATTAATGGACAGCCCCTTAATCTCTTCTCCGCTGGCCAGACGTACCCACATTTTACCCCACCGCGCGCGATCGACTTACCGTTTACACTTCACCCTCAGAATATATTTCCATGGCAAGTGTTCACGTCTCTAAATAAATAGGCGATGCATTTGTAAAGTAGAGACAATCAAACAAAAGATTACTAATGCACAAACAAAGAATCGTGTGTTTTTGGATAACGTTGCGACGACCGGATCCGCATTGTTTGCCCCCTCTCCCCCCTCCTCTCGCACCCCAAACCCCCAGGGGAGAGCTCCTCCTATGGCGCCACAAGTCGCCACCCGCGCCACAAGTCGCCACCCTCGCACGTGACCAAGGACTGGCGCGCGGTGGCGGTCCTGGCTGGGCCGGGAGGGTACCCCATGCGAGATTTCACTCTCGGCCGTAACTCGGTAAAAACCCCGACGGTACCGAGGTGGTGGGAGGAAGCCGGCCATCCGATTACGTCGACCGTGAGACGCAACAACTAACAGCAGCTGGTGCACGAGATAATTTGATTCAAGCGTGCGGAATAATAACGCCGGCTGCATTTGAAACACGTGGGTTTCTGGCATGCCCAGGGGAGGGGGAAATTGATTTATTTTAAATCTAAAACACGCGCCGATGATACACCTAATGTAATTTCATTTACAGTGTGCAACAACTTCCGAGAAGATATTTTTGCGAAATGGCACCTCCATTGCAAATGCTCTGGTTCGTCACGGCTTGCCATTTGTGAAAGGCCGACTGTCGCTCTCTTAAATGCCGACGCGCTTTCGGAGGGCAATGTAAAACGGTGCGGCCCTGCAATTGGCGTGTTCACGCCACCATCGGTGGAAAGGCCTCCCCCGCTAGGAGGGAGTATTTCGTCCTACTTTTGGAATGACAAAAATAAGCAGCGACGGCGCAAGTCCACATTCTCATGGAGGCGAGGGGGGAGACCATTGTTAACTTTCCATGAAATGACAATAATTATCTACTCCGAGTTGACCGCGAGAACTAGAATGTCGACCCGCACCCTTTAGAGTGGTTGCGGCACGCCCGCTTGCACTGTACGCACCGTGTTGTTTTGGGGAAAAAGCCGCACGCATGCAACCGAAAATCCGAATGGGCGTTGATCTCGCCCATCGAGGCGGCTCGCAGATCGCTCTGCTGCATGCAGTGCCACGGATGGCTCCGAGCTCATACCCCGCGCGCAGGTGGAAGATGAAAGACACTGCAACTCCTGTGCGATGGAGCACGTGGTCAATTTGCTTCCCGTCCATCAAGACAGCAACGCCGAAAGGGACTCATCATCTCGCATCCGGGGCGAACGACGAAAGAACCCAGACGTCGCTTTGTAACATTTTGATGCCATTACAAAAAAAAAAATCGGGCGCTCATTATCTCCGCGACGCGCCCCGAAGGACGACTTGGCAAGTCGGGCACCGCCCAGGGCTGTCAAGTCAAGCGAGGCGTGGCGCGCTAGTGCGCTCCACACGTGCACACCGACGCTGCTACGCACTTCCTCAACGTCTGTACCACGCACCTGCCTGCCGCGCTTGCAGCTCCGCCGGCTCGCGAGCACTGCCTGGGCACGTTGCGCATCCATCAGGAATGTAACGATCCACCGACTCGCCGATTCAAATCTATTCTGGTACTCGAAACGCACGGAACGAATACTGCGCGCAAGTACGCATGACGCCGCACGCATCACGCCGCACGCATGGCAGTGGAGGCGCGTGCCCCCCCAGGTAAAGGTGCAACGCCGCTCGTTCGCGCCACCAAGAGCCCGTCTGGAAGGTACTTTGGCCTACTCTTCCACGCTGGTCAGAAACTTTGGAAGAGGTGGGAGCTCCCATACTTTACTGCACCACACACGACTTGCCAATCGACGAACTGTGGTGAAGAACCCCTTCATGCTGCTGGGTGCCCAGAGAGAGGCAGGGGGGTGTCATAAACGTGCTCAATGTCTCAACTGCCGCGCCGGGAGATGGAATTGGTGCTCCTGTTGTTGCCTTTTTTAACGCATCGCTGGTCATTCTGAGAAACACGGGTTGTTAAATGGGTTGTTGGTAAATGGATTGTTGTAATAGGTTTTTACCCTTTCAACTGGTACAAAAACTGACACCTTTATACAAGGCATCATGTTTGCAATAAGGCCTTTTGGCGTCATCTGGTCCAACACCAATGGAGACTAGGCTCTAAGAAAAGCTGTCTTGGGTGTGGACCGATCAACTTCAAGGACATTGCATATCATTATCATCATCAGAGTTGTTTCTTTTTGTTTGCATTTTGACTGCGTGTGTTGTGGTTATTGCAAACATGATGCCTTGTATAAAGGTGTCAGTTTTTGTACCAGTTGAAAGGGTAAAAACCTATTACTATATTTTAGCCACTGGTAATGGAGGTCTCATAGTGTAAATGGATTGTTGTTAAATGCCACAGCGCGCATTGTGGACATCGTGTGAAATTTTAAATGAACCAAGGCGATGAATACGCCAGCCACAATGCTCCACTGTCCACATCCGTGAGCCGTGCTACATCCTGGCCAGCGAGTGTGGATACTTCTCGTGGCAGTGCCGCCAGAAGCCACACAACTGTGTGGCTATTTTCGAGTTTAAGACCGCCAACTCAAAGAGTTGAGAAAAATGTGGCCATCCCAAGAGATGTATTACGTATATATATCATATTGAACCTTCCCTGCAATTACCAATATCTCGACCCTCCTCACGTAACTGCATCGGCTACCTGTGTACTCCCGTTCCGCATTAAACAGTCACCCTAGCTCACTTAGATTTCGCTCTTCACTCAAAACTCACTTCTTCCCTAGCTCACCCCACGACCCCTTAATCTCCCCCTCATAACCACCACCTCTTCATATTCTCATTACATGGCTATCACTCATTCCCCATTCATTCAATCCATTCGTCGTCATTTACGGTCATCAATTTCGCTTTCACCGAATTCACGTAGCACAGATTCGTCCCATTGCTTCCTCTCACCTATTTTATTCTCCTCATCTCCACCATTACATTCACACGTTATACCCGTCCTTAATTCTCTGTGCTAACCACTGCACCAGCCGTTCCACCAGAGTGGAACAATGCGTCAATTCGACCCCCCCCCTCCCCGTGTGCAAAATATTCTCGCCCTAAAACAAACTGTGCTGTGCTCGCTCCTCCACACCATCTCCACGCGGGCGTGGCGCGTTCCTCCACCGTGAGCTGTCCTGCAAACACCACTCGCGCACGCTCGTAATCCCTCGCCGCCACCGCCGCCCATGGAGCTTAACGAGCGTCAACACAGTTCGCCGAACATTCGGCGCCCTCCCAAAATTTCGTTGGATTGGAGCAGGGGCGACTCGGGGCGCGCGTAACGCGGACGCGTGACGTCACAGGCGAGGAAACTGGGTAGCACGTGTCACGCCGCCAACGAAACGTGTTCGTACAACCTCGGGGTTGCTGGAGGCGAGACGCAGGGGAACGCCGAGAGCAGCGGAGGCGGCAAATTCCATCGCCGTACTGTACACCTACGCTGGGACGACTGCACTCCCCCACCTTCACACACCCGAGCACGATTGTGAAATATGGTCAGATAACCCCCACGACGCGCACAGCGTGGGGAGAGAGAACCTTGTCCAGCAGCGGAGTGGCAAAAAAGTTCAGTGCACATACATAATGTATAAAGTTTTTGGTTATAATGTATAAAGTTTTTGGTTATTAAATTGAAAGTCTATTCGGTGATAATATTTCTAAGTGCTGTTGCTGTGTGAGAGAGGCATGATGTGCAGCCCTTTATTAATCCACTGCTGGATTATGGACTCCTCGCACCATTTCGGTGATGGGGGCAATGTTACACCATACTAGTTGAGATATCGTCACCGATGTTAGCCGTGGCCGGAATTGAATTCCAGTTGCCAGCCAGGCTCATAGCGCAGTGTGCAAACCACTGCGCCACCACTCTGTCGAGAGAGGCATTGGACAACCGAAAAACACCGACAGGATGGCTCTCTCACACCATCTCCTACAGCCCCTGCCGTACAATACACAGAGCGCGCCAGGAGGCTTCATTGGCTCGTGAAGAATGTTGACTCTGGCTGCGAGCGACAGGTAACGCGTGGAGGTTACCGTCGAACGCGTGGCCGTGGGCCGTTACCAATCGGCGGCGTCCATACGAGCCACGTCACGTGGACCCGACGTCAAATCGGCCAGCACCGCTCCAGCAGCAGCAGCAGCAGGTGGCATCGTTCGTCCGCTGTCCTCGAGGGTGCTCGCGTTCCTAAGGGTGCCCTCGAGGATGTGGCCACCAAATCGAGAGCGTTGGACACAGAGTGGCAAGTGTCTCAAGGTAACCTTTGCACACGCGGCAGCGGAATGGGGTGGGGGGGCTGCCCAACGAGCCGTGGAGACGAGAGAGCCGTGTTGCCAATGGTCTTTGGAGCAGGGGAGTGGGGGGGGGGCAGCAAAAAAAAACTCTATATTTCAAAAGACGCGATGCATGTGCGAATACGAGACGGTGGTCCTTGATAATAACGTCACAAGGCGGTTCATCAAAAGAAGCCCGCAGGTTGCAGACCCATACTACTCTCGAGTCTGGCACAATTTACCTTGCCAATGACGGACGAGAGCCTCCGCACACCACACAACAAGTGGGAGGTCACTTTAGCATACTTCACCGCGCTGGTCAGTGCAGACTCGTGAAGTTGAGGGGGTGGGGGGGAAACCTAAAGGACCAGTAAAGAAGAGTGGCGCGAGGCACGAGGCCGTCCAAACGGGACGCGAGCGGAACGACAAAGCGTGGGGGTAAGAGAGACTTCCACAGCCGTCTCTCTCGGTGCTCACGTAGAGCTCAGAGGTCGCAACCGGGTACCCGATACCCGTACCCTACCCAATACCCGGCTACCCGTAACCGGCTGGGTTGTGGGTACGGGTACCCGTTTGCGACCCTGGTGCGGCCGGGTACCGGTACGGGTAGGCCGTGAGTTCACCGGTGAGTAACCGTTTGTCACTCATTTCGGGTAGGGTACGGGTAGCGTACTGGTACCCGTACCCGGCCTGGGTATGGGTACGGGTACCCGTTTGCGACCCTGGTGCGGCCGGGTACGGGTAAGGAATCAAAACCCGTTTGCGACCTCTGGTAGAGCTCCCTCGTCGTTCACAACATCACCAGCGCCTGTCCAGCAGGCAATATTTATTTTAATTCTAGGAGAAAGTGCGCGCCGTCCAGAGGCGAACGTTTATTGTTCCTCTTGCGCAAGCCATTCCATAACGGTTTTTCGCTCATTGTGTGCAACTGTTAAGAAAGTCTTTTGACAAACTTGGTCATTTTCGTACAAACCTCAAGGTCGTGAACCCGTCGATTGCCCTCCAACTCAACGTTCTTGTTGTCAGGTCCTTGGACACAGCAGACGGCAGCCCGTTGCAAGATATATACGATGCAAAGTAGCAAAGTATTGTTTAAATAAAAAAAAAGCATAAAGAAGGATAACAGGAATCCTGTTTTGCTGGAATGGGGAGATGAAATTGCAACAATGTCTGCCACGCTTTTATTAACATTCCCTGCAGGTCTCGTCTGATGCCGCGCCAGCGACGTCCACCGTCCAACGCAGATAAGCCCTGGGAACTGCGGAGCCAGCCCCGGTTCACGAAGCCAACACCCACCACAGGGATACGAATTCTCACCTGGCAACTTAACGAGAAAATACCCCGCTACGCCAAACCGAGGCCAGGTTAAACATCATTCTTCTTCTTGGTTCTTTCGGTAAAGTCACGTAGAATGGAAATAATAAAAATAGTAAAAAACATCTCACAAAGCAGCGGCACAGCCGCTCAAGCTGCTTTGTACCAGCAGAGTTCAAGAGGAATTTTCCTGGAAGAAAAAATGCAAAACTAATCCGGTGCGTTGCTGGGGTCATTGCCTGCAGCTTCGTAATCATTTACCCATTCACCCAAGAGGGCCACTCAGAGTTGTAGAACTCCTTTTTCGGAAGGAATACTGCGCTGCTCGGGTTTTTATGTTCAGATGTTTTCAGCAAATTATTGCCGAGTTTTTTTTCAACGTGTGGGAGGACACCGGAGCTCCTAGAGAAACCTCACCTTACGCGAGAGGGTGCAACACTCTATCCCCATACAGATGGAAACCAATTAGTCCACCACTTGCTCTAGTGCCTTAATCATGGCGTACGGGCACCTCAACGCCCACAGGATTGGCCGTTTCATATAACTTGTTCGGCGATCCAACCAACCCCTTGCTGCTGCCTCCACAGTGCTGAACCATAGGCCACTTGCACAGCCACCACTGCCCAGATCTAGCCCAGGTTGAACCTTTGGCAACATATGCTCGTGCATAAGATCCACCCTGTATTTCAAGGGTACTAGCACACAATATTAGCGCTATCGAGCGAGCGAGATCTATGGGTTTGGACATGCAGACAAGTCACAGCCATCTCTTAGACACACTTAAGCGGTTGTGCTTTCGCTACGTTGTCCCCACCTGAAGACGGACGCTTGTGTTGCGCCCGAAACGTCGTGATTTAATTTAGTGGTTTTCATTTTTTTTTTACCTACGGGACTTGACCTTGCAGTCACGAAAACTTCAAATCTAGAATGCAGACGAGAGTCTGTAGACAAGCATGCCTTCGCGTACGCCCGTGTACGTGATGTCGGGAGCAGCAGCGCAGCGATCAGCGCAATGTGCTACGAATTTGGCGACCGGAGTTCGATTCCTGCTCACGGCCAAACAACGGGTGGCGAATATCTGCACCGGTACTGGGCCTCCCCTAGGTCGACTCGGCCTTAAATGACTACCTGGTGCAGGTGTGTAATAAACGTCAACACTGGGGAGACAAAAGGTGGCCCGGCGTGGTGCTGGGCACCCGCCTCTTTCGAAGGTGCTCTCCAACAGGACTTGCCCCAACAGTTTATATTAATTGTTTTCCCATTCTATTAAATGCGTTTGTATTTTTACCCCGTTATCCCCCGTTGTGCTCAAGTGTTGCAAGTAAAAGAATCCGTTTGGAACTCTCGCAGAGCAGCACAACTCTCCACATTAGAAAACGAACCACGGAACTGGTAAACATTAGAACAACCTTGTAACATTACCTGCAAAAGCGATCTCCATTTCACTCATTATGGGGACAGCA
Source organism: Lethenteron reissneri (assembly GCF_015708825.2). Taxonomy (NCBI): domain Eukaryota; kingdom Metazoa; phylum Chordata; class Hyperoartia; order Petromyzontiformes; family Petromyzontidae; genus Lethenteron; species Lethenteron reissneri. The sequence goes on from NC_083787.1 coordinate 8,685,916, forward strand.
CATTACCACCCTCCCTGCCACGGGGAATAATGCTCGTCACATTACAAAGCAATATTTTTTATGTAGCCAAATTAAGTACACAACCAAATTGAATGTAATGGTTTTTTTTCGTCCAGTCATTGGTAACCATCAGCTCACTACACCTGGGAACCCAGTTTAATTACAGGCAGCTGACTGGATCCGAACCCTGGACCGCAGCGTTGCGCCAGCTCAGCACAGCGCTCTGATCTCCAAGCCAGCAGACCACCGCATGCGAATATTATACATTTCCAGAATGTTGGCACACAGTAAACGGCACGTAGTAGCCAGTCAGCACCACGAATATTTTAATTGTACCGAATCCACTCGACATCATTCATGCCAAAATCAACACCCTCCGCCGAGAACTCACTTGCAGCACAGCAGAGACGGACGAACGAATAAAAAGCTCAAAACTACTTCGACTGAAGACCCTCGCGGTTTCCATGCCGGCCCGGGCTACGAGCCGGTTCCCAACACAGCCCGAGTGGCTGGCGGCAGCACGCATGGCCTCTCGGCGTTTATTCCGCAGGGCCCACGAGCGGCACCGGCGCCGTTCAGCTGCGCGGAAAAGCCCCACACGTAGGCACGGCGGTGCAGCTGGAGCATCGCACCGAGCCGCGCGTGTGCACAGAGACACGGAGGACGCTTCATTGAAACGAGGGGCTTCATTACAGCAACAGATTATAAGGTTTGAGGTGCAGCCCTGCGACGACTTGCTCTCGCCGCTGCTGGCCACGGGACGGCCGCTCCAGGGAGCTCTTCCACGTCGGTCAGACGTCTCGGAAGACGTGGCAGTACCCACACTTTACCCCACCACACACTACCTGCCGATCGACTGTGGCGGTACAGATTTGCACTGCTGAGCAGAGAGAGGCGGTTGGGGGGGGGGGTTAAGAAACTTGCACTGTTGCTTCAACTGCTGTGCTTGGAGAATGAACCGGCGCCCCCCCTATTGAGATGCGCAAACCAATTTTGTTTCTGCCTGTCGCAAGCCAGGATAAAAAATGTACCCGTAAAAACTAAGTTTTTCACTATAAATCCTTTATATGCGTGGCGGCTAGAGTCCTCTCGTCCTCTGGCTAGAGATGGCTGCCACCTATGGGTCAGATGATTGTCTGCCACCATTAAGCAATTGCTAATTAAATATTTAAAAATAATTTCCCTAAACAGTGTAAAATTTTCACGAACATTAATTGCCTCGCACAACGAGTCTGTGTGCAAAATGTCGATTGGATCACGGGAAGTGGGTTAAAAAACGACCGAAAGATTTGCACGGTCCTAAGCAAGCACGCAAGCACGCACGCACGCAAGCACGCAAGCACGCAAGCAAACTTAATATAAAGGATTTAAAAAGGAGGAGGGTTGGTCTCTGGTGGCAACCAGCCATGAAACCCTAAAGTCAAAACATGCAAAGTCCTTGCAAACAAATGGGCCTCAGTCCCCCGCGGCCCCTACGTGGGCATTGGGTGCGAAGAATCTCGGGACCCAACGACTCCGCCGCTGCAGGGAGTGCAGGCCCGGACGGTGGTAGTTACGCTGTCTGCACATATCAAGATTGGAGAAACGAAAATGGAAAGAGCAGAATGTTGTTCGGGAGGAAGATAAGGTTTGCCACATGGAATATTGGAACAATGACAGGAAAAGATCAGGAATTAGCAGACTGCTTGAGAAGGAGGAAAGTGGACAAAACAAAATGGAAAGGCAGCAGAGCTATAGTTTAAAATTGTTACACCATGGAACAACAGCAAGGCGAAATGGGGTTGGAGTTGTGCCGAGTGAGGAGATGAAGACAAAGTTGGTGGAAGTCAGAAGAGTGAATGACAGACTGATGATCGTCAGACGAGTACTGGACCAGTGGGGGTATTAAATGTGGTGTGTGCGTATGCCTCGCAAATGGGCTGCAGTGGGCAAGAGACGGATGAATTTTGGGAGAGCTTAGACCACGAGTGTCAGAGCTTACCGATAGATGAAGCAGTGGTGATGGGCACAGACTTAAATGGAAGAGTGGGAAGAGGTAAGGACGGATATGAAAAGAACCATGGAGGATGTGGATATGGCAGTAGGAATGGGGCAGGAGAGGACATTCTTCGAATGGCCCAGGCAAACGATCTTGCAGTGGTGAATACCTACTTCCAGAAGCAGGAGGGACATTTAATGACCTACCAGAGTGGAGAGGCGAAGAGCCAGATAGATTTTAGTTTGGTGAGGAGGAGGCACCTGAAAGGAGTGAAGAAACTGCAAAGTGATCCATGAAGAATGTGCAACTGGATATCATAGATTACTGGTGGCAGATTGCGTAGTGAAAGAAGTTCAAAAGAAGGTGAGACGAAAGAACTGTAGTAGGGTGAAGTGGTGGCAACTAAACAATAAGAAAGAAAAGTTCTCCATAGCTTGCCTGCAGAAGTTAAAAAGCGTAAGGCCTCGTGGGAGCGTGAACGAATTATGGGAACTGGCGAGTGGAAGACTGAAAGCAGCAGGTAGTACAGTGAGAGCGAACAAATGAAGACCGATGCAACAGAAGGAAACATGGTGGGGGAGTGATGAAGTGCAAAAGGCAACGAGAGAGAGAAAAAGTCCAAGTTTGAGAAATGTCAGAACACGAGAGAGAAGGACCATCCGAACGAATACCTGGCAGCGAGAAGAGCAGCAAAGCGAGTGGTAAAAATGGCAAAGGCAACAGCGTTTACACAACTCTACCAGAAGCTTGACAACAAAAAAGGCGAGAAGACGGTACATCGTGGCAAGAGCCAGAGAGAGAAAGACCAGGGACATCGACTATGTGAATGTCGTTAAGAACAGAGAGAGATGGAAATAGTATTCTATGCTATTCATATAGAACCTTTCCAGGGCGCTTTAAGATGAAATCCGACTTTGAGAAGTTGCTGAATGTGGAAACCCCAAGACACGAAATGGTTGAGGAACATGAAGGAATTGAAGCAGTTGCAGATACTATAACCAGAGACTATAACCAGATACTATAACCAGAGAAGAGGTGGTGGAGGTTCTGCAGAGCACGAAGCATCAAAGAGTTGAAGTAGTTGCAGATACTATAACCAGAGAAGAGGTAGTGGAGGCTTTGGGGAGCACTAAACATCAAAGAGTTGAAGTAGTTGCAGAGACTAGAACCAGAGAAGAGGTGGCGGAGGCTCTGCGGAGCATGAAACACCAAAAGGCAGTGGGGGCCAGATGAGATTCCAATTGATGTGTTTAAATTAATGGGAGAAAAGGGTGTTGAAATATTGATGGGGCTGTTTGGGAAAATCTGGAGGGAGAAAGAAAAGCCAGATGCGTGGAGAGAGATATACATTGGTTCCCATCTTTAAAGGGAAAGGTGATGTATAAGAGCGTGAGACTACAGAGGAATAGCATTGATGAGGAGTCACACCATTAAACTCTGGGAAAGGATCATAGAAATGAGACTGGTGGATATTGGTGAGAGTCAATTTGAATTCAGACAGGGAAGGCCAACAATTGATGCAATCTTTTCACCGAGAGTATTGATGGAGAAGTTCAGAGAGAAGAAACGGGACCTGCATATCGGTGTTTATTGATCTCGAGAAAGCGTACGACAGGGTTCCTAGAGAGTTGATCTGGTGGTGTACGAGAAGAGGTATCCCTGAGGTGTATGTCCGGCTGATCCAGGATATGAAGGAGGGAGAATGCATGTGCGAAGCAGCTGTGTGGTGTCGGAGAGCTTTCAAGTCAAAGCGAGAGTGAAGCGAGGTTCCGCCATGAACCCCTTCCTGTTCATCCTGGTGCTGGACACACTAACGAGAGACATTCAGAGGGAGCCCCTCTGGCGGATGCTGTTCGTAGACGATATTGTGGCGATGCGGAGAAAGCAGAGGGGTAGTTGAAGACGATTTCAAGATCTGGGTGCAAAAGATTGAAGGGAATGGGTTGAGGGTCAGTCGGACAAAGACTGAATATATGGTGGCAAATTTCAGTGAAAATAATGCAAAAGGATTGCAAATTTGAAGTGACCAGTTAATGAAGATGAACGAGTTTAATGTACCTGGGTGCAACGATGTGGGGCTGATGGATCCCAAGAACGAGAGATGAGAACAAGAACAAGGGCTGGATGGCTGAAATGGCGAGAGATGACCGATGTGGTGTGAGATGAAGAGGGTCCGAGTCTGGTTGAAGGGAAACGTGCACAAGACGGTGGTGAGGCCGGTGCTGTTGTATGGGGCCGAGTGCTGGGGCAAAAGAGAGAGGGAGGACCAAGCTATAGCAGTCACAGAGATGAGGATGTTGCGGTGGATGTTGGGGTTTCACAAGGAAGGGACAGGGGGTGAGAAATGAAGTGAGAGGAAGACTCAAGGTGGTAGAAATCACAGAGAAGACGAGAGAGAAAAGGCTGTGGGTGTGGTTCGTTCATGTGGAGAGACAACAGCAACATGAACATTATTTGGGTCAGAAGATGCAAGTTATCTCCAAGTAGAAGAGATCAAGGCAGAAGAAGTGGTGGGGCGATGTGGTTGCGATTAGACACGGTGGCCCACGGAGCGGAAAGGGAGATGGCGCAAGACAGGGAGGGCAGTGTGGAGAAGGTTGATAAGGACAGCGGACCTCTCATGAGTGGAACAAACGCATGGAAGAAGATTACACCATGGCAATAACACAAAAGCATTGATACGTTTTTTTAAATCAATGTGACATGTCTTTTATTTACGAGGTTCAGGCCATTCCCTTGTTTTGTACTTTACTTGGGAAAGGAAACCAGAGTATGCAGGGAAAACCCATTGCATAGGAGGAGATAACATTTCAAAGTTCATGCCAATAAACCTACTTGCTAAACTGTCAGCTCACAGCCCAGGGGGCTCTGGGAGTACCGTCACACACAAGCGCAGTCTACGGAATCACCAACCCAGTCTATGGCACAACACAAGGCCGGCACCATCGCTAGGTCCGGCTGCAAACCGGTTTAGGAACACAAGTCAATCGGCAGGGGTAAACACGCAGCCACGTGGGAGGATCTCACTCGGCACCCGCTGGAGGAAGCCGTCCCCACCTGGGACCGGTCCACTCCTGCGGGATGTCAATGAGGCCACACAGCAGAACGCACACAAAGACAAAGATCCCCTGTATAGCCTTTACAGACTTTTGGGGCAAGTGCTGTTACTGAGCACCTATCAAGACCGGAACGGCACACGAGGAGGCGAGTGGTCACCACCACGCCCAGCCGCCTTTTTCTTCCCAATGACGATGTTTACACACTGCACTGGGTACTCATTTGAGGCCGAGTCGACCTAGGGGAGGCCCAGGATCGGTTCAGATAATTGTCACTGGTGTTGGCCACGAGCGCGAATCGAACTCGGGTCGCTGGGTTCCAAGTCCAAGGCACTAACCGAGACACTACCGCTCCCCACGATCACAAACACACGCAGCACACGCATGTGCGAGGACTGCGGTCCCACACGAGAGTTTGGATGTCTACCCACGAAGACCTCAACGACAGCCGATGGCAGTACACAGCTGGTTTGTTGGATTAAATGAAAAAAAAAAAATCACACCAATGGCGGTGGTTATTTCTGTTGGCGATTCCACATTCCTACGGTGAGGGTAGTGTGCTTGTAAGACAAATGCTGCCGTGTCTAAAGCCCAGCGGCAATCCACTGCTGGAATAAGGTTTCCCCCCACACCATGTCAGTTATTGGGATTGTTTAGACATACTTCACCATACTAGTCAGTGAGGGTTGGTGAAGGGTAATCCAGGACAAGTTCAATATTCTACTCGCCGCTGATGTTAGCCGTGGTTAGGAATAGAACTCATGTCGCCAGGTTCAAAATGCACCACCACTCACTCAAAACTGCTGTCGACTTCCCAAAAACTGTTACTCCGTTTATTGACCGCAATGGTATGTGCTATGTTAGGACCCGACTGGGATTTTAATTTCTAACCTTCGATGCCAACCGATCAGATTCCAGTCCAGAGTACAACAATCATATTTAACAAAACATTTGCCCAAATTGCTGATAATCATTGGGACATAGGATTGCATCAAATACTTTTTTTTTTCGGACCAGTCAAACTTTTGAGAAATCTACACAGAAGTTATAGCTAAATGTGTTCACTTTTCGGTAATATAAAAGAGTGATATTTATTGTGAGGCTGGTATTGGCTCTTGAACAGTGTTTAATTTCACCATTTTCTTTATCAAGCAAGTTCAGAATAAATAATCGCGATGAACCGCGAACGCAACGTTAACCATCGTTATGCATCTGGGAATAATCACGCACCATTATAAAACACGTCGTAGTAAATGTGTAGTGATTGTAGCACCACTACTGTGTACACACGCACACGTGTGACGTCACTATGCCGGGAGCGTCACTACCACGCGGGTCTACACACACACACACACACATGACGTCATTCCGGCTGGAGGCGGGAATGACGTCAGGGCCGGTTCTGGACTCGAGAGGCCACGGGGGTGGACATGTGACCGGATCCCAGTGGGGGCCGGGGGTCCAGGTGGTACCTGGGGGGGCACGTGGACAGCAGGGGGGCTTCGAGAGGGTTCTCGAAGAAAGGCGTGGCCGGGGTAGGGCCCCAGCCTCCTCACGAGGTTCAAGGCTGCCCGTATCAAGAGTGAAGATGCATCGTGAAGACGCCGAGAAGAGTCAAGCCTCCAGTCAGCGGACCTGCCAAGAGCCCACCTGGCTGGGTCACGCTAGAGTAGCTGAGAGTTAGAGAAGTGTGTGTTAGCTAGAGTAGGTCGGTTGTCATCACCCTATGTGCAATGTAAGAGTTAACTGTTGTGTTCAGTAATTAATAAGTGTTGCCTCCCAAGAAGTTGTGTGCGCCTAAATACGAACCCATTACAAATGTAATGTTGCAATAATAACAATTATTTACCCAGGAAGCCACCAAAAATTTATTCAGAAGGATCCGATATAATTTTATGATGTCAAGATGTTTTCATCCCAGTGGGGGCCGGGGGTCCAGGTGGTACCTGGGGGGGCACGTGGACAGCAGGGGGGCTTCGAGAGGGTTCTCGAAGAAAGGCGTGGCCGGGGTAGGGCCCCAGCCTCCTCACGAGGTTCAAGGCTGCCCGTATCAAGAGTGAAGATGCATCGTGAAGACGCCGAGAAGAGTCAAGCCTCCAGTCAGCGGACCTGCCAAGAGCCCACCTGGCTGGGTCACGCTAGAGTAGCTGAGAGTTAGAGAAGTGTGTGTTAGCTAGAGTAGGTCGGTTGTCATCACCCTATGTGCAATGTAAGAGTTAACTGTTGTGTTCAGTAATTAATAAGTGTTGCCTCCCAAGAAGTTGTGTGCGCCTAAATACGAACCCATTACAAATGTAATGTTGCAATAATAACAATTATTTACCCAGGAAGCCACCAAAAATTTATTCAGAAGGATCCGATATAATTTTATGATGTCAAGATGTTTTCATCCCATTGAGTGTTCATACATACGATGCTGACTGAAATAGACCAGCAGCTTCATTCAGTTGTACAGAGACAGCGCATGTAGCAGATGCAATGTCTTTCATAACATCGCATGTTTAAATAACATTAGTTTTGTATTGAATTACCCATGAGTTAAATCGAGCAAACTAAAACTAAAGTACGTAAAATAATATTAACAACTCTAAATGCAGGTATTGAGATAAATAAAACAATCGTCGCAAAAATGTTATTCAGGGATATTCTGGAGGCGTAGAGGCAGGAAAAATGGGCAAAACATTACAATTGATGGATCTCCGTTTGTTTTCACGCGATGGAAAAGCTCGCAAGGGGCTTAACTACAAATCCTGAATGTGGTGGAGGAGTCCTGAGGCAGAGATCCACGTTTTATTGACCATGCCCAGTGATGCTCCCGATCTCGTCGGACCACAGAAGCCAAGCAAAGTTGACCCTGGCGAGTATTCGGATGGGAGACTGCCCGAGACTAAATCAGGCGATGTTGAGGATTGGACTGCTCCTGTCGCCAAGAGATGGCGGGACAACAACAGACGATTCAATCCATCAATGTGAAGCTTTGAAGGTTACCCTCTCGTTTGCGTGGGTTTTCGTCGAGTACCCTGGTCTCCCACATGCCAAATATCCGTGAACGAAATTAGCCAAGCATCCAAAAAGCAAGACCCCTCCTGAACAAAAGTGTTGAAACTCATTGAGGTTTCCCTGCGCAATTATTATTAGTAAGACTACGCTGATGTTACGAACTGAATTTCAATAGTTAAAGCGTGCCCCCTACCCCACCCCCAACATCCCCACCTCCCCCTTCAGAGCGCCCCCCCCAACCCACCACAGACCCTGGCTGGAATCTCAACGCGTGGGATTTCGCGGTTGTGCTGGCTCTCTCTCTCCGATGCGTTTTCAGGTTGTTGTCCGACATTTTGCTCCATTCAAATTATTCAGTTTGGGAATAGCACGTGGAGAAAAACGGCAGACACCGTGCAGAACAACAACGCTGCACGTCCCGAAAATACACGAGAGTAGAATGCCTCCGTCTGTTCCGAGACCCAAGCAGAAAACCACCTAAAACGTGCTTTAGGGCGCTTTCAAAAATAGATCTCACCTCTTAACTCCACAAACCGGGGAGTTAAAGTCAACATGCATATCAGCAAGCAGAACTCTTGAAATGAGTTGGCCTACTATTTGAACAAAAGCCCTAACTGAACGATGACAGCCGTGCTTCCAGCAAAGCTTTATGCAAACTTCGCCGTTTGCATAATTCCTGCCCTTCAACAGACCAGGTGGGCACTGCGATTGTTGACCCACGACGATCCGCCCCTCGACACCAACCCCACCGACCTGAACTTGAAATTCGTAATTTTCCGGCTCGACGCAGCGCGCTCTAAGCACTGCGCCGCATGCCCACTGCTACTACTGCTCCGAGGGGTTCACTGCGCGCTCCGTTTCGCCCAATTTCTTTGGTTGTTGGTGAAAGTTGGCGGCGCCTTCAATTTCCTTCCAACGATGGGGGGGGAGGTGGGAGGGGAAATCGCCAAGGAGACGCGTCCCGAGCCGTTTCGTCAAACACGTTTAGCCAACAAGTGTGCATCTATAACTCGGGTCTTGCCGTCCTTTAGACCTTGGCGTGGTGCTGGTGGTGGTAAACGTGCAATACAATCGAATTACTTCAGGACGCAGTTTGGTTCATCCCTGTCGGGGTACTCATGGACAACGTCTGCATGTCAATACAAAACCTAACCGCTCTGTAAACTTTCACGTAATAACCCACTTTTTTTTTCTCAGGGCTCGGGCAAAGTCAAGTGCAGTCTCCAGTGATCACGTCTCTCTGCCCTCTCCATTCTATTTTTTTGGAACGTGATGAACAGTCGGCCAAGATACCTTCCATGGAGGCTCTCTAGAGCTCCATCCCATCCGCCAGCAGTGACACGAGCGAGCAATTTTAAGGCCGCACCTTTGCCTCTACTTTCTGTGTCCGCTGCCACAGTATTTGATCGCTGGACTGAATGAGAAAGGGCTGTTGATTGGTTGTCGCAAGGCGGTAGTACTATTTTAATATTTGTATTTTCAGTTTAACGGTCACTCAATCTGAAGACACGCGAGGCGAAATCACAGCTGGTGATGAGTAAGCCGTAACTGAAGGAACGGAGCAGTGTGCAGACCATGAGGTTTACATTACAGGTAGTCCTCGACTTATGATGGAGATGCGTTACGACGACACCATCGTAAGTCAAAAATATCGTGAGTCGAAGATGGCCTAGCCTACCCAGGAGTCTTAAAGAATGGTGATAATTTAGCAAAAACAGAGCAATTTACAGTACCATACTGTATAAACTATATACCGTATGTATTTATTAATTACAATACTGTATTGCACAGTAAAATGTGAACTAAAAAACAAAGTAAATTCTTAGCCTACCTATATGAACTGCAATTTAATAGAAAGTTTTTGAGGAAACAATCCTATCTGCATCACACAAGGCGGGAGATGCGTACATCCCGGCAGCGTCCCAACGTACGGCATCATACCTCGTACGCTGCTGCGTTTGCCTGCCGCGCGAAATGTAAAATATTTAACAATTTTGTCGTATCACTATCGCCATCGTAAGATCGAAATATCGTAAGTCGGACCGTCATAACTCGGGGACTATCTGTATACACCATAGCCTTGAGAGAAGTGGTGGACTCCACTCGTGACCCGACGGCAGAGGTCGCAAACGGGTTTTGATTCCTTACCCGTACCCAGCCGCACCAGGGTCGCAAACGGGTACCCGTACCCGGCCGTACCCGTACCCTACCCCGTACCCGGCCGGGTACGGGGTATCGGGTACCTGATTGCGACCTCTGGGATGAAGCCATGTTGCAGGCGCGGGTGGGTTGATTCTAGGAACTTGAATTGTGAGAAGAGACAAGACGTTGGGAAATGAGTGACAAACAGTTACTCACCAGTGACTCACAGTCTACCCGTACCCGGCCGCACCAGGGTCGCAAACGTGTACCCGTACCCGGCCGGGTACGGGTAGCCGGGTATCGGGTAGGGTACGGGTATCGGGTACCCGGTTGCAACCTCTGCCCGACGGGATCATGACAGCCAGGCGTCCCTGGGATGAGGTTGCAGTCGTTTACGCAGCAGAGCGTGTTTGTGCAGGCTCGGCTCCATCGCTACGATGCGGTGAAACTACGGTATAAATAGACAAACTACGATATGTATAGATACAAACTATGATATGTCGCACAATGTTGAACATATTCAGTGATAAATCAAGCCCTGGTTGCAAGACTTCCTGGCTCAATTGCTGGATTTGGCAGATACTTTTTAAGAGTATTTAAAAATATATATAATGGGTGATCGTACTTTTTTTTTCAACTATCACTAAATCTGAAAGGGTCTTTATGTGCACAAGTCCTGGGCATTTCATTCTCAGAATTGAACAACACTGACACAAGAGCAGGTCATTACATGGCACGTGACCCTAATCTGAACAGCCTCTTGTTAGCACAACAGTTTGTTTTGTCCAGAGGGAACACGAGGACTCCACGAGGACAGAACTTTCAGTTGACGGCAGGTCAGAAGGGAGGCAAGCGAGGACTGACCTTCCAATAACCAATGCCGATCCGAGCCGTATTTTACACACGCATGCTCCTGCTTGTTAATGCATGTAGTCCGTGCAACTGTGTGTGCGTCCCACATTATAAAAGACTAAATGTCTCCCCTCTGCGTAAAAAAAAATATAAGTATATTTTTACGCAACCCATCATTCCCACGGCCTTATGAGAGTGCAGAATTTCAGGAGCGTTAATTCAACAACAAAACTAACTTTGGATTGGATTTAACATTCAGGGGTCTCATTTTGCAGTCAGGCTCACTTGAAGCAATTGCTGGTGAACCGCGAGATGTTTATAGGCAAAGGACCCCCCCCCCCCCCCCCGTTACATGGGGTCCTAGTTGAATGCAAATCTCTATAAAGACAACACATTAGCGTCGTGGTGGAGACTACAAGTAACACAAGACTGTACACAAGCTGACAATTCGCCCGCTTCCCCCATACCTCTACCTGTCCAGTGCGTACAGACATCGTTACACGCGCACGCCGCGTTGTCCTGCGTCATAACGCCACGGGCTGGCGTCTGCGTCGCCTCACCTGCGCACACAGCGCCGCAGCCAAATGCCCTCCCAGCTGGAGCCGATTCACTATCCACGACACGGGTCGCACAACGGGGCTCACTGTGGGCGCGCAAAATACCTCGCCAGTCGGTCACACGCACCGAGCACTCATCGCAGTTCAGCGAGGCAGACATCGCCAAGGATTGGCCACCCGCTGGCCGCCACCTCCGCCACTGCTAACGGCCAGCGCTGCGCCACCAAATGCGAACACGGCCCCACCCGTACCGGAACGCAGTTTCCAGCGCGCAGAAGACCCGTTTCGGCCAAAACAGTGAAGACCAAGAGGCCAGCATTGCACAAGCCTTGCCGAAGCTTACTACGCTCGGCCAGGTTCTGCAACTGCTGCACAGTTGACTCGCGACCTCCAAGATCCACGCCTAGCAATCTCCCACTATCACACTCGGAGGTCTCCACCTTGGGTCGCTGGGCTCGGTGAGATCACTACAACAATCAAACAATTGGATTTTCCACAGAAAAGCCAAACACAAGTCTGACGTCCAGAGTAACTACCACCTCGTGGCCACCGTAAAGTGGCCATAAGATGGCAGCACAGCAAGTGGGACGAGAACCCATCCGTGCGGACTGTTGAGTTTTACCCTGGACAGTCGTGGCGTTTTGACATAGTGTGGGTACTTCCTCGCTCTACCAAGCTGTGTGGCGAGCATGGACACGTCGATCCATCTCCCCACCAGAGGGGCCTCTCTGGAGGAGGGCGTTCGGCCAGCAGTGGCGTGAGTGAGCAATTGCAGGCCTGTACCTTTCTCCTTCACCTAAGCATCATCTGCGAATGCATACACTCTGTGCGTTAATACAAAAAAAATTTTAAATCTACGAGTCATCTTTTTCTTTCAGATTTAATTATCCGCGTGACAAATTAATCGTATTATCTGTGAAGCCACGTATAACCGATAAGAGATAAGAGGAGCTGAAATTTTGTAGAATGAGAAGTTATTTTTGCTCATCAAAAAGGCACCCCCCTCGTATGAGTGCAGAACAAAGCCATTCGACTCCCGTAACAATCCATCGCTCCTGGTACCTTTTACATCATTTGTTTGAAATAGCCAATATAAAACACACAAGCCACCTCATTGGCATGTGTTTGTCCGTCCGTCCGTCAGCCACAGCGATCGCTTCGGGCACATCCGTTGTACATGGTCCCCCACGATGCTCGTTCAGACCGCAACAAAAATACGCGACCTCTGACCTAGGCGAAAAGAAACTTGACCCAGCAGGTGTTGCACAGTGCAGGGGGAAGGGCAGGGTCAAAGGGTCAATAGGGGGGAGGGGCGAGCACCTACACAGCACAGTGCGTCGTCACTCACGAGCAAAACAGACGAGCGGACAACTCGACTCCTCCACAGATCGGTTTCTCCACATACAAAATATCATCATCACCACCACCACCACCACTCGCTCGGGGCTCTCCATATACATTTGCCAGCCGCAGGTTAACGGTCAGGTCAGTGGAGTCGTCTCGTGAGTGCCGAGGATCCAGAGTATCCAGCGAGTGGTGGGAGACTAATGAGTACGAGTGCCATGTTGGTGGCGTGCAGCATCTGCCTTGCGTGCGCGTCTCTGGCGAGTGTCTGCCGAGCGTTGAGGGTCCGGGGACCGGCGATTCTTCTGGTGAAAGCGAGTGCCAGGTGATTTGTGCCTTTTGAGTGTCTCATGACTGACGAGTTGTGAATGGTGTCTGGTGAGTAGTGAATGGTGAGTTGTGTTTGTTGAGTGGCGAGTGCCTGATGTGTGGCGAGCCGTGATTGCCGAGTGCACGGTGAGTAGCAAGTTGGTGTGTCTGGTGAGTAGCAAGTTGGTGTGTCTGGTGAGTGCCGAGTTGTGAATGGTGCCTGGCGAGTTGTGAATGGGGACGCTTACACAACACATCACACATTAGGATGGGCGTCCCCACAGTCATTACATCAACACCCGAGCCAGTGAATGCAAATAGTCACCGTGCGGCCAAAATAGCCCCACGCGATGACATTCAGTGACCAGAACCAGTCTGGCCACGTCCATCAAGGGAGCGTCGAGGCCCATGGACGACTAAGTTCGTGAACAATGGCAACCGGTAGTGCCGCATCTGGACAGCAACTTACATTCTGTCTCGATTTAAAGCTTTCGTGACTGCAGGGATTCATCTTCTTGGTTCTTTCGGTAGAGTCACGTAGAAGGGAAGTAATAAAATAATAAAAATAATATAAATAAAACATAATAAAATAATTCTCACGACGTTTCGGCCACAACGCAAGCAGCCGTCCTCAGGTGAAGACCAGGTCTGTCGGGGAGACAGCGTCTATCGGGGAGACAGCATCTCATTTAGACGCCGTCTCCCCGACAGACCTGGTCTTCACCTGAGGACGGCTGCTTGCGTTGTGGCCGAAACGTCCTGAGAATTATTTTATTATGTTTTATTTTTATTATTATTTTATTACTTCCCTTCTACGTGACTTTACCGAAAGAACCAAGAAGATTACATTCTGTCATCAAACGCACATTCAGCACCGTGCTATGAACCAAATTAAATTCCCAACCACGGCTAACTTCAGCGGCGGGCGTTATCTGGAGCCGTCCCACTAAAGTCATGGAAACGGGCGCCGGTTCCGTGCTGGTTCGAGCAGAAAGCCACGCCGACTCAATTTTAATGTCCGCAGTTGCTTTCTGCCATGTCAGAGCCATCGCTTCCCTTGCCTGCGCATAGCGCTATATTTAATGCTGAGCGGATAACACCCCAATCGATCAATCCGTTGCCTTGTTTGTAAACCAGGCGAGAGCGACAGAGAGACGTGTTTGTAAGGCAGAACTAAATTTTACATCCGCAGCAATGAGAGTTTTGAGAGAATGCTTTCTTTCATTCATCACCTCAACAGCTGCACAGTGGGCACGTGTGTGCCCCCACACACACCATACGGTTTCGAGCGGCCAGAGAGAGAGAGAGAGCAATCGACAGAGCGCCCAATTCACGTCGCCGTTTTGGTCACCACCTTTCCACCACCACTTTTTGGCAGAGCAACCGTCGTGTTTGGGTGGGGGGGGTGAAACAACCCAATTCCGAACTGTGCCACTCCTGTACGGAGGGTTACGTACAATAATAATAACAACGCAGCCAATCGGCCAAAGCTCCTCACACAGGGAGCGAGGGCGGGGTCAGGGCAGAGGAAATTATGGCAGAAACCCCCCACAAAATTTGTGGAATAAAAACGTTCCGTCATTGTGCAGAATCACGGGGCGCGGTAGCCCATTCCACGCAAACCGAGGCGACGGATTTGGTGTCTCCATCTGCAGCATTTTATCTGCTTCTCCATCGTGGGCTTCGGCGTCATTATTATTGTTGTTGTTTTAAGTAGAGCCAAGCTGTCTCCAACTCCACGCCTCAAATGTAGTGGTGACTGTTCATTCATCTGCTTTATTTAACTTTACGTTGCAGTTTTATAGCCGGCACCTCCGCCACCTCTCGCTTGCGATTCCTCCGTGTGCACTTCGCCTCGTCGGCAAACGAGGTGACGCTTGGCACGGAACAACATGGGGGGGGGGGGGGGGGGGACCCAGTGCCTGGACCCCTCTGGAGCGTGGGGGGGGGGGGCTATTGACCGGTTATATAAAAAAATAAGTAATGAATGAATAGAACATTCTTTGTTTCGCCAAGGAAATCCTTCACCAAGTCCACGGATCTCTTATTCAAGGCATCAGAGCTGCGAGTTTTGTTCGACGACTGAAGTGACAAAATCGGTGCCTGGAGACAACCTGGAGACAACCCCACACGCACGCACGCACGCACACTCGTGAGGAGCCGTGTGCGTTTCTTGTTTACAGGCTTTGTGCCACCTCTCCTGGCAAATTAATAATAAATAAACTGGCTCCGACGGCACAAAATTACTTTGGGATTGGAAGCGGCTGGTTTCATAAAATAGAAGAGCTGGAATGCGGATGGAAGCCAGAAACAAGACGCGCTGCAGGTGTATGTACACAAGTAGGACTTCTTTCGCACCATACGTAGCCAACCATGCCAATCGGAGGTGGGAAGGACAAGAAGCAAATCACCAAAATCAGTTCTAAAGAAATCCGTTTTCAATCTAGATTTTAAAATGCATAGCTCCAGTGGCTTCCTAATGTCGGAAGGAGGAGCGTCCCATATGGCCGCAGAAGCGCACCTGAAAGCGCGCAATGCACCGACCGTCTTTGTTCGATGCCGAGCCAAAAGCCGCTGCTGCGAGGATGACCGGAGTTCGCGTGATGATGGTTTATACTCGGCGAGCGCACCGCAGGGTGCATACACCACGGCTGCATACACCACGGCTGCATACACCACGGCTGCATACACCACGGCTGCATACACCACGGCTGCATACACCACGGCTGCATACACCACGGCTGCATACACCACGGCTGCATACACCACGGCTGCATACACCACGGCTGCATACACCACGGCTGCATACACCACGGCTGCATACACCACGGCTGCATACACCACGGCTGCATACACCACGGCTGCATACACCACGGCTGCATACACCACGGCTGCATACACCACGGCTGCATACACCACGGCTGCATACACCACGGCTGCATACACCACGGCTGCATACACCACGGCTGCATACACCACGGCTGCATACACCACGGCTGCATACACCACGGCTGCATACACCACGGCTGCATACACCACGGCTGCATACACCACGGCTGCATACACCACGGCTGCATACACCACGGCTGCATACACCACGGCTGCATACACCACGGCTGCATACACCACGGCTGCATACACCACGGCTGCATACACCACGGCTGCATACACCACGGCTGCATACACCACGGCTGCATACACCACGGCTGCATACACCACGGCTGCATACACCACGGCTGCATACACCACGGCTGCATACACCACGGCTGCATACACCACGGCTGCATACACCACGGCTGCATACACCACGGCTGCATACACCACGGCTGCATACACCACGGCTGCATACACCACGGCTGCATACACCACGGCTGCAAACACCACGGCTGCAAACACCACGGCTGCATAACACCACGGCTGCGCGAGGCATTCACGACTCGGCTGGCAGCATTACTGGACGTACGACGTCTCCTTCCTACATGTCTCTCCGAGTGAATAATGAATGCCGAACCGGCCGGGTGGCTCCACGGTAGAGCGAGCGGCTCACGGATCAGAGGGCTGTGGAGTTCAACTCCTGTTTGGGAGTTGAATCAGCCCATCATCCCTCCCTCTGGGTGTCCTAAAAAATAGGTACCACATTGTGCCAGAAGTCAGTCATTGTCCTATGGTTAGGATTGCCCCCCCCCCGCCCTAGCCCCCCCAAAAGGATTGCGGAATTTCCACCACCAGAAGTGAGCACCAGCCTTGAACACGCTCATTTGAACAGAAACTCACTTTCACACAAAAATGAAAATTCAGGGGTGAAAGGAAAATTTTGCCCATTGAGGTCGCCTCTTATGTTTTTATTTCTTTATGTTCGGCGTGTTTCGGTTATATCCCTCTATCCCTTATTTAAAAGTAAAACTACCTTACCCCTTTTCAGTGGGACCCTGTCTGGTTTGTGGCAGCAAGTCCGTTCACAATCTCTCTATTACCTAAATTTCATCATAAAAAAAAATTGCGCAATGCCTCGGCCTTCTGGGAGAGCATCTTAGCAGCGGCACAATTTCAATAAAAGCTCGTGGCCTCCTGTGGTTCCTATACTTTATAGACTGATAACACCGCACACGTCTACACCCAAAAACACACCGGCTCAGCTACTCTGTGGCTGCCACGATCACCTGCTTCCCAAAACCATTCTCAGTTCACCAAAAAAGCTTGCTTTGTTCACATGCCCAATGCTTTGCCAAGCATGTGATGAATATTGCATGCTGGTGTCCAACTTGGACTACATTAGTCAATCGCATTGAGACACACACGTAATATATGTGCACGCAAAGATAAAGAGTGCCAGCATAGCCATACAGACGATGCAAATCTAGTGCCTAGGACCGAATAGCCTGTGGCGTAAGCGTTAGTGGCGAGTGCATTGCACTATGAACCCAGCTCTATCGGAATTCGAGTCTCCACCGTGGTCAGCCGAGAGAGATATGTGATCCGGTCTCGGACTTCACCTGGGTCCCTTAAGTCCACATTGATTAACCAGGTGCAGTGAACATCAGTACCGGAGAGATGTGGCCAGGCGTAGTGCTGCTCACACCACCCACCTCGTGTGCCATGCTGGCCTTAAGAGGTGCTCGCGGAAAAAAAAAAACAGACGAAGAACATCCCCCCTATAGAACAAAGACAAAGACCCCCCCCCCCCCCCCCATATAGCCTTGAACTGAATGTTGGGGCATGTTCTGTTAGGGCACACCTATGAAGGCTGGCACAGCACACGAGGGGTGGGTGACCAGCATCACACCCAGTTACCTTTGTCTCCCCAGTGGCGATGTTTACACATCGCACCAGGTACTCAATTGAGGCCGAGTCGCCCGAGGGGAGGCCCAAGACAGGTTAATATAATCGTGAGTGGGAATTTAATTCGGGTCGCTTCCGACTGCCGCAGCCTGCGTGAGGCCTCCTCTCGCATGCAGCTCAACAAGGCACCTGCAGGAGGCAGTTCAGCAAGTAGGTTCACGGTCTCCTCCATCCCCATTGATTTGTCCTCTCAGCTCTCCTCCGGGATGTTCAGGAAACGGTTCAGACATTCGTCACCTGTTATTGGTCGGAAGTGAGAATAGAACTCTGGTTCCCTAGTTTGGGGCGCAGTGCACCAACCACACTCCTGAGCGCGTGTTACCTGCGTTATTGGCCTATAGCCCACACACAATCACGTACGAATGCACGCACGCACGCCTCCATGGTAAATATTCCAAGCAGCCTGGAGCGCCGACTCGGCTGAGTTATCTGGACGCAGATCAAACGGCCAGGGCTCGTGATGCCTACCTGCGGCACAGCCAAGAGTCCCCGTGCAGAGCCAGAGGCTGCCAAAGGTGCAGCAGGCGGTGCGGCTCCGTCGCTCGTCTCGACCGCGGCCACCGTTCCTCCCCTCTTGCTGCGTGCTCCGCCTCTCATGCCAGATTACATCCCAGTCGGCCCTCAACAGCCACCCTGGGTGCACGCGCTTTCACGCACTTTATGGTTGCGTCCCTCCGACAGGCATATCTTCAATTGTTTGGAGATATTGCTGTAGATATTGCGATGATGTAACGATCCCTCCAGCCGCCCAGCACCCGCACACCGACCGATTCCATCGCTTCATCCCCTTCCCGATGGGACAGCCCCTCGGAAGCATTCCTTTCATCGCTCGTACCAAGATTTTATCAAGCGAGTCGCATCCCTCTGCACCTTCCCGTGTCAGCGACGGTCACCTCTTCCACGACGTCAGCCCAGCGTAGGCCAAAAACACCCAGGGGCGCTTTAGGTCTCCCTCTAGCGGAAGGCCCTTCTGCCCGTGAAGGCACGAGCAGGGAATTCGCATGGCTGGCGCATTTACCTGTTCCCTTTCACGGCCGCAGCCATTAAATCTCCAACTGGGCACTGCGACTGGATCGCCGGTGGTGCTTATAACAAAGTCCTTGTGTGCACGGTGAACAATGGCGTCTGTGTCGCCGGCTGCCAGCTCGCTGTGCGAGCGAGGTCCTGGGACAACGGATGAGTGGCCCCCACTCGCTGTCCCACGACACCTCGCCAGGAATCCCTCGTGTGAAAATGTTTCAAAGCGCTTTTTTTTATATAGTTGGCCCACATTTTGATAGACGTTACGCAAGAAGGCCGTGACATTGTACGATGAACAGCGGCGCATTACAAACTGTAAAGTAAGCATGTTCGGCAACTTTGTTAATCTCTACTGCTGGATGAAGACCTCCCTCCGCATGCCGAATCGGATGTGGGAATTGTTGAAATATACTTCACTACACTGGTCGGTGATGGGGGAGGCAGGACCAGTTCAAATATTCCAATCGCCACCGACATTAGACATAATCGAGAATCTAACCCAGGTCGCCGGGTTCATAGTGCAGTATGCCAACCATTGCACCATTTTTCTATCCTCCTGTTCGTATTAACATCAAAGTAAAAGCATTCACGTCTGTGATTTGCAAATTATATAATTATAATGGTAATGTATGCCATACACAAAACGACTGCATAGCCAGGTCCAGGTAACGTCATGCCAGGTGACCATGAGCCTGTGCCTACCCGAGTGGCTTTTAGCAGTTCGTCGCTGTGCAGCTGCGTTTTCGGGTCGACCTGCCGGCTGTTCCGCAAGCCGTCGACGTTCCGCTCAATGTGCTGGGGAGCTTGGTCAGAGCCAGCGATTAAAAACTCTGCATCCATGGCAGGGGTTAGCGTCTCCAATGGGTGACCATTTTCGACTTCCCACACAAAGCGATGGCCATTTTATGAACCCTGGAGGGATAATGTGTTCGAGTTCATCCGCCGATCGGGATTTGAACGAGACCCCTCCGGATTGCAGGCCAAGCGCCAGCTGGCGAGCGTGACCCCGCGCAGCGTCAATGCATCGCGCTCCGCGTGCCTTCACGAGGGACGCATGGCAGGGAACGGCACTCCACAGAGCCCCCCCCCCTGATCCTGAGTCTTGGTAATGAGAGCATCGCAGTACACTGAGATTACACGGCCGAGATGCGGGGATTGTGACTTAGAGTCACATCATGTTACGTCTGTGGGCTGGATTACACTCCCGGCCATGTGCGGTTGATTGGCTTTGATGGCCTCGCAGAGTCTTGCAAGTTTTCCCATGAGGATAACATTCATGGTACTGTATGTACATTACAACACCGTCTCGGTTTACCGTGCAATACTGGATGCGTCGTCATGGCCCAGACACAACCACGCCGCTCATCCGACGTAAATCCCGTACGGATGCTTGGGGGCTGTGCATTGTCGATGCACAGCACTATTGTCAATCCACTGCTGCGAGTTGTGGGGGTGATTCGACCGTACTTCACCACGCTTTTGGGGCGGAGCGGTAGCGGTCCCGTGGTTGGCACGCTGCACTCACGAGGGGGGAGTTTCCACCACCGCCCTGATGGGGCCTGCCGCAGGACATGAGGGACAGAGGTCGCAACTGGGTACCCGATACCCGTACCCTACCCGATACCCGGCTACCCGTACCCGGCCGGGTACGGGTACCCATTTGAGACCCTGGTGCGGCCGGGTATGGGTAGACCGTGAGTCACTCATTTCCCAACGTCTTGTCTCTTCTCACAATTCAAGTTCCTAGAAACAACCGACCCGCGCCTGCAACATGGCTTCATCCCAGAGGTCGCAATCGGGTACCCGATACTCGTACCCATACCCGATACCCGGCCGGGTACGGGTAGGGTACGGGTACCCGGTTGCGACCCTGGTGCGGCCGGGTACGGGTAAGGAATCAAAACCCGTTTGCGACCTCTGATGAGGGAGCACTGCCCCACGCTCGGGCGAGCAGGGAGACGCGGCCCCTCGGCGCTGTGCAAAGCCGCAGCTTTAAGGACCACTTGCTCACCGCCTTTGGACAGTCAGCCTAGATTAATCCACTGCTGCACGTGGGCCTCCCCAATACACAATTTCTTTAAAACTGCTTTTAGTGTTTAGTTTGTCGTCCTTCCCTCGCATCTCCGATTAGCCCGATTGGCTTTGTACGGTGCAAAAGAAGTTCAGCAAACGTAAATACATCACCATTCCTCACGATTGTTCGATGCAACAATCCACCTAGAGCCAGCATTGCGCAAGCCAATTGCATCGCTCCATCTCCTCGGCGGTTCTACTCTCCGACACGTTTCGCTCCTCGGCGGCCACCACCTCACACTACTGCTGACCATCAGCCATCATCCACTTAACGCATCCTGCCCAGGCCCACTTACTTCCGGCAGTTTGAACGACGTAATCAATCCTGAGCACGTTCTCCAATTTACGCGCCCCCCCCCCTTTCCGTTTTCACAATGGCATTCCAGGCATGGACTTCCCCCTAACTGTCTGTGCACTTTTCGTCACTTTCGTAACAAACGGAACAACGTTCGCGACCCCGTCCCGTAAAGCGCGTGTCACCACGGAGCGGCCCGTGGAGAGGGGGACTCACCGCGCCCGATCTGCACGAAGCCCAGCACGATGATGACCCCGAGCGCCAGCAGCTTGGCCGCAGCAAAGAAATCTTGGACTCGCGTGGCCGCCTTCACGCTGTAGCTGTTCACGATCGTCAGCGTCACTGCAGCCGCACGCACGGAGCGGACAAGGGACGGGGACAACCGCTCGCACCGTGAACGCCGATTGGCACGCAGACCCGCTCGGCCCCCGCCAGCGACACTCGCAACGGCACTTCGCAGGTCTCCGAGGCCCTCTCGGATCGCGCCGCGTGTTGTTCTGCACAATGTCCGACGTTTCGCTCCACCTGCTCACGGCCAGCTGCCCCCCTACTCAGAGCATCCAATTGTCCACAAATCCACAGACAACCAAGTCCTCCAATCATACGAGCAGCACGTGAACCGCGAGGCTGTCCGTGAGAAACACGTCAATCGCAATAATACGTTTAGCTTATCAACACAACACATGCTAGTACCATACAAACACTGCGTAGACTTATGTGCATACTATCCATAAAACCAGGACTTAATTAGCCGTACCTGGCACACCAACATCCAGTTTGGCCCCCTCGCTATCGTCCGTGGCTGGTAGTCACGTGGCACATACTCCAGTTTCCCAGCGGCCGGGAAGGTATTTAAGAAGCTAATCCGCCTGCACAATTACCGTGGCTGGCACGCTCGCGTTGCTGCAGCCTACGTGAAGACAAGAGCACGGAGAGGATCTCGGGCGTTCCACCACCTGAGGCACCAACGCCATCGTACTGCGGGACCCTCCCTTGCTTATTATTTCTATAATCCTCCAAGCTCCACCGGGGGGCCCTTCTGATGGTCACAAAAAATATAAAGACCCCCCCCCCCCCATCATCCCGTATAGCCTTTACCGGACTGTTAGGGCGAGTGCCGTTAGCGAGCAACCCATGAAGGCCGGCACGGCACACGAGGGGGTAGTGTGGCAAGCACCACGCCCGATCGCCTTTGTCTCCCTAGTCGCAATGTTTACACATCACACTGGGACTCATTTGAGGCCGAGTCGACCTAGGGGAGGCCCAAGACTAGCTCCGATAGTCAGTGATGTTGGTCGTGAGGGGGAATCAAAATCATAATCAGAATATTTATTTATACCGACGGAAATCCGATGAGCTTTCAAGCTCTTTTTCACCGATGTCCAGTAGAATCGTGTCACCAGCTTCGTAGTGCAGCGTGCTAAATCACTACACTTTCGCCACACTACACGCACTCATACGCACGCTATCTGCACGATGACATGACTGACACACTCACTGACGGGATTGCATATTGAGTTGCGATCACGCCCGATAGTAAAAAAAAATCAAAACACAGTTTCGCTGGGTGGAACAGCTGGCAACGACCTAACGACTGATTGCACGGTGCGATAATGATGCAACAAGGGTGGCACAGTCAGCAGCCCTGCATGGTAGGGCACCACATCCCTTCAACTGCGCCAAAACGGCATCTGCGAATCGAGGGCTCAAGTGAGAATTCGGGGCCGTCGTAAGACAAGGCTGCCAAGTTTCAAAACTATGTTTTAACGTTCGGTGTCGAGCGGTAATTAGTGCCTGTGGGAACACGGCGATGGTAATTAAACGGGGCTGACGAGGCGCCAAACATTGACAAAGAAATTACAGGTTTCGCTTTGTCATCAGAGTATCTCGCAGGACCATTCAGAGACCCTGCGTTCTATTCCAAGTGTCGCAGAGAGCCACCGGGCACTTGGACTCATATGATCCTTCCGTGCTGACAACAAGGATTTGTATCCCCTTACATGGCCACACGTCACACCACCGTGCTGTTAAAATAGCCTCCAAAAAAAAAAGACCCTCAGAACATTTTTGGTCATCACTTTAACCACCGATAGAGCTTTGTGGTTCATAATTATTCTAATTTAATTGTGAAGCTATTCATAATTGAATTTTGGATTAGGCCAACTCATGGCAGAGCCGATTTCAATTATAATTCAAAAATCAATTATGAATATAATTTTAGCTGCTGCGAAAGCCTACATGTCAGACTATACCGTTTGCTTTGGTAATTTGAGAACTTAGCAGCAGAGCCGTGACATGGCCCAGTAGCAATTGCTAAAGAATTGCTTTAAAGATGACGAGACACCGTCGGTGACGTTATCAAACTCTGATTCTCCTTGCCATCGGAAATTACTGAAGTGTCACTCGAGCGTGAGCCGAGCGCGAACGAAACCTCTCGTGACGCCCTTCACTCGGCCAGCTGCGGCCGTCGAGGGCGGAGGTTACAGACGTTGGAACGCTGCTCAGAAACAGGAAAGTGAAAAAAATCCAACCAACAAGGAACACAACAGAATTCGACGGGATTCACACGTTTTCAGGGCGCAAATAGCACAAACGAAACGCGTCCGTCGATGCGGCCAACCCAACACGGAGAGGCTTTAATTGGACTTCTTGGTCAGGCCAGCTGCAAAGAAGCCGAGGCTGCCCCGCGATGTCATTTGAGCAGCCAGAGACCGATTGGTGTGGAGACGTGCAGCTCGTCGAGCTAGTGTCATCACCCTCCAGGGGCACGGTGACGCTGATAATGGCGCGGTGGCTCGGTGTGTGGCCATGAGATCTCAAGATCTACAAATGCCAGCTAAGGGCAGCACTGTATTGTGGTAAACGGCCCAAAGCAGCGTATCAATATCGCGCGCACATTTCCTTGAACTCGACAGTGTTCGGGTGCTGCTGCTGCTGCTGTTGTTGCGAATCAGTCTGCACACTGGGCTTGCCAACCAGCAGTCCGCCAGGTCTATTGATTTCCCGGCTCTGCAGTTGAAACAATGGGGAAAAGTTTCTCGAACAGTGCCCCCTCCGCCCGCCCCCACCACCTCTGTCCACCACCCAGCAGCATAAATTGCTACACCGCCGTTCGGCAATCTTAAGGTCACGTAAGGTGGCTTAAAGCGTGGTTTACTTCCACATCTTCCAACGCGTTAGGCCAGCGGGGAAGAATCGGCAAAACACCCTCCAGGGGCCCCCTTCTGCCAGCAATTGCACGTGAGCGAGCGATTGCAGGGCTGCGCCTTTACCGTTTTTTTGCTTACCTCTACCATACTTTTCGGTTCACCCTCGTCTCTCATCCGCTCTACGCTCCCTTCGTGCACCAGGAGCTGTTTATGGCCGTACGGAATATATATATGTCTGGATCCAGTCCACGTGAAAATTTGTCTCGAAGCCCCGAGAGGGAAGGGGGGGGCTTCCTTGTTTTGGTCGCTCAAGCGACACACTCCAGGAACAACGTTAAGCAATTCCGTAAACACCCGCTGCTGGCGTGTGGACTGCCAAGACCACGTGGCATCAGTCACACAGCGGCAATCTTTTATCCGTGCCATGTCCGAGTGCTTTTCATAAAAATGGAACAGAGCCGTGCATACACGTGGGTTACGTAACGCTTTCAAACACGCATTTGCACTCGGTAATACTTTTTCTCGCGATACTGATTACTAAGTACTTTTGAGGTAAAACAGAAGTTTGGGATGTAACGTTTGCGATGTAGAGCAGGGGACGAGAGGGGATATGAAAATAATAGGTACAGGTGCAACGCTGACGTTTCTTGCTCATGCCACTGCTGGTAGAAGGGAGAGCTCTAGGGTGTATATCACTGACCCTTCTACGCTGGCCAAACGACTTGGAAAGAGGTGGGACTACCCACACTTTACCCCACCGCCTGCGATTTGCCGGCCCACTGCGGTGGACCCATTATTCCCCAACTACGCTGTTGGGTGGGGGCCGAATTCATAAACTTGCGCCGTCATTCCAACAGCCGCGCAGGGAGATTGAAACCGGCGGCCTCTGGGCAACACGGGGGCGGGGGGGGGAAGAAGGGCGGGGGGGGCGAGGACTCACTGACGCAGAGGCAGGCCACGAGCTTGGCGGCCACGGTGGGCACCGAGGTGCACGCAAACAGCGGCTTGATGATGTAGGTGGCGAAGACGAACGCCACGATGTACTGCGACGAGGGCCGGATGATGAGCAGCTCGATCCAGAGCTTGAGGAAGGCGACGAGCGGGCCGTACACCTCCAGGATGTAGGCGTAGTCGCCGCCCGACTTGCTGATGGTGGTGCCCAGCTCGGCGTAGCAGAGCGCGCCCACCGTGGAGAAGAGGCCGCACACGGCCCACACGATGAGCGAGAGGCCCACCGAGCCCGCCTCCTTCACCACGCCCGTGGGCGTGACGAAGATTCCCGAGCCGATAATGGTGCCCACGATGATGGCGACGCCGTTGGTGAGCGTGATGGTGCGCTTGAGCTCCACCGTGGGATCGCCGCCCGGCCCGCACACCACCGCCCCGCCGCCGTCGCCGCCGTCGTGCGGCAGCATCGTCTTGCCGGCGTGGGGGTCGTCGCACGGTGACGACGAGGAGGAGCCCCTCTTCTTCACGTCCGTCATGGCGCCGAGGAGCGCCGCTCGTTTAGGATCTGCGTGGGAGCGATATGAATGCGGTTAAGATTTGAAAATAATCTATCGACCGGTCAACTTTAATCGCGATGGCTGGTGGCGGCGGCTTGTGGAGGCCTTCATCCAGCAGTGGATTGATGATGGATGACGATGAGTAACAAGGTAGGAGCCCTTGGTTGCCTGTCATGGTGCAATTGGTAGGACGCGAGGCAATGCACAGGTCGCCGGTTCGATCTCCCGGCGCGGCAGTTTAAACAATGCCCCCCACCCTCCCCCCTAACCAGCAGGATAAACGGGTGAACCACATCTTCTTGGTTCTTTCGGTAAAGTCACGTAGAATGGAAATAATAAAATAATAAAAATTTAACATAATAAAATAATTCTCACGACGTTTCGGCCACAACGCAAGCAGCCGTCCTCAGGTGAAGAACAGGTCTGTCAGACGCTGTCTTTCTGACAGACCTGTTCTTCACATGAGGACGGCTTTTTGCGTTGTGGCCGAAATGTCGTGAGAATTATTTAATTGTTAAATTTTTATTATTTTATTATTTACATTCTACGTGACTTTACCGAAAGAACCAAGAAGATGAATCCCTGCAGTCACGAAAGCTTTAAATCGAAATTTTATTATGTTTTATTTTTATTATTTTCCTTCTACGTGACTTTACCGAAAGAACCAAGAAGATGAATCCCTGCAGTCACGAAAGCTTTAAAGGGTGAACCGCAGTTGGTCAATAGACAGTTCGCTTTGCAGTGGGGGGGGGGGGGGGGGGAACTACCTGGGGGTTTTCGGGCCCTGTCAAGTTCAACGATGGCATCAGTCACATTTTTCGCTAAAAATATTCCCTTCGACCTGGGAATTCTCAAAGGTCAACCTCAGGTGATAAATGTTACGAATGGGCTCAACTTAGAAGCCACCGCTGTGCGTAGTACCCCGTTAACACTCGTCGCGAAGGAGGGGATTTCAATAAAACCCCGAATGAACCTTTAATTTTCAACGAATCTCGAAAAGCCAAAAACTTTAAGGCACGTGACTTTAGACTCCATGCGCTCTCCTGGCAGCTTCATCAACACCCCGTTCTTTACTTGTCAACTCCAGAGGCCACCGGTTGAGACTGCCACCTGCATCCTTTCAATGCTGATGATGCTGCTGCTGCTACAGCTGCTGCATATGAGAATGTAGTTGCAGCTCAATGAGGTCAAGGGATAGACCCAAGTGCCATGGGTTGAGTGAAGCCGACACAAACACACGTGGTTGGTTTACTGCGTGTACCACTACGCCAGAGAGCCAATACAGACAAGAAGTTGCATCAGTGGAAAAAAAAAACCTTCACACACGTGAATGGCTGTTGCAAGACGATTCAAAAGGCAATTCATGCGCGCGTGCCGGATACAAAAACAAGTAAAACAGGTTTTTAAAAGGTA
The DNA here is from genome assembly GCF_015708825.2 of Lethenteron reissneri. NCBI lineage: Eukaryota > Metazoa > Chordata > Hyperoartia > Petromyzontiformes > Petromyzontidae > Lethenteron > Lethenteron reissneri. Next base: position 8,713,448 of record NC_083787.1, read on the forward strand.
AATGTACAGTCTTCATTCGAGTAAAGCACTTTATTAACAATGAATCATCATCAGTCATGATCAATCCACCGCTGGATGAAGGCCTCAAAGTTGTTGCCATCTCTCACGATCCTGCGATAAAAAGTTCCAACCAGCACTTGCTGCACAAGAGCAGATTTCATGACTCCATCTCCACGGTAGACGCACCTCTCAGATGCATTCCCTTGCTTGGATGCCACACTCTTCATGACAGTCAACCATAATGTAATGAAATACTATAACACGTATAAAATGGCAGCGTTAACAGTGGTTATCCTAAATATGGACTGCACCCCACCATAGCGATGTGGAATTTCGACCACTTCTCAGGACTGCCAATGGAAATTACGCACCATGGAGCAGACACAAATTTGACTTTGTTACGCACGCGCAACCAAAGATTACGAAACACGAGTTTAGCCAACACGATAGCCAACCCTCTAGGCCACAGAAGAGAAAGTTAAAGTAAGCTGGCGAGGGTGTGGGAAGTAAGGTGGCGAGTGGCTGGTCTAACGGGAGGGAATGATGCCACCTTGGATCGTGAAAAGGCACGACTCGGTTTGGCAAACGGCACGGAGCAGGCAGGCACGACGCATGGCACGCACGAAGCACATCGTGGACACCGGGACTGGACTCGCTCCTCAGTGCACGCAATCTGGACTCGCACATCGCACTTTGTTCTTTGCTCAGCTGGCAAACACATATTCCATAAGAGCACTTGTGTGATGTTGGGTAAATGCCAGCGTTTTTAGTTGAGAGTGAAATTAAACCCAGGCTGGGATGAGAATAAAAGTAATGTCATATTATAACTATCACATCATGACTTGATATTTGCTTTACAATATACCGGGTAACAACAATTATAGCATATGTTACTCGTGCTGATTTTTTAATCCATGAATTAGAGTTAAATATCGACTCGGATCATCATCCCTTTGGGGCAGATACAATGAGTACCTCTCATGGGGTAGTCATGGGTCCTTGTCCGAATTGATCAGAATGTGTCAGTTTCTAACACCAACCCAGCACTGCTTTACAATTACAGTAGTCAACAGGAAAACCGTTTTGAGTCCATTTATACGGCAACAGCTTGATAAAAAAAATCAACATTAAACTCAGCATTGAGCAGAGCACAATTGAGATCTCGGGTTGGAGAACAGATTTGGACTATATATTCTTAGGTTTTTTCGGTAAAGTCACGTAGGTAAAACATTAAAATTAATAAAAGTAAAATAAAATAAATATCACGACGTTTCGGAGGCAACACAAGTCTCCGTCATCAGGTGGGACCGTCACAGCCAGATTTGCTTGATGCAGCAAAACGTCGTGATTTTTATTTTATTTAACTTTTATTAATTTTAATGTTTTACCTACGTGACTTTACCGAAAAAAAACTAAGAACATGAATCCTTGCAGTCACGAAAGCTTCAAATCTTGAATTAAGATTTGGACTACACCTTGAGAAAACATTGCCAACCCCAATTACCCAGATGTGGGGGGGGGGGGGCCCACAATCAGCATTGTTCAACAGTCACCTTCACTCTGCCTTAGTCACCTATTGCTGTCCACGCCGCGAAACAAGAAATTGTCTTCACATTCACTGCCACCGTTGCGTTACCACTGCAGATACATTGCTGTGTACTGTAATTAAGCCAGTTTCCAATACACAAATCTTTAAAACTTCCCTTTAGCCCACAGTGCTGGATGTTTACTCAGGTTGTTCAATTCCATACACGGCGCATTCGGATGACATGCACCTTACTAAATGTGATTGTTCGAATATGGGAAATGATCGCACGCTTTTATAGAACTAATAACAACTGCTGCGTGAAACAACATCAACCCAAGAAGAACAACACTTCGAGGAATGCGTTTGCAGTGGTGTAAACATCTGTACGATAACAACACTATTCATCTATTCACGATAGTGAACCACGTGTAGAGAGAAAACTGGTTCCACCACACGCCCTGCCTGTCACACAGGCGAGCGGCACAAGCCAGAGAGAATTTAAGCTGTGTTCGCAAACACCACCGCACTTCATGGAACCTCCTTGGCCATGGGACCTCCTTTGCCAGTACCAAAATATGAGAATAAGTTTTCCCCTTTTTTCTGGCAACAAAACAGCTGTGTTCAGATGTTAAAACATTAAACTAAATCCTTTTACAAGGAACCATGTCTGCATTAACCACAAAACTTGTGGTCAGAATGCAAACCAAAAAACACACTCTGATAATATAACATATGTTAAAATGCCAAACTGAATAATCCTTTTACAAGGAACCATGTCTGCATTAACCACAATAGTTGTGGTCAGAATGCAAACCAAAAAACACACTCTGATAATATAATATATGTTAAAACGCCAAACTGAATAATCCTTTTACAAGGAACCATGTCTGCATTAACCACAATAGTTGTGGTCAGAATGCAAACCAAAAAACACACTCTGATAATATAATATATGTTAAAACGCCAAACTGAATAATCCTTTTACAAGGAACCATGTCTGCATTAACCACAATAGTTGTGGTCAGAATGCAAACCAAAAAACACACTCTGATAATATAATATATGTTAAAACGCCAAACTGAATAATCCTTTTACAAGGAACCATGTCTGCATTAACCACAATAGTTGTGGTCAGAATGCAAACAAAAAACACACTTTGATAATATAATATATGTTAAAACGCCAAACTGAATAATCCTTTTACAAGGAACCATGTCTGCATTAACCACAATAGTTGTGGTCAGAATGCAAACCAAAAAACACACTCTGATAATATAATATATGTTAAAACGCCAAACTGAATAATCCTTTTACAAGGAACCATGTCTGCATTAACCACAATAGTTGTGGTCAGAATGCAAACCAAAAAACACACTCTGATAATATAATATATGTTAAAACGCCAAACTGAATAATCCTTTTACAAGGAACCATGTCTGCATTAACCACAATAGTTGTGGTCAGAATGCAAACAAAAAACACACTTTGATTATATAATATATGTTAAAACGCCAAACTGAATAATCCTTTTACAAGGAACCATGTCTGCATTAACCACAATAGTTGTGGTCAGAATGCAAACCAAAAAACACACTCTGATAATATAATATATGTTAAAACGCCAAACTGAATAATCCTTTTACAAGGAACCATGTCTGCATTAACCACAATAGTTGTGGTCAGAATGCAAACCAAAAAACACACTCTGATAATATAATACCACCACACAATTCTACTCACTGAAGGTGTCTCTCCCCATGTGGCACCTTGTCATTTCCATAGGGCACAGGCACGCACACAGAGAACTTCACCAGGCACACACACACACACAAACCCATTATCCCCAGCGTTTTTCAACCACGTCGACACATCAATAGCTGGTCGGGCAGCATTAGAGCCTGTGTGTGTACACATACATTGATTTAATCCCATTGTTTGCGCTATTAGATAAATGTCATCGAGGGCCATATACACACACGCACATACTCGCAACCACTCTATAGGCCACTTGACTCGGCTGGTTCGGGTAGCCTGTAGTTCTTCCGACTATAATCGGCTATTAAATTATCCATTGAAGATTCATTCAAGTGAACGACACGCAGAGCACTGCGATGCATTTCATTTGGACAGCTTCGCAGTCCAGCGGCGATGAATGAACGCTCCATGTAAGATTCCAATCGAGTAGTTTGCAATTATTTCCACCTCTCCCCCCCCCCACCAAACATCTGCTCTGATTAAGTGTTATTGCACGAAACGTCACCTTCACGAATATAGTTTCATATTCTTGGTTCTTTCGGTAGTCACGTAGAAGGGAAATAATAAAATAATAGTAATATAAAATAATATTAATATAAAATAATATTCATATAAAATAATATATATAAAATAATATGAATATAAAACAATAAAAATTCTCACGACGTTTCGACTGCAACACAAGCAATCACCATCAGGTGTGAAATCCACAGCAAGAAACATTTAAAAATTTCTTTATTATTCAGTCGAAACGTGAGAATTTTATTATTTTATTATTTTCTTATTTCCCTTCTACGTGACTTTACCGAAAGAACCAAGAATATGAATCCCTGCAGTCACGAAAGCTTTAAATAAAAAACCAATCGTTTCATTCTGAAGTTGCTCACACGCACACGTGCGTGTAGTAGCGTACTGTACACGTGTGACGTTGTCACGTTGCCGCCACGTGGAAGCAAGATGTGATGATACCACTAATACTACATCTTACATCATCTCACCAACATCAGCTCTGACAATCTTCACCATCATCATCTCCCCCCCACCCCCCTCGATTAAAGAACCCCGCGGAGATTCGCTCAAGACGCCGCTAATGCCCGCGCCTGCGTGGCGAGGAAGACGCCGCGGGTTCACTACCCACGTGGCTTCGCAAGGCCCAAGTCATCATCATCATCATCCACATCACTGCATGGACTATACACAAGACAAAGATCCCCCGTATAGCCTGAACAGACTGTAGGGGCAAGTGCTGTTAGCGAGCACCTATGAAGGCCGGAACGGTACACGAGGGGGTGGGTGGCCAGCACCACGCCCGACCGCCTTTGTCTCCCTAGTGGCGATGTTTACACACCGCACCAGGTACTCATTTAAGGCTGAGTCGACCTAGGGGAGGCCCAGGACCGGTTCAGATAATCGTCACTGGTGTTAGCCGTGAGCGGGAATCGAACCCGGGTCGCCAGGTTCATAGCGCAGCGCGCTAACCGCTACACTACCGCTCCCCACTATACACAAGGCACACACACACACATGCAACCACATATGCCCACATGCACACACACACGCACACGTGCACACACACACACACACCAACAGGAGGGACAGACTGTTGGGGTAAGTGCTGCTTGCGAGCACCGAATTGCAGGCCGTAGTGGGGGCAGCACCAAACAACGCAGGCCGCCATCGTCTCCACACACACACCACGTTGCCTGCCCCCCCCAACAACAACAACACCACCACGTTGCCTGCCCCCCCCCCCCCAACAACAACACCACGTTGCCTGCCCCCCCCAACAACAACAACACCACCACGTTGCCTGCCCCCCCCCACACACACACCACGTTGCCTGCCCCCCCACACACACACCACGTTGCCTGCCCCCCCACACACACACCACGTTGCCTGCCCCCCCCCTAACAACAACACCACGTTGCCTGCCCCCACACACACACCACGTTGCCTGCCCCCCCCCCCCAACAACACCACGTTGCCTGCCCCCCCCCCAACAACACCACGTTTCCTGCCCCCCCAACAACAACACCACGTTGCCTACCCCCCCCCCAACAACACCACGTTGCCTGCCCCCCCACACACACCACGTTGCCTGCCCCCTCCCCAACAACACCACGTTGCCTGCCCCCCCCCCCCCAACAACACCACGTTGCCTGCCCCCCCCCCAACAACACCACGTTGCCTGCCCCCCCACACACACCACGTTGCCTGCCCCCTCCCCAACAACACCACGTTGCCTGCCCCCCCCCCCAACAACACCACCACGTTGCCTGCCCCCCCCCCAACAACAACACCACGTTGCCTGCCCCCCCCCCCCAACAACACCACCAAGACACACTCACAGGTGTGTTAACACACACGCGATATCATCACCGATGCAACGCGTTTATTATTCCCGATCTGATGACACCAGCAGCAGCATCAGCATCAGCTGTCCACGGCATCTTTGGCACTCACCACGCAATGAATGGAAGGGTCCCAGCAGTTGTGAGTTGACCGCTCTCTCTCTCTCTCTGATCGGCGTTGGTGGTGATGATGATGATGGTGAAGAGGAGAGATCCCTTCCACCCCCGGCTTTATATCGACTCTCTCCCGCTCACGTCCCCCTAGCCGTGGGTGGGTGGGGGAGGGAGGGAGGCGAGCGGGTAGGGCAGCAGGAGGAGGGGGGGGGGTGCTGATTTCCTCCGGCCCCGAGCCTATGAACGATGTGGTGGTGGCCACTCGGCACACACAAAGATCCCTCTCCCCTCCTCCTCCTCCTGTCTGTCGCCTCGATTAGCAGCAGCAGAACCTCTGCAGCTAACGAGTTGGAGACCTCTGGGGGGGGGGGTGGCCGGCACCCACGCCCGACCGTCTTTGTTTCCCACCCCCCCCCCCCTACACTACACCACAACGCAGCAGACTTAGTGGATTTGAGACCCCCAGCATCGGTTTTCGAAATCATCGTCGCTGGCGTTGGCCGTGAGCTGAAGTCGAACTCGTGGGGGGCTCGTTCTGCGGCGTCGTGAGAGTAAGAGAGAGAAGGGGGGTACGTTGTGTTGTGTTATGGGCAGTGAGTGAAGCCCCAACTGTGTGTGTGTGGATGATGCCCCTGGTGGAAAAAATGAAAAACGCAAACCCCTTAATTACACTCGGCTAAAGAGGGCACGAGACCGACCGTGCAGAACCGTGTTCCCGTTGTGTGCAACGCAGAGTAATGGGCAATGTGCCCGAGAACGCCGCGTTGCTATGAATATGCACGTGTTGAGATTGTTGGGGGGACGCTCACAAGATTCAGAATCTTTATTTATGCTGGAGGAATCCGATGAGCTATTAAGCTTTTTTTTTTCTCAGATGAGTTGTGAGGATAGGGATATAAACTAGTACGGCATATGTAGACTCCTACAGTATGCTGTATGCTGCCAATACCATCACTATTAATGTTATAACGCTAGTTTACCCAGGAAAGCCTCTCTGAGTCTCAAGATGTGTTGTCTGCTGATGTGTACAATACAACTTGAGTTCATTTGTATGCCACTTTTCAGCACTGGGTTGTTTTCACCGATTGTATCCTGTAGATATATTGCTTTTTTTAAAAAATTTTATTCTGGGAGGAAACCGGAAAACTCACAGAAAACCACCAGAGATGAAGGATAAAACAGAGTTTACACAGAAAGTCACCAGAGTTGGGAATTGAACCCATGCTACCCTTGCTGTGATGCACAAATGTTACCACTGAGCGCACAATATTAGACAGCTGGTGCATCATCATACCCTGCAGTTTTGTAAAACGTCTCTTATGGAAATGGTTAATTCTGTTAGACACAAATTTAAACAATTATACACGCAGTGCTTTTTACGAATGCAAAGTCTTAATTACGATTCTGCAAATATGAAAAACCTGCCTCGTATACAAACAGCAGGGGTGATAGTGGAGGGACTGATCCCGGCCATAGGAATGTGGAATTTACACAACTGCCGACAAATATTACCCCTCCCCATTACTTAAATCTTAAATGCTAGTTGTGGCAGATACTTTTTAACTTTTATTTGTATTTTCAGTACTGTCAGAGTGGTTAGCGCACTGCACAACGAGTCTGGCGAGATGGGTTTTAATACCAAGACTCCATGACCAACAATCAGCACTGACCAGCATGATGAAGTATGGTCAAACTACCCTCATGACCAACATAGGGAAGGAGGGAGGGGTGTTCCCGAAGCCTTTTAAACAGAACCCTGCATTAGTGCAATTATACTGTCAACAATATGGGGAGAGGGGGGTTAGGTTCCCGTGTCAGATTGAACATCGGGAGGAGAAAATGAAAGTGTTTCATAACATCAATCCTGTACTGTACAAGGAAAATAAGATCCGTGTACAGTATTACTTAATTAAATTGTAGAACAATACAAAAATATATAACACAAAATATAAATACATAAAATAGAACGTCAATAACGTCTCCTGTGGGGCCATCCATAAATGACGTCACGCGTTTTTTGACGATTTTTGAGCCCCCCCCCCATTGTCACACGGCGTCACAAAAAGTGAGACCCCCCCTCAAATATGACGTCACAAAGCGCTGCCCCCCCCCCCCCCCAAAATAGAAAACATGCTTCAAATCGCTTTAAACTATTGTCATTGTAGTGCGTATTTAATGTGCCGCTGCACTCTGATGTTGTAGGAGAAAACATTTATTAAAAAGTATATTTAATTAAGTTGAACGTGTTGTCTATATTTATTTAAAGTTGCGCATTTTGATGTGACGTCACATTTCTCACCCCCCCCCCCCTCGTCACACATCGTCACAAATGCCTGACCCCCCCCTCCCCCAGGTGCGTGACGTCATTTATGGACGGCCCCTAATTAAATTGCATAACAATACAAAAAAATATAACACAAAATAGAAATACATCAAATAAAACGTCAATAAAGTCTCCTCTACATTTGGAAGTTGCATTTTCTTCAATGCAAAACGTCAGGGTGACGGCGCAGGGCAAGATGCGTGCGGGGAGCGGTGGCGCAGTGGTTAGCGTGCCCACGCGCTACGTTACCGGCCACTCGGAGGTTCGATCCCCACTCACGATGATCCGAACCGGTCCTGGATCTCCTCTAGATCGACCCCCATGCCCCCCCCCCCACACCTTCCCCGCCACCCTTGTTGAATCCTCCACCGGGGAAAGGCCTTCATCCAGCAGTGGATTGACAAAGGAATGACCGAAAAATGACCCCAAGACATATGCAGCCTAGCGGCTCCTTAGAAATAAACGAAAGGTTCTCCAATCGGAAGAAAGAAGCATCCGCAGCGATTGGTTCGGGAGGGCAGACTTTTAAAGGGATTTAAGAATAAGGGGGTTGAACGGGAACACAAAAAGGATTCGTTCAAGGGAAAGGACGGGGATTGGTTAGAGGTCAAAAAAACGAGAAGAAGGTTCGAGAAAGGGGGCTGAGGCTGAGATATAAGGAGAGGGCATGAGGAGTGGAGAGGCTCGAAGGAAGATACAAGCAGGAAGACAAGAACGAAGCCTAGGGTCCTTCATTGTGGAAGTCGTCAGTAGGGTTTTTTTTATTTTGTAAACTTTATAATTAAAAATAAATTGGCTCTTCTCATTTCTTTGTCGTCCGAGTCGTTACACACACGCGTCTATTGACGACTTCCTATTAGACCCGGTCTGCAATATTGATTCTCTGGAGCAAGGAATGGGGTGGGGGGATTTTGCACCACCGTGCAAGGTTGATGACTGCAATGCTGTGCGTGTGTTGCAGTGCCAGATTATCCCAGCAGCACAAGTAGCTACATAATGCTAGGGGCCCCGCACTTTCAAGGGCACCGCGCTAAATGCTTTCAAGCTATAAATTCCGGTTCAGTGATTCTGCACTTGCTCTATTGCTATAGTACTATACTGTCTTCAACTTTTATGAACGATTGGGTGTTTAAGGTTAGCGATTTTTCGTATTATCTGGCCGTATGGCAAATGAAAAAATACAAATACTTTACTATGCAAGTTTAAAAAATTGTGTTTTAATATTTACGTGTTTTTTAATTTAGGGACCCCTTTATAACATATGCTACATGCCCCGCACTTTCTTAATCCGGCACTGGTGTGTTGGCACTGTCAGTGACCCGGGGTTAGGTTTGTTCCCATTACGCCCTTGACACAGTGACGTTTAAAACCAAGCCGCGTTTACTTTTCCCCTCGAAAAATACCCAACGTGCTTCACCGAGCTGATAATGCGGCCCGAACAAATGGCAGAAAAACTTAGTCACCTTACCAACACCGCTTGATATCGGGCGTGGGAATTGAGATTGTTTTCCACCTGGTTAGTTCTAATCATTAAACACGACAAGTTGCGTTCTTGGGAAGGGCGGTGATACAACGGTTAGCACACCCGGGTTCGAGTCTCAACCGAAGCCAACATCAGTGGCGAGGGATGTCTAAGCCGGTCCCGTCTACCCAACCCACACTGACCAGTGCTGAGAATTATGGCCAAACAACCAATGCGGCATGGAAAGACAACTCATCCAGCAGCGGATTGTCAAAGGACTGTTAAGTCAATCGCTTGAGCTTTCCTGGCTGAAACGCCCATTGCATCGCCACACGTGGACAGAGGAGCACGTGAAGCAGAGAGCATGCACGGGTGGGGAACCTTTTTTCTGCCAAGGGCCATTTGGATATTTCTAACATCATTCGCGGGCCATACAAAATTATCAACTTAAAAATTTGCCTATTATATTTGGCCAAACATTTAATTAACTCACCCCTAATGTGATGGCTGGAACTGCTTCTCTTTGGCGAGGCGTGTGATGTTAGCTGGTACTGATGATGTTGCTTCTCGCAACTGCTTTTCCAGGTTTGCTCCTAGATTTATTGAATTTCGAGTCCCGCCTGCGGTTGCCTTGGCAGGGCCACACCAAATGATTTCGAGGGCCTCACACGGCCCGCGGGCCAGACGTTCCCCACCCCTGCTTTAAATCATCAGCCATATCGAGACACTGCTATATGGAGGTCTCACCAAGCCGTCGTGATCTGACACGGTCTGAGTGATTTAATGATTTTAAGAGGGAATGTTTATTGCTATGCTTGGGTAATATCACGTCCATCTATCCGTCTGTCAGAAATGTAAATATACTGGCCTTCCGGCGTGGAAACGTGTTGTTTATATATATTTTTAAACATATACAAAGTCCTGAAGTCAACCATTTAGCACACACATTACCAATGTAAAAGATTAATTAAATACCTTTCAAGTTGTATATATACTCCTTGGTTCTTTCGGTAAAGTCACGTAGGTAGAAAAATAATAGTTCACGTTTCGATAGCAACACAAGCCATCGTCCTCAGGTGAAACAATACAGCATGCGGACTGCTGGTGGAATATTTTCTTGCCTCAGCAAGAGAATTGCATTGTTTCACCTGAGGACGATGGCTTGTGTTGCTATCGAAACGTCGTGAGCTATTATTTTTCTACCTACGTGACTTTACCGAAAGAACCAAGGAGTATGGTTTCCTGCAGTCACGAAAGCTTCAAATCAAGTTATATATTTATTTGTAAAGCATTAACCTGTGCAACATTGCAATTAGCAAACTCTCGTTAGAATTGTCTTTGGTTCTTTCGGTAGTCACGTAGGTATAAAATAAAATAAATCACTAGTTAGAATGTAAGCTGTGCGCTCAACGTGTGCATGCGTCCGTGCACAGGTGTTTTTAACAGTCAAATAAATCTTCCAGTAGAATCTGGGCTCCCTTAATAGCCTAGCTCTGCAGCTTGCTGAAGTGCTGTGATTCGTAGTGTTAATTCGCATGTCAATGGAATGCAACGTCACACAAAACATGAACTTAACATTTTTTAAGTTCATGTTTTTAGTTAAAGTGAACTTTATTCGTGGTACAAATAATTATCGTTAACAAAAAAACACACAAGTCAAACTGCATAACAATACAAGACACCATATAACATTTAACAGCAGTAATAACAAATCATTAATAATTTAAGCGTTTGAATGAATGTCATACTGAACAGTGTAATCATCTCTTTTTTTAATGCCAGAGCTTACATCTTTCGTGTCTGCCAGGACAGCAATTGTGAGATTTCAACTTTTATTCCATAGAGGTGATAAAGTTTGTGGTAAAAGATGTGTTTGTATCACAAAGGTGACTTCATTTTCTGGGTGATTTACAAATAATATTCGTGATCCAATCTGGACAAATAAGATGATGAAAATTAATATAAAAATGCCACATATACGCAATTGCATCAATCACATCTCTCTCCAGTTAGCATCGCAAGGCAAGTGAGCACAATCTGCCAATAATAGCTTCCATCCGAAATGTAACCTCGCAGTGTCAAACAGCTGAGTATTTTTCCTCCACAATTTTTTGTCTAAATACACAACCTAAAAAGCAAACAGCTCTCGTAGCCTGTGCCTGATAGACCACATCTTTAAAATCAGTCTCAGGCACTCTGTCATAGCGTGCTCGTGACGTCGCTGCATTTATATTAAAACATCGCTGTGAAATCAGTGACTTCACTGCAGTGCCAATTGATCTAACCTATATAATTCATTTTTTGTCTGTTTGTCTGTCTGTTTGTCCGTCTGCGTACGCTCCCTTCCGGGGGATTTAGCTATCGGACCGTGGGGTTCGCCGAGATTAAATTTTGCAGGTGGGCACGCCCCCGGCCCGCGGTAAACTTAGGCATTTCCGATTTTTCGTCTCTAAAATTTAAATCGGACCGATTATCGATTTAGTGCGATTGCTCTTTATTTAGTTACGCAATTAATTATTATTTATTTCATATTGCCGGTCGGCGCGGACCACGGCGGTTGCCCCTGGCAACGGGTAGCAACAACTTCGCTGCGGGGTGGACGCCATTTTTAATTCCCGTTACAAATATGCGCACGCATTAACACGCGACTCTGAGGTAAATTCATCAAAGTTTCACGTCCTCTTCACTCCCCTTCCACCCCAATGTGTGCAATTACTATTATAGGGTCGGTAGATAATAAAATTATAGCGATTAGACAGTATTATTGTAACATACCAATGAAAATACAACTGTGTAATTAAAATTATAAACCCGACCGCGCCAAGAATCTATTCTCTGAATCGCGAAAAGGAATCGAAGGTTGTAGATTCATTTAGAATCGCCTTATTTCCGTTTAATAAAGTTGGTTATAGAGTTGATATAAACTGCTACGAATGGGAAATATCCGGCGTTGACTGGGGCTAAAATATAATTAAAAACTCCTGAAAACTTTAAAACATAACATAACAATGAAAATAAAACTCTGTAATTAAAAATGGAAACCTCCTATGCGCCAGGAATCGATTCTTTGAATCGCGCAAAGGAATAATCGAAGGTTGTAGATTCCTTTAGGAGCGCTTTTAACATGTGGTGAGGGAGAGAGTGGTGAGGGGGAGAGTGGTGAGGGAGAGAGTGGTGAGGGAGAGAGTGGTGAGGGGGAGAGTGGTGAGGGGAGGAGTGGTGAGGGAGAGAGTGGTGAGGGAGAGAGTGGGAGGGAGAGAGTGGTGAGGGGGAGAGTGGTGAGGGGGAGAGTGGTGAGGGAGAAAGTGGTGAGGGAGAGAGTGGTGAGGGAGAGAGTGGTGAGGGGAGAGTGGTGAGGGGGAGAGTGGTGAGGGAGAGAGTGGTGAGGGGGAGAGTGGTGAGAGTGGGAGGGAGAGTGGTGAGGGAGAGAGTGGTGAGGGAGAGAGTGGTGAGGGGAGAGTGGTGAGGGGGAGAGTGGTGAGGGGAGAGTGGTGAGGGAGAGAGTGGTGAGGGAGAGAGTGGTGAGGGAGAGGAGTGGTGAGGGAGAGAGTGGTGAGGGGGAGAGTGGTGAGGGAGAGAGTGGTGAGGGGGAGAGTGGTGAGGGGAGGGAGAGTGGTGAGGGAGAGAGTGGTTAGGGAGAGAGTGGTGAGGGAGAGAGTGGTGAGGGAGAGAGTGGTGAGGGAAAGAGTGGTGAGGGGGAGAGTGGTGAGGGGGAGAGTGGTGAGGGGGAGAGTGGTGAGGGGAGAGAGTGGTGAGGGAGAGAGTGGTGAGGGAGAGAGTGGTGAGGGAGAGAGTGGATGAGAGTGGTGAGGGAGAGAGTGGTGAGGGAGCGAGTGGTGAGGGGGAGAGTGGTGAGGGGGAGAGTGGTGAGGGGAGAGTGGTGGGAGGGGGGAGAGTGGTGAGGGGGAGAGTGGTGAGGGAGAGAGTGGTGAGGGAGAGTGGTGGTGAGGGAGAGAGTGGTGAGGGAGAGAGTGGTGAGGGAGAGAGTGGTGAGGGAGATAGTGGTGAGGGAGAGAGTGGTGAGGGAGAGAGTGGTGAGGGGGAGAGTGGTGAGGGGGAGGAGAGTGGTGAGGGAGAGAGTGGTGAGGGAGAGAGTGGTGAGGGAGAGAGTGGTGAGGGAGAGAGTGGTGAGGGAGAGAGTGGTGAGGGAGAGAGTGGTGAGGGGGAGAGTGGTGAGGGAGAGAGTGGTGAGGGGAGAGTGGTGAGGGGGAGAGTGGTGAGGGGGAGAGTGGTGAGGGGGAGAGTGGTGAGGGAGAGAGTGGTGAGGGAGAGAGTGGTGAGGGAGAGAGTGGTGAGGGAGAGAGTGGTGAGGGGGAGAGTGGTGAGGGGGAGAGTGGTGAGGGGGAGAGTGGTGAGGGGGAGAGTGGTGAGGGGGAGAGTGGTGAGGGGAGAGTGGTGAGGGAGAGTGGTGGTGAGGGAGAGAGTGGTGAGGGAGAGAGTGGTGAGGGAGAGGAGTGGTGAGGGGAGAGAGTGGTGAGGGGGAGAGTGGTGAGGGGGAGAGTGGTGAGGGGGAGAGTGGTGAGGGGGAGAGTGGTGAGGGGGAGAGTGGTGAGGGGGGGAGAGTGGAGGGGGAGAGTGGTGAGGGAGAGTGGTGGGAGGGAGAGAGTGGTGAGGGAGAGAGTGGTGGGGAGAGTGGTGGTGAGGGGGAGAGTGGTGAGGGAGAGAGTGGTGAGGGAGAGAGTGGTGAGAGTGGTGAGGGGGAGAGTGGGGGGGAGAGTGGTGAGGGGGAGAGTGGTGAGGGGGAGAGTGGTGAGGGGGAGAGTGGTGAGGGAGAGAGTGGTGAGGGAGAGTGGTGGTGAGGGAGAGAGTGGTGAGGGAGAGAGTGGTGAGGGGAGTGGTGGTGAGGGAGAGAGTGGTGAGGGAGAGAGTGGTGAGGGAGAGAGTGGTGAGGGGGAGAGTGGTGAGGGGGAGAGTGGTGAGGGGGAGAGTGGTGAGGGGGAGAGTGGTGAGGGGGAGAGTGGTGAGGGGGAGAGTGGTGAGGGAGAGGTGGGAGGGAGAGTGGTGGTGAGGGAGAGAGTGGTGAGGGAGAGAGTGGTGAGGGAGAGTGGTGGTGAGGGGGAGAGTGGTGTGAGGGAGGAGAGTGGTGAGAGTGGTGAGAGTGGTGAGGGGGAGAGTGGTGAGGGGAGAGAGTGGTGAGGGGGGAGAGTGGTGAGGGGGAGAGTGGTGAGGGAGAGGAGAGTGGTGAGGGATGAGAGTGGTGAGGGAGAGTGGTGGTGAGGGGGAGAGTGGTGAGGGAGAGAGTGGTGAGGAGGAGAGTGGTGAGGGGGAGAGTGGTGAGGGAGAGAGTGGTGAGGGAGAGTGGTGGTGAGGGAGAGAGTGGTGAGGGAGAGTGGTGGTGAGGGAGAGAGTGGTGAGGGAGAGAGTGGTGAGGGAGAGTGGTGGTGAGGGAGAGAGTGGTGAGGGAGAGAGTGGTGAGAGTGGTGAGAGTGGTGAGGGAGGAGAGTGGTGAGGGGGAGAGTGGTGAGGGGTGAGGAGAGTGGTGAGGGGGAGAGTGGTGAGGGGGAGAGTGGTGAGGGAGAGAGTGGTGAGGGAGGAGAGTGGTGAGGGAGAGTGGTGGTGAGGGGGAGCGTGGTGAGGGAGAGAGTGGTGAGGGGGAGAGTGGTGAGGGGGGAGAGTGGTGAGGGGGAGAGTGGTGAGAGTGGTGAGGGGGAGAGTGATGAGGGGGAGAGTGGTGAGGGGGAGAGTGGTGAGGGGGGAGAGTGGTGAGGAGAGAGAGTGGTGAGGGAGAGTGGTGGTGAGGGAGAGAGTGGTGAGGGAGACTGAAAGTGGTGAGAGTGGTGAGGGAGAGAGTGGTGAGGGAGAGAGTGGTGAGAGTGGTGAGAGTGGTGAGGGAGAGAGTGGTGAGGGAGAGAGTGGTGAGGGAGAGAGTGGTGAGAGTGGTGAGAGTGGTGAGAGTGGTGAGAGTGGTGAGGGAGAGAGTGAGTGGTGAGGGAGAGAGTGAGTGGTGAGGGAGAGAGTGAGTGGTGAGGGAGAGAGTGAGTGTTGAGGGAGAGAGTGAGTGGTGAGGGAGAGAGTGAGTGGTGAGAGTGAGTGTGAGTGGTGAGGGTGAGTGGTGAGGGTGAGTGGTGAGGGTGAGGTTGAGTGGTGAGGGTGAGCGGTGATTGGTGAGGGTGAGTGGGGAGGGTGAGTGGCGGTTGTTAGTGGTGATTAGTGAGGGGTGAGTGGTGAGGGTGAGCGTGAGTGGTGAGGGTGAGGTTGAGTGGTGAGCAGTGAGGGTGAGTGGTGATTGGTGAGGGTGTGATTGGTGAGGATGAGTGGTGAGGGTGAGTAGTGAGGTTGAGTGGTTGTTGTGAGGGTGAGTGGTTGTTGTGAAGGTGAGTGGTGAGGGTGAGTGGTAAGATTGAGTGGTGAGGGTGAGTGACGGTTGTGAGAGGTGATTAGTGAGTGGTGAGGGTGAGTGGTGAGGGTTAGTGGTGAGCATGAGTGGTGAGGGTGAGTGTTGAGCGTGAGTGGTGAGGGTGAGTGGTGATTGTTGAGGGTGTGATTGGTGAGGATGAGTGGTGAGTAGTGAGGGTGAGTGGTGAGGATGAGTGGCGGTTGTGAGTGGTGATTAGTGAGGGGTGAGTGGTGAGGGTGAGCGTGAGTGGTTAGGGTGAGGGTGAGCGGTGAGGGTGAGCAGTGAGGGTGAGTGGTGATTGGTGAGGGTGTGATTGGTGAGGATGAGGGGTGAGTGGTCAGGGTGAGTGGTGAGGATGAGTGGTGAGCGGTGAGGGTGAGTGTTGAGGGTGAGTGGTGGGTGGTTAGGGTGAGTAGTGAGGGTGAGTGGTGAGCGTGAGTGGTGAGCGTGACTGGTGAGGGAGAGTGGTGAGGGAGAGTGGTGAGTGGTGAGGGTGAGTGGTAAGTGGTGAGGGTGAGTGGTGATTGGTGAGGGAGAGTGGTGAGGGAGAGTGGTGAGGGAGAGTGGTGAGGGTGAGTAGTGAGTGGTGAGGGTGAGTGGTAAGTGGTGAGGGTGAGTGGTGATTGGTGAGGGTGAGTGGTGAGGGTGAGTGGGGAGGGTGAGTGGCGGTTGTTAGTGGTGATTAGTGAGGGGTCAGTGGTGAGGGTGAGCGTGAGTGGTGAGGTTGAGTGGTGAGCAGTGAGGGTGAGTGGTGATTGGTGAGGGTGTGATTGGGGAGGATGAGTGGTGAGGGTGAGTAGTGAGGGTGAGTGGTTGTTGTGAGGGTGAGTTGTTGTTGAGAGGGTGCGTGGTGAGGGTGAGTGGTAAGAGTGAGTGGTGAGGGTGAGTGACGGTTGTGAGAGGTGATTAGTGAGTGGTGAGGGTGAGTGGTAAGTGGTGAGGGTGAGTGGTGATTGGTGAGGGTGTGATTGGGGAGGATGAGTGGTGAGGGTGAGTAGTGAGGGTGAGTGGTTGTTGTGAGGGTGAGTGGTTGTTGTGAGGGTGCGTGGTGAGGGTGAGTGGTAAGAGTGAGTGGTGAGGGTGAGTGACGGTTGTGAGAGGTGATTAGTGAGTGGTGAGGGTGAGTGGTGAGGGTTGGTGGTGAGGGTGAGTGGCGGTTGTGAGTGGTGATTAGTGAGGGGTGAGTGGTGAGGGTGAGCGTGAGTGGTGAGGGTGAGTGGTGAGGGTGAGCGGTGAGGGTGAGCAGTGAGGGTGAGTGGTGATTGGTGAGGATGTGATTGGTGAGGATGAGTGGTGAGTGGTCAGGGTGAGTGGTGAGCGGTGAGGGTGAGTATTGAGGGTGAGTGGTGAGCGGTGAGGGTGAGTGTTGAGGGTGAGTGGTGAGTAGTGAGGGTGAGTGGTGAGCGTGACTGATGAGTGGTGAGGATGAGTGGTGAGGGAGAGTGCTGAGGGAAAGTGGTGAGGGTGAATGGTGAGGGTGAGTAGTGAGGGTGAATGGTGAGGGTGAGTGGTGAGGGTGAGTGGTGATTGGTGAGGGTGAGTGGTGAGGGTGAGTGGGGAGGGTGAGTGGCAGTTGTGAGTGGTGATTAGTGAGAGGTGAGTGGTGAGGGTGAGCGTGAGTGGTGAGGGTGAGGTTGAGTGGTGAGCGGTGAGGGTGAGCAGTGAGGGTGAGTGGTGATTGGTGAGGGTGCGATTGGTGAGGATGAGTAGTGAGGGTGAGTGGTTTATGTGAGGGTGAGTGGTGAGGGTGAGTGATGAGGGTGAGTGGCAAGTGGTGAGGGTGAGTGGTGATTGGTGATGGTGTGATTGGTGAGGATTAGTGGTGAGTGGTGAGGGTGAGTAGTGAGGGTGAGTGCTGAGCGGTGAGGGTGAGTGGTTGTTGTGAGGGTGAGTGGTGAGAGTGAGTGGTGAGGGTGAGTGGTGAGGGTGAGTGGTGAGGGGGAGAGTGGTGAGGGAGAGAGTGGTGAGGGAGAGAGTGGTGAGGGAGAGAGTGGTGAGAGTGGTGAGAGTGGTGAGGGAGAGAGTGGTGATGGAGAGAGTGGTGAGAGTGGTGAGAGTGGTGAGGGAGAGAGTGGTGAGGGAGAGAGTGGTGAGGGAGAGAGTGGTGAGGGAGAGAGTGGTGAGAGTGGTGAGAGTGGTGAGAGTGGTGAGAGTGGTGAGGGAGAGAGTGAGTGGTGAGGGAGAGAGTGAGTGGTGAGGGAGAGAGTGAGTGGTGAGGGAGAGAGTGAGTGTTGAGGGAGAGAGTGAGTGGTGAGAGAGAGAGTGAGTGGTGAGAGTGAGTGTGAGTGGTGAGGGTGAGTGGTGAGGGTGAGTGGTGAGGGTGAGGGTGAGGTTGAGTGGTGAGGGTGAGTGGTGATTGGTGAGGGTGAGGGTGAGTGGGGAGGGTGAGTGGCGGTTGTTAGTGGTGATTAGTGAGGGGTGAGTGGTGAGGGTGAGCGTGAGTGGTGAGGGTGAGGTTGAGTGGTGAGCAGTGAGGGTGAGTGGTGATTGGTGAGGGTGTGATTGGTGAGGATGAGTGGTGAGGGTGAGTAGTGAGGGTGAGTGGTTGTTGTGAGGGTGAGTGGTTGTTGTGAAGGTGAGTGGTGAGGGTGAGTGGTAAGATTGAGTGGTGAGGGTGAGTGACGGTTGTGAGAGGTGATTAGTGAGTGGTGAGGGTGAGTGGTGAGGGTTAGTGGTGAGCATGAGTGGTGAGGGTGAGTGTTGAGCGTGAGTGGTGAGGGTGAGTGGTGATTGTTGAGGGTGTGATTGGTGAGGATGAGTGGTGAGTAGTGAGGGTGAGTGGTGAGGATGAGTGGCGGTTGTGAGTGGTGATTAGTGAGGGGTGAGTGGTGAGGGTGAGCGTGAGTGGTTAGGGTGAGGGTGAGCGGTGAGGGTGAGCAGTGAGGGTGAGTGGTGATTGGTGAGGGTGTGATTGGTGAGGATGAGGGGTGAGTGGTCAGGGTGAGTGGTGAGGATGAGTGGTGAGCGGTGAGGGTGAGTGTTGAGGGTGAGTGGTGGGTGGTTTGGGTGAGTAGTGAGGGTGAGTGGTGAGCGTGAGTGGTGAGCGTGACTGGTGAGGGAGAGTGGTGAGGGAGAGTGGTGAGGGAGAGTGGTGAGGGAGAGTAGTGAGTGGTGAGGGTGAGTGGTAAGTGGTGAGGGTGAGTGGTGATTGGTGAGGGAGAGTGGTGAGGGAGAGTGGTGAGGGAGAGTGGTGAGGGTGAGTAGTGAGTGGTGAGGGTGAGTGGTAAGTGGTGAGGGTGAGTGGTGATTGGTGAGGGTGAGTGGTGAGGGTGAGTGGGGAGGGTGAGTGGCGGTTGTTAGTGGTGATTAGTGAGGGGTGAGTGGTGAGGGTGAGCGTGAGTGGTGAGGTTGAGTGGTGAGCAGTGAGGGTGAGTGGTGATTGGTGAGGGTGTGATTGGGGAGGATGAGTGGTGAGGGTGAGTAGTGAGGGTGAGTGGTTGTTGTGAGGGTGAGTGGTTGTTGTGAGGGTGCGTGGTGAGGGTGAGTGGTAAGAGTGAGTGGTGAGGGTGAGTGACGGTTGTGAGAGGTGATTAGTGAGTGGTGAGGGTGAGTGGTGAGGGTTGGTGGTGAGGGTGAGTGGCGGTTGTGAGTGGTGATTAGTGAGGGGTGAGTGGTGAGGGTGAGCGTGAGTGGTGAGGGTGAGTGGTGAGGGTGAGCGGTGAGGGTGAGCAGTGAGGGTGAGTGGTGATTGGTGAGGATGTGATTGGTGAGGATGAGTGGTGAGTGGTCAGGGTGAGTGGTGAGCGGTGAGGGTGAGTGTTGAGGGTGAGTGGTGAGCGGTGAGGGTGAGTGTTGAGGGTGAGTGGTGAGTAGTGAGGGTGAGTGGTGAGCGTGACTGATGAGTGGTGAGGATGAGTGGTGAGGGAGAGTGCTGAGGGAAAGTGGTGAGGGTGAATGGTGAGGGTGAGTAGTGAGGGTGAATGGTGAGGGTGAGTGGTGAGGGTGAGTGGTGATTGGTGAGGGTGAGTGGTGAGGGTGAGTGGGGAGGGTGAGTGGCAGTTGTGAGTGGTGATTAGTGAGAGGTGAGTGGTGAGGGTGAGCGTGAGTGGTGAGGGTGAGGTTGAGTGGTGAGCGGTGAGGGTGAGCAGTGAGGGTGAGTGGTGATTGGTGAGGGTGCGATTGGTGAGGATGAGTAGTGAGGGTGAGTGGTTTATGTGAGGGTGAGTGGTGAGGGTGAGTGATGAGGGTGAGTGGCAAGTGGTGAGGGTGGGTGGTGATTGGTGATGGTGTGATTGGTGAGGATTAGTGGTGAGTGGTGAGGGTGAGTAGTGAGGGTGAGTGCTGAGCGGTGAGGGTGAGTGGTTGTTGTGAGGGTGAGTGGTGAGAGTGAGTGGTGAGGGTGAGTGGTGAGGGTGAGTGGTGATTGTTGAGGGTGTGATTGGTGAGGATGAGTGGTGAGTAGTGAGAGTGAGTGGTGACGGTGAGTGGTGAGGGTGAGTGTTGAGGGTGAGTGGCGGTTATGAGTGGTGATTAGTGAGGGGTGAGTGGTGAGGGTGAGCGTGAGTGGTGAGGGTGAGCAGTGCGGGTGAGTGGTGATTGGTGAGGGTGTGATTGGTGAGGATGAGTGGTGAGTGGTCAGGGTGAGTGGTGAGGGTGAGTGATTGTTGTGAGGGTGAGTGGTGAGGATGAGTGGTGAGGGTGAGTGGCGGTTGTGAGTGGTGATGGGTGAGTGGTGAGCGGTGAGGGGTGAGTGGTGAGGGTGAGTGGTGAGGGTGAGTGGTGAGGGTGAGTGCTGAGTGGTGAGGGTGAGTGGTGAGAGAGTGGTTAGTTTTGAGGGTGAGTGGTGAGGGTGAGTGTTGAGGGTGAGTGGTGAGGGTGAGTGGCGGTTATGAGTGGTGATTAGTGAGGGGTGAGTGGTGAGGGTGAGCGTGAGTGGTGAGGGTGAGCAGTGCGGGTGAGTGGTGATTGGTGAGGGTGTGATTGGTGAGGATGAGTGGTGAGTGGTCAGGGTGAGTGGTGAGGGTGAGTGGTTGTTGTGAGGGTGAGTGGTGAGGATGAGTGGTGAGTGGCGGTTTTGAGTGGTGATGGGTGAGTGGTGAGCGGTGAGGGGTGAGTGGTGAGGGTGAGTGGTGAGGGTGAGTGGTGAGGGTGAGTGCTGAGTGGTGAGGGTGAGTGGTGAGAGAGTGGTTAGTTTTGAGGGTGAGTGGTGAGGTTGAGTGGTGAGGGTTAGTGGAGAGTGGTGAGTGGTGATTGGTCAGTGGTGATTGGGGAGGATGAATGGTGAGTAGTGAGGGTGAAGTTGAGTGGTGAGGGTGAGTGGTGGTGTTGACGGTGAGTGGTGAGGGTGAGTGGTGAGGCTGAATGGGGAGGGTGAATGGTGAGAGTGAGTGGTGAGGGAGAGTGGTGAGTGAGAGTGGTGAGGGTTAGTGGTGAGGGTGAGTGGTGAGGGTGAGTGGTGAGGGAGATTGGTGAGGGAGGTTGGTGAGTGGTGAGTTGTGAGGGTGAATGGTGAATAGTGAGTGGGAGTGGTGAGTGGTGAGGATGAGTGGTGAGGGTGAGTTGTGAGTGGTGAATGGTGAGGGTGAATGATGAGTACAGTCAATATGCACTGCTGTTATCATACCAGGTACCACCACCACAATATGTACTCCTCTCATCATAGCAGATACCACCACAGCAGTATGCACTGCTGTAATCATAGCAGGTTCCACCACAATATGCACTGCTGTAATCATAGCAGGTACCAACACAGCAGTATGCACTGCTGTAGTGATAGCAGGTACGACCTCAGTCGGTATACACTGCTGTAGTGATAGTAGATACTGCTATCGAGTTGGTAGATACCGCTATAGTAAATACTAAAACAGTCAGTATTGTTGTATCCTAACCCTTCTTCCATAATTGAGATTAATAATATTTGATGATTTTTATATATTATCTTTTTACTTGTTTTTTTAATGAGTGAAACACACCAAAGCGCACCAAACTGCAAAACACCAGGTGTTGTTAAGTAATGAACGAGAGGAGGGCTAGGATGACAGAATTTGCAACCTTGCTTCAAGGCAAAGGCAGTGAAAGGAAGCAGAGGCGCCTTTGTCTAAGTCACAACCACAGAAAGCCAGGAATCATCACTGATTGTGTGTTTAGGGATTCCGAGCTAATTAGAACACGTGCACACAGAAAGGGAGGTAGAAGCACGCCTTGTTCTCCTGCAGCTGAGGAAACAAAGATAAACCCAAAGAGGCCTTGGACCTGAAATTAAGAATAACATTCCCAGAGCAGAAGGTTGGAGGGACAGGGGAGAGCTGATTTAAAAAAAATGTTGTATATCTCTCAAGGCGGGCAGACCCAGCTAAATAACACGGCTGCGGGGGTCACCAGAAGTTCGCGTTCGCCTAGTTAAGACAAAAAGCTCAATTATTCTGTATTGCTATTAAAGTAACGTTAAAGTCGGAACCTAACAACAGGGTAGGCTAAAGTTATCGATATTCACACCCACTCCAATTAAACCAGGCCACAAGTTACGCCTACTGAACCATCACCATTATTAAGTCAATATGAAATGTTATTTCCATACTTCAATACTTTCTATACAACTCGACCCGAAGCATATGACAATCAGAACCTTCCTAAGTCAAAATTGAATCGCACCCAGACAGGAGCGAATAGTCAATATAAGGTTGAAGAGGGAAGGAAATCAAGAGCACGGCGAACTGCAAACGTAAGCAAAAAGCCGGGAACAACACCAGCCCAGCAACAGCGAGTGGGGCTTCGACAGGCCATAAAGTAGAATAATAACTCCCGGGGTCAGGGGACACAAGAAGAAGCAGGCAGACAAAAACCAGAACTGACTCCAAGGTTCAACCGCCCTCACCTACTCAGGAGGGACGGAAATTAATGAGGCCTTGAATTAACGGCAGGCAACAACAACGGCGAGCAGAGATAGGGTGGGGCAAAGACTGCGGGCTATGGAATGCAACTTCGTGTCAGTAAAGCCCTGACAAACAAGTTAAGTTAAAGACATCACAATACATAATATCGCACATAACATCAATGTTAACGCTATTCACCGTAAACTATATTCCGCTTATATAACCATCCAGGCACCAAGGAATACGAATTCCTAGGATCAAGAAACTTACCCCTTAACCTAAGATATCGGAAATAAATTAATAGTAATAAGTATATGCATGAAAAGACAAAAGTAAAACTTATGGAAAAGCCAGGATAACGGGATGAATCACCACCAGGTCGAATATAAATACATAATAAAAAAACGATGTTAAACCCAGGGTCGGAGAGAAAGGGAGATCCCGGCCGTCTTTGTATCCCCGCAGCGCGGGATAGGAGTGTGTGTACGCTCGGGGAAACACCTACACTTGGGTCGGGCACCACGATGGGAAACGACAGACCTTAGGTTACATACAGAATCATAACTGTGAAATAGTAAGGGACAAATGTTAACTTAAAACTTTTTAACCATTTCTTTGTGCGCCGGGTCGGAGAGAGTGTTGCCCCTCCCTCCAGGTTGTGCAACACGAACAAAGACGCCTATGAGACGATTTGTAACGTCTGTGTTTTGGGTCATGAAGAAGGCCAGACAAGAGATAATATTGCACCCAGACAGAGAGACGACCTCGAGGCAATTTGTAACATCTGATTGTTTGCTCGTGGGTTTATGGAGGGAGTGTGACAACGAATATACCGTCAGTGATGCACACGGACATACGGACAGACACATGGACACACCTGCCTACGGACAGATCCTGACACAGCAAAAATCGAAAGAAGTCCCGCCTTGTGGGCGGGATCCAGGGGGAATTTTCGGCATAAAGTAAAGGATCCTGAGCATTGGAAATCAGTGCGACGGGTGGGTCGACTCAGGAACGAGTGCGACCAGAGTGGGTCCACTCAGGAGTGCGACCAGCGGGTCCACTCAGGAGTGCGACCAGAGGGTCGACTCAGGAGCGAGGGCGACCAGCGGGTCGACCCAGGAGCGAGCTCGACCGGGAGGGTCGACTCAGGAGCGAGCTGCGACCAGCGGGTCGGCTCGACTCATCTTCAGCTCGTCAATCTCTGCTGCCGACGGGGGTCTCTGCTGCCACCGGAGTGGTGAGCATCGCGGATCGGCGACAACCCAGAGCTGCACGCTACGAGCGAGTTGTGGGCGCCACCTACCGACCGGGTTCCGAACTGCGACAGCGTATCAACAGCCATCCGAACCAATTCGCCACGGGATCGACTGATACGTATGACGCGCACCGCCCCCTCACCACACGACCACCAGGCGTCTGTTTGACCTAAAGAATCGACTCCGAACACTGACTATTCAAGACAACTCTTACCACTCAAAACACTCGAACCCATAAGCCATCCGTGGCTGGAAAGCATCACAACGAGACCGAGTGATGGCCCTCCGTCGTTTATAAGAGTATTCTTAATTGTTATCTTTAATATTTAGTGGGCTGTACTCTTAATCGCATAAATTCCCAACAGATCCATCAATACGAACTGATTCTTGGCACCTCCTTCCGCCGAGCCACGCTCACGTGGGGAGTGGTGGCCCACCGGATCCTTATCAGGTGATCTGGTCCCCAATTAGTAAACTTGGTATAAGATAACGATCTTCGGAAAAGGAGCACCGTCGCAGGCCCTTACTCCGGGCCGTTCTGTTGTCAGATAACCTGCCGATGTATCTGTTGAGATTGGTGCCTTTAAGAATAATAACTGTTTTTGATTGTGTTTTTATCGCCGGATAATCTTTCAAGTATCTTTTAATCATAATCGCCGCACGTACTCGCATCCTCTACAAATATTCAACTGTCCCGTGACCCAAGGTGCTAACAACGTGATAAGGGTTGCGTATGGTCAATAAGGAGTGTGGTACTGCGTGAACAATATTGAGTATAATCATTCATTAGCGTTAAGGTTTTCTTAGCATAGTATTTGCATATTTCAATGACTCTCTCTCTCACTAACAACCATCGCGTTATGAACAATATTGAGTATAATCATTCATTAGCGTTAAGGTTTTCTTAGCATAGTATTTGCATATTTCAACGACTCTCTCTCACTAACAACCATCGCGTTATGAACAATATTGAGTATAATCATTCATTAACATTAAGGTTTTCTTAGCATAGTATTTGCATATTTCAACGACTCTCTCTCTCACTAACAACCATCGCGTTATGAACAAGATTGAGTATAATCATTCATTAACATTAAGGTTTTCTTAGCATAGTATTTGCGTGTTTTAACGACTCTCTCTCTCACTAACAACCATCGCGTTATGCGGGATCCATGTGCAGTTGTCAAAGTGAAATCAGACAATCGTTGATGATACTGTATTGATGCCGTGTTGACGTTCCGGGATTGAGAGTTCGCATACTATATCATAGTTAAGGTTGAATTAGTAATAAATTGATCAATACAGAAGTGGTTGTGTGATTGTTTCCTGAAATCTATGCATAAGATCTGCTTCTGCGTTGAGATTTGAACTTGGTGACCTTAATAAACACACTAATACATACTCAGTAAATGTTAAAGCGATAACGGGGTGAACCGGGGACCTAAAAATATAACCACGAATAAACTCTGGGAATGTTAAAGCGAGAATGAGACGAACCTAGACAACGATGCCGAGTTAATCTAAGTTAATCTTGCATACTTACACCACACCTGCATAACTGCATACGATTAATTGCCTTCTTCCGATCGATAACCCACCCTCGTCACCGAGGCGGGGTCTGGTTATCATAACGACTTGTATTATCATAATTACACCCACTCGCATAATTAATCCGATTACCTCTCGAATTGGCATAATTAAAATGTGCGTAATTACATAAATTAACATATTTCCGGATAATTACACATTTGGCCAAATTTCATTTAATTATTATTATTTCCACTGAATATTCATAACCCACATATACAACATAATAATTTCACCCACGCACGCATACAACATAACAAATTTTCATACCCAACATATACAACATAATGGGGGCTCGTCCGGGATCTCTCGCAGACAGTTATGCATGAATTCAGGAACGAATCACTGATGTGTTAATCAAAGTGTTGTGAACTAACGTTGCCTTGTGATTGTAAACGGGGGTATACAAACAAAACGCGCTCTGAAGGGAGGTACCAGAGTAGCAGAGTATAACAAAGACAGCTGGGCTGAGATTATTTGCTCGAGTTGAACTGACGCATCCTGTGATACAATTGTTTATATGCACTCTGAAAAGAAATATTAAGGTAACTCTTGCCATACTTAAGATGCTAGGATTAAGAATAATATTTGAATGGGTTACGGGATACGGGGAGCTCGTATTTAAACGTACCGACCAATCTGTTACAAAGCAGTACAGTCAGAGAGACATATGGGAAGGGAGCTGTATCGATAACACGAACACACCTCGGGGGAAACTAATTGACTGGATAAAAAGTAACGAAGGCAAACACGATGCAAAAACTGCAGAGAAGGCAGGACAGGACTCATACCTTCTCACACAGGCATACAGACAGGGATTGTGGAATGAGGGAAAATTTGGAAAGGAAACGGGAGAGAAATCGTCTCTAATAAACGACGAGAAATGTCCTCACACCCTCGAGAGGGAGGAGAAATCAAAGCTCGCGACACCAGCGAAACTCACAGACGTTGAGCCACAGAATAAATATGGAAGTAACATCAAATCACTCTCTTGGGTACGTGGACAGAGTCCAGGGATTGATCGCACAAAAGTTAAAGTAAAATCGCCAGGACATGGTACACTAAGGGCAGAGGCAAAAACTGAAGGGAAATGGCAACACGAGCGACACGGCCCTGGGCGCGCACACAGAAAATGCACACCACTTAAACACAAGAGACACAGCACAGACCAAAGTGACAGATTGCCTGATGATAACTTGTTTGATGATGACGCTGTCAGCAATCAACTTTCGGAATACCTGTTCACCAGTAAAACCCTTAAGTTGATGGACAAGGCTCTAGTCAGAATTCCCGATTTTGACCCCCACAATAAGACTATGGATATCCACACACATATCGCGACAGTGGAAGAGGAGGCAATGATTAGAGGGCTGAGGAGACGGGATGAAAAAGCGAGTTTGTTGAAACGGACCTTACATAAAGAATCTATTCCATGGGTAAAGTCACTACCACACAAGGTTAGAAATGATTTTAAACAATTGAGCCTGGCAGTGATTCGGAAGTTTGGAGAATATTCGACACTCACTGAGGGGTTTTATGCTGTAAAATCGATGACCCAGGGCATGGACCAAGATCCACGTGACTACCTCGTCCAATTTAAAAGAGCGTATTACGCAGGCGATGTGAATCAATACCACGAAGGGGATAAAATGTTCAAAATTATGTTTTTTGAATCCTTGAGCCCAGAGATTACAGAAAGGGTGAGAATGGTTTTGAATCCAGAAACCGCATCCTTACGCCGCATAGAGAGCAAGGCGTACATGGCATGGTTATACAGAGCTAAGAATCATAATTCGGATCCAGAACACAGGGAAAGGGATGAGGAACCCAGCCTCTCAGAGAGGAATAAAAATCACCGAGCAGTCCCACCATGCAGAGAGCAGCAGAAACGCACGCACACATGGCAAAATAACCCAGAGAGAGGTTGGCACGAGAATGAGAGCGGCACAAAGCCGAACATTCAGGAGAATCGCAGGAGGGGGAGGTTCAGAATAGAACCATACCAACACCCCATGCCCCGACATGCGCAAGGTCAAGATTACCCACAGGGATGGCGAAGTAACAATCCAGGAAAAATTTGGCACCCAAATGGGAAAAACACTGGGCCAAGGGTGCAGGAGAATCGTAGGAGGGAGAGGTTCAGAGCAGAACCATATCAACACCCCATCCCACGACACACGCAAGGTTCAAATTACGCACAGAGATGGGAAGATAACCACCTAGCGGGAAGGTGTTACACATACCGCGGAGGTATGGATGCGAACATTCACGAGAATCGCAGGATGGGAGGTCAAACACAATCGATACAATTCCGACCAATTCCTCCACCGGCTATACCAGGAGGGAATAGAGGAATAACACAGAATACGGTCCAAATACGTGATGAACCATCCACAGTGATTGAGAGCGGGCAGCCCATACGCGCCACACCCGCCGAGGTGTTAAACCCGGCGCTCAATGTGAAATACAGGCAGGCTGCAAGTGACAGGGCGGGCAAAAACGTGGACAGTGCTCCCGTAAATGACGCGCGGATCGAATACAAGGACAGGGTTGCATTGAAGCGTGATCGGACAGTACAAAAACAGACAGCAGGGACACGCCCTGAGGAGCGCAGGCATGAGCCTTTGAATGGAAAATATCCAAGGGAAACCAAAAATTATGTGGATCGGAGTGCTAAAATGGAGACGAATGTCCATGACGTATCGGGAATGGTGTTGAAATCCAACACACTAGTAAAAACAAAGAGGGCAACATTACGAGGGACAGAATTAAATCGACACACTGACTCGGCAAATGTGCATGTAATCGCAGAGAGAGCGAATGCCTCGAACCAAGTGTCAAAGTGGGTCGTGTGCGCGAATTCTGGTTATGTGCAGCACAATTTTTCACCACACACTCCCACGACACAGAGAGTGAGAGAGGAAACTACAAAAACGAACCCGAAAACCGTGATCGAATTATCGAAGTGATAAGTGGTGAACGAGGCAACATGAGGAAGGTAACGCATAAATGCGTTCGAAACCGCTACCTAGCGTTTCCCAGGATTTAACAAAAACAAAAATGAATATTCGTCGGAGTCATGATGTATCAGAACCGATGTAACGCAATATCGATGTTTAACGCTTGTTTAATTTTCTTTGCTCAATTCAAATATAACCATGTTAAGTTGTGACACGTACGCGCGCGTTGTAAGGAATAGCAGCAAAACTTGAGGACAATCGATGGTTCATGATGGAAGAAGGGTATACATTTTTTTTAAAAATAACCCGTGGCCATTTGACCACTGGTCATTTTTAAAAGGGCGGTATGTTGTATCCTAACCCTTCTTCCATAATTGAGATTAATAATATTTGATGATTTTTATATATTATCTTTTTACTTGTTTTTTTAATGAGTGAAACACACCAAAGCGCACCAAACTGCAAAACACCAGGTGTTGTTAAGTAATGAACGAGAGGAGGGCTAGGATGACAGAATTTGCAACCTTGCTTCAAGGCAAAGGCAGTGAAAGGAAGCAGAGGCGCCTTTGTCTAAGTCACAACCACAGAAAGCCAGGAATCATCACTGATTGTGTGTTTAGGGATTCCGAGCTAATTAGAACACGTGCACACAGAAAGGGAGGTAGAAGCACGCCTTGTTCTCCTGCAGCTGAGGAAACAAAGATAAACCCAAAGAGGCCTTGGACCTGAAATTAAGAATAACATTCCCAGAGCAGAAGGTTGGAGGGACAGGGGAGAGCTGATTTAAAAAAAATGTTGTATATCTCTCAAGGCGGGCAGACCCAGCTAAATAACACGGCTGCGGGGGTCACCAGAAGTTCGCGTTCGCCTAGTTAAGACAAAAAGCTCAATTATTCTGTATTGCTATTAAAGTAACGTTAAAGTCGGAACCTAACAACAGGGTAGGCTAAAGTTATCGATATTCACACCCACTCCAATTAAACCAGGCCACAAGTTACGCCTACTGAACCATCACCATTATTAAGTCAATATGAAATGTTATTTCCATACTTCAATACTTTCTATACAACTCGACCCGAAGCATATGACAATCAGAACCTTCCTAAGTCAAAATTGAATCGCACCCAGACAGGAGCGAATAGTCAATATAAGATTGAAGAGGGAAGGAAATCAAGAGCACGGCGAACTGCAAACGTAAGCAAAAAGCCGGGAACAACACCAGCCCAGCAACAGCGAGTGGGGCTTCGACAGGCCATAAAGTAGAATAATAACTCCCGGGGTCAGGGGACACAAGAAGAAGCAGGCAGACAAAAACCAGAACTGACTCCAAGGTTCAACCGCCCTCACCTACTCAGGAGGGACGGAAATTAATGAGGCCTTGAATTAACGGCAGGCAACAACAACGGCGAGCAGAGATAGGGTGGGGCAAAGACTGCGGGCTATGGAATGCAACTTCGTGTCAGTAAAGCCCTGACAAACAAGTTAAGTTAAAGACATCACAATACATAATATCGCACATAACATCAATGTTAACGCTATTCACCGTAAACTATATTCCGCTTATATAACCATCCAGGCACCAAGGAATACGAATTCCTAGGATCAAGAAACTTACCCCTTAACCTAAGATATCGGAAATAAATTAATAGTAATAAGTATATGCATGAAAAGACAAAAGTAAAACTTATGGAAAAGCCAGGATAACGGGATGAATCACCACCAGGTCGAATATAAATACATAATAAAAAAAACGATGTTAAACCCAGGGTCGGAGAGAAAGGGAGATCCCGGCCGTCTTTGTATCCCCGCAGCGCGGGATAGGAGTGTGTGTACGCTCGGGGAAACACCTACACTTGGGTCGGGCACCACGATGGGAAACGACAGACCTTAGGTTACATACAGAATCATAACTGTGAAATAGTAAGGGACAAATGTTAACTTAAAACTTTTTAACCATTTCTTTGTGCGCCGGGTCGGAGAGAGTGTTGCCCCTCCCTCCAGGTTGTGCAACACGAACAAAGACGCCTATGAGACGATTTGTAACGTCTGTGTTTTGGGTCATGAAGAAGGCCAGACAAGAGATAATATTGCACCCAGACAGAGAGACGACCTCGAGGCAATTTGTAACATCTGATTGTTTGCTCGTGGGTTTATGGAGGGAGTGTGACAACGAATATACCGTCAGTGATGCACACGGACATACGGACAGACACATGGACACACCTGCCTACGGACAGATCCTGACACAGCAAAAATCGAAAGAAGTCCCGCCTTGTGGGCGGGATCCAGGGGGAATTTTCGGCATAAAGTAAAGGATCCTGAGCATTGGAAATCAGTGCGACGGGAGGGTCGACTCAGGAACGAGTGCGACCAGAGTGGGTCCACTCAGGAGTGCGACCAGCGGGTCCACTCAGGAGTGCGACCAGAGGGTCGACTCAGGAGCGAGGGCGACCAGCGGGTCGACCCAGGAGCGAGCTCGACCGGGAGGGTCGACTCAGGAGCGAGCTGCGACCAGCGGGTCGGCTCGACTCATCTTCAGCTCGTCAATCT
Source organism: Lethenteron reissneri (assembly GCF_015708825.2). Lineage (NCBI taxonomy): Eukaryota > Metazoa > Chordata > Hyperoartia > Petromyzontiformes > Petromyzontidae > Lethenteron > Lethenteron reissneri. The sequence continues at coordinate 8,744,486 of NC_083787.1, forward strand.
CTGCTGCCGACGGGGGTCTCTGCTGCCACCGGAGTGGTGAGCATCGCGGATCGGCGACAACCCAGAGCTGCACGCTACGAGCGAGTTGTGGGCGCCACCTACCGACCGGGTTCCGAACTGCGACAGCGTATCAACAGCCATCCGAACCAATTCGCCACGGGATCGACTGATACATATGACGCGCACCGCCCCCTCACCACACGACCACCAGGCGTCTGTTTGACCTAAAGAATCGACTCCGAACACTGACTATTCAAGACAACTCTTACCACTCAAAACACTCGAACCCATAAGCCATCCGTGGCTGGAAAGCATCACAACGAGACCGAGTGATGGCCCTCCGTCGTTTATAAGAGTATTCTTAATTGTTATCTTTAATATTTAGTGGGCTGTACTCTTAATCGCATAAATTCCCAACAGATCCATCAATACGAACTGATTCTTGGCACCTCCTTCCGCCGAGCCACGCTCACGTGGGGAGTGGTGGCCCACCGGATCCTAATCAGGTGATCTGGTCCCCAATTAGTAAACTTGGTATAAGATAACGATCTTCAGAAAAGGAGCACCGTCGCAGGCCCTTACTCCGGGCCGTTCTGTTGTCAGATAACCTGCCGATGTATCTGTTGAGATTGGTGCCTTTAAGAATAATAACTGTTTTTGATTGTGTTTTTATCGCCGGATAATCTTTCAAGTATCTTTTAATCATAATCGCCGCACGTACTCGCATCCTCTACAAATATTCAACTGTCCCGTGACCCAAGGTGCTAACAACGTGATAAGGGTTGCGTATGGTCAATAAGGAGTGTGGTACTGCGTGAACAATATTGAGTATAATCATTCATTAGCGTTAAGGTTTTCTTAGCATAGTATTTGCATATTTCAACGACTCTCTCTCTCACTAACAACCATCGCGTTATGAACAATATTGAGTATAATCATTCATTAACATTAAGGTTTTCTTAGCATAGTATTTGCATATTTCAACGACTCTCTCTCTCACTAACAACCATCGCGTTATGAACAATATTGAGTATAATCATTCATTAGCGTTAAGGTTTTCTTAGCATAGTATTTGCATATTTCAACGACTCTCTCTCACTAACAACCATCGCGTTATGAACAATATTGAGTATAATCATTCATTAACATTAAGGTTTTCTTAGCATAGTATTTGCATATTTCAACGACTCTCTCTCTCACTAACAACCATCGCGTTATGAACAAGATTGAGTATAATCATTCATTAACATTAAGGTTTTCTTAGCATAGTATTTGCGTGTTTTAACGACTCTCTCTCTCACTAACAACCATCGCGTTATGCGGGATCCATGTGCAGTTGTCAAAGTGAAATCAGACAATCGTTGATGATACTGTATTGATGCCGTGTTGACGTTCCGGGATTGAGAGTTCGCATACTATATCATAGTTAAGGTTGAATTAGTAATAAATTGATCAATACAGAAGTGGTTGTGTGATTGTTTCCTGAAATCTATGCATAAGATCTGCTTCTGCGTTGAGATTTGAACTTGGTGACCTTAATAAACACACTAATACATACTCAGTAAATGTTAAAGCGATAACGGGGTGAACCGGGGACCTAAAAATATAACCACGAATAAACTCTGGGAATGTTAAAGCGAGAATGAGACGAACCTAGACAACGATGCCGAGTTAATCTAAGTTAATCTTGCATACTTACACCACACCTGCATAACTGCATACGATTAATTGCCTTCTTCCGATCGATAACCCACCCTCGTCACCGAGGCGGGGTCTGGTTATCATAACGACTTGTATTATCATAATTACACCCACTCGCATAATTAATCCGATTACCTCTCGAATTGGCATAATTAAAATGTGCGTAATTACATAAATTAACATATTTCCGGATAATTACACATTTGGCCAAATTTCATTTAATTATTATTATTTCCACTGAATATTCATAACCCACATATACAACATAATAATTTCACCCACGCACGCATACAACATAACAAATTTTCATACCCAACATATACAACAGTATATACCGCTACAGTCAGTCAATACTGCTACAGTCAGTATATACTACTATACAGTCAGTACATACTGCTACGGTGAGTAGCTACTAGAGTCGGTAGATACTATTATAGAGTGAGTAGATACTGCTATAGATTTTGTAGTTACTACTATAGTCAGTGGATACACTATAGAGTCAGCAGATACTATACAGTTAGTCGTTACGAGTATATAGTCGGTAGATACTACTGTAGGCCCAGTAAATACTACTATGGTCAGTAGTTATTACAGTCACTAAATACTACTACACAGTCAGTAGCTACACATGGCTCAGTAGATACTACGGTACAGTCAGTAGATACTACTACAGAGTCAATAGATACCACTTCCTCTGTTGTATGTAAGGTGTTGTTAGTATATATACCTACGAGGGGTAAAGATATTTTTTGAGGGGGGGGGGAGACCACAATTTTCGGAAACATTTTGACATCAACTATTTACCCCACACTTTCTACAACTTTTTGGACTTGTGAAAGCCTCTTATATATTTGTTGGTGGAAAAATGTACAAACAGCCCACCGGGCTTTGACAATACCTTAGTATCTGTGTATATATATGTAAGGTTTTTAAGAAAGATATTTTTCACCCGGGCAAAGCCGGGTACTTCCGCTAGTGGCCTATAAATTAATGATTTTATATTAGTTTTTTTATTAAGGAAGCTTCAAACTCACATCAGGCAGCCAGGGATATACACAAAGAAAGCATCACCGAGTCTTTATGTCTCAGTATTATGAATGTATACCATAATGGAGAAACCCCGTGCATACGAGGGCACGCAAACTCCACACAGACTAGTTTGATACCTACTTTATGTGCTGCCCAATACAGGCAGCACCTGATTGCCATGAATGTGTAATGGCCAGTCGATTTATTTCACTTCACACAATACCTCAATTCAGGCCGGTGTACAGGTAATTGTGGGACCCAAGAGCAAACATTTCACAAAGGGCCTAAGGAATGTTTCACCAGTGAAAACTCACAGAGGGGAGTCATCAGCGAAATTCCATTTTTTTTTACAAATTATTATTGAGTTGGAGGGTGTCAAGGAAGCGCAAGCCAAAGTGACACACATAGGAGAGAACACTCGAGTGGAGCCAAGTGTGGGGTAAAGACGGCTGCCACTTGATTTTGTTCCAAGTCAAGTGTAAGCTCTTTGTGAGCATTAATGTATGGGTTTAATGTGAGCAACATCATTATCAGCAATTCTATTCACACTTCCAAAAGCCAGGTTTCCTGGGGGGCCTTATAGATTGGCTCCGGATAAAAGCAGTTACTTTTACTGTAATTTTTCCCCTATCATTCAAGTAAGAATACCTCCATGCTCATATGAGTGTGGGACCGTATTCATCTCCATGATGAAATTGTGCCAGTAGTGGAAATTCCACATTCCTATGATGGAAGCCAGTTTCATGAACAGTGGTTCAGTCGACCACGCCAGATTTAACATTGAAAGCACCCGATTGCGAGTTCAGTGATATAAAAACAGCACCACCTGGTGTAACATGGATGAAAGTTACTATACACATGTGAGTGAAAACGTGGCTGGAGTTTTCTAAACCAAAATAAGCTTAATGAAGAGACTACAGCCGTTTAAAGTGATGCTGGGTGTTATTTCTCAGTCAGCCTTGGTCTTTCAAAACTGTAAAATTTACTACAATAAAGTTCACCGCAATACCGGCACCAGATCTCGGTACAAATCAATTCCAGTCATCCGAACAAAGATGCCAATTCCTGGGCTGTCCGGGTCAAATCTGAAAGGGTGGCCACCATACTGGGGGCATGGATATCCATGGGTAGTTATTCCTGGCAGAAACAATGCATTTAACAACATCAACAGTCACTAGTAACCACAAGCGCCAGGTTGTAAATATGTGTAAGCACTGCGACACATACAACATGATTCGCAATTATGACAGTTAACATCAACAATTTTGTGAAGCAAAAAGACAAACACGATCATGAATTCACTCTCAATCACCGGTGCAAAATCACCAGATTCCATTGGCATAGCATAGTGTGCATCACATTACACGCACATCTTTAACGTCTAATGAATAAAATAAACAACTTTACTCAATTTCATTTGCAATTAAAACCATTTTTGATTGCAATAATATATAAACTTATTGTAAAATTTCAAACAATGTCGCACGTAACAATCTACTTTATTTTTCACCTTCAATTTGATGTTTTACATTTCAAAATGCGAGGTATTCAATAAATGTGTTTGGCATAAATATATAAGCATTAATCAGTATTGATAATCAGCTTTCTTTGATTGTTGTGCAATTCAAGCATATTCATTTTCAATGATAAATGATCACAAATACAATTCAGTTTAATGTGTTTCTGTTGAAGATATTTGTATTAATCTGTGGGTCAGGTAACCTTGTTGTCTTGTGTGACCTTTTTAGGTCACGCACGGAAGTAGTCCTCAGATAAACGAGTACACTTATCGACCTAGATTTAGAGATATACAAGGTGATTAAAAAATATTTGCCCCGATTTTAAATCGCTATATCTCTGCAACCACGAACCGCCCATGAATGAAACTCTTACCACTTGAAAGGGCGGGGCATAGAGAGGGCGGGGCATATAGTTTCAAATTATTACTGCTAGATGCCTCTCCCAGCGCACAAACAGCCCCTAGCCTCAGTCATTCGCAGGATGTCGACCCCGCAACACACAAGGGGCGTTTTGCGTTCTGCAGTTCAGCAAGACTGAATCCGTAATTGCGGTGCAACATGCGTTTTAACGACGTTTTGGCATTGATCCGCCAATGTCAAAGAGCATAGTGGCACAAAAGACCGTGTTTTTTGTGCCACCATTAGCAACTAATCTGGATGACCTCAAAAACAGAATCACGGCAGCACTGACTTCAGTGGAAGAAGCCACTTTGAAAGGTGTTTGGAATGAATTCAACTATCATCTCTATGTTGTCCGTACAGCAGGTGGAGGGCACATAGAGCAATTATAAAATGGTTAGGAAAACTAAATAACTCATTAAACCGTGTGTAACTTTTTGTGTAATTGTAACATGTTGCCATCGTTAAATATTCTGTTTTGAAATTGTGGCCATCTGTTTGAAACACCTTGTATATCATTCAGCAACATATCTAAATTAAAATTGTAACCTAGACCAATTTAATAAAACTCTTCACAATGGCTAACTTTCTAAACAAAAGCGGTGTCTTTTCGATTTAAAGCTTTCGTGACTGCAGGGATTCATCTTCTTGGTTCTTTCGGTAAAGTCACGTAGAATGGAAATAATAAAATAATAAAAATAAAACATAATAAAATAATTCTCACGACGTTTCGGCCACAACGCAAGCAGCCGTCCTCAGGTGAAGAACAGGTCTGTCGAGAAGACAGAGTCTGTCTTCTCAAGAAGATGAAAAAGCGGTGTCCTAACATGAACCCTGATCCATAATTTGTCCCGAATTATGAGCCTCATCTGGTCAAATAAAAATAGTTTAGTTTTTAGTTTACTTTAGAATAAAATCTCTGATATTTTTGAAACAGCCCAGTTGTTGTGCTGTAGCACCCAACACGTAATGAAAAGGAGCATCGCTTGGTTACCAATCTGTCGTTGAGTGTAACATGGCAATAACGGGTGTTGAACGGCAGACTCATTGGTCCTTGAATGCTGCAACCCCACTGAGAAAGCCATTTAAAAATAAAACGCATGCAACTACATAATTTAATTGGCAAGTTTGTCATCACCAATATTTTGATTTACGACACAAACCAACTTAGTACATTCAATATTTAACATTTTACATTGAGGCAAATGTTCAAGGTAAGGGGTGAGTGATGTCGATGTTATCGTATGGGTTAAACAGCAGGACTTTAGCAAAGTAACTAGAAAATAAATGTTGGACTTAATTTATCGGTACATGTGGAGAGGATGCTTAATATATTCTGTTAGGATAGGATAAGTACCATGGAAGTTCAGAATAGGAGATGACAGCAAAGCACTGTGTGAAGAGTAAAATTTGGGGTAAAAGTGCAGGAAAGAGCTCAGGTAACCAAATGGATGCACTGAGGCCAGTGATGAAACAGAAGATTGTGAGACGCTGCCACAGTGTCACAGGTCAGAGGTCGACGATGCAGAAGGAAAGAAGCAAAGATGAAGTGTGGTGACATCAGTGGCAACGGCGACGATGGCCTCTTGACTCTTGAGCGTTCTCACGGAGCTCGTGCTTAGCTCCGCTGTGTGGGTGATGGCGAGTCACCATACGTCTCCTTGCCCAGAGTGTCCCACAGAATGCTCTGGAGGTGGGCATCCTCCCAGGTCTTGATCTTGAAGACGACATCCAGGTCGGTTTTGAGCTGTCTGCAATGGAAGGCAAGCCAACCGTTACGCAAGGAGATTTGTCTGAGTTAAATTTGCTTCATTCCGATTTTGTTTGGCCCTGTTACTCCATTCTGATGTTTCCCATGCAGTTTACTCAAGCCAATGAGTTTTGAGGGCTATGCAGTGGCACACATGCACGTTTGAAGGAAGTGAGATGGTACCTTTGAGAAGCAACTTATGCATTTATGTGCACGGCTCTCAATTGGACACCCCAATGGCATTCGCTACTAATTAGAAACACATTTTATGGACTTTTTTTAATGCAGAACAAACACTACTTAAGATTTTTAACAATTGAATGTCACACAATATTTTTTATGGAGGGCTTTGTTATAAGCATTTATTTCTGAATGCACCACTAAACATAATGTTTACATGAATGATGGATCTCCATGAGACTTGTTTTAAATGTGGAGTACAACACATACGGCCATCACTGGGAGCTCAATGAAGGCCAAGTCTACCCGAGGACATCAGCACAGTGGCTGGAATAAAGCAAGTGTAGTGACAGAACGGTCACTACTGTGTTGGCCCGTACGAGGGCTGGGGGCCCCAAGGGGGTGCCTGGGGGGTCACGTGCTGGAGGGATCCGGACCTTCCCAGAGGTGGGGGAAGTGAGGCGTGGCCTGGGAAGTGAGGCGTGGCCTGGGAAGGGAGGCGTGGCCTGGGCGGAGCCGGCCACGCCAGAGAGACGAGATATAAGCGTGGTGTGAAGGCAGAGCAGGGCTGTTCCTGAGAAGAATGAAGACACCTCGTGAAGATGCCAGAAGAGAAGACCTACAGTGAGCGGACTGCCAGCAGCCACCTGGCTGGGTCACGCTGGAGCGGCTAAAATACAATTGTGTGTTAGCTAGTGTAGGTCGGTGGTCACCACCCTATGTGTAGAGTAAGAGTAACTGTTGAGTAAACGTTGTGTTAATTAATAAATGAGTGTTGCCTCCCAAGAAGTGTGTGCGCCTAAATTGAACCCATTACATTTGGTGTCAGAAGTTGTGGAAAAATAAATATTGCTAGGTGTTATCCTAGGGAAGTAAAATGGGCACACGAAAAACAAATACAAAACTCATCTGGACGTCTTCGTACGACGGGGATGGTGTGACGACCGTCCTTCGGACAGCCCCGGGGATGGCAGCCCCGGTGACAGAGAGAGAGAGAGATGGCGCTGCACGCGGAGCGGCGGGACTTGCATCGCACTGCTGCTTCGCCGCCATCGGGAACGGAGCGACGGAGCCGCGGCGAGAGGACACCATCGTCGCTGCGGTGACTGGCGGGGGAGGCCCGGGCATGCGGGCCACGCGGTGGGCCCGCCATTTCGGCGGCTGGTCGGGGCGCGGTTCCCGCCAAAACGCCGTTCCCGCCATTTCGGCGGCTGGTCGGGGCGCGGTTCCCGCCAAAACGCCGTTCCCGCCATTTCGGCGGCTGGTCGGTGCGCTGTTCCCGCCAAAATGCCGTTCCCGCCATTTCGGCGGCTGGTCGGGGCGCTGTTCCCGCCAAAACGCCGTTCCCGCCATTTCGGCGGCTGGTCGGTGCGCTGTTCCCGCCAAAACGCCGTTCCCGCCATTTCGGCGGCTGGTCGGGGCGCTGTTCCCGCCAAAACACCGCTCCTGCTGCCGAAATGCCGCTCCCGCCGACATCAACGCCTGCGGAGGGGGAGTTCCAGCCTTCTGCTCGAGCGCGAGAGGTGGATGGGTTCGCAAGAGCAGGCCGTGTTCACCATCAAAGATTCTTCGGGCCAATCCAGTGCTCCACCTTGCCGCCCTCCGCTATTCACAGTTTGCCAGGCGAGTTGTGACTTGACAAGCACCCGGCCCCAATAAAAATAATAATAATAACTTCACCCATCTTGCGTGTGCCGGGTTGCGATCGCGGGTGTTTTTTTTTTACTCGCTGGGTTGCGGAACGTGTTCGTCCGGTTGTGTGCGTGAGAAATTGACGCGGCGATCAGTGTTTGTTGTTAATTACGGCGTCGAGATCGGTATCTTCTGGGGGTAGTTAATGATTAATTCGTTGTTGGTGTCCCGAGCTCCGTTGATATCCTGTATGTTGCCGTGTTAATGACTCGTGTTGTTACATCGTTGTGTTGCGAAATCGCCATTGTTATTGTGTATACTGTATGGAGTTTCGCTCGTGATTGTCACTTGTAACTGTCAGAAACTTTGATCGTCATTGTTGCCAATGTACAGACCGTATGGAGCTTTGCTTGAAATTGTTAACAGTGTATGGACTGTTGGGTACTTGCTGGTGATTATTTACTATGTACGGATTGTCTGGAGTATTGATTGTGTGTGTTGCCATGTGGGGACTGGATGGAACATTGCGCCAAATGATTGACTGTACGAACTTCGTATACTGCATATGCTGTATTAATCAATTCGGCGATTCTTGGCGTTTGTGTATAGTTTTTTTTAATTCGAATGCCCTGAGTCCCATGGTTAATGTTGAAGGGGATTTTGAAATTACAGGTTCGGTTTGTTTCAAACTCACTGGTTGGTTCCTGTCCGTTGTTGCACAGATGATGTTTTTTGTGCGGGAATGCTCCTTGTGTTCTACATGGATCGGGGGTGCGTTTCCGTTAATTGCCGTCAAATTGCGTTGCTCTCTCCACTCGGTTGGTACAGCTGCATTGCTGCAATGCGAGTCTCGGAGATGATGTGTACGGATACGGCATGTGAGGTGTATTGTTGTGACCATTGAATATTCGGGATCGTCACAAATTGTGCGTACCTGTTCGGCATTGGATCAGTTCTGTGGGGGATCATAATTCAAATTGTATGTGTTGTGATGGTGTTAAATTGCGATGGTGACATGCTGCCAGGGATTTGGAATTGTGGTGCTGGCTGTCACTTATCTTGGGGCGCAGATCCTGACCAGGATGGCCCAGTGAGTGTTGCGTGTCTAACATGAACGTTGTGGTCCCGTCATGCAATGGCTGACGGCTTGACCTGACAGCCCGGAGATTGAAACACTCCTTGGTATGTCTAGCCTAGTGGGCTGTGTGCTCACGTGGCTCGGAGTGTGTGGTCCCGTCATGCAATGGCTGACGGCTTGACCTGACAGCCCGGAGAGCGAGACACTCTGTGGCTTGTCTAGCCTTGTGGGCTGTGCGCTCACATGGCTCAGGGAGGGTGGTCCCGTCATGCTATGGCTGACAGCTTGACCTGACGGCTCGGAGGTTGAGACCCTCTGAGGCGCGTTGAAACAGTGGGCTGGAGATTCGTAAGGTTCGGGTGGAGTTGGCCTGTTACGTTGAGACTGTTTCCCTCAGTTGTTAGGGTGCATGTTGTGCAGTGAGTGAACGATGGGTCGTCTCAGCTCGGTCGGTACAGCTATATGCTGCGATGCGAGTCTGGGAGAGAGACTGGGTCGTCTCAGCTCGGTCGGTACAGCTATATGCTGCGATGCGAGTCTTGGAGAGAGACTCGGTTAAAATTCCACCGATATGGCCTACGTGTGCTACTGGTTGCGACGCCGCGCGGTAAGGCGGTGGGGTGGTAACAAGGAAATCCCCCCCCGATATGGCCGACGCGTGCTACTGGTTGTGACGCCACGTCGGAAAGGCGGTGGGGTGGTAACATGGAAATTCCCCCCCCGATATGGCCGACGCGTGCTAGTGGTTGTGACGCCACGTCGGAAAGGCGGGGGGGTGCTAACGGGTGACTGTCATTGCATGCGTGATTCTAACGGTGGGGGGGCTGTGATGGAGCGTAAGTGGGTTAGCCGGTTTTCATGTATATTTGTTGTTAATTCCCCGTTTTCTATGCGGTTCCCTTTTACCCTCGTCGATTCTGTATATATTACGTGATTGTATTTCTTATCGGTCGCCGGTCATTTATTGATGTTGCTGGTTCGGAGGCACACCTTTTCGATGTTCACAGTTGTGTTACAGCCGGGGACGGCTGTGTGTTTATACAGGGGGGGGTGATGTAGTGACAGAACGGTCACTACTGTGTTGGCCCGTACGAGGGCTGGGGGCCCCAAGGGGGTGCCTGGGGGGTCACGTGCTGGAGGGATCCGGACCTTCCCAGAGGTGGGGGAAGTGAGGCGTGGCCTGGGAAGTGAGGCGTGGCCTGGGAAGGGAGGCGTGGCCTGGGCGGAGCCGGCCACGCCAGAGAGACGAGATATAAGCGTGGTGTGAAGGCAGAGCAGGGCTGTTCCTGAGAAGAATGAAGACACCTCGTGAAGATGCCAGAAGAGAAGACCTACAGTGAGCGGACTGCCAGCAGCCACCTGGCTGGGTCACGCTGGAGCGGCTAAAATACAATTGTGTGTTAGCTAGTGTAGGTCGGTGGTCACCACCCTATGTGTAGAGTAAGAGTAACTGTTGAGTAAACGTTGTGTTAATTAATAAATGAGTGTTGCCTCCCAAGAAGTGTGTGCGCCTAAATTGAACCCATTACACAAGTACCACCTGTGGCAGCGCACACACCTGTACTTCAGCGCTTTGGACAAGGGGTTGGTGGGTGACGCATATTTAATCATGCGCCGTGAAACTAAAAAACACGCTCGGCAGTGAGATGGGCAGAATATAGCAGCGCAGCAAGTTGGATTTCGGCTTCTAACGTTATTGTCACCCCTACGCAATGCTGGGTTTAATCAAGGCAAATAATCATGGAAAAACAGATCTCCGGACTCACTGAGGCAGTCTTAGACAAGAGGCATTGCGATTGTTCGTTGTAATTCAGCCCAGCACCGCAACCACCACCTGCCGCTGGAATGTTCAACTTCCACTTGCTCCTAGCTGCCAACGGCGATGACTTCTACCCCCTGCTCATATGAGCAAGGAGGAGGTACTTTGGTTTGAGTTAGATGCGTTCTGTCCCACTGTTGCCTGTTTCACCATACACATCGCTCTGACGTTGTTTGTTCTTGTTCTTTGCTACTGCACTGTGGATCTCTCATGCTAAAATAGCTGGGTAACTGGCTAAATGGGACTGTCCGTCTAACAAATAAACAGGAAAGCCTCTGTGGATGGCGAGGCTCTTTCTCAGGAGGGTGTCCATACCGTTCTTGGGCCGTGACCTCATCCAGGGCACATTGCCTCTGCTGCAGCAGAAACTGCAGCTTGCGGATCTTCTGTTCATACATCAGCCGCTTCTCTGCCGTGTCCCCCTCCTGCTGCTTCAGACTCTGGGAGAGCTTCTCCATGCTGACCAACATCTGCTTATTGGAGTCCTGCACAAAAACAGACACATTGCAAGTTTTGTAACAATTGCCTTTTTACTTTTTTCCCCACCACATTATATGCCAATTGTGCTATGGGTGTCATATCGTGAGATCAAGACATCTCCATTTCAGAGCTCTTGCAGTAAGAAGTGCATTGCCTTGTATCAGAGAACAGACCCCAGAAGGCAACACCACACAGCGGAGATAAGCACAAGCTCCCGAAATACTTCTAAAATCACTGCACAAGCATGCAGTTATTGATGATTTGGCTGAGCCAATCTACTCATATCGTACGTGAGAATCCGGTTTAATATTGGGTGGATGCCCTGCATTGAACTCAGAAACACTGCAGTGCTTGCTCGGTGCTCTGATTTGGTATTGGAAGCTGAGTTTCCCAGCCTAACGTTATAGTGTGATTCTGATATTCAACAGACACTATGTTGCAGTCGTAAATCTCCCTCTGTGCATGACGTTGTTTGTCCATAAATTCACCATTCATAACATGCAGTAGGTGTCTGGTTGGCAAATATATGGCTGAGGCACAGAAGCCCACGGGGGAGGAGGGGGAGTGTTTACAGTTTATAATCTTTATAATGAGCAGGTCACCCCTGGAACTTAAAGAGAAACCACCACTGTAAGCAAGGGGTTAAAACACAGCGTGACCGTACAGGTGTACAACGGCCGAAAATATAAGGTTAAAATAATCTTTGGTTTTTCGGTAAAGTCACGTAGGTAAAAAATAAAATGAATGAAAACAACTAAATTAAATCACGACGTTTCGGGCACAAATCCTTCTTCAGGTGGGGACAACGTAGCGAAAGCACAACCGCTTAAGTGTGTCTAAGAGATGGCTGTGACGAGGAACATATAGTCGTTATAATTCCTCGTCACAGCGAAACGTCGTGATTTAAATTAGTTGTTTTCATTTTTTTTACTTTTACCTACATGACTTTACCGAAAAACCAAAGAGTATGAATCCTTGCAGTCACGAAAGCTTCAAATCTAAAGTTAAAATAATCTTTGCCGAACACAAGATGTGTTCGGTGTCCGTGATGCTGCTTGATGCCAAAGGCACGGTTAAACTCGACCCAGTGGTAATAGAGGAATCATTATTGTGTAGGTCCGTGTGCGCTCTGTCACACATTGCTGACATTTTCAGTGGTCCCCCGCTGGTTGTCGTGTGTGCTGAGAAACTACGAAATGTGTGATCATGGTTGTGGGCGCACACTACCTTTAGAGCGAAAGTAATTTCCATCTTCAAAGCGAAGGGAATGCAGCAAATACATTTTGTTGCTTTACTTTAATGTTCTTCACAGTTCATTGATGAGTATGCAGAATATAATTTGGATACGAATCATTTACATGCAAGCACACATCAATGTTTCAAATCGCATGTATATGAAGTACCGGTGAAGACACTTGACGCCGAGGTGGAGGCACACGGATATTTATTCAACACAACTCGTATGTGACATACAGCACTGGAGGGGGTATCGGCCCCCTCACCCGACTAGCTAAGGATACACTTCCTGGCTAAGTCCTAGCCTACCTCACAGTCCTCCACTACTGGGCTAGGGGAGGCTACTTGGCCCGACACTGGTAAGTCGGGCCGGTACCCGGAGTCCCAGACCAGCTCTTAGAAGAGCACCGGCTCTGGCTTCGGGACCACGCCGCTGGCTCGGTCCTGTTCGGCCCTGACAAGGACATCGAACGAGGGAGTCCAGGGCTCTATCTAAGACGTCTTCAGTCTTCTTAGTTAACTATAACATAACTGCTCCCGAGCCCATATAACGTCCCCTTTTATACCCAACCCTCCTTGAGGGGTGGGGCCCCGGGGGATCATAACGCCAAACCAGCCCCCCCCCAGGGTGTCTGGCTCGGACGTCGCAGAGGGCATCTCCCTGTGCACACACGTAGCCCCGCCCACTGTGTTTCTTTCCCATAGACTGCCATACATAACGGCCCTCTCTCTAACATCCCTACATCACTCCCCCCTACATAGCTCGCAGCCGTCCCGGCTGCCAACATACAGAATGACAATAAAAATGAATTTTTACCGTAACCGCGCGTGTGCCTCACTAATTTTCAACAATAACAAGAACGGCAACAAGAACACAAAAAAAATGCAACAGCAAGAAGAGAAAACAACCCGACGCACCCCCCCTTTGATAAATACGAATTCCGTAAAAAAAACAAGCTATATACAATTTGCAGGAAACCCACCATACACACAACACACAATGAACACAACCTATATACATGAAAACTGGCTAACCCACTCGAACTTTACGAATCTCTAGCTCACTGTTTCAACGCGCCTCAGAGGGTCTCAACCTCCGAGCCGTCAGGTCAAGCCGTCAGCCATAGCATGACGGGACCACCCTCCCTGAGCCATGTGAGCGCACAGCCCACAAGGCTAGACATACCACGGAGTGTTTTAATCTCCGGGGCTGTCAGGTCAAGCCGTCAGACACAGCATGACGGGACCACACTCCCTGAGCCACGTGAGCACACAGCCCACTAGGCTAGACATACCACGGAGTGTTTTAATCTCCGGGCTGTCAGGTCGAGCCGTCAGCCATAGCATGACGGGACCACACTCCCTGAGCCACGTGAGCACACAGCCCACTAGGCTAGACATACCACGGAGTGTTTTAATCTCCGGGCTGTCAGGTCAAGCCGTCAGACACAGCATGACGGGACCACACTCCCTGAGCCACGTGAGCACACAGCCCACTAGGCTAGACATACCACGGAGTGTTTTAATCTCCGGGCTGTCAGGTCAAGCCGTCAGCCATAGCATGACGGGACCACCCTCCCTGAGCCATGTGAGCGCACAGCCCACAAGGCTAGACATACCACGGAGTGTTTTAATCTCCGGGCTGTCAGGTCAAGCCGTCAGCCATTGCATGACGGGACCACAACGCTCATGTTAAACACGCAACACTCACAGGGCCATCCTGGTCAGGATCTGCGCCCCAAGATAAGTGACAGCCAGCACCACAATTCCAAATCCCTGGCAGCATGTCACCATCGCAATTTAACACCATCACAACACATACACCTCACATCCCGTATCCGTACCCCTCATCTCCGAGACTCGCATTGCAGCAATGCAGCTGTACCAACCGAGTGGAAAGAGCAACGCAATTAACGGAAACGCACCCCCGATCCATGTAGAACACGAGGAGCATTCCCGCACAAAAGACATCCTACCATCACAACACATACACCTCACTTCCCGCATCCGTACACCATATCTCCGAGACTCGCATTGCAGCAATGCAGCTGTACCAACCGAGTGGAGAGAGCAACGCAATTAACGGAAACGCACCCCCGATCCATGTAGAACACGAGGAGCATTCCCGCACAAAAGACACCCTCTGTGCAACAACGGACAGGAACCAACCAGTGGGTTTGAAACAACCCGAACCTGTAATTTCAAAATCCCCTTCAACATTAACCAAATAACACTCGCACAAGCCAAAATGCAAAAAGAACAGAGGGAAAAACCGTCCGCGAGGAACACAAAACCGGAGAGTCAAGGTGAAAAAGTCCCTCCCAGCAGTGTCTCCATAGTCGGAAGCCTCTCTTCAATCACGGACCCCTCTCGCTCTCACCACCGATGCCCTCCCCCTCTCTTCTTACTTCAATGGGGGGAGGGAGGCCCGTAATCACAGGGCTGCAGTGGTACGCCGCCAGGCCGGCACACAAGGCCCACAAGGCCGGCACACAAGGCGCAAAGCACACAAGGCGCAAAAGGCGGGAACGCCGGCACGTTGAAGTGGCGTGAAACGCCGGCATGGTGCAAATGGCGGGAACGCCGACACCGCCGAAACGGCGCGAACGCCACAGCCAATTTCGCCATCACTCACCAACACCCGGCCACTCCCTTGCCACCAGCAGCTGGTCGAGTTGACGGGCGACGTTGTTCCAACTCGCCGTCGATGGCGAGCAGCCCGGGCCCGCAGCCTCTGATGGAGTGCAGCGGTTGTTGTAGATTCCTGCGGGCAGATGTCACCTCCACTCGGCTGTGCGTCGATGCGAGCGGCCGATGGGATCGCCCGTCGCGGTGGTGATGACGTCGCAGCCTCAGCGACGGCGATGCCGGAGTGGATGTGTAGGCTGGCCACGCCCCGAACAGCTGCAGCGTCGATGGCGGGAGATTCAAACTCGGGCCGCTCCGAAATGGCGGGAAGGCGCCCTGGTCGCCGGCCCGCCTCAGCCCGTGTTGAACCACCGGCCCCCAGCCGCGCGATGGTCTCCAGCGCGGCGGCAGCGGCACACAGCAGCCCCGCCAGCCTCCCGTGAGCCAGCCGCAACGCGTCCGGCCGTGGTCCTTCCTCACTCAGATGCCCCGGTAAGGAGACATCAGGCCCCGGCTGCACCATGGCTTGTGTAGCCGTCTCGGGCTAGACGATCTCGGCAGTATCTTCCTCTTTCGGTACTTTGGGCCGCGCTGTCTTCCGCGTGTCCATGTTCGAGTTTTACTTCTGACACCAGTTGAAGTACCGGTGAAGACACTTGACGCCGAGGTGGAGGCACACGGATATTTATTCAACACAACTCGTATGTGACATACAGCACTGGAGGGGGTATCGGCCCCCTCACCCGACTAGCTAAGAATACACTTCCGGGCTAAGTCCTAGCCTACCTCACAGTCCTCCACTACTGGGCTAGGGGAGGCTACTTGGCCCGACACTGGTAAGTCGGGCCGGTACCCGGAGTCCCAGACCAGCTCTTAGAAGAGCACCGGCTCTGGCTTCGGGACCACGCCGCTGGCTCGGTCCTGTTCGGCCCTGACAAGGACATCGAACGAGGGAGTCCAGGGCTCTATCTAAGACGTCTTCAGTCTTCTTAGTTAACTATAACATAACTGCTCCCGAGCCCATATAACGTCCCCTTTTATACCCAACCCTCCTTGAGGGGTGGGGCCCCGGGGGATCATAACGCCAAACCAGCCCCCCCCCAGGGTGTCTGGCTCGGACGTCGCAGAGGGCATCTCCCTGTGCACACACGTAGCCCCGCCCACTGTGTTTCTTTCCCATAGACTGCCATACATAACGGCCCTCTCTCTAACATCCCTACATATATACCACAATGTTAAAAATTTTTTAAGTCCTTTGTTAAACCACAGTTAGATGAAGACCTCCCCATGCTGTATCAGTTATGGAGGTTGTTTGACCATACTTCATCATGCTGTCGGTGAAGGGGGACCCAGGACCAGATCAGATATCACTTGTAACTGATGTTAGCTGAGAATCACTCAGGTTACCCTGTTTCATTACTCTACTCTCCGTAAAATAAAAATAAAAACCCTATGAAGCTTTTTGTTCCAAAAGGCTATATATTTTAATACACAAAATATGAGCCAATAATTTTTTTTTTTAATTACTTGCAAATTTCTTGATTGGTGAAACCCACGCGGCGACATTTCCCCCCCGAGGGATCGACTTAACCGTGGCCGTAGTACCCACAGCACGGTAATCTGTGCTCAGGGATGTTAATCAACACACATGAAAAGCGGTGATTTTAAGCGGCAGTGAGCGAGTGTGGGCCGGCTCTCACCTGTAACTTCTCTGGCTGTTCACCGTCATCGCTGCTCCTCTTGATCAATTCCTTCAGCGTCAATCGGTATTCATCAGCGATGGTCTTTGCCTGCCGAGAGAGCAAAGGGATTGCTCGGGTGTGGGTGAGGATCTGGTGTAGGGTAGAAGTGAGACTCACGCTGAGTGATAAGTGTCGTCAGTGAAGGTGTTGACCATGACGACGAGGACATTCAATATAACATACTGAACTACGATGATACAAATTAAAATATTGTGGTTCATCAGAATCAGACCTGAATCTTTATTTAGACTCGAGGAATCCGATGAGCTATGAAGCTCTTTTTCACAGATGTCCAGTATGATGAGAAGGGGACGTGAACCCAGACCAATTAGGTACCCCACTCCACCGTCTGCCAGGACTTGTATCCGAGTTCAATCCCAAGCTCAAATTTCCCAACCTTTCTTAACCTTGCTCAATTCAGGACATGTGTTGACACATATTTAGTACGAATTTGACAATGCTGTTTGTTGCTGGCTACTTGACATTTCGGGTCTTTGGGCCCATGCTCAGCGAACGTGTGAATAAAAAAAACCCGGTACATTATAAAGAGTGAGACTTTTGAGGGATCGTGAGCGCGCGAGAGTAAAAACATGCAACTCACGACTTACCAAGCGCTTGACTTTGGATTTTTCTCTCCGGGCATTCTTGGCCACACGAACCATGGCAGAGAGGTGCAGGGTGGCTGTCTCATCTACGTCACGCACTTCCTCCACTTGCCGAGTCAGCGTGTTCGCCGTCTGCTGCACAGACCTGCACACCGCAAGTGTTGGAGACGGATAGACAGATATATGGAGAAAGGGTTACAGTTATGTTTATTGTTGGGGACAAATACAGTTAAGGCAGGGATAGGGTGAATGTGGTGGTATGACCATTGTGGGTTTCAACCTGCACGAGAGTGTTGTCATAACCGGGTTGCCGGGACAAGGGCCAATTATAATACACAAGATGTTTGAATTTAAATACTCTGTAAAATAATGACGCTAAAGTCCATGGATTATCAGATTTCTTCATACTCACCAGGTGTTTACGTGGTGAATGTGCAGAAGGCACATCAACCAGCCACTCACAAGAAGTGGTTTCTTCCTCCAACCTTTGAGGCTCCATACCCTTAGCAGGGTCAGCTTCCCCCTTTTAACCACTTCTGCAAATTTGTGCCAACTGATGTCGATCCCACTTAGGACTTCATCTCTATTCTCGGCAATACATGTATTGCACACTGGCATGTACTGCACATTAGCCCCCTATGCAAGGTCACAGAGCCGTCACACCTCAAGTTCTTCTTGATCAGGTTGAGGTCATTGATCAGCTCTTTATTGTCGGCAGACAGCTCGGCATTGTCCAGCGTCTGTCTGCGCGCCTCAGCCTGAGCCTCCACGAGCCGCTTCTTCAGCAGCTGCTCGTCAGCCATGTGCCGGTCCACCTCCTCCTTGAGCTCTCTGTAACAAATTGCAACCGCAGCTCACTCGAGCCCACCAGTGGGACAGCTCGACCCTAGTTGTGTAGTCACGTGGTGTCCGCGCGACGCGACCACCGCAGGGCTCCGCGCACGCTTGTAAGATGGGAGGTGCGGCATCGGTAATTGTCGACGTGCGATGCACGCAGGTACAGACGGCGCTGCCTACGCCCCCGTCGGTCTGTCCCGCTGTCCGCCCCCTCCTGGCGCCCGCCGCGTACCGCGTGAGGGAGGCGACCAGGTGCTCGTGCTCCTCCTTGCTGACGCGGCCGGCGAGTCGCTCGGTGAGCTGGGCCCGCAAGCGCCGCTCGCTCGCCAGATCCTGCTCCAGCGCATCCCTCTCGTCCTGCTTGGCCACCAAGAGCCGCGTCATCTCGCCCACTGGAGATCGCGCAAGCACAGCAGTTCGTCACGACAGGAAGGTCTGTATCACTGCATGGATCGCAGAGCTGGGGTTTAACATGGCAACCAGAAAACGCGTGCAAGGCTTGATAGAGTGGCAGCCGAGGAATGGTAGGCGTCGGAGAAAGCGTCAGCGAAGGAGATTGAAAAATAAGATGAGTTGATGTGCAGGTGCTGGGTGAAATATTACATCGCAGGATCGTGAGAGGTGATGATGGAGGTCTCATGTGTACAGTATTGTACGCTACATGAATGTTTTAAATTCTATGCATTTACGCGGGAAAATATCAATCATATTTTACATTCAAAATACTTCCCGTTTAATGTTTTGGTTGATGTAGGGTAACATAAGACAAAAGGAGGGGGGTGGGGCGTCGTATTACGAACCATGAACCAAACCCTCATCATCCCATTCCCCTTTGAGTTTGCGGATCGCGGATTTGCCGATTGCGGCAATCTGCAAGAACGTAACCCCCCCCCCCCGCCGCCCCCCGTTGACGGACAAGGGGCTTGCTGCGTTTACTTGCGCTCTCGTGCTTGCGGCGCATGTCCTCGCACGCCTCCCCGTGGGCTCTCCGCTGCAGGCCGAGCTGGTCGAGCAGCACCTTGTTCTCCTCCACCACCAGCTGGGCCTGCTCCCGCATGAGCCGCCTGTCACGGGGTCACAACCGTCACAGCGGCGTGAAACTCACCGCCACCCGAGCCCTCGCGTGAGTTTCACTCCCGTCTCCCGAGACCAAATCTTGTCCAGGAAACAAATCGGCATTGTAAGCGATTAGGGTGTGTGGTGGTGTATACAGTTAAACATTATATAAACGCACAGGTGTCTTGGCAAAAAGAGTACTTTTAGTAACGTTGAAGGTAGGTCTGCCCAAAATATAGTTACTACTGGCCAAGACTAATTAGAGAATCGATCAAAATTGAGAGAAATAAAAATAATTTTAACCGTTCGGATAGTTACAGGCTTAGAAGCGATTTATCAAATAATACAGTTAAACTGAATGACCATACAGGTCACCATACGTCGATGGGGATGACCTGTGAGCAGGCAATAAGAGATACTGCTATTTCCGTGCACACAAACAACCTGGCGACCGTAGTTCGATTCCTACTCACGGCCCAGACCTGTGATGATTATCTAAACTGATGTTCGTAAGTCGAGGAATATCCTGTATACATAATTATGTATATAGAAAAAAAAAGATTTGACCTGAAGAATAGAAGTTTTAAGTGAGCAACATTTCTCCGATACTGTTATTGTAATTTTCTGGACAGGTGGCAAAGTGGCAGAGGCCTTGACCCACATTTGGAATCGTTGTGAATTCTAATTGGAGTCAGAAATTCAGCTCATCATCCTTCAGGGGTCACTAAGCCGAGTATCTAAGCGGAAAGACAAAACTGGTTCAGGATGAGCATCGGCCAGTGACCACTTGCTTAGGAAAATCAGGCCGAGGTTCGGCTTGCTACCACGGGGAGCTCGCGATTCCCTCCTCATCCTCACCGCTCCTCAGCACGCTCCTCGCTCTCCGCCAGCAACTTCTGCAGCTTCAGCTGCAGCTCCTCGTTCTCGTCCGCCACCTTTTCCGTGCGCGTGCGCAGGGCCTGCAGCTCCTCCTGCAAGAATTGTCAGCCGGTGCGGCGACAGAAACACGACTGTGAGAGAGCAACTGGCGGCACACACACGCGCGCACTCAGGTGTTAAGACCCAGAGTGGACTACAAGTGATGTTAAGAACAATGAACCAACCAAACTCCATCTCCCTTCTCCCTCCATGGTCTCCCTTTATAAGGTTGGACATGAATCCCTTATTAAGCGATTTCATGCAAACAATATTATTTTTACACCATTGGAACCTCCTTTGCCAGTAGCTAAATATGATAATTGTTTTTTTACCCTTTTATCTGGCAACAAAACTGACACCTTTTTTACAAGGAGTCATGTTTGCATAGACCACAATATCTGCAGTCGGAATGCAGACAAAAAACACAACTCTGATAATGTTATTATATTATTTTTATATTAAGCTGGGGTTCTTCTCTAGACATTGGATGATAGTCAGTATAACAGATAGGCTCTGAGCCTATGGGTCTCTCCTGTGACATGGCAGTATATATTAAAAAAGACTTCCCTTCATCCCAGCTATTTAATACGTTTCATCGACAACTCAATATCCTTTTGCATTAGAATGATATATGAATTCTGTCATGTAATCTACGAGCTAGAATAGGGCTGGGGCCAATGAAGGGAGTCAAGATGAAGTGGGACCTTAATGAACTGTGAACCAGTCAAAAACGTGGCTTTTGGGTTGAGAAGCAGAGTGCACAGTTTGGGATGCTGTATTTGGGTGTTTGATTTGTAAAGAGGTGTAATAGTAACTAGTAACAACTTTTTAGTGCTGTAACCATTGCAAAAGTGCTGTATAGTTTGGGACTCGGAGTAATATCTCAGGTGGGAGGATTAAGTCCAATGTGAGATGAGCATAATGCGGACTAGTGCTTCCCAAAATAAGGCAAGCTTCTGCTGGAACCGCAAATATATATCCACAATGTGGACTTATAACATTTCATACACGGAAACCACCATAACTATCTAACATTCAAGGGAAACCTTAAACAACCTAACACAGAGTTAAAATTGTTAAATATTAATTTTAACAAAAATATTAAATGAGGCTGAACACGTAGGTGAAGCTAAATATTTGCAAAATATTTTTTTTTAATTGCATTTTACTCAAAAACAATACGACACAATGCAATGTTGCTGTACTTAGCTACTTAATGTGACTGCCATCTCAAGATGCTGTGAGTCGGGGAGGTTTACATGACAGAGAGAAGGGGGCCACGATGTATTGTGAATGAAGTAGAAGACATTTGATGGTGAGAGGCAGGAGGTGATAATCAGAGAAGGGGAATGTCTGCACTAAAACAGGGACACAAAGTTGGCAGTGCAGACCATAAGAGTGGAGTTTCATCAGCCAGAGGGGCAGCAGAGGAGAAAGAGTGAATGCCCACTGAAGGATATCGACAAAAGTTCTTGGGCCCTGGAGCAGAGGGTATGCAATGGGTAGCCAAGTGGGCTGAGAGAGAAGAAGTTGACAGGAATGAGCAACATGCAGGATTTTTAATTGAGCCTTTTAATTGTGGTCAGTCGGCACTTTACCTTGAAAAGGCAAATTATGTCTTCCTTCTCTTGAAGGACAATGTCATACTCCAGGATGAGAGGAGACAGCGTCCTCACATCCACCTGTACACACAAAGCCCAAGTACATTGGCAAAATAATAAAACATCACTTAACCTGTCCTCTGTACATTAGAAAATAATTATTCTGCCAATTCATGGCAGAATTGTAGCCAAATTGGTGGAATTTATGGAAATGTGCCCATTTATCGTGTTAATAGCTACCATTCCCTCAATATGCAGGGGGGTCATGTTAATTTACAACTGTGGGTCTGGACTCTGTTATAGATTAAGAAAATAAGTAACTAGGCAGAAGGATTACCAGCCAGGGAGGGATTGGTCCTTTGAAGCGCAGAACATTTGGCGTCTTATTCTGTGAAATGAAAGGGCACCATTGCATTATAGGTAACAACACAGCAACAACGATGATTAGAATTCTAATTATTGAAAGATTGCAACATTTGTGATCTGTAATAATTATACAACTATGAATGTATGTTTTGCCATTCCACTTATAAATTGAGAACCAAAAATAGTATAAGAATGAACGACATACCTAAGAGCAGCAAAACATCCCTATCAACATTCTAATTTGTTTTATTTGAGAACGCACGGCTTGACCTGAAGAGCAAGAACATTTCATGCAGTGTTTGGATTGTTGTGTTTGCTCAATAAAGACACGTATTGATGGATGGATGAATTACACTATTTTTCATATCATTCTGTCAACTTAGAATATCAATAATTAAAATATCTACTGAAAGATATGTATTTTCTTCATCGACATCACCACACACTTATTGATGCAATGCGAGGTGTTTGTCAATCGTTCAGCTTTGACCCGGGGAACCCAAAGTGGCGCAAGGACGAGGCCCTGTGTACACGGGCGCCTTGCTGTGTACACGGCGACGGTGGAGGGATCGCACGCGAGGCGCTGCGAGAGCAAATACATTCATATTGACCGCAGTTTATGAAAGGCAATGTATACAAGATAAACACGAGTACACTATCTATTCTGTTTGCTAGATGTTAGTCATACAGCAGCACATTATTAGATTAGCCCAGCAAGTCAAAGGGTCTCCATGCTCAAATAAGCGTGTGGACGTTTTATGGCCAGCGATGGAAATTCCAGACTGGCAAATGAGGCAAAGGGTCACCTCTTCTCTCGTGAGAGGGCGGAACGTGGCTTGGTAGCGGCTCAACACCACGTTCAGCCTGTGCACTATCTCGTTCAGGGAGACCACCTCCTCCTGGGCACGGTCATTCGACTCCTCGTCTGCCGACGGCATATCCATAGGCAAGCTGTTAGTGCGAGCACGCGTGTGGGAATCGGCAAAAGAACGAGCAGGTCTCCTTGCTCCGGCAAGCACGCCTATAGAGCACCAACAGCCGCCATTCGCCACTAAGTGGCGGTGATGTCACCATGGTGCCTGTGCCAGGCCAAGTGCACTTCGAGGCCACGTGAAGTGTCGAAGGCTCGCTGCTGGCAGGAGGTCACAGGACAGACCCAGCTGCCATGGGTTGACTGACTGAGATGACTGGCAGATGCACCACCTGTGCCCGCTACTGTGACAACTTGCTGCATTTTAACTGCCCGGCGCTCCGTTCGTTGTTGTGAGCATCGCTCCTCTGCCCTCCTTTATTGCTGGAAGGCGAGTGCCTCCAACTGCCCAGAAGCGTCCTTCACGAGCCTCCTCCATACGAGACATGCCCTCAAGCATCCGACACCTGTTGTACACAAACTGCACGCCCTTCTCAGTTCAAGTCCAAAAGAGTACTTGATCATATCCACCCAGTGTGAATGGCCCACACCTGTGCAGATCCCCACTCAAGCCGTGAGCAATCGAGCGAGCCGCACAATGTGCAGGACTGCCAGTCCTGAGCACAGAAAGCAGGTAGGGTAGCCCAGCCTGTATGAAGGTGAGATGTGCAAGCTGTTGCGACTCTGGTGGCTAATAATTGCTTCTGAAAAATGCTGGTGATCAATTACAAGTTGCCCCCTTTATGTATATTTTAGACAATCAAAACAAGGGAATATTTCAGGAACTGCAATGGCAACGGAGTACGAAACACAGTCAATAATAAATCCACTTGTATCATTAACAAGCAATGGTTGAAACACTGATATATAGAGTAGGTTTTTTATATATATCTTAGGACTCATTGAGTCTCAAGATTATTTATCATGAGGATCCTAGATTTGGATTTTTGCACAATGTCCCTTCTATAAAATCATATTGAAGCTGTGGCTATGGTTCAATACGCATTGGGCAGTGCTCCTCCTGAATGGTAAACATTCCACATACATATGGGGCCGGTTTCCCTATGGGACAAATGCTGTTGATGCCCCAGAAAGTTATACTTATTTTATCGACTGCAGGAGGATGATGGGCTGCATCAACCGTCAAATGGGATTTAAACTCACAAATTACAAGCGGGAATCAAGCACGCTCGATCAATTGATAAAAGGCATTTGATTCATAACAAAATAATCAAAAACATACAGACATTCATCGTGGGCTTCCCCATGCTCTATCAGTACAGCAAAGCAGGGGGAGCCAGGACTGGTTCAGGTATCATTCGCCACTGAAATTAGCCGTGGCCAAAAATCAAACTCATGTTGTCAATTAAGTAAAGTCACGTAGGTAAAAAATAAATAAATGAAAAACAACTAAATAAAATCACGACGTTTCGGAGGCAACACAAGCTTCCGTCTTCAGGCGGAACCGTTACAGCCAAAATCACTGTCGTAAGTGATTACAGCCAAAATCACTGTCGTAAGCCATCACTTACGACAGTGATTTTGGCTGTAACGGTTCCGCCTGAAGACGGAAGCTTGTGTTGCCTCCGAAACGTCGTGATTTAATTTAGTTGTTTTTCATTTATTTATTTTTTACCTACGTGACTTTACCGAAAAAGCCAAAGAGTATGAATCCTTTCGGTCACGAAAACTTCAAATCTAGAATCATGTTGTCAAGTTTATAGCACAGTGTACTAACCCACTGCACCACCTCTCCCCTGATCAACAACGAGCATAGCATTCAGGACTTGTGTTATGGTGTGTGTGTTGCTGCCATTGCGATGAAGTCAAAAGCTCATTACCAACTCCTCTTCCTGCAAGCCTTCTGTTCCCCTTCATCTGTTCACGCAGGGCATGTAGTTCCTCCTGCAAACAGATGGCTCGAATCATTCCCAGAGAATGAGGTGGCCGAATGGGGAATAGTCTTGGAAGGAGAAGAACTTTGTGTTTGAAGAGACTGTCATTTAACAAAATGTCTCTCTGTTATAAAAGTGTGTTGTTATTTGACATATCTATAAGGTGCATCCGTGGCATCCGATGAGCACAGAACACACTGAGCATGGTTGAAGAAGTTCACCAAGAATCAGTTTCGAGCAATGAGCCCAGTGGATAAGTAACAAATACCCTGCCTTTGTATTACATATTGCACTGTTTAAAAATTAACCTGTAAAAACAAAGTTTTTCACTATAAATCCTGTATATGCGTGGCGGCTAGAGTCCTCCTGCCACCATTAAGCAATTGGTAATTAAATATAATTTATTTTTTCCTAAAAAAAAAAAAATTTCACGAAAATAAATTGTCACGCACAACGAGTCTGTGTGCAAAATGTCAGCTCGATTGGATCACGGAAAGATTTGCACGGTCGTAAGCGCGCAAGCAAGTGAACTTAATATAAAGGTTTTAAAAATATACACCGTTGGATACGTAATAAATAGCATACGTAACAAATAACTTTTTATTTTATATATTGCACTTGTTTGAATATATTGTACATTATAATATGTGAACCCAATTTACAGGTCTTATCTTATAAATAGTCAGTGAACTAAGCTCTAAATGTTTCCAATTGTCATATTTGCATCACAAAATGCACAATATTTACACGTACCCATCGGGCTATAGCAAACATGAGATTTTCAGAAGGTTGTCCATAGAGTGTAAATATCAGCTGTACCTCGTAATTGCGTATCATCTCTTCCTTCTGCTGAAGCTCCTTGTCATACTCCAGCAGAAGAGGGGGCATGTGCTGCACGTCCACCTGCACAGGACAGATGCTCGGGCCAAGGAAACTCGTTGTAGCATAAAACCTGGGCCTAACCGGCTGAATAAGACTCCAGCTAGAACCAGGCCTACACCAACCCCTCTTTAACCTCTCCCACCTGTTCTCCTAACTAGCACCATAATTACTACACTATAAATTCCCACATATGGTATAAGCCACTTCGATGACCTATCATGTGTGGCCAGGTTACCTGTGCAAAAGAGATAATGGCTCAGTGGGTTTTACCTGGTAAATAAAATACGGGAGTTTATTCATGTTTTAGCTGAGGTACCTTTTCAGCTGATAATTGGGGGAGACGTTCCAATTTCTCCACGTACCGACAATGCGGCAAATCGCCACAGGTGATTTATTTTGGCAACATGGGAATATGACCCAAACTATCTCAAGTACAAGCTATGAAAATAAGTCCTAACAACCTGCTGTTAGCCTCATTCTGACACTCCATGTTCTAATGATATAAACTATATGAAGTATTCATGCATGGACACATAAGTGTGTGTAGGCAGGGTTGGTGTCATAGAATTGCACTTTTTCCAAGTCATCAATTCAGCACTTTTAGGGGTAAACGAGTCGGTGCTTACTCTTACTATCGTTGTTATTTTAATTTTAATGTTTTTACTCCTGCTTCAAGATGATCTGTGATACATTGATGCTAGGTTTTTAAGAAGTTTACTGTACAGCATTTCTCTTTTCCTATTCATTACACAAGCTGACAGTTCTTTGGATAAGCAAAAACGTGGATAATTTGAATTTCAGCCTCTTATCCACAATATAAAAACATTGTTTGCAATTATCAATAAAACCCATCACAAATCACCACATAAGCACAAAGACACGACCCTAAAAGTAGCTATAGTTGAAAAAAGAAGGCAGTTTTCCATCTCGGTGGCAGACTCATTGGTACAACACTGTACTGCAAAACAACCAATGAACCTTCCGGCTTGAAAAAGATGATAGGCTGTATGACTTCCGTTTAGAATGGAACCGTCTTGAAGCCAGGTGTGTGAGAAACAACGAATAAGGCCCAGAGGATTACCAGCCATGGAGGGAGGGGCCCTTTGAAGCATAATCCATTTGCCTTCTTCTTCCTCTGTGGGATTAAAGGAAAAGGAGTCAACTTATGTCCCTGTGATGAATCACAGCAGGAAAGCTCAAAGTGTAGCATGCCCTATGGTCCTGAGCAGGTGGACACAATTCCACATTCCTAGCTAGGCAAGTAGCTGAGAAACATGCTTCCCAGCATGCACACGTGTTTCCCTATCATGGAATCCTCAAGTTATTTTGCATATATTTAACGGAATGGCCAGGAGGACAATTGTGTACACCTGGAAGAATCATGAACCTCCATTATTCTCCGTGTGAACTAACACACTATTTCAGTCGAGCATCCATAGAACATTTAAGCGACAGTAACTTGAATAAGCAAGGGAATGTTGGCACAGTGGTTAGTGTACCCTGATACGAAATCGACAACCTGAGATCAATTCCTGGCTAACATCAGTGGTGAGTGATTTCTGCACCAGTCCTTGGCTCCACATCCATTCACCAACCTGCATTCACCAATGTAGTGAGGTATGGTCAAACAACCACCATGACTGAGACAGAGTGGGAAGGCCTTCATCCAACAGTGAACAAAGGCTGTACGTTATCCCTACTCTCATTCACTTAAATAAAATGGGATTATGGTCTCCGTCCATTTAAACTCCTGCTCAGCATCACTCCCCAATAAAATGTAATGCTTCTTCAAACAAACTTCCTTTTATTCATATTCTTCCTCTGTGGGCTATAAAAAACATTTCCCGTTCTCAGTAGAGAAATTTATGCCACCCATCCTTCCTCTTTTCCTCCCCCACAATTTCCCATTTTAAACCGCCGTATCTCTTGCTGCCGTTATGAAATTGAACATTATCTAGAGTGAAAGTCAATTAGCACACATTTTGTGAACGTCGAATGTGCAGGTCAGCATAGTGTTATATTTTTTCATTGATGGTGCCTGATTCCAGCGGCCTTTAATGATGAGACACCACTGGGTTATTAGTTATTTTAGCGAACACCTGCTCAATCAATTTCACCTGGTATCTGAGTTGATGATCTTAGAATTGAGTGACGCACTTTCCTGGGTAAGCATTTCGTGTTGTTTTTAGAAGTTAATAGTGAACGTTGTTATAATGAGCATGCCAGTGACTTTCTAGGATGCATACAAAAATACAATTTCATATTTTCAGCAATCATTTTCCTGTGTGAACGGTAAATATACTTAGCTTCACCTAATAAAAGATATTATCATAAAATATATTCAAATCACGTGTTTCTCACGTGGTCGCAAAAGATGTGAAAATTTTGAGATTGTTTCTAGAAAATGATTACACGTACACATTACCATAGTTAAATTAGAAGACCCATTAATACATAAATACAATCATTTATTTTTACCTACATATCTCCAACATCCACATTTATAAGTGTAAAGTACCTTCACCAAGGCTCTTCATGTCCACCGTGTGTGCACAAATAAAAAAAGCCAACAACCCACAATGTGTGGGGGTCACACAGTATCATTGTCATAATTGACCCTCGAATTGACCTAAGTCTTTTCTACATTCAGGAAAATGTAGCCGAGATGTTAAGAAAAAAAATCTAACGTGAGCACTTCCTCCTGGTAGTAAGCATGTACAGTAAAACCTTGGATTGCGAGCATAATTCGTTCCGGAAACGTGCTTGTAATCCAAAGCACTCGTATATCAAAGCACTCGTATATCAGTTGTGGTCACGTGACGCTCGGCAGACAAAGCGTATACGTACTACTCGTATTGCAAGACCTCGCTCGTTTATCAAATTAATATTTATAAAAAAATGTTGCTCGTCTTGCAAAACACTCGCAGACCAGGTTACTTGCAATCCAAGGGTTTACTGTACATACACAAGGGGGGGGGGGGGGGTTACCTCTTCTTTTGTCAGAGGGCGGAAGGTGGCCTGGTAGCGACTGAGCAGCACGTTCAGCCTGTGCACCATCCCCTTCAGAGTGGCCACGTCGTCTGGGACAGAGCCACTGAGCGCATCCGCTGGTGACCGCAGGCAAACAGACACGTGGTCAGCATCTGACGAAAAAACACGAAAACCTACAGAGGATTGTGAGGTTTCACCAGTTAGATGTCCTCTACAGCTTTAATATCATGGAGGCTCAAGGAACTCTAGGCCCAATGTGTTTCAGTTTAATTTATTTGGTATAGCCCTGTGAGCCATTCGGCTCTTGAATCGGGCGCAACCGCAACAAGCAAAAAACAAAAACATGAACAAGAAAACATCTTAAAGTGACTATGTGCAAACAGAAAAATCCAGGAAAAAACTGCAAAGTCTTCCAGAAAAAAAGCACCGTACACCAACGCTGTGCAAAAATCCCAGTGGGATGCAAGTCAAACAACAACAACAACCACAAGACAACTTAGATTAAAGCCATCATTCTAACTCCGTACTACAACAAACAAACATGGCCAAGCCAAAAAACTTTTCTAAATCAAATGTGAAGATAGCAACGTCAGAAAATAAGTTCTGAGAGTGGCAAGTGGTCCACATGGATAAACAGTGGTCTCCTTCGATTGCAAATCATAACTGTGTGGGTAGAGGTGGGCAATGAGCTGCAGAGTTTAGCAGCACACACATGGAGGATGAGGCATGTATGCCCATGATACAAATCACACCAATGCCATTTGCAACACACTAAACCAAGGTGGTCCAATAACCCCCATAATCCACATTGGCACAGGGAGACTCCCATCCAGTGGTGAATGAACACAGAGCCGTAAATGTCAATGTACAGATGTTGAGGTGTAGGTTTGTGCCACAAACACATGCCTGCATGTTTTGTTAAGTCCTCTTAACTGTGCCCACGTTGTGAGTGAGCTGCTGCTCTTTGCTTTTACCTGGACGTTCCTCATCCCTTAGTGTGTTCACAGTCACCTGAGGATCATTCCAAAAATATCAAGATTACTCACAACACACACAGCTGAGCTACCATTATAGTTTCACGTGATCATGTCCCAACTTCGATGGTAACCCCGAGTTTAACTGACATTAATATGCACAGGGCTTGAGTCGTTATAGAAAATTCGTGAATGTTAAATTGCGGCAGCATATCACACCTCTGGATTAATTTCGGGCTGGCGCTCTGTTACAGGAAGAGAAACATTAAACCAATTAATACACAAATGATTGCATGCGTACTCTTAAACGAATGAAACAGATTATGCGTTTAACCTCAAAGTGTTTCCACATGAGCACTGAGCTGTGCTCATCTTTGCTGATGATCCTAAGACAGTCGTGGAATTCCCCATTACCATGGCAAGAGCCGGTCTCCATCGGATGAACACTGTTGGCTTAGCCATAACGTGGTACTCATTTTATCTATCCTTGAGATATGGTGGGCTGAGCTGATGTCTGAGAGATATTTTAATTTGCAACCTTTAAACTGCGAGTCATATACTACAACCATCGGTCACCTTGGCAGGCTATGACCATTAACTAACACCATGTAAATGTATCACAAAGCCACCAAGAACAACACAAAGTATGGTTGTGTTGGTGTACAACCTTACTCTTTTTGGGTTTCTGTGCCTGCTGAGTGTTTGAATGCCCTTCACTTGAAATGGCTTCTGTCACTTCTGCAACCTCAGCCTGCAAGCAGCAACAGAGTAATTGAAGAAAGCAGACTGATTAACGAGATTATACATATGTAAGCACAATAGAGCTGGACTTAAAGCTTTCGTGACTACAGGAATTCATATTATTTGGGTCTTTCGGTAAAGTCACATAGATAGGTTCAAATTAATAAAAATAAAATAAACTACGACGTTTCGATCACAACACAAACGATGGTCATCCTCCTTTTTATTCATTTGCACCTATCTACGTGACTTTACCGAAAGACCCAAAGAACACAATAGAGCTACCATTATAGTTTCACCTTCATAAGGGCTCATCAGCAAGTCATACCCAGCTATAGACTGCTATGGATGTTGAGAATGGTACAGGGAAACTAAAAGATTAAAACTTTTTTTTTCTTTCTTTGTGCCATTTTTGGTTAATATCACTAAAGTGTGGACCAACTTTAATAAGTCATGAATTCACTAAAATTGCCTTAAAAAAGGTTAAAGAGAGAATCTAGGGCCCAGGATTGGTTCAGATATCACTCGTCACTGATGACACCTGTGGCTGGGAATCGAACCACTGCTCCCTCTGCTAAGAATCTCCTCTATCGTGGAGACTCAAACTTTAATAAACAAAATAAATAGATGGTATGTGTAACACCAGTTCACAAAGGTGAGCTTCTGGACAACAGGAATTGGACCGATGTTGTT
The DNA here is from genome assembly GCF_015708825.2 of Lethenteron reissneri. Classification (NCBI taxonomy): domain Eukaryota; kingdom Metazoa; phylum Chordata; class Hyperoartia; order Petromyzontiformes; family Petromyzontidae; genus Lethenteron; species Lethenteron reissneri. The sequence continues at coordinate 8,776,149 of NC_083787.1, forward strand.
GAAATTATGCATTCCCAGAAGGCCATGTGGCTGATGAGATGTGTAGAATGTCGAGGGGCAGATATGCGAAGGTGTTGTCTGCTTCTTTATCAATTTATGGTTTGTGTTTTCCTTTAATAAGGCTTTCTCTAATCTTGTGAAGGAAATAATGCTCAGACGTGCTGATCGTTGGCACGTACATGCTTATTCTTGTTCGGCTGGGCGTACATCTCTGACAAATCCTGACGGATGGCTGAGCTCTCTCCCAGGTTGCCTTGTGAGTCGGGGTCTGGAGACATCGTCTCTGCGCGAGACTCCACTGCTGTTGTAACACAAATGTAAAAGGGCACATTCTCGTGAATCAAATGATGCCTCTGGGCACAATGGCTCCAAAGACGCACATCTGCAATTTGCCTTTTTGCACTATCCTGTAGAGAAGACGTCAAACCCGAGGCATAAGTACAATTCTAAATTATTAAATTGCGATGCCTTGTAAGGGTATATCATTAGTTCTGTTTATCATCAGTTCAACCGGATTTTTACTACAAAAATCTGAATGACTTGGGATACTTTGACTGAGCCCACGTGACTCAAACAACATGAGGTTATGTCCTGATTAGCAGATGGTTTTTTTTTATGTAAATTACTACATGAGTTACAACATGACTTGCAAATTGAGCGGTATTTTTTGATCACTGTGGAACATTACAATTAATGGCAGCTGCAGAGGTCCTTAATTAATTTACGAATACATATTTATTTTACCATTGTGAAGTTTTATGATATGACTATTGAGTTAATGAACTGTAATTGTCAGTATTATCTTGGTTTAGAACAGGATTTTGTATATGATCCGAACAATGTGATCGAATCAGCAACCTCTGGATTGCAAGTCCCGACTGAACATCTGTGAAAAAGAGCTTCATAGCTCATCGGATTCCTCCACCCAGACAGATCCCGACCAGAGCATGTACGTGTCACATTTAAGTTAGTAGTTTTGGTGATCATGTACAAAACGTGTTTTCTGCTGAAGCACCTTGACTTCTGGACGTCTCCTCGCCATCAGAAAGTGGAACTTCAACTCCGTCCAGGTATCTTTGGAAAATATGAAAAGAGAAGACATGGTATCAAAGTGGACATTTTGATATACCTGTTTATGGGAATGAAAACTATGAAATTTGTTACATTTGCATTTAAAATGATTGAAAATGTCTGTAAACAATCAATAAAACTGTGATTACGTGCTTTGGTCTAAAAACCGTGGCTTTGAAAGTATAGCTTTAAAAAAGGCTACTCAACAAGAGTCTGGCTCTCCAATGTGTGCTTGCATTGTATCACATGTTGTTCAGCATAATGTTCGACGTTTCCCTCCACTTGCTGGAAGCTTCTTCAGAAACTGGAGGTTCCATGAAACCGAATTTTACGATTCGGTCTCAGGAACTATTCAGTTCCTAAAGAAGGTTCCAGCATGTGGAGTGAAACATCGGACATCACGCCGGGCAACACGTGCTCCAACCCTAAATCAGAAGGGCAACAAACTTACTGGCCAGTAGGGCCGTACGGCTCCACGATGCTGTACGTGTCCGAGAAGGACCAGGAGCGAGGCCGTTGACTTTGCAGATTCGCCAGGGGCATGCCCACGACACGTCCCGTCATCGATGACACAAACACGGCCGCTGCCAGGGCAGAGCTGGGATACACACATGGCCACACAGGTTAACGGTTGGCGATGGATGGCCCATCTTCTGCTGAATGGTGGTGGTGACAAAACCACCGTGATCAATGCTCTGAAATAGGCCACTGCCTTAAATATTGTTCCGGCAAAAAAAAAAGCATACGTTCATATAATTATGCATGCATTTAACAGTTGATAGATTGATAAATTAATACTGATTTTCATTCTATAATGTATTCTTCGTGATATGTAAGAATAAATGTAAATGCGGATGTTAGGATAACAAAAAAATAGACCTCATATCAGTGCTGCGGTGAATATTGTTACATAGCTAATATATTTAGCATGTGCTTAATGAACAAAAAGCAAAATTGTCCAGTTATCTGTATGCATATTACTCATTTGGTATTTAGTACAGAATATTTTGTGCTCACATTACTAATGGGGCACACACCATAAGATATTTTATGAAATTTAGGAAACACTAGATTTTATTTAGATACACATTTTGTGCAGTGCTTATTACAATTGAAACAGATTGTTTAGTGATAAAATGGATACATGTTTATCAGAATGTCAATTTGTTGTGTTTAATTGAACTGCATGTGCACTCCTGAACAAGCAAAGATTGTGCCAGTGCTTTATGGCTTAATGTTTTGTTAACCATAAAATTGTGCACACATTAGCAATTCATATCAGCCTGGTCTATTCGAGTGAGCCTTCCAGAAGATTTTTCCACACCCAGCACACCACATCAAGTATATGGCTGTGGCTACTTACAGGCCACCGTGGTTCTGTCTAAAGTCCACTCTAGAAAATATTCAATGTGAAATGAAGCCCTGGCACATCCCATATTCTGCTGCATGAACCACCATGAATGTGCGGTTACTAAATGCCACCAAGAAGTGCCCTGCTCGTGTGCCCTCAATGCTGGCCATGTTGTACTGGGGTTTGCGGCGAAGGATGTTTTCCGGGACGCGCGGCGACGGGGAGATGGGCACGGCCGGGAGAGGAGCCAGCGTGAGTGCTGGACCAAGCCCAGCACAGACATGTTTCTAGAAGTAACAGAAGGAATAATCATTGTCAGCCACGTTCAATGCATTGGTGGATAAAGGCCTCTCCAAGCCGTCACGGATATATTACGTTTCTCTAAGTAACAGAAGGAATATGACGTCTGCCTTTGACTCATCATGTCCCTGTATTGCCTATGGCTCAATCACCCAGAATACAGGTAGTCCCCGAGTTACGATGGTCCGACTTACGATATTTCAATCTTACGATGGTGACAGCGATATGACAAAATTGCCATCAACAACCTAACATCGTTCAAGTATGCAGACGACGGATAGAATCTTGGTGAGTACAGTACAATATGATACGTTACGATACGTTCAATGCATGTGCGATTTCATTTTAGTGTTACCACGATACGATACGTTCAATGCATGTTAAAAGTTTTTTATAGGAGATAGGATTATTTCCTGAAAAAACTTTCTATTAAATTGCAGTTCATATAGAGAGGCTAAGAAGTTACCTTTTTTTTACTTTACATTTTACTATGCAATACAGTATTGTAATTAATAAATACATACAGTATATAGTTTATACAGTACGGTACTGTAAATTGCTCTGTTTTGCTAAATGAGCTCCATTCTTTAAGACTTCCGGGTAGGCTAGGCCATCTTTGATTTACGATATTTTTGACTTACGAGAGGGTCGTCGTAACGCATCTCCTTCGTAAGTCGAGGACTACCTGTATTCCCGATCTCATTAAACCTCAGAAGCGAAGCAGGGTTGAGCTTAGAACAGGTGTTGTTAGACTGTTGCAGGACTACACTGTCAGCATTTACCATTGTTGGACTGTACTATGCTCCCTGCCTACCCCAACGCTACCTGCCTACCCCAACACCAACGACACGCGCAGTGTGGGGAGGTACTCATCCAGCAGTGAATTGACAAAAGGGATGTACATGTACACACGTGTATCACTGTACTCAAGTGACATATGGGTGAGGCATGTGCGCAGTGGTGGAGCAGCACATGACAGGTTACCAAGGCGGGCACTTGAGTGACACCCAGAGGTTGGCTTCCAAGGAGAAGACTTAAAGGCAGATGCCATGGTGAGATAGATGGTGCAAGAGCAGACCTTGGATGATGGGTAAATGTTTTAAACCCACGAGACAACCTTGAAGAAAGCGATGCTGGCATCATTCTGTGTGTACTCAGCAATACCTTTCTCAACTTTGTTCACCGAGTGTTTACCAATAGCCTTATTCGTAACGGTAGGTTTCCACCAAGATAGTGAAGTGTAAAGACGGCTAAGGGGCCGTCCATAAATGACGTCACGCGATTTTGGACGATTTTTGACCCCCCCTCCCAAAATAAAAAAAAATGCTTCAAATCGCTTTAAACTATTGTCATTGTAGTGCGTATTTAATGTGGCGCTGCACTCTGATGTTGTAGGAGAAAACATTTATTAAAAAGTCTATTTAATTAAGTAGAACGTGTTGTCTATATTTATTTAAAGTTACGCATTTTGATGTGACGTCACATTTCTCCCCTTCCCCTCGTCACAAATGTCTCATCCCCTCCCCTAGGTGCGTGACGTCATTTATGGACGGCCCCAAAGGCTTGGGCATATTCATCCTGAAAGGTGTTATTACAGTACTACAGTACGGTATAACATCAGCGATGGTGCAAACGAAGGAGGATGAATGACCGTGGGCTCTCAGACTTCGGTTTAACCGCTCAACTTATAGACAACATTTTCCCGCGACTAAAAAGCGTGATTAGCTGACTAATTAAAGTCACTGTTGTTCCTACACTGCGATAAAAGAACATCACGTACTGTACACAAATGACAGTGCCTCAACACGCTCTCAATAGCTCCTCATCGTTGACGGACATTGCACATTTCGACAAGAGACGTGTCAGAACTTCCACGGGACAACACACTGCTGCTGGCTTCGCACAAGTTTTGTTTATTTTCTCCAACCGAATGAAATGAAAGTAAACGCAGCGCGAACGTTAATTTCGCGGCGAATGTGTAAACAACAACAGCAACACCACCACCTCCACGACGGGCGATAAACAACGCATTTACAACCGCACGCGACTTACAAACTCCCACTTGCTTTTGCCTTTGGAGAACATTGCGAGCGTCTCACGCCGAGACGGACACGAGGCGAACGAGTCGCGTCGTCGTCGTCGTCTCGTTGCGAACGAAACGCGACGAACGAACGAATGAATGAAGTCATCACCCCGTGACGACCGTACCTGGTTGCCATGGCAATGGCTTCCGCGTTGCCAAGCGAGAGCTTCCCATTGGTTCAGCGTCGCGTGGGGAGTGGGGGGTGGGGGGTGGGAGATTGACCAATGGGAAGGCGTCGTTGCCGGGCTTCGTTGTTTAATTATAAATTTGAAATTTTTTTTAAGTTTTAACATTTTTTTTAAATCATGGGACATCCCTTACCAGTATTAATAATATATATCTAAGAGTAGATTTTACCCTTTTTGGCTGTCTCTGGTGTGGACCTATCCGTTTCAGAGACAATGCACATACTATCAGAGCATGTTTTTTGTTTGCATGTTCGACACAAGTAAATGTGGTTAATGCAGACGTGATTCCTTGCTAATAAGGTTTGGTGTTGTAAGGGGCCGTCCATAAATGACGTCACGCGATTTTGGACGATTTTTTGACCCCCCCCCCCCTATTCACACGGCGTCACAAAAAGTCATACACCCCCCCCTCTCTCAAATATGACGTCACAAAGCTCTGCCCCCCCCAAAATAAAACATGCTTCAAATCGCTTTAAACTATTGTCATTGTAGTGCGTATTTAATGTGGCGCTGCACTCTGATGTTGTAGGAGGAAACATTTATCAAAACGTCTATTTAATTAAGTAGAACGTGTTGTCTATATTTATTTAAAGTTGTGCATTTTGATGTGACGTCACATTTCTCACCCCCCCCCCCCTCGTCACACATCGTCACAAATGTCTGACCCCCCCCCCCACCCCCCAGGTGCGTGACGTCATTTATGGACGGCCCCTTTACACACGACTCGCTTACGTGCGCGCACACAACTGTGCTTACTGCACGTGTCCACTGCAATGCGTCACGTGTACACGCTGCACGTGTGCGCATTGCGAATGCAATAACTGCACGTGAATACGCTCAACATGAAGACGTCGTCACGGCCCAAAGCCAGTGACGGATGCCAACCCAATGGTGCCAGGTGGTTGCGGACGGAGTCTCGAGCGAAGGGCATGGAGACGCTGCAACAACACCCTCAGCGAAGTGTCACAAGAGGGCGCAGCGTATACTGTAATCGCAGCCAATGCCGGATTATACTGGTAGGAATCTCCTGGTTACACCAGCCCACAGGGGATTATTGTGTCCGTCGTGCAGGGAGGGGCTGGGTGGGGATGAAGGGGTTGGGTGGGGAGGGGCTGGTCACCCCGTGGTGCCCTTATACAACTCAACGTTTAACCTACTCACGCCGGCTTGTGCCCGCCCTCACAGTCGGGCATATTTGAGGAATACACCACGCCGCCGTTGACCCTGACCATTGACCGAGCAACCCAACGTTCCTACCAGCTCCCTCCGCAAGAATGTGTTATATCGTGCCCCGTACTTTCAAGGGCCCTGCGCTAAATGCTTTCAAGCTTTCAATTCAGGTTCAGTGATTCTGCACTTGCTCTATTACTATAGTACTATACTGCCTTCAACTTTTTTGAACGACTGGGTGTTTAAGGTTAGCGATTTGTCGTATTATCTGGCTGTATAGCAAAGGAAAAAATACAATTACTTTGCTATGCAAGTAAAACATGTATGTGTTTTAATATTGATGGTTTTTGGGCCCCTTTATAACATATGCTACAGGCCCCGAACTAGCTTAATCCGGCACTGATGGCAGCATCGTCTGAGAAATTACCTCACCAACGAGAATATTAATAGGACTAGGACCCCTCTCGTAGGGTAGATATGGGGTCCTTGCCTATAATATTGGCAGTTCATCGGCATTTGTCCGAGCAAAGCAGGACTCTTGATGCGATGAGACACTTGGGTGTCTACACCGGTGCTTAGTTTTGCTTGTCCTCAATCAATGCTGCTGAAATTGTGCACTTCCAGAAGGCCCTGCGGCCAATGGGATGTGTAAAACATATATACGGTAATTGTTTACGCGGAAACGGATATGCGAAGACGTATTGTCTGATGTTTTATCTTGGTACAATAGTAATAATAACTTTTGTTGTTGTTGTGGAGAATATAAGTAACAACGTCCCCCCACATATCCGTCACACATCACATCAGCCACAGGGCCTTCTGGGAGTGCAGGAACCTCATGTCGAAAAACCCCCAAAAAACTCAACACGATCGTCAATAACACTTTGGCTTTGAAATGAAACGTCTTTAATAGGCGACGTTTTAGGCAATGTCCCTTCTTTATAAGACACGAAAAGAGAGGCCAGAGATATAGAATGATAAGAGTTTCAGACTGCACTTTATAACATGAGGTGATGAGTGGGTATCAAGTAGCAGACGACTCCTTCAGTAACCAAACATTTATTACTAAATAAACCAACTAATTTGTTGTTAAAAGTAAAATAAAAATGTTTGTTGGCACATTACACTATGGGTATAACTGCTACAGGAAGGTCAACTAGAGAAGCCCTGATGAAAAATGATCAAAAGTATCCAAAAACACCCTACAATCAGTAAATGTTTTACTACATTGTGTTTTAATATACAAGTCGAGTACTTTTAATGTTTCCAATAATTGAAGTAAGCAGACAAAACCCCTTATAAAATTAAATGTCCAGTAATGATATTTGATATGTTTTTATTTAACTAAATGTAAGGGATTTGGAGAACATCTACTGTATACCACTGTAGGGTTCCACAATGTTCTATTCTTGCGCATGATGGCAATATGTTCAGAAGCTGACTGCCAACGTCGAGTTCTGTGAGCCACGAGAGGGCTTCAGGAGGGAGTTCGTGTACTTTTGCTGTTCCTCCTCCGTTGAAAGAGCGCATACCACAGTGGTTCACTATAGTTTGGGATGCAGGAGGCTTCTGAACAGTGGAGGCATCTCAACAACCTTGCCTGGCCCCATTCCCCTCTGGTCACTCGATACCGCCCTCACATCTTTACAAGCCTAAGGAGAGCAGTGGACAGCACAGCTGATGGACATGGGTGGAATGTAACCGACTGCTGCACGTGATGGTAATGGGTCTTCTGGGGACGTTTCAGTGAGGGAATAGTCAGACCCAGACCTGTAGATTAAATAAAGATCACAGGGAAATCAAGGCTACGTGTGTCCGTGCTCAAATGAATGTTCATCCCTTTTGGCACTCGTGAGTGATTTGTGGAAGTTCCACATACATGTGGCAGGATCCAGTCTCTCCACAATAAACCATCTGCGCAGGAGAGATGATGGGATGAGTTGACCCCTTACTGGGGTTTGAACTTCTGATTGTGAGAAATTTCTGACATTGTGTATTGATAAACTGTAATATGTTTGTTGGGGTAGAAGCCAGTGTTGCAAGGGGTTGACAGGCAGTCTTTGGGGAAAGCTGCATAAGTGGGTGGTAAGTTGTGAGTACTGGAAGCCATGTGGTTTGGACTTGTCTGTGCTGATGGCCCTTGAGTTGCACTGTAGAATTGAGTGAGAATGTTGTACTGATGGGGTCAAACACACCAGCATAGAGAGTGTGATGAACGATATGCCACCACTCTCTGAAACATATGCCATCAATCTCTGTCCTGATATGTTCGACACATCTGTAAACATCACTCCATTCTGTAGTGCAACTTTCTCCTGCTCAAAATTAATTAAACATGTTGCAAGACAGTTCCTTCATCAGTGCTGTCAAAGTCAGTATGACCGACAAGAAAAACCGCCGTTCATCACTAAGTCGTGGTGACGTCACCACGGCGCTTGTGCCATGCTAGGTGCACTTTGAGGCCACGTGAGGTGTCGAAGGCCCGCTGGCAGGAGGTCACGGAACATACACGTACGTGGTCACATCACTGTATATGTGTTTGCATCAGAATATTATTTTATTATTTCCATTCTACGTGACTTTACCGAAAGAACCAAGAATATGAATCCCTGCAGTCACGAAAGATTTAAATCAAGAGAGATATAGCTGTTACTTCAGTGAACTTTTATACCAGACATAGATGTAAGAAGGTAATAATCAATTACCTCTAAATATATTTGCTACCTACTGGTCTGACCACAATGAGACAAAAGTTTATTCCAAGTGAACCTGAACCCTGCAGTAAAATACGAGACAAATTACGGTAAATAAATCGTCAACAAGCCATTAGAAAAAAACAAAGTGAATATTTGAACGGTAACATTTCGTGAAATTCATATCCAAGGTGCAGGGACAAAACAATTATTTGTGGAAAGGTCACGGAAAATGCGCTTACATTTTATATACAGTATATGTCATACTATATAATTGTTAAAGTTTTGCTGGCTGGCTGGCGGGGCGGGCAAGCTAGTGGCCCTCTGGCCCTCCACTCCCTCCGCGGCTCTCTCGGCACCGCCACTGCCCCGTGCCATGCTGCTGAGAATAGAGAGTTGTATACAGAGTTGCATTTTCAGCGCATGACGAGCGGCATCTTTACTGGGAAAGCCATTTTCAAGATTTTATGGACTCTACTCACGTTATAATCTCCTTTGCCACGATTTCCATATGGAGTTTGCAAAACAATCATGACTGCCGATGCACAGAATAGTCACGAATACGCTTTAACTGTCAGGTCCACTATAACTTCCCATAATCCACACATTTCGATATTTTTAGTCTGAGCCGCAGAATCTATGAAGGCTTTAGCGGGAGCAGCTGACACGTGGAGGGAATTGGGTTTATCAGTTTTGATTCATCATTTGGTTACGGCTCATTTGGCTAAACAATGTTTCATTTGACAAAGCGTGCGTGGTTTTAATAAATCAACATCGCAGTAGCAATGGAGTAACCATTGACAAGTTCAGTTTGCCAAACCTTGAGCGGTTGTTTAATGTTCAGTTACGTGAGTTTTTTCAGTCCGTTAATATTTTTGATCACTTTATGATCGGTATACTTGATTTTTCTAAGTGTCGTTGTGTCGAACAAACAGCTGCTTCTGTACTCTTTGGTTCCTTCGGTAAAGTCACGTAGGTGAAATAAAAATAAAATAAGAATAATTTATTTCACCCACGTGACTTTACCGAAAGAACCAAAGAGTATATGGATCCTTGCAGTCACGAAAACTTCAAATCTCGAATTATCTGCTTCTGCTTTTTCTAAATAAATTGTGCGTTTGTCAAATGGAGAGGTGTGGAGTTGGCTGTCATGGTACACGTGTGTTCATTTGATTAAAAAAAAAACATCCTACCAATGTGCTACTCAAACTTCCACGAAGTCCTTAAAGTTGTAAGATCATATAATGAGCGAAGCGCGATGTTACAGAACTCCAACTCCCGAGTGCTGTCTGACCGAGCGTGCGTACGTCGCCTCCCATCAACGTGGGGCCACGTGCCCCAGCTTCTTGCAAGCTCATGCTTTTATAATAGGACAGGGAGCTGCGCTAACTTGGGCAGCCCAATTAAGGAGGTGGCAGAGGTTACTTAAGAGCGAATCTCCTCGGACTCGGCACTCAGGCAAGAAGGTTTGAGCAGCTAGGCGGTCCTGAGTGTTGGTAGAAATCAAGACAACCCCTTACCAAGTACCATGGTGAGTGCTCCATCCGTGTTTCTGCGATCGCGTAATCGTATTACAACACGTGCAAAGTTTGTGTTTTAAGAGTTGCTGTTTAAGGTTACACGAATTGCATAGTTTCGAACTCATGGTTACGTAACTGAAATGAGATGTAATTCGATTTAAAATGTTCAGAAATGTTAATGCGTGCACACGTACGATTGAAGGAATTGGCTAAGACTATTTTGTTAATTGTACGAATATGTTATGATTGTATTAAACATTTTAAAAAGCATTTATGATTACGTTTGAAAATATATTACGATGTATTGCGTTTAGAACTCTATCGGTTGATATTTCTCTTAAAATAATGATGCACCTCTAACAAAGCATCAGGTTTCAGATTCATGACTCTTAATATACAAACTATACATTTCGTAAAAATTACGCTGAATGATGACATTTACAGAGAAAATTAAGTGTTTCCCAGCAAATATCCCTGTAAGTTATTCCTTAAATATAACATGACATCTGATTTGTGTAAAAGGACAAATTTAGATCGTAAGTAGATAATCAACATCTTATTTATAGCCTTCAGTCTTAAGGCAAAAGCCCACACGCTGACATTTTTGTGGCCGATTGTATTACACGAGTTCCATAATGATACCGATTAATAACATCAGAGTATGATTTGCCACCAACTTTACAAGTATTTGCTTTTAACTTCTTTGCAAAACGCTCCAATAATTAACACGTGTCACTTTGCACGACGTCAAATTGCAATTGCCTTCGGTGCATGTTCGGTATTTCGGGGCCCTAATTAAAATGCACATGCTAGAATCTATTTACGTGAGTCTTCTTCGCTTTATGGCGTTTTCTACTCGCCTGCGTGTTCTGAATAGCACGCTGCTGCTGCTGCTGCTGCTCTAAGCTGAGACGCGTGGGGGGGGGGGGGCTCTAGGGGGGGGGGGGCGCTGCGGGGGCGGGGGGTAAAGCTTCACCATCGTCTCGGACACGACACCCGATCTGCTGTCACAGCAGCCGTATCGCCCCGTCCAGCCCTCAGCGCCTCCTTATTAGGCGGTCCGTATTCGCCCACTAAAAATACAACATGTGCACACGCAGGCAGATATGCACGTTCGTATATTAAAAAAAAAGGCCCCGCGGATTCAAAGTGTTGACTGTGGTGAATGTTGTATTGGCCAAACTAAGACGTATTTCCATATATATATAAAAAAACATTCAGATATAGTATAAAGCACCACAGGTAAATATTCGTGTCGACAACGGTTGATTCGTCAGCCACGGATCATTCCACTGCTGGATGAAGGCACCCCCCCCCCCCTCAATCCGCCACCATGTGTCATGATCGTGAGATGGAATATCCCACTCAGGAGATCTCATCACTCACCGCATCTCCACGGTGGTCGTCATCGTGGGGCGCGTTGCCTCCTTTGGCTCCCACTCCGTGCTTACTCTCTCTCGCCCAACCGGCGGTCATCGGCCCTTCCAGTGGCCACGACGCGGAGCTGCCTAAACCCACGTGCAACACAAACAGAGGGACAGGATTCATACTCTTAGTTCTTTCGGTAAAGTCACGTAGGTAAAAAATGAAATAAAAATTAATAAAAATAAAACAATAAAATCACGACGTTTCGGGACAGGAACTTGCGGGACATAAGTTTTGTTTTAACTCATCTTGAGTTCAACTCTGCAGCCTTCTTTACTCAGTTCTTTTAAACATTTGATGTAGTTATTTCGCAATGACTATACAATGACTACAGTACCTCGTCAGCAAATCTGAGATGGCGAATGTTTAATCTATTCAAATCTTTGACCAATCATCTTCCCGTGTTGCTGTGAATAACTTTGGCATACGCGTGTCACCTTGCCTGGCTCCCCCAGCTATATGTACTGTGGCAATTATTCATGGCATATTATTTATGCATCAACCGAGCGCAATTTATTTTTTTCAGGTTAAAGTATAACTAACTAACGTTTTTCCACAAATCCATAATTCGTGTATTAATTTCGTTGTTAATTATCATTGACATAATAATTGGTTTTACCCTTCCTGGCAATAAAACAGGTGTTAAAATGTTAAAACACCAAACAGAAACCTTTAGCAAGAGGTATATTTTGATACCGGCAAAGGAGGTCCCATGTTGAATTCTCTTTGATATTTAAACATTTACATTTCACCAAATTGAGGTTGTATAAATGTTGAACTTACGTCGCACCGTACGTAGCCAACCGTGCTAAACAGATGTTAGAAACTTACACGACCGGAACTTAGAACATTGAGATGGCTCTCTGTCTCTCTCATCGTGTGGAGCGATGCTGGTGGATGATGAGCCGTGGCCGCCTGGGGGAGCGCGCCACCTCTGCATGGGGAGCAGACAAAACGTGGACAGTGCTCGCTGCCGATTGATGCGCTCCGTCTCTTCACGGGAATCGCGTCACCTTTTGTATATTTCACAGCCTCTAGAACCTTCTACTGTACTGTGCATTCCATTGCCGTATACATACGCCGTAAAAAAAATGTAATAAGGAAAGCTTCACGAAAAACTGTCCGTTATCTCAAACGCTCGTGCAGTAAGCTCCTTATCCATAACTCTCTAATTCCACATCTCCAATTGACCACATAATTAAGCAAATCCACAATCCATCATGTTCTCAATGAACAGTTTTCCCTCCTTAATGTCTGAGAAATGGTGGATAGGAGGAAGGCTGTGGAAGGACACGGTGTAACGCGGATACAAGGCATTGGCATGATATATCCATCCCTTTATCTGTCATTGTCCACAACGCAACCGCTGGAGGTGACGTCTTTAGAGAGATCGTAGACTCCCCCAGGTTGGTGCACGCACGTGCCCAGCCAGAGGGCCTCGTGAGCACTGCGTGATACACGCTGCTTGCTGGTTACTTGTAAGCCTGGTTTGTTAATCGTCTAATCAACAGCCGCCCAATATGAGGCTTTGTATTCATAGGGCACTTCAATGCCTCGGCAACCCAAAGCACCTTGCGCCAACGTATCTTCGCACTCATACAAATGCCCAGTTGTAGTTTTAGCCCAGAGGGGAAATCGCCTGGTGGCAGCTGTTCCTGCGCGGGACAAGGCGAATGACGTCCGGCCGGCGAGTGGGGGCATTCCACTCTGCCAGTAGGGGGGGCGTTGGCATCGGTTTTCCCACGATCAGAAGCTAAATTTAAGATGGTGTGAACGAGATTGTTTAAAAAAAACACACACAAATGCAGCGCGTGCCGCCCTTATCCCGATGTCCATGATATTCTCTCCGTATGCTCGGGGTGAAAGTCAGCGTGGGTGATTTCAGCAATGAAATAGGCCCTGAGGTTATCACACTGCACCGTTTACGGGGCTGGTTCCAATGCAAGACATGCCAGCGTGCAGGCGGACATTTGGGATTTATAGCGAATTTTATATAAGACGGCATCAAGTAGGATAAATAGACATGTCTGTTTTGCAAGGTAGATAATGATAGGAAAGTGTGTTGCAAGTACCTACTGAGCATTTTGTACATTGGCTGTGTTGCTGTCAACCAGATACCACGACGGATTACAGGAAAGGCTTTCTACTTTAAATTGGATAGGAGCTACAGGCTAAATCGTTCCCGTCAGGTGCAAGTTTGCGGATAAGCCATCATCATAGATGAAAGGTTCTTATTTATTTATAGCAGATGCCTATAACACTTCTCTCGTGCAAAATAATCTCCTTATTCACGACTAATTCCGTGCCATACGATCAAAGATAAAAGCAACGTCACAGGTGAGTGACGGATGGAAATTCTACACAGAAAGGGAACCGGGTCAATCCCTCTTCAGAGCTGAACATAGATTATACGCAATCCCAAAAAACGGTGAGTGTAATATACCAATGCTATGTGTGTTGTATACATTCTAGATTTGAAGCTTTCGTGACTGCAAGGATTCATATTCTTAGGTTTTTTCGGTAAAGTCACGTAGGTAAAAAAATTAAAATTAATAAAAGTTAAAATAAAAATAAAATAAAAATCACGACGTTTCGGAGGCAACACAAGCTTCCGTCTTCAGGTGGAACCGTCACAGCACGATAGCTGTATCAAGTGAGAGAAATTCCAAGAAATTCCAAGAAAACAGTCCTTGTACATATGTTGTATACATGTTGAACTTCATTCGCACCGTACGTAGGCCAACCGCGCGCATCGGAGGCGTGCTCTTCGAGTGCCACCTGCGTGGCTCTTCAGGCTGTTCATGAAGTCGCTTCGCTCGGCGTTAATTTCCCGTTCCTTTTCTCTCTTTTTTGTTTTTCTCTGGTGCAGGGAGACGAGGGCGCGGTTTGTCACACACTCAGCAGTACACTGCCTTGCATGCGACTGCATGGCCAATGCGTGCACAGTGTGGGAGCTCGGTGAGTGGCTCTATGCGTGCTGGCAAGTCCAGGCGGACGGGAGATGGAGGAGCGCCTTCTATGGGCTCATTCCACGCCCCGGCATCACGGAGTAGGAGCGGGGACGGCGCCCGAGTGTGCCCGCTCTGCTTGGGTTGCCGCAATATCATTTTTCACGATACGATATCAATTTCCGCGAGAGGACGATCATCGCGATTTCGGTTTTGCCATAGTTTTGCAACTCTATATGTGGTACATATTGTTTTCTCTACTGTGCAGTGTTGTTCTTATGCTTTGCCGTACTTCCAGCACAACTGCATTTCACTCAAACTAAGCCTGCGACGAGTTTTATCATCACTGGAACGTCACGACTTTAAATCATTGTAACGCACGTGCTGCCAGTAACGCACGCGATATCGACATAATTTGATCTTTTGCTATGAAACAACAATTTGTGTTGATTATTTAACGTTTCAGAAATAACAAACACACATTTGCTTTATCCTAAAATATTCATGAGGATTTTTGTTTTAATTCAAGTATGAGCAATGGTAATTATAATGACCAGTGAGCAATGGGTTTAGCAAATACATTGCTCACTTGAGCAGGGATAAGTTAGAGCGTGTATCGGCACAGCATTGGGTTATATACGTGAACACGTGTTCTCAGTGTACACGGATATATACCAATCCATGCATGCATCTAGATTTGAATATACGCTGGGGAAATGGGTTACATGCCTTCTCAGTTCAGATGCACGCGTTCACTGACCGGGAGGAAACTAAATTTGACATTTGAGTTAGCAATAACCAATCACCTTCACCGGCCAATGACACAACTTTTTCAGCGCTTATAATATATGGGGTGGGGGGTTTGTATATGAATTATCATGACCTTTGGAATTACATCTTTTTTACGAGGAGCTTTTCCTGCTGTTAGCTGAGACAACGAAAATTTACAAGCGCCAAACAGAGCCGCGTTCATCAACACTTGGACCGATTACTAATTTGATCGTTGAAGGCAATATTTAAACACATTACATGCCGTAATGATGAAACACGCTCTCCAGTGATAGTGTTAATTACATAAAGCACCGCAGTGCAAACACAATACGTCCGGTTCTGCAAGCTGTGGCTTCAAACGTTCGGTTACACTGAGCGCTATCATCCATCCCGATCAGTCCATTTGCATTCATTTCTGCTTTGACGACCAAGTTTGTGAAGTGTGTGTTTTTGGTCCAAGTTCGTAGCATCAAATGAAGCGACAATGCCGCAATGGCAGGCAATGCACGTGCTACAACCAGCATGATTGAGTTATTTATTGTATCGATGACCCCAGCTTGCTGCCAGAGCCAAAGTAATTGATTCACAAGCAGAATGAAGATCGCGATGTGTGTGTGTGTGCGTGCGTGCGTCCTGCAGACAGAGGCACAGCACGATGCTCGTGCCTACCTCAACGAAGAACAGATCGCTGGTAAGGCCGGAGCGCTCGCACGTGGCAAGACGCGGGTGTGAGGTCGCTGATAACGGGGGGAAAGCAGAAGATACTGGTAGACTGGCAATGGTTGACATCGCCGTTGTCTGATATACATGACAATAATTGAGCTTTGGGTTCAGTTTTGGGAGGAAGTGTTGTCTGTTAAGTGAGTACTGCATACAGAACAGTGGTATAATTTAGCAATGAGTTGTTTATAGAGAATACATAGTCCTATCTAAACGCAACTCACAACTCAATAAAAGTTAAGTCAAAAGTGTAACTCTGAAAATATGCTGCGGCGTTGATGCCCATCTCTACTGGCAGCCTGAAGCCAGGGATGACAATTCTACATTACCAGTGGCGAGGACCAGTCTATCCATAGGAAAACCACCGTTATACATTACGTGTCCCTCCAGTTCGATACCGGTGGTGTGATTCGCATTTGCCATGAGACGAAGTGCCCATTTTGGAAATCTCACGGAGGGCAACCTTTTGAATTATGGGACGACCCGCGGAAGTAGATATCAGCGAGCTACCTGCGGCACTTTGGTCCACACAGGAGGGGAATTCAGCAAAATTAAGTGCAGAATCAAGTTAGCGTTTTCTTCTTCTTGGTTCTTTCGGTAAAGTCACGTAGAAGGGAAGTAATAAAATAATAAAAATAAAACATAATAAAATAATTCTCACGACGTTTCGGCTACAACGCAAGCAGCCGTCCTCAGGTGAAGAATGAAACACCACCAAGCTTGGAGCGTATATTTAAGCTGGGTTGGAGGGGGGGAGGTGGGAAGAAGAGCGCCTAGACAAAATAATTTGCATATCAAAAGGAATTTAGCATATGGAAAATGCGTAGGAGATGGGCGGGGGGGTTCTACGTGACTTTACCGAAAGAACCAAGAAGATGAATCCCTGCAGTCACGAAAGCTTTAAATCGAAATCAAGTTAGCGTTAGGGATTTAAAAAAAAATGTGTGTGTGCAGTCATTGGTGACCGAGATGAAACCATCGACTCGCTACACTCGAGATCTCGGTTTAACCACAGGATCGCTGAAGCCTGGAATCTTACCCATGTTCTCATAAGTACTAGCTCTGTGCTCTGACCTCTGAGCCACCCGGCCACCTCAGGAAAGCCACTGTTGATTTCCACGTAAAATACGAGTAAGCATCTTGATTTGAAGCTTTCGTGACTGCAGGAATCCATACTCTTTGGTTCGTTCGGTAAAGTCACGTAGTTAGAAATAAAATAAATCACGACGTTTCGATCGCAACACAAGTGGTCGTCATCCTGATGATCCTAATGACGACCGCTTGTGTTGCGATCGAAACGTCGTGATTTGTTTTATTTTATTTTATTTCTAACTACATGACTTTACCGAAAGAACCAAAGAGTACGAGTATACATGTTATTAAAAACTAGCCACCCCCACGTTCTTTGGACGTTACCTCCATCTGTTCGTCCATCCCTCCAGCCATCAAAACGTTGTTTCTTCTAATAGCAGTATAGTATGACAGAGTACTGAGGCTCAATAGTTGAACTTGCAAGCGCCTAATCATCTCAAAATGTGGCCGCATCTAGACGCAATTGGAATACAACATTGTCATTGCACCGCGTCCCGTACATGTCGAGTTCAGTAACCCAGAAAGCTTGGCCTGTGTAGTACACATTGTGTCGGTGACATCGAGAGAGAGAGACCTTGCAGTGAAAAATGCGACTGAGTGTAGAGCCGCACGCGCGCGAGTGAACCCCATATTCATCGCTTGAGTTGCAATCGGCACCCTCTTGGCAGTGTCGTAGTAACGACGTTATCAGCTCACGTGGGTGCGGCAATCGGTCAGGTGGGGTGGCCCCAGTACTTCTCCAATAAAATAAAAATTCAAGTGGAAACGTAAATGAAATAATTTGTATAAAAAAAAGCAATTGAAACCGTGATTTAAATAAGCGTTGTTGTTCTTTTACACTGTTGTTGAAGAGATATCTCGTGGTGGTTGTTAAGAGGGCCCCAAACTACGTGGCTTTAGCCACCAGGCGGGAGGTGGAAGCAAGGCACCCCCTGCCCCCCCTCGCTCGTTACGCTACTGCCGATGTCGCATTAGAGGGGGGGGGGGTGGAGGCTGGGGAGAGGGGAGGAGGGGGCAGTCAGCAGGCGCCATGAACCCACGCGTCTCCCCTCTCCGCGAGCAGAGTTCAAGGCTGCCTTCGACATGTTCGACGCGGACGGTGGCGGTGACATCAGCACCAGCGAGCTGGGCAAGGTGATGAAGTTGCTGGGACAGAACCCCACCAAGGAGGAGCTGGACGCCATCATTGAGGAGGTGGACGAGGATGGTACGCCAAACGACGTCTTCTCACGCTCACGACGTCTTCAGCGTGGCGCGGCTGCAGACGTGCAGACCGCGGTGCCAGTCTACCACTCCCAAGCCCCCCATGACCTACAGCAGGGGTCGGGAACGTCCGGCCCGCGGGCCGTATAAGGCCCTCGAAATTATTTGGTGTGGCCCTGCCAAGGCAACCGCAGGCAGGACTCGAAATTCAATAAATCTAGGAGCAAACCTGGAAAAGCAGTTGCGTGTAGCAACATCATCAATACCTGCTAACATCACACGCCTCGCCAAAGAGAAGCAGTTCCAGCCATCGCATTAGGGGTTGAGTTAATTAAATGTTTGAACAAATATAACGGGCTCATTTTTAAGTTGATAATTTTGTATGGCCCGTGAATGATGTTACAAATATCCAAAAGGCCCTTGGCAGAAAAAAGTTTCCCCACCCCTGGCCTACAGACTCATTCCCTTGCTGCTGCTGCCTCCGCCACTGGACGAGAGGTATATTTGTAGTCACGCTGCCTGGGCTTTAGTGTACGAGACGAGCATTGGCATTTGACACCAGGTGGATGGGATGACCATGAGCAGACGCATTGCACGGGAGCAGCGAGTTGCTTCAGAAGCGACCTGGCTATCGCAAATGATAGCTCAAGGAAGTGGCTCATCGTGTGGAAATTTCTAGCAGCCAAATACACTAAACGCGTGATGTTGATTCGAAATGCGGAGGGGAAAACCGGAGGCCCCGGAGAAAAAAATCCAAGTGACCATGGGAAGAGAGAGAGAGAGACATGCAAACTCCAAATACAGCAGGCGTCAGGGTTGGCATCGAACCCACAACCTCCTTACTCCTGCATACCAGGCGAGGTAGTTAACATCTGGCCACCGTGGCGAACCTCCAACCCTCTCATCCAAGGGCGCTCACCGCTCCCAACACCGAATACACGGTGCATGTCACACGAAACAAAGATCCCCCGTATAGCCTTAACAGATTGTAGGGGCAAGTGCTGTTAGCGAGCACTTATGAAGGACTGAACGGTACACGAGGGGGTGGGTGGCCAGCACCACGCCCGACCGCCTTTGTCTCCCCAGCGGCGATGTTTACACACCGCACCAGGTACTCATTTGAGGCTGAGCCGACCTAGGGGAGGCCCAGGACCGGTTCAGATAATCGTCACTGGGTGTTGGCCGTGAGCGGGAATCGAACTCGGGTTCATAGCGCAGCGTGCTGACCGCTACACTACTGCCCCCCACCACACACACTCACAGAGACAAAATAAATAGTGTGGGACTGCACTTGTGTAAGAGTAAACTGGCGTGTAACGCACTTCAACTGATTTGTATGCCAATATCGAGTTAATATTTAACGATTCGTCGAGGTCAAGTTGATGTCCTCGTCGTATCTCCGCTATTCGAACGGGCCAATTCACCTCCCCCTGCAAAACGTCAAACTCCCGTGGCGAGTGAAGAAGCCACCCCACCGAATGCCCCCCTCGTTAACCAAAGGCCTTTCCATAACATAATTTGAATTTGGGTGGCAGGGGGGCTTGGAGCGCGTAAATATAAATGTGTCATAAAACCCGCCGCCACCCGACGCAGCCAATTAGTAATGTTTGCACACGTAAAAAAAACAAGGCAATTCGTCACGCGTTCAGCACACCGGTTGTGTGCTGGAGAGTGAACGCAAAACGACATTGACCGCTGGCCTCCCGGTCTCCCCACGCGCGCGCCGTGGCAGGCAGCGGCACGATCGACTTCGAGGAGTTCCTGGTGATGATGGTGCGGCAGATGAAAGAGGAGTCGGCCGGCCAGACGGAGGAGGAGTTGGCAGAGGCGTTCCGCATCCTCGACACGTGAGTGGGGAGCGCGTGGCATACCTTGGCCATCGATTGTCGCGCGCACGTGTCTCGAAAAAGTCTCAAGTCGTCGATGGTTGTTTGACCAAAAGCAGTGCCGGATTAAGCTAGTGCGGGGCCTGTAGCGTATGTGATAAAAAAAGGCCATACATTAAATAAAATAAAACACAAATATTAAAACACAAAATTTTCACTTGCATAGCAAAGTAATCGTATTTTTGCCTTTGCTATACAGCCAGATAATACGACAAATCGCTAACCTTAAAAACCCAGTCGTTCGTAAAAGTTGAAGGCGGTATAGTACTATAGAAATAGAGCAAGTACATAATCACTGAACCGGAATTGATAGCTTGAAAGCATTTAGTGCGGGGCCCTTGAAAGTGCGGGGCCTGTAGCTACTACACGTGTAGTAGCTACATATGTAGCTACTACACATGTAGCTACTACACATGCAGCTACTACACATGTAGCTACTACACGTGCAGCTACTACACATGTAGCTACTACACGTGCAGCTACTACACATGTAGCTACTACTCATGTAGCTACTTGTGCTGCTGGGATAATCTGGCACTGACCAAAAGGGCTGCGAACTCTCGACTGGACATCTGTGAAACAAAGTGGACAGCTGTGAAAAAGAGCTTTATAGTTCATCGGATTCCTCCAGCATAGATAAATATTCTGATTGCGATTCGCGAGAGTGACCTCCCTGGGGGTCACCAAAATGACAAAAGCAAAATGATCAATAAAGTAAAAGTACAGCAATGAAGCAAAGAGAAATGAGCACGAAAAAAACCAACTGCGTCGTCACAGGGGAAATTAAAAACACTGCACAAACACAATTCAACGTCCAATAATATCATTCCCACTTCCCCTTGGGAAATTTCTCGACAACAATACTCGTGATGATAATAAAAGAATACACCTTATTTATAGAGCGCCTTTCAAACCACAAGGTGCAAGGCCCATTATCACGAGTTGGGATAAAACGAGCATTTACACAGACAAATCTTGTCTTTATAAATGTATTTTAGCAACCGCAAAGCCTGTAGGTTTGGGCTGCATAAAAGGGATTCTTGCATGTTAAAGCCATGCCCAGTGGACCGGTCAAGGGAGCAATCCAAATCGAACGATTAATTTTAGAGAATTTCCTCGTTCATCCAAATTGCATCTCAAATTCGCTGAGTAGAAACCACAGACCAGACTGGAAGGCTGCTGCCCGGCGGTGAGCCGGCACCACCAATTGCTCTGTAGTTCTCTACATATTAAGTTGTTTTCAGCCAATCGGTGAGTGTGTATACCAGTAGGAGGCAACCGGAGGACCCGGAGAAAACCCCACGCATGCGAGGGGGCAACACTCTATCCCATACAGATGGGACGGACCATATCAGTCCACACTTGCTGTACTGCATTCCGCCGGCGAGCCAGGGCACGGCACCACGATGCACACGGGAAGGAACCCCCTCACTGCTGCCTCCAGAGCGCTGTACTGTTTACGGCGAGTGCAGAGGGTCGAGAGCCCGCGTCGTCGACGGTATTCCTCCTGTCGTTCTCGTAGAAGCCGTCACCACCTGACGCGTCACGTGTCAACCTCGCGGCTCCACGTGCAACGAGTCCGCGTAGAGCTCGACTGCAGAGTTCAGGGGCAGCAGGGGGGGGGGGGACGTTCCGTACTGGGGATACGTTCGTTGGCAAACATTTAACTTTGAAAACATCGCACAGATAAATTTCTGGCGCGATGCGAATTTGTGCCACAACCAACCCCTCGCGCGCACGGAGTGGCAGCGCAAGCTCCCCGCTCGTCGGACGAATCCCGGATTAGGACGCGCACACCTCTCACACAACCGCACGTGTTTCCAGGAACGGCGATGGCTACATCGATCGGGATGAGCTGAAGGACATCCTGCTGAACACGGGCGAGAACGTCACGGACCTTGAGATGGATGAGCTGATGAAGGATGGGGACAAGAACTGCGACGGGCGTCTGGACTTTGACGGTGAGTGCAGAGCGAGATCCTCTGCACCGCTCCCCCACTTCGCGGGAGCGTTATTTGATGAAGTGTGGGAGGTTGTTGATGTTGTGGGATTTGTTGAAAATAATAATTATTATCATAGGATGTTGGGATGACCACATTGTTTTTTTCTCAATGTTGGTCTGCATAAGGCTAACGACACGAATATGGCCAGCTCATTGCGAATCAAATTGGCTGCGAAAACCCCACGTGCCACCGATCGCAACCCTCCAGTCTCTTATCGCGTGGGCGTGTTGCCGGCCTGCGTCTCGGCCTGCCGGGATCATAAGACGTTGACGCTCCGTGAACGAGGACCTTGACGATGAGCCGCCCCAGTCCACGTCGCCGGGGTGTCACTCGCGTTCCCTCTCGTGCGGTGTCCTGCGAATGCGGGAGGACGCGAGTAGACGCCTGGTTCTCGCCCCATTTTTAAGCTTTTATCGGGCACCCTAGGACGCAGCCCAAGCAGGCGTCTACAAGATATGGAGACTGCTATATGCATAGATTGGGTTGCATGATCCTTTACACACGCGCGAATGACAATTGACCCACACTACACGCATACGTTTGGCAATTAAACACAATTAGCAATTCAAACAACTAGAGGCGAAACTGGGGTGGAGTGCCCTGTACTGTGAACCCAGACACCTGCGTTTGATTCCCGGCCATGGCCGACACGAGTGGCGAGATATATCTAAACCAGTCCAAGGACACTCTTCACCAACCTGCGCCGACCAGCGCGGTGAAGTATGGTCAAACGCCGCTGTACGGGGATGCCTTCGTTCGGCAGCGGATGGACGCGTGGACTGACGACATTCGTGGCCTTGTGCTTGCAGAGTTCCTGAAGATGATGGAGGGCATCGCTGCGTCTTGATCAGGTGGACCGTGGACCGACTCTTCCCCAGAACCCCCTTCCCCTGTGATCCCCGTCTGATGAGTCCCATCTCTTGTCTGTGTGAACCCATGCAACAACCCCAGTTGCTGATGCCACCGGTTTCCGGATGTCGTATACAACCACACCAACTTCACTGCCGTTACATTGTGCCAGCTCAGAAAAGGGTAACTTTTGATTTGTGCCAAAATGCTTCGTGGGCACTCGGTAGCATCTAGAAGAGAACACATATGTGTTCACGACCACGAAGCAAGCGCTTGTCAAGTCAACATCGTAAATAAAGTATTCAGGGCAGCTCTGCATGTCCCGTGTGGGTGTGGTTGTCGAGAGTGTGAATGGATGTGTTCAGGTGAAATTAGCTGCTTGCGCGAATGTTGAACCGTGTGGCACAGGGCATCTGGGAGGGTGGAGGGGGACATTCCCACGTGGAGAATGAATGGCGAGAAGCACAACTATGGGTGACGCAGCACATGAACATCACAAAATGGTCGAGTGTCAATCATTGTAAATTATATATGTTAAAACAATAAAGTAATGTTACTTTACAAGTCGTATTGAAATGTTTCAAAATTATCAACAGTTATTGTGTAGGAAACATACGTCATTTTATATTGGGTTTCAATATCAACTGCAGTACAGCCTGCACAATTATATTTAACAATCTGCAAAGCCAATCCATTAAGCAAGCCTCTGTGTTGTTAGAAACGTTCACATTTCTTCGTACGCGAGAATCCCCTATTAAACATGCAAATATGAGCATAGATCGGGCTCACCTGCTCAGAGTCACAAAGACAAAGATCCCCCGTATAGCCTTAACAGACTGTTGGGGCAAGTGCTGTTCGCGAGCAACCTATGAAGTCTGACACTGCACACTAGGGGTGGGTGGCCAGCACCACGCCCGGCCGCCTTTGTCCCCTAGTGGCGATGCACCAGGTACTCATTTTTGGCTGAGTCGACCTAGGGGAGGCCCAGGACCAGTTAAAATAATCGTCACTAGTGTTGGCCGTGAGCGGGAATCGAAGTCGGGTCGCAGGGTTCGTAGCACAACGCGCTAACCGCTACCCTACCTGTTCCCCCATGCACACACACACACTCAAGAACCACACACACACTCAAGAGCCACACACTTAGAGCCACACACTCAGAGCCACGCACACATACTCAATCACGCTCGCTCACACACCCGACCATGCGCCCACTGGTCACATGGCTACGCAGTGTAAAGTTACATTTATTAAATATAGAAAAAAATTAATATTTTATTTTCTGTAAGCATGCCATTGCGCACCCTGTCTCTAAAATTGTACAGATCTTAACTCTGGAATTGGTGAGATACCTGGTGAGGTTCACGAATGGTCGAGAGGGTTATGAAATTTCCATGAAACCATCACAACTGTAATTGCTAATAAATGGAATAAGAAATAGTAGCTAAATATATGACTCTATGTAGCTGTTAAGCACACGCTAAAACATTGTATCAACTCTAGTGTTCGCCTTTGGGGTAATGTTGAGCGAGGGTGAATCACATCACATTATGGCACTTCGCCCATGGACTGTTCTCTGTTCGAATTTGGGCATCTGCCCGTGGTTAAACTGGGTTCTCGATTTAGTGAGTTGATTAATTTATCTCATCACAGTCACCCAATGACTGTGCACAGAAACAACCATAACATTAAATAGGGGTTGGCAGATCGATTTCGCTAGATTCCAGCTTTGAGACGTTAAAAAAAGATATTTGTTTGACTCACACAATAATAATTATTGTGTAAGCTCTGTTGTGAGATTATTGAATAATCCCACAACAGATCTTGTGTAAAAATGTGCCCCTTACTTTGAGGCCACCGCCTTCCTGGGCGACACGGGGTGCACTGCTCTTATGATACAGTATTTACAAATGGATTCCTCACCTCATAACATGAGGCCAGACGTATAACAATTACACTCCAACCCACCAGAAACGTGCATCTTTATCAAAACATGCACATACACCCAATGCTTGTACACACACCGAGACACAACGCTTTTACTCAACATGCACCCACGCTCAATGCTTTCACACACACACCAGGACACACACAGGCCATGATCCTAGAGCAGACACTCGACTCGGCGCTGCCACACGAGGTGGCATCGCTGTGGTGGCTCCAATTTCTCAACTGAGCCAAGATATTCTCTCCCACACATAAACCCGGTCCTGATCTTCACCTCCACAGTGGTAGTCTCCACTCTGTACCTTGAGGTGTCTCTTCAGTCCGTCTAGGATTGCAACAGGTAGATACAGATGATGGTCTGCCGATTGTCAATCTTGTGGATAATTGTCACCGTAAAATTTTGACAAATTAGAAAAAAATCACACGTACTTGGAAATTAATCAATCGGGAAAACCCAAATACTAGACCGCACTGTGGTTACAACACCCCCCTACTGGCAGACTACATCCATGCGCATTCTACACGGCGTGCCACGTCGAGACACATGGAGTCCCCTTGGCCAGACTGACATTGGGCAATGGAATGGTTGAGATGTCGAAAAATCGAATCCTTATGCCTATCACGTGTCCCATCTGCTGAATCACCATACCCGCGTTCATTGCAGATGACTTGCATTGATGTGCTGTGAGTGGGGGATAACTGCTGTCCGCTGATCAGTTTTGCTTCAAAGGTAGCACGTAGGACCGGGTTTAGGGGAAGGTTTTCCAAATCGAGCGAATGCTAGCGGGATCAGCTGGCCACGCTACCCGACACTTGGTCAACAAAGCAAAGCAGGGAAAGGGTCAGCAGAGCTCAGTGTAAATAAAATAAGAGGTGGTCCTCGATAGTAAACCATTACCCGATCACCCAGAATACGCTATAGGCTACGGAGTGAGCAACGGAGAGCAATGCTGCAACATCATTTGTTCCACTGTACTTCTATGCGCCCTGAGCAACGTGGTGAAGTGGGGTAAGGGAAAGTACCGTGCGGGAAACGTGGCGTAGAGATGCCCTCATCCAGCGGTGGAATTCGCAGGGCACGGTGCCGCGCAACAGTGCGTGTGACAGACACCGGGACACGAATAACCGGGCCGTGGGATGGCCAAGTCCGTCAGCGCATTCTCGGCTGGGTCGTTTTTCACGGTGGCGGTGACAGTTTTGATCCCGCATGCAACCCAGCCGTCACTCCCATTGGGGAAATGATCCGACTTAGCCATCTGCTGCCAAAGGTCAAAGGTGTAACGAGTCAGCCCCAAGAGCATTCCATGAATGTTCATGATATTCAGTCACGCCTTGATTCAGAAATGTATTCTTAATCGTCACGCAGTACTGTTGATTTAACGGGCTCGCATGTGCTATCTTATCTGCCCCATTAAGCTCAATGTATATATGTATGTACACTGTTGAACTTATTACGCACCGTACGTCGCGAACCGTGCTAATCGGAGGTGCCACTGCTGGTAGCAGGGCCCCTCGCCAGAGGGAGCGCTAGAGCGATAGAGCGATAGAGCGCCCTCCAGAGGGCATTTGTCGATTTGGCATTCTCTTGCAGCTTGCAAGGGGTGCCTTGGAAGAAGGCAGGAGCCCCCCACACTCTCTTAACACAACAAGTACACCGCCGCCTGCCCACAGGACTGCGGTCGAACCCATCTACACCCCTGGGGCGGGGGGGGGGTATAGGTGGTTGGGGTTAAGAGTGTGCCACCTGCCCACGGACTGTGGGCGAACCCATTTACACCGCTGGGGGGGGGGGGGGTACATCAGAGGTGGTTGGGTTTAAGAAACTCGAACCACTGCTTCAACTGCCGCGCTCGGAGATCGAGCCGGCGACCTCTGAACTGCAAGGCCAGTGTGATAAGACATCGCAACTGGCGAATAATAGAGACACGTTGGCGCATCATTTGCATGTAATGTTGACGAATCGTAAATAAATCATTCCGAGCTACGAGATGTGATGTAAGTACCATGGAGTAAGAAGAACATTGAGAAGGCCACGTGACGTTGAAGGAATGAGGTCATAAATTGAGAAACTATATGCCCAAGGAAGAGTGACCTAGGTGACCCTTAAAATACAGCTGTCAGTTATTTAGCATTTACCCATCCCAAAGCACGTTGATTAGACCGAGACACAAATGACAAAGAGCTCAATATTGTTGTTTTCAGAATGCTCAATGGACACTTGCACAGTTACTGTCTCGATTCAGCGGGTCTCGGTGTGTCCGTATGGTGTTGCACAGAGTTGATGATGGTGGCACAAATCGGCACACAGCCTTGCCGTGCCGGACAGTGCCAGAGAAAAGCGATGTAAGCCAGTCGGCCGTGTGGCTATGGAACGGGGAAGGGAGGTGGGGAGCCGTGTCTGTCCACACGAGGTTTCACCGTCGCTGTGCGCACTGACGGCACCGCCCCTCCGCTCCAACCACGACCTCCACGTCCATCCCGCGGTCCCAGCGTGGCCGCGCGGTGTCGCGGTGAACGTCACGCAGGGAGGCTGCACAGCGTTCACAAGCAGTGCCGGATTATCCTCGTAGCGAAAGTAGCCACATATGGTTGGGGTCCCGCACTTTCAAGCTATCAATTCCGGTTTTGTGATTCTGTACTTGCTCTATTACTATAGTACTATACTGCCTTCAACTTTTACGAACGGCTGGGTGTTTAAGGTTAGTGATTTTCGTATTATCTGGCTGTATAGCAAATGAAAACATACAATGACTTTACTATGCCATTAAAAAATTTGTGTTTTAATATTTATATATATATTAATTTGGATCCCCTGTATAACATATGCTACAGGTTCCGCGCTAGCTTAATCCGGCACTGTTCACAAGAGCAGTATTCTCCGTCTCTCCTTGTGACAATTTAGCTTCGTGATCTTTTAAGGTGTTTCTTTTCGTTTTCCATTTTTATTCCAAACATGAGGTCTGTTTGCAACTTTCGCAGAGCACTGCATCACCCCCCGTGTGTTACCCAGAGGACGGTTACAGAACGTCTTCCCATATCCACACGCACCCTGCTACGGACAATACCCGCACGGCGCACAAACGAGTGTTTGATATTCCTCAGGCCGCAGACTGCGGGACGCGTTAGGGGCCCTGTAATGCCACCAGCTGTTGCAAGGGCGCAGTGGTCGTGCAGCAGAGCTCACGTCTCCCGTTAGCCTTGCGACCGAAAGCTGCCTCTGCTGACTGATGATTGCCTCTGCACTTGACATCATCATTAATTATAGCTTCTAAATGTCTGGGAGAGAGGCGGGGGTGGTGGTGGACATGAGCTCAAGTTGATGCTCTCCCGTTGCAGGCCACCTAGTCCTGCCGCTCGAAAGAATGTCAGCGGTGACGTTCCTAAAACGAACGAGCGGACTTGAGCTGCTGCCATTCACCCTCCTTGTACAAGAGTCGGGCGACCAAAATAACAAAAGGAGACATTTTTTTCGGAATTCGGTAAACAAAAACATGAAAATTTGAGATTCAAGTGCCGCAATGCACGCGAATAACGTCACGAAGCGGCCCTTACAGAGGCGAACGCGGGATGTTTGCCGACCCCTGTCTTCGTAGGTGGCCACGTGGGTCGATTTCATTCTTGAGTACAACGGCATCAGTTTGCCAATGTCGGGCGGGTTTTGCACGCCACGACGAGAGGGCTTCACCAGAGAGTTCGTGGAGTTTTGTTTTTGCTGTCCCCCCCTCCTCCTCCTCCGTCGAAGGTGCGCAGCCCACAGTCGGTCCCCTGTGCGGTCCTTAGTTGAGTCGCATGGCCACCGTCACACCAGCCCTGACTTGCGTCTTTAATTTCCCATGTATGGAGGTGTAGTCACACTACGTGGTGACACAAAGACGCGTTCAACAGTGCACGTGTCGCACCGCTCCTAAGTCTGTGCAACTCGTATTTTAGCTCATTCATTTATTAATTTGTATTCATCACGTTGAGTTTTTAAATCGTTTATATTAAGTTCGCTTGCTTGCTTGCTTGCGCGCTTACGACCGTGCAAATCTTTCGGTCGTTTTTAAATCCTTTATATTAAGTTCACTTGCTTGCTTGCGCGCTTACAACCGTGCAAATCTTTCGGTCGTTTTTTAACCCACTTCCCGTGATCCAATCGAGCTGACATTTTCCACACAGACTCGTTGTGCGTGACAATTTAATTTTCGTGAAAAAAAATGTGCAAAATTTAACACTTTTTAGGATTTTTTTTAAAATATTTAATTACCAATTGCTTAATGCTGCCAGGCAATCATCTGACCCATAGGTGGCAGCCATCTCAAGCCAGAGGACGCCACGCATATAAAGGATTTATAGTGAAAAACTTTGTTTTTACGGGTTAATTTTTTAATATTATGGTTGCCTTTAACAGCACATTGAGAACCCCCAGGATTCAGGATCCATCGGCGTGCGCAGTGGTTCACGAACGCTGCGCTATGCGCCCCTACGACTTGAATTCGATTCCCGGTCACGGCTAACGGCAGTGGGCGAACAATATCTGAACGAGTCTTGGTACCCTAACCCATCCAGCCTTTCAACAAGACCGCACGGACCGGCGTGGCGAGGTATGATTAAACTAGTCCCCTGACCGAAATTACACGGGCGAGACCTTCATCCAGCAGTGGAGTGGCACAGGCCTGCGGCTGTGACTAAGTTGTAGTTATTGTTATACGAGCAACGCACACTGTTGAACGCCATAAATATTTGCAGAACGCGTGGCCAAGTGGTAAATCTTTACCAAAGACAGCAACACCCAACTCGTTTCTCTTAGGAGCGACTTTCCGCTCACTCGCATCAGTTTCAGTTTTTCAGTTTCATTTATTTGGCAAAGCCCTGTGAGCTATTCGGCTCTTGAATCGGGTGCAACCGCAACAAACAAAAACCAAAAACATGAACAAGGAAACATCTTAAAGTGACTATGCGCAAACAGAAAAATTCTAAAAAAAAACTGAAAAACCCAGGAAAAAAAAAAGCATCAACTTCTCCCATCGTTAAATCGGCTCATCAGACCTCTCCACCGCGACTCCTCTGCTCCGTGTGCGAGACAAAGCAAGCGCGCACTCGCCCCTGAGTGACAACGCAGCGCTGCGCTTGTGAAATTGAAAGTGCTGACCACCACAGCCTTCTTGCGTGGCTACGCGCTGATGTCTTGCCAGTGTATTTCTGCTCTGACCCATTGCGCCCCACCCCTCCTCCCCCCCCCCCCCCGTCTCACTGGCACGGTCCCTGTTCTCTCGTGCCGCTATTATTACCTCGCGTATCTGGCACGGACACCGAGTCCTTGCGGGTATCCATAACCACCGGTCCGCAGGCGCGGATGAGGCCCCTTTAGCCGGAGCGCTGCCAGCCAGAGGTCGCAACCGGGTACCCGATACCCGTACCCTACCCGATACCCGGCTACCCGTTCCCAGCCGAGTACGGGTACCCGTTTGCGACCCTGGTGCGGCCGGGTACGGGTACGGGTAGACCGTGAGTCACTGGTGAGCAACCGTTTGTCACTCATTTCCCAACGTCTTGTATCTTCTCACAATTCAAGTTCCTAGAATCAACCCACCCGCGCCTGGAACGTGGCTTCATCCCAGAGGTCGCAATCGGGTACCCGATTGCGACCCTGGTGCGACCGGGTACGGGTACGGGTAAGGAATCAAAACCCGTTTGCGACCCCTCCTGCCAGCCCTCCACGGGCCCTGTGAAACGAGCACCGGTAGAATGCACCTTACCTTACCCTCGCCTGAAGACGGACGCTTGTGTTGCGACCGAAACGTCGTGTTTTATTATATTTTATTATTTTTTCTTCCATCTTCGTGAATTTACCGAAAGAAACAGAGAGTATGGATTCCTGCAGTCACGAAAGCGTCAAATCATGTATGATGATGAACAGTGCTGTCATGTTAGGCAGCTGCTGCCGTGGCTGGCATTGCTGTGAAGTGGCCTCTGGCTCGGAGAGAGACGTTATGAATGCGATGGTCATTAGCAAAGACTGCGTATCAGTTGGGATATCGAGTGAGGCCGATGAGCAGAGTCATATTCAATGGCACGAGAGGACCTGTCAAGGAAAAGGGCGGAGGCGTTTGCGCAGCTGTTAATAATTCACTGCACGATCAACCAGGACACCTGAGTTAAATTCCAGCCCATAGCTAGCATCAGTGATGAGTCTCATCTGAACTTGTCCTGGGTTCCCAGTGCTGACGAGTGTTGGTGAAGTATGGTCAAACAACCCACCTCACTGACGCAGCTTGGAGGGGCCTTCATCCAGCAGTGAATTGGCAAAGGGCTGTATATACATTAATATTACTGTTCTATCTGTCCAGTGTTTATTTTTCATCGAACATTACAAAATATAACACTATGCAAAAATCGATTTCGAATCAGCATAAGACTTAATAGTGGCAGTGATGTTGCAAAGATTTAACCAAAGACTGCTCATGTATGGCCAGATTCTGATGGATAGAAATGTGTTTGTCCTTATCAATGCTTTAACATCTTAAATGGATGTCGTGATTATTCTTTACCATGCAAAAAGTAACGAGGTTAAAGATTTTGTTTTTACACAAGCCAACGTACAATGTTGTACTCCGAACGGACAACTTTCAACTTATCGAACTCCTTGGGGGGCACAGAGGAGTGGTGCAATAGGCAGTACATTCAACTATTGGCGTTACTAGGGTTGGTGTCACCCAGTGTGGTAACTCATGGTGTCACCCCCCCCCCCCCCCCCCCATGGACCTCCTCCCGTACCAGGCCATACAGAATCCTTAGTAATGTGTTTTGTACTAATGTTACTCGTAAATCGTAATTCCCGGAGATCAATGAATGTAATGGCAATAGTAGTGACATAAACAAGTAGCAAATTTAAATTACACCTTGAAATTACAATATCATACGTACAGCCTAAATGTACTTTTACATAGTTTCATGTGGGTGGATTCCACATTCCTAATTCACGTTGAAGCACAGCACTGCCCTCACAGGATAACAAAACAACGTGCAGCTATTGTCTTTACGACAATGATAATGATCATGACGCATGAGGCCAATCCGTGAAGCAGACATTCTTCACGCCTGCGGCGGGGGGGGGGGCAGCGTGAAGAGCCGCGCGCAGGAGAGAGGCAGGGCTGCGTGAGATACAGCTATCGTGCTGTGAGTGTTCCACCTGAAGACGGAAGCTTGTGTTGCCTCCGAAACGTCGTGATTTTTATTTTATTTTTTATTTTACTTTTATTAATTTTATCAAGTGATACAGCTATCGTGCTGTGACTGTTCCACCTGAAGACGGAAGCTTGTGTTGCCTCCGAAACGTCGTGATTTTTATTTTATTTTTTATTTGACTTTTATTAATTTTATCAAGTGATACAGCTATCGTGCTGTGACTGTTCCACCTGAAGACGGAAGCTTGTGTTGCCTCCGAAACGTCGTGATTTTTATTTTATTTTTTATTTGACTTTTATTAATTTTATCAAGTGATACAGCTATCGTGCTGTGACTGTTCCACCTGAAGACGGAAGCTTGTGTTGCCTCCGAAACGTCGTAATTTTTATTTATTTTTTATTTGACTTTTATTAATTTTAATTTTTTACCTACGTGACTTTACCGAAAAAAACTAATAATAAGAAAGTGGAACATTCGTATCGGAGGGTTGGCTTCAAGACCGCGCACCTGGGGGGGGGGGGTCAGACATTTGTGACGATGTGTGACGAGGGGGGGGGGCGGTGAGAAATGTGAAGTCACATCAAAATGCACAACTTTTAATAAATATAGACAACACGTTCTACTTAATTAAATAGACTTTTCAATAAATATTTTCTCCTACAACATCAGAGTGCAGCGGCACATTAAATACGCACTACAATGACAACAGTTTAAAGCGATTTGAAGCATGTTTTATTTTCAAAATGGAAATATGGTTTTGGCGAGGGGGGGTCAGAGCTTTGTGACGTCATATTTTAGGGGGGGGTCTGACTTTTTGTGACGCCGTGTGACGAGGGGGGGGGGGGGTCAAAAATCGTCCAAAATCGCGTGACGTCATTTATGGACGGCCCAGACGGCAAGGTTTGTGGGTCTCGCGTTGGGCTTTGCGGCCACCTCGAGAAGACACGGGACCAAAGTGGTGGGGCGGCGGGTAACGAATCATCTAAATGAGTATCAGCACACAACCAGCGCGCCCTAATTACTAAAGAAGAGGAGCGCATGCGGTGTGGTAAATTAATTAGGAAGTTTTGGCACAACTAAATTTCATTCCGGTGCCAAAAATAGTCGAGAAACGGGGCTATTAGCGGAGTCAGCCGGGTGTCGCGTTACGGCCGGCGGCGGCCTGCACGGCGGTGGCGGTGAGGGTGGCGGTGAGAATGGCGGTGAAGGTGGTGGTGCAGGTGGCGGTGAGGGTGGCGGTGAGGGTGGCGGTGAAGGTGGCGGTGAGGGTGGCAGTGGTGTCGCGGCCAGCGACAGCTGCGTGGGACTCAACGCCGCCACGCGCGAGCGGCGTTAAATCCCCGAAGTTCTCTCTGAGTCGCACGCGCCACCCACGCACGCGCCACCCACGCACTCGCCACCCACGCACTCGCCACCCACGCACTCGCCACCCACGCACGCGCCACCCACGCACTCGCCACCCACGCACTCGCCACCCACGCACGCGCCACCCACGCACTCGCCACCCACGCACGCGCCACCCACGCACTCGCCACCCACGCACTCGCCACCCACGCACGCGCCACCCACGCACTCGCCACCCACGCACGCGCCACCCACGCACTCGCCACCCACGCACTCGCCACCCACGCACGCGCCACCCACGCACTCGCCACCCACGCACTCGCCACCCACGCACGCGCCACCCACGCACTCGCCACCCACGCACTCGCCACCCGCGCACGCGCCACCCGCGCACTCGCCACCCGCGCACGCGCCACCCGCGCACTCGCCACCCGCGCACTCGCCACCCACGCACGCACTCGCGTGTATGGCGCTGGGCAGCGCACAACGGGACGGCTGCGCTGCGGTCAGCGGCTGCGATCGACGGACTCGAGTGTCACGCGCGCCTGTGCCAGGCTAGGTGCACTGTGAGGCCGTGGGAAGTGGCAAAGGGCCGCTGGTAGCAGGTCCACGGAGCAGACCCCAGGTGCGATGGGTTAACTGAATGCGGTGACCCCAGAGTGTACACACGCGTACACGTGTACACACGCGTACACGTGTACACACGCGTACACGTGTACGCAATATAGAAATTGACGTGGATTTGCTGCTGCCTGTAACAGAAATATTCAGTGGTAAATGTATCGTGAAGAATACCGTTTGTAAAGTTTTGCTGATCGTACTACCTGAGTTGGTGAAGTGAAATTCCTTGCAGGTTCGCACTATCAGTATTCCCACCCGCGTGGAATGCGTCCCTATGAATGAGAGCGTTGATCTAATCTTATCTGTGACATTACCATCTGTGGCCACAGTCTACCCAGCAGCGGATCGACGATGGCGATGATGACTACGGTGACGGAGTTGATGCCACGGGTGATAGTGATGTTGATGATGGAACAGCAGTCCGCACTCAAGAGAGAACTCGCTCCTGTTCCCCGCGAGTATCCGCCGCTGAGTGGCACCCACAAACGGTATCTCTCTTACCTGCGGCCACTCGGGAGATGATAAGCTCTCAAGCTCCGAAAGGATGTGTGTAGAGTGCCTTCAATATCGCGATGGATCAGAGGAATTCGATAACAGTAAAGTAGAAAGCTACAAGCTAAAATCCTATACAACACTATAAATTTGACGTTTTAAGGTCCACCAAGCTCAACTCAACTCATACCACTATTTGACACTGGGCCATGAAGAAGGCCGTCTCTGGTGTGGACCAATCAGTTTTAAAGACAATGCATATATTACCAGAGTATGTTTTTGTTTGCATGTTGACCACAAGTATGTATGGTTATGCAGACATGATTCCTTGCAAAATGTTTCTGTTTGTCGTTTAAACATCTTAACACAACTGTTCTATTGCCAGAAAAGGTAAAACTAATTATTTTATCATACGAACCTCTCGTGCAGCGCTGTATGACATCCGTACGATGCAAGCCACACACAGCAATGACAGCGCTCCTCTGAATTCAAACGTGTCCCTGGAGATTGTAAGAGGATATCACGCATCATCCCACAAGTGCGATAGCTCTGATTTTGAAGTTACTCGCCTACGCTGAGTGGGCCCTATAGGGCCCTATAGGGCCCACTCAGCGTAGGCGAGTAACTTCAAAATGGATTCCTGTAGTCACGAAAGCTTCAAATGAAGATTGCATTTAAATTCTGTCCTCGCACGAAGACTGACACGCCTTGTGTTGTTGGCCAGCATATATGCATCCATCCTCTTTTCTTCTATTGGTGAAGTCACTTAGGCAGATTAAAATAAAATAAAACAATATATATTTTATATATTATTTTAAAATAAAACAAAAAATATATGTTTCATATATTATTTTTGTTGCATTTAATTCTACCTACTATATATATATTTTTTAAATTTTATTTTATTCTACCTACGTGACTTTACCGAAAGAACCAAAGAGTATAGATTTAAATTAACTTTCAAAGTCGCTGCCAATAGCCCCCTCTAGCGAGGCCGCTGGAGTATAACTGGTGAAGGTTTTAATGGACAAAGGCAAAGCCGCCCCTCCCCCCATATAGCCTTCGACGGACGTTTGGGCTAAGTGCTGTTAGCGAGCGCCTATCATGGCCAGCACTGCCCACGAGGGGGAGAATTGCCAGCACCACGCCAGGCCGTCTTTTTCTCGATGTTTACACCCCGCACCAGGTACTCGTTTTGTTTAGGCTGAGTCGACATAGGGGAGGCCCAGGGCCGGTTCAGATACTCGCCCCCGGAGTTGGCCGTGAGCGGGAATCGAACTCGGGGTCGCCGGGTTCGTAACGCAGCGTAGCGCTAACCGCTACACCACCGCTCCTCATTTTTGAATAGCGCACACACATTGATGGAAACGTCAACATGCATGGGATATAAATGGCACGCGCTCACCAATCTCCCGCTGTCGTGTTTTAGATCCCAGAGAGCAATACGGGGTGCTTGCCAGGTTCAGGTGTGTGCAGTGTGTGCTCTAACTCACCGTAGAATTTGGACCCTGGGGTCTGAATACGACTTACCGTATTCTCCCGATTAAAGTCGAGTTGATTTGTTACACGGATGGACCCGTTCAGCCAGTTTCCAGGCTCTTTTTTACACGGGACATCTATGGTGTGTGAGCACAGCAGTAGCGACAGAACAAGTGCAGGGTTCTTCAGGAATATGAAAAAATCTGAAGAGGTTTTACCTTTTCTGGCAATAAAACAGGAGGTGTTATGATGTTCGAACGCCAAATAGAAACATTTGGAAAGCAATGTCTGCATTAACCACACGTACTTGTCGTGAACATGCAAACAAACGAGCTCTGATATGATGCATGGTCTTTGAAACTGATTGGCCTACACCAGAGACAGCCAGGAGGCGAACAATACAAGGACAATGCCACTATCAAGATATTCATAGCTCGGGGTGAGCAGCTACAAAAATGGTACCTTTTTGCCAGTGTCGAATATTCCTGTCCTTTGGGAATATTGCACCACCGATGGTAAACGAAACGCACGCGAATCGATAAAAACAAACACGCGCTAACGCCGTGCAAGAAGCAAGTGGGGCCAGAGGAGAAAAAAATACATGTTAGGTACAGGTGCGAGTAACCTCGATATTGAAGTCTAATATGGGACGTGAATGCGTATGTAAGGACGACTCGTCACACTTCTCTTGAGATGTCACTTTACTGAAGACACGTTGACACTTGACATCAGGCGGAGACCCCCACTGCAACAGCCCCGAGTCTCCCGCGCATCTCCCTTTTATACCGACACGAGGCCACGCCCCCCTTCTCGATCATTCTCGCCGACTCTGGACGCTCGCTCCACCGGCAGACTCCATCGTCCTCTTCCGTCGCCTGACCACGCTCCCTTCTCGATCATTCCCGTAGCCACCAGTCACTTCGCACTCACAACTGATACCCCCTGTCATTCAAATATGGGACCTTTACTGCCAGTATTAAAATAGAATTGATTTTAACCGTTCTGTCAATAAAACAGGTGTCAAGATGTTGTCTCTGTTGTTGACCAATCAAGCTTCAAATACAATGCTTATACATTTTGATTTAAAGCTTTCGTGACTGCAGAGATTCATATTCTTGGTTCTTTCGGTAAAGTCACGTAGAAGGGAAAAAATAAAATTAAAAAAATATAAAAACAATAAAATTCTCACGACGTTTCGACTGCAACACAAGCAATCATCCTCAAGTGTGATTAAAGCGGACACGATTCCTTGAATAAGGATTCTGTTTGGTGTTTTAACGTCTTGACACCTGCTGTATTGCTGGAAAGGGTAACATCTATTGTTATACCCCTGGCCACTAGTCCACTCTCACCGCATGGGGGCCGTCCATAAATGACGTCACGCACCTAGTGGGGGGGGGGGGGTCAGACATTTGTGACGATGTGTGACGAGGGGGGGGGGGGGTTGAGAAATGTGACGTCACATCAAAATGCGCAACTTTAAATATAGACAACACGTTCTACTTAAGTAAATATATTTTATAATAAATGTTTTCTCCTACAACATCAGAGTGCAGCGCCACATTAAACACGCACTACAATGACAATAGTTTAACGCGATTCGAAGCATGCTTTATTTTCAAAATGGAAATATTGTTTTTTTTTTGGGGCGGGGGGGGGGGAGAGCAGAGCTTTGTGACGTCATATTTTAGGGGGGGGGGTCTGACTTTTTGTGACGCCGTGTGACGAGGGGGGGAGTGAAAAATCGTCCAAAATCGCGTGACGTCATTTATGGACGGTCCCATGCAGGCTCTATTGTCATTACGCGCACAACGCGGCTCAGAACAAATGAGGTCGTGGATCACCGCCGCATTCAGTCGGTGTCGCTTCTTCTGGGAGTGCAACTCGCAGACGGTCTGGAGTGGTTCCCACAAACAGCAGCAGCAGCAGCATGGGACCGCGACCGAGCTGAAATCATCATCCCGAACCTGTCCTTCGACTCCCGGAGCAAATGTCACCTGGCGTGTGCCCTGACCCTCCACTAGGCGGCGCCAAACTCCACCAGGCCGATGAACCATTGATGCTCGCGTGTAAACAATGCTCGCTTGTAAACAATGCTTGCTTGTAAACAATGCTTGCGTGTAAACAAGACTAGTTTGTAAACAATGATCGCTTGTAAACAATGATCACTTGTTTAACAATCATCGCTTGTAAACAATGCTCGTTTGTAAACAATGCTCGCTTGTAAACAATGCTCGCTTGTAAACAATGATTACTTGTAAACAATGATGACGTGTAAACAATGCTCGCTTGTAAACAATGATCACTTGTAAACAATGATCACTTGTAAACAATGATCACTTGTAAGCAATGCTCGCTTATAAACAATGCTTGCTTGTAAACAATAATCACTTGTAAACTCCGTCACACTTTCCCATTGTAACTTTCTCTTTTGACGATAACATTGGTGATTCTCTGCTCAATTATGTAGGTGTAAATATGACACAAACACATTTGATACAATTATATATCACCGGAGAATGTTTATTAAAGAAAAATACATGGGATGTTTCGTAATTGCATATGCGATTGTACAGCAAACCATAACAATAATACTTAGTGATCCCATTCCTTGAGAACCCTGCACAACACGCAATATCTGGACAAAATTAGTATGTTTAACTTCTTTCGCACCGTACGTAGCCAACCGTGATAACTGGAGATGCGGGAGACGGACAACAAACGAATCACAAAATAACTGTTCTAAAGAAATACATTTTCAAGCTAGATTTAAAAGTGCATAGCTCCAGTGGCTACCTAATATCGAAAGGAAGAGCGTTCCAGACGGTTGCAGAAGCGCATCTAAAAGCGCGCGATCCAATGACCGTCTTTGTTCGATAGTTCGCTACACAAAGTAGGAAAGATGATTAGCAGCGGGGTGCTTCAGAAGAGGACCGCGCCGTAGACACCACTCTACACCACACTACTCTTAATCGAGATTTGAAGTTTTCGTGACTGCAGGGATCCATACTTTGGTTCTTTCGGTAGTCACGTAGGTATAAAAATAAAATAAATCACGACGTTTCGGGCGCAACACAAGCGTCCGTCATCAGGTGGGACAACCACAGCAAGAAACAATTGCTGAAGTGGGCAAAAGGGCTTCTGCAACAAGAGGCTATATAGGTAAGAGAAGGGGGGGGGAGCCAGGGAGGAGAGACAGGGAGGGTGGGAGTGTGGGGTAGGGGGAGTGGAGGCTCTATCTGGCCCATAGGCACTACTCTACTCTATCTAAAAATGTGTCTAAATGTTTGTGTGTATCCCTTGTGATGTTGTAGGATGAACGTTGAGATTTATAAGGCCACGGGGTGACCAATAAAGTCTGACTTGGTCTGTCATAAGGTAGGCACTGATAAGGGGTTGACAGGTGTCTATATAGAGTATATACAGAAACAGGATTTCGTCGTCAGAAATGATGACTTCCCAAGCTGTCGCCATCCCTCATCATCATGCGATGTAAACATCGAAACTGGATCGGGTCAGAGATGAAGCGTCAAGGAAGAAGGCAAGAGTGTCACCCATCTCTGACAAGCTGGAAAGGAGGGGAAAAAAAAGAAGTCAACTCGGATGGATAGAACGCCGCGCAAGAAGAGCGGAGACCCACGCGAGAAAAAAGGTGGTGATCACCGGGGCACCAGCGTGGAGGGCATGAGGGCAGGCGCAGGGAGCGGTGGTCCAAGTGGCGACCTCGGACCACGGGGCGGAGGAGTTGGCCTAGGACGGCGATGTGCGTGTGTGTTGCAGCGCGAGGACGCAGGGAGGCAGAGCCCCCTTCCCTCGTGAGGGAACATCCGTGAACACTTACTGGGCATCTGTGGGGGGAGCAGAGGCGTAGCTAGGGGGGGGGGGGGGGGGGCAGGGGGGGTACAAATGTCCCCGGGCGCCAAGGTAAAGGGGCGCCAAAATGAGGCATACAACGTTACATGATAACTTGTTGCGGCGGGCGCGGCAGCCTGAAACTACTGCACAAATCTACACCTCAACCTAAACTTTAATATATCCCGCCACACACAGCCGACATGTCATGTAATTACATTTTGGCATGTGATTAAACGGGGGGGGGGGGGGGGGGGCGCCAATTTTATAGTTCGTCCCCGGGCGCAAAATATCCTAGCTACGCCATGGGGGGAGGGGGGGAAAGAGCTTTATCGCTCAACGGATTCCTCCTTCGTCAATAGGTGTTCTGGAACGCCAGGGAGGAGACGTTCGTTGCGAGGGCTCGCACCGCGGCGCGACTGCCGAGCGCTCGAGGGACGGCGAGAGACGTCGGCGCCCCGTAAGCCGGCTTCTCCACCACGCGGCGGTGTGGAACACGCGGGCGGTGGCTGATGGCCACGCATTTGGGTTAAACTCATCGACGTTTGTCTCGGTCCGTTAAGAAACCGGCGCTCTTTGGTGCGGTCGAGGTGGTATGGTGTTCCCGGATTCCTCTTTCTCTAACACCCAACTCCTCTCTGCTGTCAGAGAATCAGGAGTAATGGTTGTGCACACCGTTTGTATTTTCACTCTCGTATCGTCGATAGTTTGACCGCACTCTGATGTCTGATTCAGTCTTTAAATAAGCTTTTCATTTCAATGTAACTATTCACCAGTAAAACTACACGAATTTTCTCCTGAAGTCCTCTCGTGGCTGGCAGACCTCGACATTGGAATATAGCTCCTGAACATATTGCCACCATATGGCAACATATCGATAAAATGGAGGTAACACTGGATGTCAATGGGAAGGACATTATCGTCCATCACTGTGGCACAGAAGAGGTGGCATTCTATAGTGGAGATGACAGGTTGATAAACGAGCCTTAGACATGAGTGAGAAACATGCATTTAGATTATTTTGCTGCTATAATTTCAACAATGATAAGCCACTTTGTTGAGCTATCATTTGTGGCCAGGTCGCTTCTGAAAAATAAGTTCATACCTCAGTGGGCTTTTCCTGGTAAGGTAAAAAAGTTGTTTATTTTAATTTGTATTTTTTTTCCAGTGAAATGTTTACCTTTCCTTTCGATTCAAGAGCCGAATGGCTCACAGGCTATACCTAATAAATGAAAATAAATTAAATGAACTCCTATTGTGTTGTTTGTATTGTTTGTTGCAATGTTCTGACATCTGTGACAAAGAGCTTCATAGCTCATCCGATTTGAGCATTTTAGCTCATTGGATTTCTCCAGTATCAATAAATATTCTGATTCTGAGGTTGGTAAAAAGAAAAACATTGAGCTTGTTCACATTTCACTTGTGTCCTGCACAAACTGCAGGTGGTGCCCTCCGTGGTCTCTCCAACAGTGACACAAAAATCGTATTGCGCATTGCGAAGAGGGAACTGAAAACATCCTTCTGTTTCGATTGAAAGCTTTCGTGACTGCAGGGATTCATATTCTTGGTTCTTTCGGTAAAGTCACGTAGAAGGGAAATAATAAAATAATAAAACTATTAAATTCTCACGACGTTTCGATTGCAACACAAGCAATCATCATCAGGTGTGAAAACCACAGCCAATAGAGCAGCCCAAAAACACATCGTCTAAACTGCTCTGCACTGGAGCGTGACGGTGCAAGCAAGCACAGCAGTGCAAGATCCCAAGACTTTGGCACAAGGGGGGAATGAGCGCGATGTTGTGCCCGAAGACAATGACCGGGGCGCCTGTGTGTCTCTACAAAAAAAACACGCACACACACATCTGTAATCAAGACTCCCTGCAGTCTTTCACTTCGTTGCCCCATTGTACATTCGTTGCTGTGGCCGCGCACACACCCCGAACGGTTCAATCGCCCGGCAAAAAAAGCCAGCTCTCGCAATCCCACAGCGTCCGCCCGGCCAGCACCGGCAAGCGTCGGCTCACGCCCGCGGGGACGCGCACACGTGAAAGCGCGGCGGCTTCATCACCAGGGCGTGCTGCGGGGTGATGCTCGGTGTGGGCGTGCCGGGCGGCACTCGGAACGACAGCCCCTGGAGCAGCGTGACGAGGACCACGAAGAGCTCCTGGCGCGCCACCACGTCGCCCAGGCAGCGGCGCTTGCCCAGGCCGAAGATCTGAACCTTCTCCACCATCTCCTTGTTCACCTCCTTTCCGTCGTGCGACAAGAAGCGGTCCGGATCGAACCGCT
Source organism: Lethenteron reissneri (assembly GCF_015708825.2). Classification (NCBI taxonomy): domain Eukaryota; kingdom Metazoa; phylum Chordata; class Hyperoartia; order Petromyzontiformes; family Petromyzontidae; genus Lethenteron; species Lethenteron reissneri. The sequence goes on from NC_083787.1 coordinate 8,818,615, forward strand.
CGGGGTCGCTCCATACGGTCCTGAACGCAGCAACCGCACGTGAACAGCGCGCCAGACGAGGGTCAGGGTGTGGTCTACGGGGAGAGACGCGAACTTGGGACTCGTGGCATACAGCACTCTGGGCTTGTCAGAGATGCACACACGTCCGCATTTTGTTGCGGGGCGTCATTGAGAGAAGCTTTTTGCTGCATTTCGCTCGGAGGTTCAGTAAATACTGCTCTGAAAAACTGCAATCTCCTTCGGTGTTCAATCTGTCACCCAATTCAAGATTAATGTACTCCGCCTCACGACACAGTCTCATTTGATTTGGCGCTTTTGTGACTGCAGGAATGACTTTTTGGTTCTTTCGGTAAAGTCGTTTCGATTGCAACACAAGCAATCGTCATCAGGTACAAATGAAAGAGAAAACAAACCTAGTAAAAGTTAGAAATATAACGCAATACAACACAGATAGTTGACCGTTATGGTAGCCGACTCTCTGTGTTGTATTGCGTTATATTTCTAACTTTTACTAGGTTTGTTTTCTCTTTCAATTGTACCTGATGATGATTGCTTGTGTTGCAATCGAAACGTCACATCATATTATTTAAATTATTATTTTCTATAACAAATCTGGCTGTGACGGTCCCACCTGATGACGGAAACTTGTGTTGCCTCCGAAACGTCGTGATTTTTATTATTTTATTTTTATTAATTTTTATTTCATTTTTTTTTACCTACGTGACTTTACCGAAAAAACGAAGAGTATGAATCCTTGCAGTCACGAAAGCTTCAAATCTAGAATTATGATTTTCTCTTTCTACGTGACTTTACCGAAAGAACCAAAGAGTGACACAGATTTAATTTCCCCGCACGTGACAGTGGCATGTATATGCAAGCAGTATACAGTGGCGGCATGCTGCCTTGGTGTGTGTGTGTCTCTGGTGGGGCTTACGGGTCGTGGTTGACCTGGTGAAGGTTGACAAACACGCACGTGTCCCGAGGGATGAACATGCCATTGAGCACCACGTCCTGCGTCGTGCTGTGAACACGGGACAAGCAAATGACGTCGCGCCGACCGGGGAACTCCCAACAGTTGTTAGCATCTTACGTTCCTCGTACTGGATGGTGAGGTCTGAATTAAATAGCATTTGAGACAAATCTGGATATTCAGAGGCATCCTGAACACCAGCAGTCAAACTCTTAGTTTTTTCGGTAAAGTCACGTAGGTAAAAAAATGAAATGAAAATTAATAAAAATAAAATAATAAAAATCACGACGTTTCAGAGGCAACACAAGTCTCCGTCATCAGGTGGGACCGTCACAGCCAGATTTGCTGGCCTTGACCGGGGTCGGACCACCAGACCAGCCAGATTAGCTGTGACGGTCCCACCTGATGGCGGAGACTTGTGTTGCCTCCGAAACGTCGTGATTTTTATTATTTTATTTTTATTAATTTTTAATTCATTTTTTTACCTACGTGACTTTACCGAAAAAACTAAGAGTATCAATCCTTGCAGTCACGAAAACTTCAAATCTAGAACCAGGAGTCAACCTTCCCCTACCCACGGGACTCAATTCGCGTGACCCATCATCACGCTAGATCCGGCCGCCAATTTCGCGAAACCAAGGGAAACCCGGAACGCGACTGCGGAGAACCCGCGGCCAAACCGATAAGAGAGCGTTGGGAACCACCGCCAACTTTGCAAGCTCAACGGAGGCACAGCGGTGGCCTTGACCGGGGTCGGACCACCAGACCAAAAAATGGTGACGAACCGCTCAACCAAACCCATCGCAGCTTTGCATGCGACCAACGCGATTTTTAAACCCATTATAAAACAAATATGTCAAATCCACTATGCAACCAGGTTGACTTCCTTAATCGGGGTGCCCCGAGTCGGAGGGCATCGTTGCGTTGCCAGTGGCGAGGTGCCGAGGGTTGGCGGCGAAACGCCGGGCACCTGTGTGGGATGGTGAACGGGACGAACGCGGAGTGGCGGAACGTCTCGGTGAGGAAGGCCTCCACGCGCCGCAGGTTCCCGCGGTCCTCGAACCTCGGAGCGCGGTCCCTGCCGATCGTTTCGTCTGCAAAGGTGCACACGTTGCACATAAGAAAAGCTATCTTCTTGGTTCTTTTGGTAAAGTCACGTATAATGGAAATAATAAAATAATAAAACATAATAAAATAATTCTCATGTCGAGAAGACAGCGTCTGACAGACCTGTTCTCCACCTGAGGACGGCTGCTTGCGTTGTGGCCAAAACGTCGTGAGAATTATTTTGTTTTATTTTTATTATTTTATTATTTCCATTCTACGTGACTTTACCGAAAGAACCAAGAAGATGAATCCCTGCAGTCACGAAAGCTTTACATCGAATTTTAAGAGAAGCTACTTACGTTGAGATTGCGTTATTATTCGAGTTCAATTGCGTCCTTCGGTGCTTGCGCTACCAGAGCAGATTATTTTGAACTTTTTATAAGAATTTGTATGTTATTGCCAAATTTTAAACTTAAAAATAGTATAATATGAAGGACATAATCCCTATATAGTCGTGTCATTAGCCAATATATTCTTCCAAATATAAATATGCAATTTAAACGTTTCGAGTCAGACTTTAGTTTTGAGGCTTGAGCGATCTTGGAGAGATGTCACAAGACCAACATCGTTATACCTTACACCGCACGATGAACAACATAACGACGTGAATAAAAAATATAAATCATTGCTAATTAGCTAACTGCAGTTAAAGAGCTTATTTATACTGGAAGCACAGCAAAGCGCAAAGAGACTACAATAAAAAAAACGTGTATTACGTATTGCAAACTGATACAACGATATGAAGTCATATTGTGAAGTTTTACAAGGCCTCGTATCGTCAAGAGTGACATTGCGGTCGCCAAAGTTACTACGGCATCATTATCATCATCAGTCGTATCACGATCGGGAATTCCGCATTTGTCACGAGCGGAAGCCTGGCACCTCACCGATCTCTCGCTGCAGCTTGTCCTGGACGTCGGGATGGATGCAGAGGTACAGAAGGCACCACGTCAAGCCGGTGATGATCGTGTCGAAGCCTGCGTGGAGCGCACAGGGAACCGAGCTCACCGTTGGCTGTCCGGGGGTGACGATGGCCGGACGGAAGCGGCCGCGGCCGCTGCCCCATGTGCTCTACACCTTTACTGCCCATGGCCGGCGTGAGCCTACCTGCGATGAATCGCACGTACGATTGTGCGCTCTGCTACGCGTTGCTGTAGTTGCTACGAGGAGCCGGGTGCGTTTTCTTACATTCCCATCTCCTGCCGCGTGCCTCACGTCAGAGGTCGCAACCGGGTACCCGATACCCGTACCCTACCCGTACCCGGTCGGGTACGGGTAAGGTACGGGTACGGCCGGGTACGGGTACGTGTACCCGTTTGCGACCCTGGTGCGGCCGGGTACGGGTAAGGAATCAAGGAATCAAAACCCGTTTGCGACCTCTGCCTCACGTGCTCCCAGCCCAAGCACCGCTCGCTCTGGAGTTACTGGAACAGGCTACCTTCGGCCAGATACACCAAACTCGACATGGGAAATCAAATTAGGCAAGTAATCGATTACTCTAGCAATTACCGCGTAAATTCTTCGACCACGGTTTGGGAAGAGAGAAGAAACACCAATCTCGCCTCCGTTCCTACGTGTGCCGCTGGACGGGAGGTGACGGGCGGGGCTTGGTGACGTCATCGGCATCACTGCCCGCGTCACGCCAGGCGTGGCTGGTAAGGGGTTTCCTGCCTACGCGAGGCAGCGGCGCGTGTGGGAGGGGAGGGGGTGGCAGCATTTTTAAAGGGCCCCGAGTAATCGATCACGGAGCAGCCGATTACAATTAGCGGAAGATGTTATGGACATGCACGCACGACGTACGCCACACACACGCACGCACATTGGCCACACTCACATACGTCAGATGCCCTCCCATAGGTATTAACAAAAAAACTACGGAGCTGGTGTTGGCCAAACGCTGCTGAAATTTCTCAGTTGGGATCGCACATCAGCAGCAGAGGCAGCGTCGGTCCCCTACTGCACAAAAAATAAATACTTGGCTGGAACCCTCCCGGAAACAAAAATCTTGAGCCTCAAGCGAGGCTTTCGCGGGTGAACCGAGCGACCACAACGTGGTGCACTGCTCACCGGCACCGAAAATGTCGAGCGCCGTGGCGACGACGCGCTCGTCGCTGAGGCCCACCTCGCGCAGCGCGTCCTCCTGCTCGGCGCACATGGCGATGAGCGCGTCCGTGATGTCGCGCACGTGGCCCTGCACGCAGCGCGACGTCACACCGACTTGCAACGGCGTTCACATTCAAACATTCAACGTCGGGACGGGACGGGGGGGGGGGGTAGCAGGACACGGGCCGTGGGTAGAACAGCGATGGAGGACGGCCGCGAGAGGAATGTGACAGAGACGAGGGGAAGGGGTCTACTGCGCAATAGCATCGGAGTCTGGTTCTGGTGGTCATGCAAGTGGAGGTCATGATCGTTGTGGTGGTGCTGCTGCGAGCCATGATTGTGGTGGGAATAGTTGTGGTGGCCAGGTGGTGATTGTGATCGTGATGGTAGAGGTGCTAGTTAGGGTGGTTATTGTGGTGGTGGTTGTGGTGATGATGGTGGTGGTGGTCATCCTCTTCACGTGGCCTCAAAGTGCACCTGGCCTGGCACAGGCGCCGTGGTAACTCAGTGTCGAATGGCGGCTATTGGCATTGGTCATCCTTTATAGCCTGACGACGGTTACGACAGCACGTGGAGCAAAACGTCGGGCATCATGTCAAACGGCGCGCAGTAAAACCCGAAAACACATCAGAGAGCGATTGCTATTAATTTCTAAATTAAAACAAAACCATTGGCATCACCGCACCTCTTGGTAGGAGTGGTAGTGTTCCTTGATGTGGCCTTCCATGAAAGCCAAGAGCCGGGCGGAGAGGACTTTGAGTGCCCTTAGCTGAGCATTCGGCACGTGACGCAAGACCGGGAAGAAATCCACGAGGTTCCCGGCGCCCGACAGCTGCGACGCCTCTTCGTTGAACCCCACGATCTGCAGGAACTTCGGGTCCCCGTGCGGGTAGCGCTTCCCGAACACGAGCGCGCACATCACGTTGGCCACGGCGCACGTGATGGAGGGCACGGGGTCGAAGCCGCCGGGCTGCGCTCCGCCGCCCTTGCAAGCGAGCAGCAGCCGTTCGGCCTCCTCGCATACGTGCTCCTCCAGCAGGCACGCGTAGCCCGCGGCGCGTGCCGGCGCGGCGCAGAAGTTCCGCAGGGCGCTCCGCGCCAGCCTCTTGTGCGCCCTCCAGCAGCCGTCGTACGCGCGGGTGAACGTCAGCGTGTCTCCGTTACCGACCAAGCTCAGCGAGTAGAACGGCGGCCGCCCCGCGAACGCGTCGCCGTTCTTCACCAGCGCCCGCTTGATCGTCTCCAGACCGCTGAGGACCACCACGGGGACGGAGCCGAGGTGAACGCGGAACACGTCCCCGTAGCGATCGTGCATCCTGGTGAGTTTGAGGTGGGGGTTGGGCCACAGCTGGAGGATGTTGCCGACGATGGGCCAGCAGATGGGGCCCGGGAGGGGCCTCGCGTCGCCGTGGCGCCGATGCGCGGAGCGCCGGCGTCGGACTAAAGCGACCGCGAGCAGCAGGCCGAGCGCCAATAATGAGAGCGTGAGCCGAGGGGCGGAGAGGAGGGCGTACTCGTCGTGTAAGCTCGAACTCTCCATGGCGTGACTTCCTGCGGGAGTCGGCCTGCTCAAGCACAAAGAGGAAAGCGACGTGAACGTTGATTACAGCGCAATAAGCGCGCGAGGCACGATTTGCACGGGAGAGAAATGATGCGCGCATTGGCAAACGTCCATTCGGCCGTAGGGTGCCCACGATGTTTTACGCACAATCAATATTTGGAGTTTTGTATTCCTTCTAAAGGAATGCTATTTAATGAAATGCGCGCTCTTCGTCTTGTTTGTTTGCATTCCTTTCGAACTGTAATTATTCACTCGCGCACAGTATTACACCCTGGAGTGAGATGTCTGTGAAGGTTTCCCTTCACGTCGATTAAACGGTACCGAGTTAGGGCTGGAGTGGTGGCAGAGGAGCGAGCACACCCTGCCCCCCTGAGTCCCGGAAATCCGAGTTCGATTCCCGGCACACGGCGAATATCGGTGGCGAGCGTTGTCTGAACCGTTCCTGTGGCTCCGCTCTTGACTAAATATGCACTTGAACGGCGTGCTTTATTTGCATGTTCATATTCTTGGTTCTTTCGGTAAAGTCATGTAGAAGGGAAATAATAATATAATAAAAATAAAACAATACAATTCTAACGACGTTTCGATTGCAACACAAGCAATCATCATCAGGTGTGAAAACCACAGCAATAATTTTTTTGAAAAAAGTGGCGGTTTTTTAAAAAAATTCTAGCTGTGGTTTTCACACCTGATGATGATTGCTTGTGTTGCAAACGAAACGTCGTGAGAATTTACTGGTTTTATTTTTATTAGTTTATTATTTCCCTTCTACGTGACTTTACCGAAAGAACCAAGAATATAAATCCCTGCAGTCACGAAAGCTTTAAATCGAAATGTATTTGCATGTTGTTTAACTTTAAATCGGAAAGCAAATGTACGATCACACACCTTCCTTGGTGCACCTGCCTTACACAAACTTTGTATTTCATTTAACAGCACTTTCAAATACAGCAGCTTCAATATATTCACACACACATACCTACCTCGGTCTTAACGATGCACCGTGATCAACATCGACAGTGCTGCTGCTTGACGTTTTGGGTCTTCACTCACCAACTGCGTGACCACAAGAAGCCCTTGCAGTGACACAAGTGGCTGATAAAAGTAAGCCGCACAATCGTGTTGCCAGGTCGAGAATATGCGCCCTCTAGAACCCAATTGAGTGCCGCTGGGATGCTTTCAATGTTTGACTCGTGGCGGAATGGTGGGCTTCAGGGTACCTTACACAGTGTTCGTGTCGATATTGCACGTCTGCAAGTACTGTACTATTAGAGCATTGTAATAACGACCACCTTCATTTCTAATTTGTTTTTAAACCATACACGGATTAATGTTCATATCCACATCAATTACAATTGCCCGTTCAAATACGAGCGTTGGACAGCCCCTGCCGCCAGCGGTATACATTCCAGGGTTCTTATAGCGTGGGTCGGTTCTCCCACATGATACAGCACAACTCTCCTGTACACTTTCTACAACGCGGTACATATTTTATCGCCCTTCCGAGGGTGATGATAACCACCACCCGCCAGTGAGACATTTCATTTGTTTAAAACCCGCGATTATTTACGCGCGACGAGCACCAACCACTCAGCCAAATGAACAATAACATCGTAATATATTTTTTATGCGTGTTTAAAAAATATAACAATTTAAAAGAACATCACGTAACTCACCGAGCGCACAGCGAGACGCACTCGGAGTGGTCACCCCCCCCCCACGCGCCGCCTTATATAGACTTGGGGGGCGTGGTCACGGCACGGTAGGCGGTGCATCTAGCGGTTCCCCGACCAATGGGGTTGCGGCCCCAAAAAAATCACCATCGACGTCATCATCAGCATCATCAGTAGCGTCACAATCCCACGAAGACGCAGAATCAAACGAGAATATGAAAAAAATATATGAAAAATAAGAAGAGGGCTTTAGCTTTAGCTCTCTTCTTACTTTTCTTCTTACGAGAGGTGGTGTTAAGATGATCAAACACTACATAGATACCCAAATAGGTGCCGGAGACAGCCTTCTAAAGAAGGGCTTCGAAATAAGGCTGCTCTCTCTCTCTGATGTCGGCCAATACGTTTCAAAGGCAATGCTTAAATAATCATTATCAGAGGATGTTTGTTTGACATGTTCACCACAAGTTAATGCAGAAACGATTCCTTGCAAAAGTTTTTTTTATTTGGTGTTTAAAAATCTTTACACCGCCTGTATTATTGCCAGATAGAGTAAGAGCTTTTCTTATTTTTCATACTTTGATATTGGCAACAAGTCCCATGATCACTATGGGGACCTCATTTGCCAGTAAAAATATGATAATTGGTTCTTTACCCTTCTATCTGGCAACAAAACTGTCAGTTTTGATATCAAATGAGAATATTTATTCTTGCTGCAGGAGGAATCTGATGAGCCATAATTATTTCACAGGTGTCCAGTAAAGGGGGGCAGGTCAGAACGTTACGACAATAAACAATAAAACACGATAGAAACACAAACTATAGGATACGATATAAATTATACGATATTCACGATCACGATATGACGATTATCGCGATATCCTCGCAACATTACAAATTGTACGTTAACGATGTTTTTGTTTTGATTTTACTTCCAGGCCGCATACTGCACTGTAGAGGTTCACTACAGAGATGTGTCACTACTTGAATATTGCATCAGCGCCTTGTGGATCTGGTGGCTCTAACTGTGTGAAAGTCACGCGTAAAGCATTCGCTAAAATGAATATAATTTTAAAAAATCGCATCTGCAAATGGGCTCAGTAACAGTGCACGATGGAAAACCATGAGTTTCCAACACCACGGCACGGAAGTGTGTACAGACATTGTTGTTGTTATTGTTGTTGTTATTGTTGTTGTTTGTTATTGTTATTGTTTGTTTGTTGTTGTTTGTTGTTGTGTTTTATCATCAAGTACAGATTAAAGCACCACGCTTGGGAAGCGACTGCATGGCGGGAGGGGGAGGAACGCGGCTATTTTTTTTGTCAGTGCACAATTTCGCTCCTGGAAGTTTCAAAAATTATCGAGGCAGAATTGCAGGAAATAGCAGCTGTCAAATTTAATATAATTTTTGAAATGTGAGCGGCATACAAAGCCGAACAAAAAGCAAATGACTCTGCAGTGATTAACTCTGAAAAGATTCAACAGACCAATCAATGCATGTGCTCTTACTCCTGCAGTTCTGGTGATGGTTTTACCCTCACAGCGAATTATTTTTTTATAAATCTCTCACAGTCCATCTCGACACTTAGTGAAGAGGCCAATTCAAGCAGTCGGCAACAACTCAGAGAATTAAAAGTTTAACCGGCTACGAATTCCCTCGCGAGCATTGATTTTCTTTTACTCCTACAACAATTCAGACTCCGATGGCAGCCTCCAGCTGCCCTCTATCCTTCACAGGACAATAACTCAAAAGAAACCCAGAACTTAGTGTCTCGCAGAAATGTCCATTCAGACGTTCCCACTGTTACATCACTCGCGCGTGTACCCAGCTCACTCCGAGGCTAACCACGCTCCCTTATACACTGAGTGGTGCGTGTACAAACACATGCAAAGGTCCCCCGTGTAGCCTCAATAGACTGTTGGGGCAAGTGCTGTGAACGAACACCTCGGTGAGTGTGCTCGCACACACATATACATACATACAAAGGCAAAAGACAAATATCCCCCGTGTAGCCTTAACAGACTGTTGGGGCAAGTGATGTTAGCGAGCATACAAACTCTGCGGTGGGAAGGATATCCCTAAAGTAATTTCTGCTATTTTGTCCAGATAATTTTATAAATGTGAATTTTGATTAATATGTTTTTTTTCTGACTTTATGTGAACGAAAAGACACAAATTCGCCAGTTTTCCCATTGAAAATAGGTACATTTCTAAATATCACTGTCCTGGTCACAAAAGCAAAGTTTGTGGGGAATAACAGCCATTTTCTATACTTTTTAGGCATAAGCATTTACGAAATAACACTTATACTACCCAGGCACAAAAATTGTGTTACATCGTGTAATGCGATCATCCTTCAGGATGCTTTACATTTGTTCTCCCCGCCTCAAGTTAGGAATCCGACACCGCGCATGTGCGAGTAACTCGTATAGACTTTGAAGTTCCGGACGTGTTTACTTTAACTGCGCTCGAAACTCGTGTTTAAAACTTGCCTCCTCCCCCAAGAGGCTTGGGCGCATCGAGGTCACAGCTGTGGAACCAAGCGGCTGCCGAGATCCTGGGATTGACCGGCGCGTGCACCCTCTGTGTGTGCGCGTGATTCGGGTCTCACGCTCACCGTGTTTGCGGGTTCTCAGCCCCGCCATCACGAATACGTGAATTTGGTTTTGCACTCGAATTTTGATTTACAATATAGGTGTAGAGGTGTAATTGCGCATGGCTACGAAAGGTGTCGTGTGATTATGCATGGCCACGGATGGCCAACAAACACAAAGGGCGGGGTTACGGCCGTACACAGGGGTGGCGCTCGCACCGACGTCCGCATGTACATCCCCCACGGGCCCCCCCTTGGGGGCAAGTCCTATAAAAGGGGATGAGCCGAAAGGCTCGGGAGTGGGGACTCAGCTTTAACCAGAGAAGAACGAAGACCTGCTAGTATAGGCCCCGGAGCTCCCCTGGCTCGCTGTCCTTCTAAGGGCCGACCAGGGCAAGCCGGTGGCGTGGCCCCGAGAGCCCAGACGAAGCTGGTCTGGTGACTCAGGGAGCCGGGATCCCAGCTTAACCAAGCTGGGACAGATAGCCTCCCCTAGTCCCGTAGTGGAGGAGTTGGTATAAGTTAGAGGGGTTAGCTGTCGAGAAATCCCTGTAGCCAAGTGACCTGTACAACTGTGTTGGTGTAATAAATAAGTGTGCCTCCGATCCTGTCGTCAAGCCTCCATATATACTTACTACATCTGGGGTCAGAAGTAAACGTCCAACGATGGACACACGAGGGACGACACGTACCAGGGAGTCGGAGATGGAAGACGCCGCGGCCGAATCTCCACCAGTGATGGCCGGGGTCGAATCGGAGCAGCCGGGGCCGAGTACGCCCGCGCCGCTACGACAGGAGGAGGGGGATGCGTCGGCCGAAGGACTCCGGCTGGCCCACTCCCGCCTGGCGGACCTGCTCTACGCCGCGGCCGCCGCGTTGGAGGAGATCACGCGGCTGGGGGCTGGAGGAGCAGCGCGGGTCGACGACGGCAGCCGGCGCGGGGCGACGTTTCCCGCCACCCCGACGCGGCTCGCGGTCAAATTTCCCGCCATCTCTACAGTACGAGCGGAGGGCGGGGCCGGCCCGCGTCACGTGTCTGCTGAGCGCCAAGCACAAGCCGTGACATCATCAACGCCGGCCGGCGCGTCAACATCAGAGCGACCGGCGATGCCATGTGCACGGCCCGCCCACACTGTATCATCGGCGGGGAGCGACGGAGAGCGTTCTGCGGCCACGGACGCCGCCTTACAACAGCGTCTGCCGCCTCTTAAAGAATTTGTCGGCGCTGACGGAGACTGGGGCGGCTTCAAGAGGCGGTTCATCGCTCATCAAGAGATGGCGAACTGGTCGGACGCCGAGGCTCTACGCGCGCTGCCAGCGATGCTGGACAACGACGCCCTGGCTACCCTCACCTCGGCGCCGAGGGAAAAGCGCGCCACTCTACACCTGGCGTTGCAGCTGCTGTCAGCCGTCTATGGGCCGCCTTCGGACTGCAGGCAGCTGTTCCACGATCGGAGTCGGGGCGCCAACGAGTCACCCCTGGCCTTCCGGACGGCTCTCCTGGCTCTGGCAAAGGCTGCTTTCCCAAGGATGGACGAGGAAGGAGTGGATGCCATGGTGGCTGAGAAGCTGCTGCTACTCGCTGACGAGCTGGACGTCAACGTCCTGGCTCAGGACGACGCGGAGATGTCGTCCCTGCTGGTCGCGCGCCACATCCACGGGGGCTTGCGGTCCCTGCGTCGGAAGGCGGCAAAGGGGGCGGCCGGCCATGCCATGGCGACCACCGCCCTCCCATCGGAGGAGGTCTGCGGGGTGGAGCGGCGAGGGGAATGGAGATCGGCGGCACCGCAGGCTCGGAATGGACCGAGCCGCCAGGAGCAGCCCAGGTCATCTGGGGCGCTCACACGCTGCTACAACTGTGGCCTGCAAGGCCACGTTGCGTCTGGATGCCGGGCTCCCCGTCAGCGCGGGGCGACACCTCGTCAGGACGCCACGCCGTCTCCTCCCAAGCTCCAGCAGAGAAATACGGCGAGTCGCGGCACCTCACACGTTTGGCCCACGCACACATCCGACACACACTCACGCGCTCAACTAAACAGGGCTCCAAATTCCCCGTCCGTCGCGCGCGATTGTTCGGTAATGCGGCGAGCGCTCCAACCGGGTCAGTGGTCGGAGCTCGCCCATCGTGTCGTTGCTGCGTCGGCGGGATCATCGGTCGTGGTCGGTCACATTGATGGGGTAGAGGTGCGGATTTTAATTGACACAGGGGCATCGGCGACCATTATATCTGATTTAATTTATAACATCCTTCCCGTTCAAAGTCGTCCCTTGCTCCCTGTTGACGTGCCGTGCTATGCCGCTAACGGGGGCTCTCTGGGCATTATTGGCCAAATCCGCGCCACTATCTGCATTGGGGACATTAAATTATCCGGCCCTGTTTTGGTTTCCTCCTCACTCGCGGTTCCGTGCCTGTTGGGGACGGATTTTCTGGCCAAAATGCCCATCCGTATCCTTATTGACCAAGGGTGCATTGAGCTCCCATCGGGCCGACGCGTTACATTTCTGTCTTCCCCCACCACGGAGCGTCGGGCGTTTGCCACCGTGCAGGCGCTCGTCACAAAAACTGTGCGCGTGCCTCCGGGGGCTCAGATGCTCGTCCCTCTTAGGTTGCGTCGGCCGTTTGATGCAGGGGTTGCGGATCGGGGGGTCTTGTTGGGTCCATCTCGGGCCGGGGTCAATGGACCCGATTTGCTCGCGGCTCAGACTATGGTGAGAGGGGATGGGGACCCCTTCATTGCAGTCCTTAATGTGGGATCGCGAACGGCCGTGGTTCCTCAAGGGACCGTGCTTGCACACGCAACGCCGGTGCCCTATGAGGAACCACTCGTGGGTCAGGTATCCACCGATCCTCCGTCGCGACCGCATTCGGACTCTGATGACGGATGGCTGGATGCGCTTTGCGCGGGTTCAGTGGACCTGTCTGACTCGCAGCGCGCGCAGCTGCGAGTTCTCCTGAGCGAATTTGCTGACGTTTTTAGTCAACACAAATTTGATATTGGTTGTACAAAATTGCTGCGACACCATATTGACACGGGTGACAGCGCGCCAATCCGCCAAAATCCCTTTCGGTTGAGTCCCGCCAAAAAGGATCATGTCAAATCGGCTGTTGATGACATGCTAGCCGCCGATATCATTTCCCCTTCCACCAGCCCGTGGGGCGCGCCGATCGTTTTGGTGAAAAAACACGACGGCTCACTGAGATTTTGTGTTGACTTTCGGCGTCTCAACAAAATCTCTGTGGCAGATGCGTACCCGCTTCCTCGGATGGATGAGTCGCTCGACGCCTTGGCCGGTGCGCGATTCTTTTCCACCCTTGATTTGCTATCTGGATTCTGGCAGCTTCCTCTGGATGACGAATCGAAACCTAAGACTGCTTTTCGTACACCGCAGGGCCTCTTCCAATTTAACCGCTTGCCGATGGGTTTACATTCTGCGCCGGCAACTTTTCAGCGGTTAATGGAATTGGTCTTGGCAGGTTTGCAATGGGATTCGTGTTTGATTTACTTAGACGATGTCATCGTCTTTAGCAAATCCTTCGAGGAACACCTCCAGAGGTTGCGTGCTGTTTTTCTCAAAATGCGGGCTGCCAATTTGAAATTTAAACCACAGAAGTGCCATTTACTCCGCGAATCGGTGCGATATTTGGGTCACATTGTTGGGCGCTCGGGGATATCCACTGATCCCGCCAAAACGGAATGCGTCAGCTCCTGGCCGACTCCCACCTCTGTGGGAGAGGTCAGGAGTTTCATTGGGTTCGCGTCGTATTATCGGCGATTTGTGGCTGACTTCGCTACGATTGCGAAACCATTGCATGCCTTGACGTCCAAGGGAGTCAGGTTTCATTGGGGGCCGGAGGAGGAGGCTGCTTTTCGCGCCCTCAGAAATGCTTTGGTGGGAGCTCCGCCGTTGAATTACCCGGATTTTTCACAACCCTTCTTGCTCGATACAGATGCAAGTAACACGGGCATCGGGGGCGTGCTGTCCCAGCTCATTGGGGGCGTAGAGCATGTGGTGGCTTACGGTAGTCGGGTACTGTCTCCAGCCGAACAGCGGTACTGCGTTACCCGTCGGGAATTATTGGCGATTGTTTATTTCATTCAGCAGTACCGCCCGTATCTGTACGGTCGGCGGTTCACCGTCCGTACAGATCATGCGGCCCTACAATACGCCCTGCGGGTTCAACAACCATCGGGCCAGTTGTCTCGATGGTTGGAGATTCTCCAAGACTATGACTTTGTCACCACATATCGTAAGGGTCTCCGCCACACGAACGCTGACGCCCTGTCGCGATTGCCACCCACTTCAGAGTGCGCGTGCCTCTTGGGTTCGGGGCGTTGTAGGCCTCCGAACGTCACCACCGAGTCGGTCCTCGTGGCCGCTGCCGATGCACCTTCGGTTTCGGGTCCTATTGAGCAAGAAGGGAGGGATTCGTTGCTGGGGTTGTCGGTCGCGGAATGGGGTCGCCTCCAAATGGAGGACACCTCCCTCCTCGCTCTGCGCCGTCGCGCCGGGGGGGTTGGCCAGGGGGTGGAAAACGTTGACTCGTGGGGGTTGTTCCAGGGACTTTTAATGCACTGGGATGGTAAAACCCGGCGCCAGCGGCTGGTGGTGCCTGCTGCTTTAAGGGGTAAGGTGGTATGGGCTGTTCATGAGCGGCTTCTGCACTTGGGAGTTCATAAGACCTTTGCCACGCTCCAGCTAGATTTCTTCTGGCCGGGCATGGAAAAGGACGTGGGGGATCTCTTGGGGTCATGCACGCAATGCGCGCAGAGGAAGCCACCTGCTAGGGGGTCCAACCCTCCGCTGCAGTCCATAAAAGTTTCCCGGGTTAACGAGCTCGTCGCTCTGGACATACTTGGCCCATTTCCCGCGACGCCCAGGGGCAATAGGTATTTACTAACGGGGGTTGAATACTTCACGAGATGGCCTATGGCCTGGCCCCTGGCGAACCAGTCGGCAGCAGCCATCGCGGAGGCCTTTGTCCAGGGCTATGTCCTCGACAAGGGTGCTCCGGAACGGCTGCTTACTGACCAGGGTAGGAATTTTTCTGGTAAACTCCTACGTGAGGTGTGCGACCTCTTGGGTACGGAGAAGGTTCGGACCTCTCCGTATCACCCACAAACTGACGGGATGGTGGAACGGCTGCATCGGACCATCACGTCCATGCTGTCCCAGCAGGTGTCGGTATCCCAGACGGATTGGGACCTCCGCATAGCCGGTGTGTTGCAGGCCTACAGAATGGCTCCTCATGCGGCCACCGGATTTTCCCCTTTCTTTTTAATGTATGGGCGCGAAGTTAACCCCCCTGTGGCGACCCAGCTGAAGCTCTCGGCGCTCCCGGCGAAGTCTAATTTGTCCGAACACGTTAAATTTAACATCGCTAAATTGTCTGAGGCACGGGAAGCGGCCGTGCAAAATTCTGAACTCCGCCAGAAGGCGAACGAGAGGCTTCGGTTGGGGCGGGTGCAGGTGGTCAAATGGGAACCAGGGGACAGGGCGTGGTTGCACTGTCCTCAGGTGCCGCTGGCAACCTCGTCGAAATTGGTACGGCCGTGGCGGGGGCCAGTGGAGGTCGTGCAGGTTTTGCGGCCGCAATGTGTTCGCGTCAAATGGGGGAGGCGCCGGTGGTATGTGCACCCCTCAAGGTTAAAACCATTTGTCGCGCCGCCCCGTGGTTCACACACACACACGCATGGCCAAACGTGTGAGGGTGTCGCCGACTCCCCGTCGTCGCTGCACTCGCCTAACCTGACGCCAACTGTTCCGTCCCCAGGTGAAACAGGAGTGACGGGCCCACGCCCACCAACCCCTCCCGGTGGGGTCGGGGGTCACTCGGCAGCGACGCCTGACTCTCTGGCACCCGGACCGTCAACAACCTTCACTGAGCGTGCCAGGACGGGCCCTTGTGACGGGCCCGCCGCGAGAACGCGCGCCAAAACGCGCAGACTGTTGTGAGGTCGGCCGTTGGGGGGCCTTGCGGACAATGGAGAGGGTGTTGTGAGGTCGGCCGTTGGGGGGCCTTGCGGACAATGGGAGGGGTGGCGTCCGGAGTGTATATATATGTGGGTTTTGGGGTGCTTATTCAGGGAGGGCGCGTCGGGATATTTTTTTTCTCTCTCTCTCTCTCTCTTCCTCTTGTTGTTCTGTTAAGGTTCTCTTGTTCTTGTTGGAAATAATTTACGCGAGGCACACACACGGGGGGTTGTGAGGGATACACCTTTATTCAGATTTTTTTTGCAGCCAGGGACGGCTGCGAGCTGTACAGGGGGGGGTGATGTAGAGGTGTAATTGCGCATGGCTACGAAAGGTGTCGTGTGATTATGCATGGCCACGGATGGCCAACAAACACAAAGGGCGGGGTTACGGCCGTACACAGGGGTGGCGCTCGCACCGACGTCCGCATGTACATCCCCCACGGGCCCCCCCTTGGGGGCAAGTCCTATAAAAGGGGATGAGCCGAAAGGCTCGGGAGTGGGGACTCAGCTTTAACCAGAGAAGAACGAAGACCTGCTAGTATAGGCCCCGGAGCTCCCCTGGCTCGCTGTCCTTCTAAGGGCCGACCAGGGCAAGCCGGTGGCGTGGCCCCGAGAGCCCAGACGAAGCTGGTCTGGTGACTCAGGGAGCCGGGATCCCAGCTTAACCAAGCTGGGACAGATAGCCTCCCCTAGTCCCGTAGTGGAGGAGTTGGTATAAGTTAGAGGGGTTAGCTGTCGAGAAATCCCTGTAGCCAAGTGACCTGTACAACTGTGTTGGTGTAATAAATAAGTGTGCCTCCGATCCTGTCGTCAAGCCTCCATATATACTTACTACATAGGAAAGGGACGTGATTACAGATGATGAAACGCTTCTGAAAGAAGATACAACAAAATCGTATTTTGCATGAATAAAGTTTAATAAAATAAAATTACGTGTGCCCCTTTGTCAATCCACTGCTGGATGAAGACCTCCCCATGCAGCGTGTTTAATATTCACCACGCTGGTCACTCAGCGTTGTTAGAGGGGTGTCCAGGTGTAGAGATCACACCCCACTCATAATTAGCCATGGCCAGGAATCAAACTCAATTTGCCAGAATCGTAGTGCAATGCACTAACCACTGCACCACCGCTCCACCATGCAGAAAAGCAAGCGAGGTTTTTTTTTTTGTTTCATTACTGTGAACTGTTTTTGTTTTAATTAGCGCAGCATAACGGTTGCGTGCATACGAATAACAAGATAACAAGGGCATTAGGGAGATGCCTCTGTAATCGTTGTAAACGTTGTCCACGGGATGTGTTGTGGACCAAGCACGCCCACACGCGTCCTCGTGGAAGACACACGGATCGCTACCACTAACAACCATCACCGGAGTCATCGCGCGGCAGACGCGGCTCGCTACTCCGGTCTCAAACCATGGACCACCCAAAGTAGCTTCGGCCGCTGCCCGCTTCTATAACTCACCGGCGGCGAACGTGGTGTCAGATGTGCGCCACGAGGCAACCGCTGAAGGCACCCACCCACTCGCTTCACTCGGCAACCTCGAAATGAACGTCAGAGCATGGCTGACGCAGCCCCATCGTACTAGAGAAAGATAATAATGTACAGGGACTCCTCCAACTTACGAATATTCAACTGAAGAAGCTGCAGAGATACGAACAAACCTGTCCGTATGTCAAATTTGCCTGTTCGGACCGAGAGTCGTAAGTTCAATTGATGGCGGTGGTGGCATCGACATCTGCAGAACATGAATAACCAGTGGCGTCTACATCTACAGGAGATTATGCAACTTTTAAAGCCATGCCCGGTTGTTTGGTCTACATGCCGTACAACATGTTTGAAATGGACAGGAGTAAAGTTGGACTTATGAGCAAATCGACTTACGAACAGACCTCTGAAACCAACTCGTTCGTAGGTATAGGGGTCTCTGTACTGGAGGGAGATGACCCCCACCCCACACGCACACTGTGGGGTTGGTACTGCTATGGACGACATCATAAACCACTGTAAGTCTGATCTCCTTCGATGAAGGAGGAAGAGCAAACGACACGAACTCTCCTCTGAAGCCCTCTCGTGGCCAGCAGACCTCGACATTGTCATTCAGCTACTGAACAGATTGCCATCATGCGCAAGAATACAATCGTGCTGTATATGTGGGAGCTGGAATGCCATTCACTCTCTGTATTTGCTGTGATTTGTAGCCATTCCCTGCGATGCCACTTTTGCGGATGAACGTGTGGAGGTTTTTCTGGGGACAGTCTGCGAAACGCAATGGGTCTTTTGTGCTTTCTGCTGAGCGAACTAGATTTCCCACTTACAAATTGATATCAAACACTACACGAAAGATAGATAGATAGACAGGACGTAATTCAAGAAATTCTCACCTGCTGGACAGGACACTAGCTTATAGGCAGCACTCAGAGACGCGGTCACATCTATGCACGTTTAAAATACATATTGAATTGCAGCACATTAGGGGACGGCTGAATAATTCTCGAATAAGTACACATCAGGCTTTAACGTAAATGGGATCAGTAGCGTGGTAGTCCACGTGTTTACACAGTTATGTTTATTCCTCAAGCAAACTCAAATGAGCAGAGGAAGAGAACTGCCACAAGTGATCTCTGCACGGGTTCACGGAAGGGTCGCGGGGCGCAGACGCCAGTCACGTGTGCGCGCTCGGGCAATGTTTTCGGAAGAACAAAAAAAACTCCCCGTCCACGTGTTTATTTTTACAGTAGCACTCGGGCATGCGGGCGCACACCAGACGAGGGAGATAACTGACTTTTTTGTGGCATTAGTTCCGGTTAAAACTACGAAAACAAGTTAATTCTACACAACGCGCTTCTTTGCCATTAATCTTCCACTGCTTGTTATTATTCTGAGAAAACGAACCCGTATTTTTGTCCATAAGAAATTAGCAAATATAATTGTATGATGCATCAATTCCACGTGATCGTTTTCGGTGAAGTGGAAAGATTAAAGGAATGACGAATTCCCAGATCGGTTTACATTTGTAATGGTGGTGCAGGGGCATGCTGAAGTTGGTTGGGGGAACACGGAACCACGTGTCTGCGGTGTGGGTTACTTGGTGTTGCGGATTACTGGGGGTGCGGGTTACTGGAGGTTCGGGTTATTGGGGGTGCGGGTTTCTGGGGGTGCGCGTTACTGGGGGTGCGGGTTACTGGGGGTGTGGGTTACTGGGGGTGTGGGTTACTCGGTGTTGCGGATTACTGGGGGTGCGGGTTACTGGAGGTTCGGGTTACTGGGGGTGCGGGTTTCTGGGGGTGCGCGTTACTGGGGGTGCGGGTTACTGGGGGTGTGGGTTACTGGGGGTGTGGGTTACTCGGTGTTGCGGATTACTGGGGGTGCGGGTTACTGGGGGTTCGGGTTATTGGGGGTGCGGGTTTCTGGGGGTGCGCGTTACTGGGGGTGCGGGTTACTGGGGGTGCGGGTTACTGGGGGTGCGGGTTACTGTGGGTGCGGGTTACTGGGGGCGCGGAAATGTGTTTTCTTCAGGCACATTGCCGTTGCTTTTCAATATCAAATTCGGCTTCGCAAAGGTGCCAACCTTCATTACATCACGTGGATGATCACCGATTCCGGCAAAGAGAATGGAACAAAAGCTGGCTAGTGTTCGCGAAAAGCGCACGGAAGGGCGCATGCTTTGGACTGACCCTGAGAGGCGTTAAGAAGACCACGCGGATTTGGGGAACGTGCACACGTTTAGGGACAACCAATGGAGGAAACGGGTCTATTAGAGGGACCCATAACGAGAAGAAACGATGGCCGATTGACGGAGAATGATGACGGGAATGGCAGCCGAGCGGAGGTGGAGCGACCAGGTGGGTCCACGTGGGCGAGACGGACTGAGGCATCGCAGAAGTGTGAGGGACGCAGTGGCACGGGGAGACTTTCATCCAGCAGTGGATAGACATTGGCTGATGATGATGGCGATGACATCGACGGACGCTTTATGCTGCATTTACAATAAAAAGACGATGATTGTTTTGATAGCGGGGGACAGTGGCGAGTGACATCCAAACCAGTTCTGGATCGGAAAGGTAAAGTATGGTGAAACATTCCCCGTGAACAACGCGGTGTGGGGGAGGCCTTCATCCAGCAGTGTAATTGATCAATGATGATATACAGTACGTAAACAACACTATAGCATTTTGTCATTCTTAATGTATTCTCAAAAATATGATCGTTTAATACATTTAAAAAATATTTTCACTGAAAGAAAGACGGAGTGTTCGCAATGACAGTGGAGTGGGACTACTCTTGAAGGTCACGTCCCAGAGTCTGATGTCCAGCTTAGAGCCGACACAAATATAAACCTTGTGCGATTGGTAAGTTGGCCACACAAAGTAGAGGATTGCATCGAGTGTGGTAAATTATTGATAAGTATGAGAGCGTGCGCGTGTGTGCCAGGAGTGATAGGGGAGCAGTGGCCTCGTGGTTAGCGCACTGCGCTACGAACCCGGCAACCCGAGTTTGATTCCCGCTCGCGGCCGACACCAGCGAACTGAACCAGTCCTGGGCCTGAAATGAGCATTGCACCTAGCGTGATGAGTAGCCATCGCCACTCGGGAAAAGTTTTTTGGTTTTGCCATGTTTGTTTGATGTAGTACAGAGTTAGAATGATGGCTTTAATCTAAGTTGTCTTGTGGTTGTTGTTGTTTGACTTGCATCCCACTGGGAGTTTTGCACAGCGTTGGTCTACGGTGCTTTTTTTCTGGAAGACTTTGCAGTTTTTTCCTAGATTTTTCTGTTTGCGCATAGTCACTTGAATATGTTTTCTTGTTTATGATTTTTGTTTGTTGCGGTTGTACCCGATTCAAGAGCCAATGGCTCACAGGGATATACCTAATAAATGAAACTGAAACAAAGGCGGCCGGACGTGGTGCTGGCCACCCACCCCGTCGCGTGCCGTGCCGGCCTTCATATATGCTGGCAAAGAGCACTTGCCCTGTCCAAGTCTACACCTACACGGGGGAACTTTTCCTGTGTCTTTGGGGGTGATGTTCTTTTCCGTTTTGTGGGGCCACGAGTGAGGTAGCGTCCACTGTTCGGGGCCAGAGCGGCGCCAGGGGGAGACGAACGGGGATGGAGGAGAGCGAGAGGACTGAAGGGATTGGGGTTCGCGACCGGACCGATTGATGCTCGCGTTGACCCTTGGGGATCGAGCCGTGGGGGTTTGAGACGGGAGGATTGACGGCGGGATGTGGGCCACCAACGCGTGACGGCCCGTCGAGTTCAATTCCGACTTTGCTCACCATCACGGCCATGGAATTGTTACACGCGAAAGCGAGTGCCCCTAGAGATCGTGGCATTCCAGATCCGCATTATCACACCGTGTCAACCCACACGGTTCACCCCGTATTCTTGTACAGGGAAATTGAGTTTTCAGTTCCATACGGCGTACAGCCGTTTCAATACGGGCCACACATTTGCGTGTCTATTTGTCTTTGTGTTTCTCCCTTGTGATGGATGAACGTTGAGATGTATAAGGGCACGAGTGGAGACCAATAAGGTCTGCACTGGTCTGTAATAAGGTAGGGGGCACTGATAAGGGGTTTACAGGAATGGTATTTAAACAGCACTACCAGCACGGCTGGGGGAGGCATTGAGTACTGTATCTGCTAAAGTCTCAGCCACCCTTCAAAATTATTACAATCAAGTCAAAACGAGCGGTAATCATCACATGTACAATTTCAAGGGTGTATTTTTTTACCATGATGTATGTATATATACTTGAATACGAGGATTATTCCAGACCGAGTAGATAACTGCACATTTTCAAACTAAATGTAGATTTTATTTTTGTTATGTATACAAAACACGGGCAGCGCGGGCTCACAGAGATGAACAAACCAGTGCAGCGTAGCTTACAAAAATATATAAAATAGTAAAAGTGTCGTCTTAACCATTACGTGTTTTATCGAGAGAGAAAACTATTTACGTCCTCTAGTGTTGTAATGATGGAATAACCTTGTGAATTACAAAAGGTTACAAGTGAAAATAACGACGGTGATTTTGACTGTCACTCAGAGGAGAGGTATTCATCTCAGCAACAGCAACCTCTGCCCGTCCTCGTGTTTAATTATCCCGTCGTCAACGTCACGTAAGCAGTTTATACATTCACACAAGCAGCAACTTAACGCCTTATTGATGGGCCATGCATATATGAGTGTGCGTGCAACACCTTCCTGCGGAGGGAGCTGGTAGGAACGTTGGGTTGCTCGGTCAATGGCCAGGGTCAACGGCGGCGTGGTGTATTCCGCAAATATGCCCGACTGCGAGGGCGGGCACAAGCCGGCGTGAGTAGGTTAAACGTTGAGTTTTATAAGGGCACCACGGGGTGACCAGCCCCTCAAAACCCAGCCCCACCCTCCCCACCCAGCCCCTCCCCACCCTCCCCTCTCCACCCAGCCCGACCCCTCCCATTTTTGGATGCAAGACGGACGGACGGACACAACAATCCCCTGTGGGCTGGTGGAACCAGGTGGTTCCTACCAGTAATATTACAATCGGTGAAGTGGAAGCGGCCCACCGCTGCTCACCACGGATGCTGCAAGAACGGTTACCCCGCTACCGCACATTGACGAGGCCTTGCTGACGATTCACCCCATCGCGATTATGCGACTCCCCACGGACGTGGAGATTTGTCTCATTTGATCGAATAATCGATTAATTTGTCTTGTCTGTCTTACCCGACTTGCCTGTACTGCCTCAATCATCCCATCGGCCTTTGTATATCATTTTCATTCACCGTAAATCATATTTTCTGAATGCACGATTTGATGCATGTGCTGTTTACATAAGAATCTATTCTGATCGACGATGTGCTTGAATGATTGTTGTTCTGTCATGGCTAACCAATGAACATTAATACCTGCTCTGACTTGCACGGGGATGAACTATATGACCATATGCTCTTTTTTGCTCGGGGACACAAACTAAAGCACAATAGTTGGTGACCAGATTCTTCAGCAATATGCACACTGGAACATGTTCCAGATGCCATCAATAACGGTGGGGTTCTACACCAGGGGCATGAGTACAGAAATTTGCTGATAAAATCGGGCAGGCAGAAATTGTAGAATGATGCAAAATGTTGTACGGCAAAACACAAACAAATTCGAAGGAAATATGCGAGCCTTAGCACGATTGGCAATTTAGAGGCGTGGCAGGAGTTGCTAGGGATTATGTAATCACTTCTACTGCGCCGGCCAATCAGCTGCCCGGAAAACATCTCCATGCAACATGACCGCCGTGACATAATCACTCCGTGCACTTTAACCAGTCTGTTGCTGAGGTAGGTATATATTTTGAATGTGTATTATATTCATTAATGTTATTAACATGAAATTGTTCATGTAATTAATTATGCCGTATTATTTTAAGTAAAATTTATTTCACTTTGACAATCGACGTGTGAATGATCCTGACCACCCCCAGTTCTCTCTTAACTTTATGTGGCTTATCGTCTTAACTCCTTTATTAAACCGAAGTGATGACAAGTCTTAGCTTGCACGATTACCTATAACTGTGTAAGCGGTTCTGCAGTCATGTCCCAGATTAACATAGCTTCAAAATTTCTTGGTCATGAATGGAAATGATCTTAACATTGAGGAAGGAAATATATGTTTCTTTTATATAGAAGAATGTGCATTCACAGCCTGTTCTGCTCGCCGTTTCCGACGGTAAACTCCGGAGAGGTGTCTCAGACCCTCGGGGTGATGCACACTTTGTAGCGAGCGGGCTTCAGCACAAGGGAGTAGATCGGGGTGGGGTCCGGCTTTGGCAGCCCCGGTGGAGATGTAGTGGAGAGGTTCTGTAGCAGCGTCGAGAGGAAGATGAAGAGCTCTTGCTGAGCCACCGTATCTCCGAGACACCGGCGCTTGCCAAGACCGAAGATCTGCACTTTCTCCGTCAGCTCCTTGTTCACTTCGCCGCTTTCGCTCGACAAGAAACGGCTCGGATCGAAGCTCTCGGGATTTGTCCAAATAGTCCTGCGCAAGACAACAGTGTTAGTACAAGTGTAGAGGTGATATGCGCTGGGATTAGAGATCGTATGCCAGCGCGTAATGATTGGCTGTGTAGGTGGTGACGTGCGCTGACGGTGGAGGATCAGGGGTCAGCGCGGGGTCGTGGGTTACGGGGTACTGATTGGCTGTGGACCGGTGACGTGCTGAGAGGGAGTGATCGGGTGGCAGCGCGGTGTGATTGGTGGAGGAGTGTTAACACGCGCTGGGGAAAACGGATCGTAGAGAGAGTGCGTCGTGATTGGTTCATTAAGGAGCGATGCTCACGTTGAAGTACGCATCAGCTCCGCCTCTCGTGAGCAGGGGCTATAAAAGGGGATGCACACAGGCGTGAGGGCAGTGTGTAACCAGCGAAGAATGAAGACGGGGATGAAGACCTAGGGCCCTGCGGTACCTAGTCCCGCTGTCCTAACGGGACCGGGACTCTGTGTAACCCAGAGGCGAGTGTAGTGTGTGTAGCCATAGGCGTAAGGTCTACACGAGCCGAATGCAGTGTATTGTGTAGCCAGGGACATAGGGTCTACACGAGTCGAGTGTATTGTGTAGCCAGGGACATAGGGTCTACACGAGTCGAGTGTATTGTGTAGCCAGGGACATAGGGTCTACACGAGTCGAGTGTATTGTGTAGCCAGAGGCGTAGGGTCTACACGAGTGAAGGGTTTCGTGTGTAGCCAGAGGCCTAGAGTTTACACGAGAGTAGTGGAGTGTGAAGTCGGAAGAAAGGAGACTACACGTTGTATTTTGACACGTAAAGATTTAATAAAAAGTGTGTTCCCGTCAAGAAGTTCCTGCCGTCAATTCCCATACTTCACAAGCACACGATTCTACTCCAGCGACGGTAATAATCAATAATTGTTTGTTTTTGATAGAGCGCCGTTCACACCAGAGCATTTCGGAGCACTTAAGATGACATAAGCGACGCACAACTCATCTCAATACTTTCAAAAGGCACCCCTAGTGGCAGCTGTCCCCGTGTGGAAGGTGGCTGCATCTGGTCTGCAAGTGGGTGTGAATCTGCCACTATTGCGGTTGCACCCAATTCAAGAGCCGAATGGCTCACAGGGCTATACCTAATAAATGAACTTGAACTTGAACTAGGGGTTGTGTGTGCGTAATTAGTATTATGCGGGTAATTAAAATTATGCTACTTTGGGCCATTATGCCAGCACACAATGGCCTATTCTTTTCGGACGACGTCAGGAATCTTTAAAAGTCCACTGTGAAGCAGATAGCATTATATCTTACCGCTAATAAACCTGCAGTACTAACCAGGGCCACCTGCCCGATTACAACCCTGGACCTCTGCAACGAGCAGCGAGCATGCTACCGCTGGGCCATGTCACCGCCCCAGTGGTGTGGAGATTCCGATGGGAAGTCGGGCGACTGGGACAGGGACATCGGAAGACTCGGTAGGTGGATGAGGGGTTGAACAAAACCACACAGGTTGGCAAAAGAGTAGCAAGCGGATGAAGGGGGGGGGGTGTAGTGAATAAGGAGCGAGTTACGGGGAGAGAGAGTTGCGGGAGAGAGTGCATTTTTGGTGAGAGGGTGGCGGAGACAAACGCAGAGACGTCACAGAAGCAGGGAGACGCGCCCCTGGCCGTGGCTACCACAGCCTACGCGTGCGTGTGTGCACACGCACGCACCGCTGGGCATACGCTCGCCACGCGGTGTATACGGTGAGATACGGTGGAGGGTCGCCCCACCGGTGTCTCCCTCGCCTAGTACACAGGAGGTCGTGGGTTCGATCCCGGCCCTGACGCCTGCTGCTGTGTATTTGGAGTTTGCGTGTCTCTCTCTCCCTGTGGTCACGTGCAATTTTGTCCGGGTCCTCTGGTTTTTTACCCTCTAAATTTTGAATCAAGGTGCGTTTAGAGTATTTGGCTACTGCTATAAATGTCCACGTGACAAGCCACTTCGTTGAGCTTTCATTTGCGGCCAGGTCGCTTCTGAAAAAGAGCTATATAGCTCAGTGGGCCTTACCTGGTAAAATAAAAAGTCTACACATGCGACACGGCACCCCGGTGTGCGTCGGCGCGCTGCCCTGTGCCGTCGCGTCAATGCAGGTGTAGGGCTGTTACAGAGGGTCTGTTTGTGTAGGGCTGTTTACATAGGGGCTAATGGAAAACAGACACAGTGGGCGGGGTCTCCGTGAGCACACGGGGTGGTGCCCGCAACGACGTCCGTACTGGACGGCGTGAGGGGGGTTTCGATCCTCTAACGGGGTATAAAAAGGGTTGAGCCAGAGAGCTCGGGGCTCAGTCTTAGAGTAGAAGAGAAGAGAGAAGACCAGCCAGATAGGCCCTGGACTCCCCCTGGGACGCCGCCCTTGTAAGGGCAGTGCAGGCTGGAGCCAGTGGCGTGGTCCCGGAACCAGAGTCAGACCTCTGGGATTCCGGGTACCGTAGCCCGACTAACCAGTGTCGGGCCAGACAGCCTCCCCTAGCCCGTTAGCGGAGGACTCAGCTAGGAAGGCTAGCTAGGGGTGAATTCCCAGTTGTACGGGTGAGGGGGCCGATACATCCCTCTAGTACTGTAAGCCCTTTGTATAAATAAATACGTGTGCCTTACCCCGTTGTCCACGCGTCTTCAACGACACTTCATCTGGCGTCAGAAGTACCAAGAACATGGACACGCGCCAAACAGCTCGAGCCAGGGAACAGCGGGCGGAGGACGCCGCCGAAATTGCCGAGCCCGAGATGGCTCTACTAGACGACGTGCAGCCGGGGCCGGATGCGGGCTTACCGGAGCATCGCCATGAAGAGGAGCAGCGGGGAGACGACCTGAGGCTGGCTCATGAGAGGCTGGCGGAACTGCTCTACGCCGCTGCCGCTGCGCTGGGGGACATCACACGGCTGGCGGCTGGTGGTCCACCGCGGGGCGAGAGGAACCGGCGTGTGGAGCGTCTTCCCGCCATTTCTGAAGATTTAAATTTTGAAATTCCCGCCATCGACGCAGCGACCGCTAGGGGCGTGGCCAACCTCAACCTGGGGTCCGACATCGCCCGCGCTGGGGCTGCTGCATCAACGACGGAGGAGGGCGCGTCATCAAAGCTGCGACAGGCGATGCCATCTGCCATTCGCGCCGAGACGCAGCCGAGTCGGGGAGGCAGCAGTCCACGGGACTCCACGGCAGCCGCTGCGCTACACCAAAGGCTGCCCCCGCTTAAAGAATTCGTGGGCGCAGAGGGCGACTGGAGCGGCTTTTAAAGACGCTTCCTCGCCCACCAGGAGATGGCTAAATGGACGGACGAAGAAGCTCTCAGCGCCCTGCCGGCGCTCCTGGACGGCGACGCGCTTGCCGCCCTAACATCGGCACCCAAGGAAAGGCGCTCCACGTTACCGATGGCGCTGCAGCTGCTGGGA
Organism: Lethenteron reissneri; assembly: GCF_015708825.2. NCBI lineage: Eukaryota > Metazoa > Chordata > Hyperoartia > Petromyzontiformes > Petromyzontidae > Lethenteron > Lethenteron reissneri. Next base: position 8,846,010 of record NC_083787.1, read on the forward strand.
GGGGTCTACGGACCGTCGGCGGAATGCAGACAAGAGTTCTACGACCGCAAGCGGGGAGAGAAGGAGTCGCCCCTAGCGTACCGAACGAGCCTCCTGGCGATGGCCAAGTCGGCCTTCCCCCGGATGGATGACGACGGCATCGACGCTATGGTAACGGAGAAGATACTCCTCCTGGCCGACGATCTAGACATCGCTGTCGTCGCACAGGAGGACGCGGAAATGACATCGCTCCAGGCGGCGCGGCTCCTCCACGCAAACCTCCTGTCGCTTCGACGCAAAGCCAGCAGGGCATCGGCGGGGCGTGCGGTGGCTGCAGCCACCCTTCCGACGGAGGAACTCTACGCCGTCGACCACCGACGGCAACAGGCGACGAGTGCACGGCCGGGCCAGGACGGGTCAGGCCGTTCCGACCACTCGTCACCTCCGACATCGCTCCCGCGGTGTTATAACTGCGGCGTCCGGGGCCACGTCGCCTCGGGGTGCCGCTCTCCTCGTCAGCGCGGGACGACACCTCACCGGGACGACGGGCCTCATCCCAAGCTCCACCGTCAAAAACCGGCGAGTCGCGGCACCCCACACGTTTGGCCCACACACACACCCGTCACGCACTCAAACACCGCGACGAGAGGGGGGCCGGTATCACGCACCATCGCACCACCACGCACCACTCCGGGTACCCATATCGAACCCGGCCAGTGGTCCGTGCTGGCCGATCGTGTGGTTGCCGCATCGTTGGGGTCGTCGGCCGTTGTAGGATATATCGACGGGGTGGAAGTGCGCATCCTGGTCGATACGGGGGCATCGGCAACTATTATTTCGGAATTAATTTACAATATTCTCCCTGTCCGGAGCCGTCCTTTGATGCCTGTTAACGTACCATTCTATGCGGCTAACGGGGGCTCACTTGGCATCATCGGACAAATTCGTGCCCAAATTTGTATTGGGGAAATTAAATTGTCTGGGCCGATTTTTGTTTCGTCCTCGCTGGCGGTTCCGTGCCTGCTGGGGACGGACTTCCTGGCCAAAATGCCGATTGTAATTTTGATCGACCAGGGGTGCATAGAGCTTCCATCGGGCAGACGCATGGCGTTCCTGCCATCACCAGTTGCGACTCGGACGGCGTTCGCGACGGTGCCGGCGTTCGTGGAGAGAACGGTACGCGTTCCTCCGGGAACGCAAATGTTGGTGCCCTTGAAGCTTCGGCGGCCCCTCGTTAAGGGTGCCGGGGCGCAAGGGGTACTGTTGGGACCGTCTAGGGCCGGGGTTAGTGGACCTGATTTACTACCGGCCCAGACCATAGTGAGAGGGGATAGTGAACCCTTCATCGCGGTCCTAAACGTGGGCTCGCAGACGGTGGTGCTCCCACAGGGGACCGTGCTTGCTCACGCAACGCCGGTGCCGTGTGAGGAGCCCGCCGTAAATTCCGTCAACACTGTCCCTGCGTCGCGACCGCGTTCGGACAGCGATGAAGGGTGGCTCGAGGCGCTTTGTGCGGGATCGACGGACCTGTCCGATTCAGAGCGTCAACAACTTAAAACGCTATTGCGAGAATTTTCCGACGTTTTTAGTCGAGATAAATATGATTTGGGCTGCACTCACTTGCTGCGTCACCATATTGACACGGGTGACAGCGCGCCAATTCGCCAAAATCCGTTTCGGTTGAGTCCCGCCGAAAAGGAACATGTCAAATCGGCTGTTGATGACATGTTAGCCGCGGACATCATTTCTCCTTCCACCAGCCCTTGGGGAGCGCCGATCGTCCTGGTTAAAAAGCAGGACGGTTCGTTGCGGTTTTGCGTTGACTTCCGGCGTCTTAATAAAATTTCGGTTGCCGACGCATACCCGCTCCCTCGGATGGATGAATCGCTTGACGCTTTGGCGGGAGCGCGATTCTTTTCCACACTCGATTTACTTTCGGGATTCTGGCAGCTTCCTCTGGATGATGAGTCTAAGCCTAAAACTGCTTTTCGTACACCGCACGGCTTGTTTCAATTCAACAGGTTGCCGATGGGCTTGCACTCAGCGCCGGCAACTTTCCAGCGTTTGATGGAATTGGTTTTGGCTGGACTGCAATGGGAGTCGTGCCTCATTTATTTGGATGACGTTATCGTCTTTAGTAAAACTTTTGATGACCATCTCCAGAGGTTGCGGGCAGTTTTCCTAAAGATGCGGGCTGCTAATTTGAAATTTAAGCCCCAAAAATGCCATTTGTTGCGTGATTCGGTGCGTTATTTGGGGCACATCGTGGGACGCTCGGGTATTGCTACCGATCCCGCCAAAACGCAGTGTGTCAGCTCCTGGCCGACTCCCACTACAGTGGGAGAGGTCAGGAGTTTTATTGGGTTCGCGTCGTATTATCGACGGTTTGTTGCTGATTTTGCAACAATTGCAAAACCCCTGCACGCTCTAACATCTAAAGGGGTTCGTTTCCACTGGGGTCAAGAGGAGGAGGCTGCGTTCCGCTCCCTTCGGGACGCCCTGGTGAAAGCCCCTCCCTTGATCTACCCTGATTTTTCGAAACCCTTTTTGCTCGACACCGATGCGAGCAACACGGGTATTGGGGGTGTGCTTTCCCAGGTGGTTGATGGCGTTGAACGGGTGGTCGCATACGGTAGTCGGGTGTTGTCTCCTGCGGAGCAGAGATATTGTGTTACCCGTAGAGAACTGTTGGCAATTGTTTTTTTCATCCAACAATACCGCCCATATCTGTACGGTCGGCATTTCACCGTCCGCACAGATCATGCGGCACTACAGTATGCCCTGCGAGTTCAGCAACCATCGGGACAGTTGTCTCGATGGTTGGAGGTTCTCCAGGATTTTGATTTTGAGACCACTTACCGTAAGGGCGTTCGCCATACCAACGCGGACGCTCTGTCCCGCATGCCAACCGCCTCGGAATGTGCATGCCTCCTGGGGTCGGGACGTTGCAGACCTTCAGGGGACGCATCGGTCCCGATCCTGGCAGCCACCGACGATGACGAGCCACTGGCTGATAATTCTATCGAACAACAGGGAAGGGATTCCCTGTTGGGGTTGCCCGTCACTGAGTGGGGGCGCCTCCAAATGGAGGACACCTCCCTCCTCGGGTGGCGTCGTCGCGTCGGGGGTGCTGGCCGGGTGAAAGGTGATTCGGGTGCATGGGAAATGGTACAGGGTCTGCTCATGCACTGGGACGCAAAATCACAGCGACATCGGCTGGTCGTCCCTTCGGAGTTGCGAGGCAAAGTGGTGTGGGCCGCGCATGAGCGCCTGTTACATCTGGGGACTCTAAAGACCCTCGCACTAATACAGCTAGATTTTTTTTGGCCTGGTATGACAAAGGATGTGGGGGATCTTCTGAGTTCATGCCCGCGGTGTGCGCAGCGGAAACCGCCGGCGCGGGAGTCTAACCCGCCTTTACAATCGATCAAGGTGTCCAGAATAAATGAGCTGGTTGCACTGGACATCTTGGGCCCATTTCCCGCCACCCCCAGGGGCAATAAGTATTTGCTGACAGGTGTCGAGTATTTTACGCGCTGGCCCATGGCCTGGCCCCTTGCCAACCAGTCGGCAGCAGCCATCGTGGACGCCTTTGTTCAGGGTTACGTCCTGGACAAAGGTGCCCCGGAACGGCTGCTGACCGACCAGGGTAAAAATTTTTCCAGCAAATTACTTAAACAAGTCTGTGACCTCTTAGGCACAAAGAAAATTCGGACCTCCCCGTATCACCCACAGACTGACGGAATGGTCGAGCGCCTGCATCGCACCATTTCGTCAATGATGGCACAGCAGGTCTCAGATTCCCAGACTGATTGGGACCTGCATATTCAGGGGGTCTTGGCGGCATATCGGATGGCACCCCATGCAGCTACGGGGTTTTCCCCCTTTTACCTTATGTACGGTCGCGAACCCGACCCGCCTGTTTGCGCCCAGCTGCAGATCCCCGACCAGCAAGGTAAAACAAAATTGGCTGACCACGTCAAATTTAATTTGGCTAAGTTAACAGAGGCACGGGATGCTGCGAGGTTAAACTCGGACCTCCGTCAAAAGGCGAACGAGCGCCTCAGGTTGGGTCGAGCGCATGTCATACAGTGGAAACCGGGGGACAGGGCATGGTTGCACTGTCCCCAAGTACCCCTGGCTACCTCCCCAAAGCTGGCGCGACCGTGGCGGGGGCCTGTGGAAGTGGTCGAGGTCCTGCGACCACAGTGCGTGCGCATTCGTTGGGGGAAGCGGCGATGGTTCGTGCACCCCTCTCGGTTGAAACCTTTCGTCGCGGCACACAAACCCACTTCACACATGCGTGGCCAGACGTGTGGGGGGTCGACCGACTCACTAGGTCCGTCCCCACCGCGCTCACCTAATGCCTTGCCGGCCGTGCCACCTCCAGGTGCATCGAGACTGACGGGCTCACGCCCGACCACCCCTTCTGGGGATACCAACAGTCACGAGGCATCAGAGGAGGCCCCGCTCCCGGACGGACGATTGCCACCTGACGGTCCGCCACCCGGGGTTCCCCCGTGTGAGGGGCCCGCCGCAAGGACACGCGCAAAAATGCGCAAACTGTTGTGAAACCGCAAGGACACGCGCAAAAATGCGCAGACTGTTGAGGAACCGCAAGATTTGTATATATATGTTGTGTTCATTGTGTGTTGTGTGGGGGGGGGGGTGTCCCCTGCCCATTGGTGTGCATTGTGGCTTCGCTACAAATTGTATATAGCGTTCTTACGGTATCCGTATTTATTCGGGGGGGGGTGCGTCGGATTGTTCCCTTTCGGGGTTGAGGGTTTTGTTGTTGTCATTGTCGTTGTTGTTGTTGTTACTGTTGGTTCCTTCAAGTTAGCGTTAAAAACGTTTTTTTTAAGGCACACGCGGGGATCCAGGGGTTGAATAACCTTTATTGAAAGTTGTTGCAGCCGGGACGGCTGCGAGCTGTACAGGGGGGGGTGATGTAGGGCTGTTACAGAGGGTCTGTTTGTGTAGGGCTGTTTACATAGGGGCTAATGGAAAACAGACACAGTGGGCGGGGTCTCCGTGAGCACACGGGGTGGTGCCCGCAACGACGTCCGTACTGGACGGCGTGAGGGGGGTTTCGATCCTCTAACGGGGTATAAAAAGGGTTGAGCCAGAGAGCTCGGGGCTCAGTCTTAGAGTAGAAGAGAAGAGAGAAGACCAGCCAGATAGGCCCTGGACTCCCCCTGGGACGCCGCCCTTGTAAGGGCAGTGCAGGCTGGAGCCAGTGGCGTGGTCCCGGAACCAGAGTCAGACCTCTGGGATTCCGGGTACCGTAGCCCGACTAACCAGTGTCGGGCCAGACAGCCTCCCCTAGCCCGTTAGCGGAGGACTCAGCTAGGAAGGCTAGCTAGGGGTGAATTCCCAGTTGTACGGGTGAGGGGGCCGATACATCCCTCTAGTACTGTAAGCCCTTTGTATAAATAAATACGTGTGCCTTACCCCGTTGTCCACGCGTCTTCAACGACACTTCACAGGCGTACGTACGGGTCGTGGTTGATCTGGTACTGGTTGATGAACACGCACGTGTCCCGCGGAATGAAGAAGCCGTCCAGCACCACGTCTTGCGTCGTGCTGCAAAAAGGCGAAAAGCACAAATGCGATCCTCGTGACGGGAACATCCAGGTTAGGTTCTGGATGTTCCATCACACTGCGTGTGTTAACCATTTCAGAAGAAGTTTTAGCACGTAATCATTGAGCTAAAGTTCATGTTTGCAAGGCCGTGACGGTAAAAGGGCATTGTTATTAATACTTCATAGGTTGCATTTTTACTCTTATACATTATCACACTAGTTTACCCAGGAAAGCCTCACTGAGTCTCAAGACTCTTTTTCAGGAGTGTCCTGCCAGGATTTCACAGTACAGTGTGAGGCTGCTGCTGTGTGATCCTAAATGCAGGTATGTTTTCAGCATTGGGACATTTGGCCAATAACAGTCACATTATAAGTGTGTGTGTCTCGCTAGGGAACTTAACAGGAGAACCCGGACGAAACCCATGCAGAACAGGGGGAGAACATACACACTCCACATACGATATAAACCCCTTTATAGCTTTGTAGTGAGTTCAACTGAGTCGCAGACGTACACTTGGAGGCAACACATTTATTTAACTCCAACACATGGAGTAACTTTCTCCTTAACAGAATAACAACCTATGGTGGTGACGACCAGGCTAACTATATTATTACATCGTAACTGGTGTAGTTAACCGGGTGGTGACCACCAGGCTAACTACACTAGTTACAACGTAACTGGTGTAGTTAACCAGGTGGTGACCACCAGGCTAACTACACTAGTTACAACGTAACTGCTACTATGGACCGGGACCAACAGCTTGGGTCCAGGTCCACGTGTTGGAGACTCGTTGAACAGAGAATGTAGATGAAGGGTTTCTTCCAGGATGAACAACAACCCTGGTCCTTCACGGGACCCGGCTGAGATTCTCTGCGGCGTGGCTGGCTCCGCCCTTGGCCACGACCACTTTCCAGAATCCTCGGGAAGGATCTGGGTCCCAACCACGTGACCACCTCTAGCCCCCACTTGGGGCCCCTTTGTAGACCGGTCACGTGTCCTCCCGGGTCAACTAGAGTGCCATGGCCTTGAGTAACCTCATTCCTCGGCCGGCACCCACACACCCTGTCCTGTAGGGGTGGCACTGCACGCAAAGCGTGGTGCCATCTCGAGCTATCAATCAGTGCTCACCGGGCCCCTCTAGGGCCGGTACTACACCCAGACTACGGTGGTATCTGCGATGTCGTTACACCGCACGCCATGCCTCTCTCGGGCCGGCACTGCACATTGACATCCTGCGATGTCACTGCAGCTTTAATAGACTTTTTGGGCAAGTGCTGTTAGCGAGCACCTATGAAGGCCGACATGGCACACGAGGGGCTGGGTGGCCACCACCACGCCTTTGTCTCCTCAGTGGCGGTGTTTACGCAACGCTCCAGGGGACTCGTTTGAGGCTGTGCCAACGTAGGAGAACTCCAGGACCGGTTGGAATAACCGTCACTGATGTTGGCCGCGAGCGAGAATCAAACTCGGGTTGCCGGGTTCATAGCGCAGAGCGCCAACCGCTGCGCCACCGCTCCCCAAACTCCAAAGACCACCCATGGAGCCTTAACAGACTGTTGGAGCAAACGCCACGCACTCACTCACAATCAAGTCACTCACTCACCACTCACTCACAGAACAAGCACACAGAAAGGTGCACAAGCGTCGCCCGCCACGCCACCCTGCACCGACTCGCGCGCTCACGCCGGCACCTGTGCGGTATGGTGAACGGCAAGTAGGAGGAGTGGCGGAACGTTCACCATACCTGTGCGGTATGGTGAACGTCAAGTAGGAGGAGTGGCGGAACGTTCACCATACCAGTGCGGTATGGTGAATGGCAAGTAGGAGGAGTGGCGGAACATTTCCGTGATGAAGGCCTCCAGCTGACGCAAGCTGCTGCGGTCGCTCGAGACAGGTGCTCGGTTCCCGCCGATCTTCTCATCTGACGGGGAAACGCGCACGCACAAACACGGCGCGACTGTTGTGCTGCCGTTCGCTCGGAACGCATGGGGTGTGGGGGGGGCAGAAGAGCAACAGCAAGGAACATTCACGTTCGCATTAAAAAATCCCACGCCCGGTCACTAATGCAAATACGGCTTCTGCGGCAGCAATGGATGCCATGTCGTCGCTGTCAATCATGCGAAGTGTAAAACGGGAATTGAACTGATCCACGCTTTTTAAATTTATTTTTTTGGGATAAACCTCGAAACAATCGAGACTAATTTCAGGCGTAAGACCCTCAAGCACGCGGCATAGCGGAGCAACTTAGATCGTCACGCTGGTGTGCGGTACAAGCATTTAACGAAGCGCCTGATCAATGTCGTTTGAGTTAGCCCACTGGTGTGAGCTGAAGGACAACCCTCAGAACCAATTAAGCAGCGATTGGATACGCGACGTTTCGCTTGATGCCACATCGAGCAACTTCAAGGAGATCCCCGCAGTCAAGATAATCAAAGAGCTGAAGTTCTATTTACGACGAGCTGCGCAGTAAGCAACGTGACCAAAATGGTTCATTTCGAAGTTGGGATTTCCTGCTGCCAAGTTGCCGAGCGCCAGACAGGGAACCGCACCGACGTACAGCGGGATGCAAACTCCCCCCGCACCTCAAATGAGCACGCTTGGCTACGTACGGTGCGAAAGAAGTTCAACACACACACACACAAGCTCCCTTCTCTCACACGCGTAACTTTTTGCACGATCATCACCGGCAGTGGAACGAGACTCCGGCTGCTGTTGTGTGCTTCATTTGGCAAGAATAAGTGACTGGAAAAAAGTCGCCCAGAGACACATCCTTCGATCTACCGCACGAGCCCTTCGTACTTCCACACGAGCCCTTCAATCTACTACACTAACCCGTCGATCTACCACACGAGCCCTTCGATCTACCGCACGAGCCCTTCGTACTTCCACACGAGCCCTTCGATCTACTACACTAACCCGTCGATCTACCGCACGAGCCCTTCGATCTACCGCACGAGCCCTTCGTACTTCCACACGAGCCCTTCGATCTACTACACTAACCCGTCGATCTACCGCACGAGCCCTTCGATCTACCGCACGAGCCCTTCGTACTTCCACACGAGCCCTTCGATCTACTACACTAACCCGTCGATCTACCGCACGAGCCCTTCGATCTACCGCACGAGCCCTTCGTACTTCCACACGAGCCCTTCGATCTACTACACTAACCCTTCAATCTATCACATGAGCCCTTCGATCTACCGCACCATGCCCTTAGATCTACCATGAACCCTTAGATCTATCACACGAGCCCTTCAATCTATCACACGAGCCCTTTGATCTACCACACTAACCCTTCGATCTACCGCACGAGCCCTTCGATCTACCAAACTAACCCTTCGATCTACCGCAAGATCCCTTCGATCTACCACGAACCCTTCGATCTATCATACGAGCCCTTTGATCTTCCTGCACGAACCCTCGGATCTATCACACGAGCGCTTCAATTTATCTCATGAACACAGCGCGGAACACATTTTGTTTGAAGAAAGTGGGACACACAGTTGCATTCAATGTCCGAGGATGTTCCTTGGAAGATGCTGTCCTCATACAATCATTTGTCCTCCACTCCTCGACCACGTGAGATGATGAGACGAGCGATCAAAGAGCCTCTCACCGATCTCCTTCTGTAGCTTCTTCTGAATGTCGGGGTAGATGCACAGGTAAATGAGGGACCACATGATGCCAGCAATGATCGTGTCAAAACCTGTGCGGCACACAGGGGACGCACATTGGGCATTACCGTTACGTACACAAAGATATACCATACCTGTCAACCCCTTATCAGTGCCTGCCTTATTAGCTCTGTCAGCCAAACGGAGCGGCCTCAATAAACGACGGATGGAAACCTGCACCCAAGAGAGCCAACCACAATTGAGTTAATTCTCTCTTTCAGGAAAGACCTTAACAGATTTTACAGTATATATGGCATACCTGTCAACCCCTTTTCAGTGACTACCTTATTACAACCAATGCAGACCTTATTGGTCACCCCTGCCCCTTATACATCTCAACGTTCATCCTACAAAGTCCCATCGCAAGGGAGAAACACAAACATTTTGAGACGGACGTACGCCGTATGGACCTGATATTTCTCAGTTTTCCTGTACAAGAATACATGTGTAATAAAAGGACTCAGACGCTTCTCGCTGACTCCGTGTCCTTTATTTGGGGTTCGCGTTCTCCTTCCCACACGGCACTCCTCCTGAGACTCTCTCCCTGGCAGCCCCACATCTGCCTTCGCTCCCGTAGCCTTCCACGCTCCTGCAGCTCCGCTGCAGGCTCTTGGTGCAGCCCTCCGGCTCCCCCCACAGCAGCTCCATCGCTGCTCCCTGTTCCTCCGTGCGTGGCGATCTAGCCACCTCCCAACGTCAGCCCTTCGTGGCCTCTATGGCTATCTTGCCATTTCCTACCTCAGCCCTTCGTGGCCTCTGTGGCTATCTCGCCACTTCCTACCTCAGCCCTTCGTGGCCTCTGTGGCTATCTCGCCACTTCCTACCTCTGCCCTTCGTGGCCTCTGTGGCTATCTCGCCATCTCCAACCTCAATCCTCCACTCTCTCTTCCACCCCGCTGGCTGGCGCCGTCATGAGCCCCTCAGCCACCAGGCTGAGGCACGGCGACCACCCAACGTGTTCACCACCCTTCACTCCCCCGACTGACCCAGATAGCTTCCTGTCTCCCCGCTATAACTTCTCCCCCACGTCACCCTGACTCCTCCCTCTTGGATCGTCATATCCGCCCCGCCCATTTACGCCCGCATTACACATGTAAACCGTATAGGTTGACAGGTAAGATAAACTCTTTGGTTCTTTCGGTAAAGTCACGTAGGTAGAAAAAATATAATAGATCACGACGTTTCGTTAGCAACACAAGCAACCGTCATCAGGTGTGAAACAAACACAGCAGCAGAGGACTGCTGACGTCGGCAGCTGCAATCAAAACGTTGTCATCTATGATATTTTAAAATCCTTTATATTAAGTTCACTTGCGCGCTTGCTTGCTTGCTTACGATCGTGCAAATCTTTCGGTCGTTTTTTAACCCACTTCCCGTGATCCAATCGAGCTGATATTTTGCACACAGACTCATTGTGCGTGACAATTAATGTTCGTGAAATGTATTTTCCAAAATTGTGCACTTTTTATGACAAAAATATTATATTTAATTACCAATTGCTTAATGGTGCCATGCAATCATCTGACCCATAGGTGGCAGCCATCTCAAGCCAGAGGACGAGAGGACTCTAGCCGCCACGCATATAAAGGATTTATAGTGAAAAACTTAGTTTTTAGGGTTATACTTGTTTCTACCTACGTGCCTTTACCGAAAGAACCAAAGAGTATGGATTTGTGCAGTCACGAAAGCTTCAAATCGAGGTAAGATATACACACACACGGCGAGGTGTAAGGTGTGAAGTAAACTAGAGCAGAGTGCTCAGAGAACTTAACACATTCGTCAACAGTGACACTCCCCAGACCTCGAAAGGAAACATTAACAACAGCGGACGTGTTGTGCACCGATCCACGTCAATGTTGTTCGGAGAGGGTGATGCTGAGGCAGCATTCCACCTGCCACTGTGACTTGCCCATCGAATGGCTTTCTCCCCTGCCACTATTCTCCATCGATCGGCGAGCCGGGCCGTGAGAGTGCGCGCCCGGTCGTTGTTTGTGCAACGCGGCGAACGATAGATGATCACCTTTGCCTGATTTCGATTTAAAGCTTTCGTGACTGCAGGGATTCATCTTCTTGGTTCTTTCGGTAGAGTCACGTAGAAGGGAAGTAATAAAATAATAAAAATAAAACATAATAAAATAATTCTCACGACGTTTCGGTAAAGTCACGTAGAAGTAATAAAATAATAAAAATAAAACATAATAAAATAATTATCACGACGTTTCGGCCACAACGCAAGCAGCAGCTTGCTTGCGTTGTGGATGAAACGTCGTGAGAATTATTTTATTATGTTTAATTTTTATTATTTTATTACTTCCCTTCTATGTAACTTTACCGAAAGAACCAAGAAGATGAACCTTTGCCTGGTTGGCGGTGTACAACTCGCACGCGCGGCGTTTCCCACTCGCACGCGTGGTCACCTGCGGCAAAAATATCCATGACCGTGGCGACCACCTGCTCGTCACTTAACCCAGCCATGATCTTGTCGTCGTTGCGCTCCGCACACAGGCTGATGAACGAGTCCGTGATGTCCCGCACGTGATCCTGCGACACGGGGAAGAAACGCGCGCGCACACAGACCGGCCAATTCTCGTCAGCGGTCGAGCGGCTGTCGAATTTATAGTTTCCGCGTTTTTACGCGGTCGTCCACGTTGGGTCAACGCCGCATTCGTATGCTCGGTGACTCCCTCCCCCAGCGTATCGGATAGCGATCGTCGTCGCAATGATTGACTCCCATCCGACGCAGTATGCGGAAACGGCCGTGAAAGTGAAGCCAGGGAATCTGTGGGCACAGCCAACGAGCCTCAGCGTTTTCATTATTACTACACGCTTTTATTTAATTCACTCTGTCGTATCCTCAAATCTTGCAACTTAATTTTAACCCACTTCCCAATGTCGTATCAACTGCAAACTTGTATACATTATGTCATACTGATGACAATACCATATTCTATCATTAAAAATAAAATATATATATATTTTTAAACAATCCTTTTTATATGTTATGTTTCGGCTTGGGTCTAATTGTCCACGCTCAACTAATGTTGGCTGTAAATCACCACGGGAACTTACGTTATGGCAAGCTTCGGGGCCACTTCCTGGAGTCGTGGAGTTCTGCCATTACGAGTACGGTACATTTCATTAAAGCTTGTTTTTAAAAAGTATTTTTTAAATATTACTTATTTAGCCAAATGTTCAGCTTAACACGTCCCTCATATTGGGGGCAAAATACAGCAATGGAACCTAATATTAACAGTCATGATCAACAATACAATTCGGGTAATAATCCTTGACATCCAATTGCTCTTGACAGTTATCCAAACCATGCTGAGACCTGTTATAGTGTCTGTGTGGAGAAAATATGGACTTCAGGGGGGGGGGGGGGGGGGCGTGAAACTCGGGCTAAGCAACGAGGATGTTACACTTGACAACGTTCATCAACGTCAGAGTGTCTCTCCATCATCAAACCTTCTGGTAGGTGCCGTAATGCTCCTTGATGTTTCCCTCCATGAAAGCCTGCAGCCTGCCGGTGATGGCTTTAAACGCCTTCAAGGACGGGTTGGGGAGGTAGCGCAGGACGGGGAAGAAGTCGAGCAGGCTCCCCGCGCCCGTCAGCTGCGAGATGTCCCTGTTGAACTCCACGACGCGCAAGAGGTGGGGTCCCCGTGCCGGTAGCGCTTGCCGAACACGAGCGCGCACATCACGTTCGCGACGGCGCACGTGACGGAGGGCACGGGGTCGAAGCCGGCCGGGTCCCCGCCGCGACACACCTGCACCAGCTCGGCCGCCTCCTCGCACACGTGACGCTCCAGGAGGCACGGGAACGGCGGAGCCCCCGAGGGCGCCGCGCAGAATTTACGCAGCGCGTTGCGCGCCAGCTTCTTGCGCGCCTTCCAGACGTCGTCGTACTGGGGGGAGAAGGAGAGCGTGTTGCCTCCGCCGATGAGCCCCAGCGTGTAGAACGCCGGCCGCCCCGCGAACGCGTCGCCGTGCTTGACCAGCGCCCGCTTCGTGGTGTCCAGGCCGGAGATCACCACCACGGGGACGGAGCCCAGGCGGATGAGGAAGACGTCGCCGTAGCGATCCCTCATCTGCGTGAGCGTCTCGTGCGGGTTGAGGCCGACCTGCGGCATGTTGCCGACGATGGGCCACGGGGTTGGCCCAGGGATGGGTTTCCCTTTCGGCGACGGTCGGTTGGAGCTCCACCTCCTCACGGTCACGTAGACGAGCAGGAGGCAGAGTGCCGAGGCCACGAGCAGCATCTCGGCAGTGAGCGACGACTCGGCAGACTTGGGCAGAAACGCGGCCTTCATGTTGTTTTTTTCTGAGATTGGATGCCTGCGTGAGTCAACACAGACCCCCCCCCCCCCCCAAAAAAAAAAATAAGACGTCAAAACATCAAGGCAAACTATTTAGTAAAAAATATTATTAAACCTTATACTTATCACTTGGTTACAGCTCTGTGGTGGAAATTGCATTTCTCTACGGTATGGCAAAATATATCGCGTAAATTTAAATGGTTTAATTTTTAAAAAGCAGTGTTGTGCTCAGAAGTTAAAAAAATCCACAATGGCTTTGACTTAGAGCCACACAATCTCACGAGCGGCAGCAACTTCAGAGTGCACGGCACACAACGGAGATCTTTCTTTGACGAGCAACATTGGGCGATCCCCGCATTACCTCCGCTGCCGTCGATGCTTTAGCAGTGTCAGAGTCCCCGAGGAGTATTTCCTTCGTACACTCTACCGTGAAAATTAGCCTGAATAAGCGTCGTTGTGCGCGAGGTTTACGCGCTGCTCCTGCTGCTGCTGCTGCCTGGGAGCTGCTGCAAGAAGAGCATCAAAGGAGGCGATTGTGGCTGGATGGGAGGCGTTGCTGCACATCGAAGATCGTGCCAGAATCCAGCGATATCAACGGTGGCCGTTTCTCGTAACTTTGTCGTTGCATTTCGCATCGTTAACGTAGTCTTCTTCTTGGTTCTTTCGGTAAAGTCACGTAGAAGGGAAATAATAAAATAATAAAATAAAGACTTAATAAAATAATTCTTACGACGTTTCGGCCACAACGCAAGCAGCCGTCCTCAGGTGAAGAACAGGTCTGTCGGAAAGACAGCGTCTGAATGGGCACCACCACGCTTGGCAGCATATATTTTATTATTTCCCTTCTACGTGACTTTACCGAAAGAACCAAGAAGATGAATCCCTGCAGTCACGAAAGCTTTAAATCGAAATTTCACGTAGTCTTCTTGTGCGCTGCTGTACCGGTGCGAATAAAGACTGCCTAAAACGTCTCCACCTGCTGTGCGACCCATCTTCTCGTCATGGGGAACTTTACAAAATCTATCCGATTAGCACGGTTGGCTACGTACGGTGCGAAAGGGGTGCAACATAGTTTAACACGTAGACTTTCGCAACCACTATTATCCATGAGGTTCTTTTGAGAGTTTGACCGCGTGAATAAAAATGTGTCGTTAAACCCGCCACAGACAATTAGTAAGGGTTGTAATATAAACAAAACATGGCAATTTGTTACAAACTGTTTGGCAATCAGTTTGGCACTCCAATACCAATACTCGCCATTCGGTGATAAGTGACGTGACATCACCACGGTGCCTGTGCCCGGCTAGGTGCACTTTGAGGCCATGTGAAGTGTCGAAGGCTCGCTCACAGGAGGTCTCGGGACAGACCCAGATGCCATGGGTTGGCCGACTGAGACGACTGGTAGATGCACCATCTGTACCCTCTACTGTGCCAACTTGCTGCCTTTTATCCACCCGGTGCTCCGCTCGTTGTTGTGAACGTCGCTCCTCCACCCTCCGTTGTTGTTGGAGGGCGACTGTCTCCAACTGCCCAGCAGCAGCGTCCTTCACGAGCCTCCTCCATAGAGGCCAATTCTGACACCGATGGCATCGGTCTTCGGCAAGTCCACTCAGCTCCACGTCCTCTCGTACCGCATCAGCTCCATCTCTCTCTCCAGCACGTGTCACAACAACGCCCCAAAATATCTTGAGTCTCAATTGATAACAACACTTGCCTTCGCGTGATATATCAAGGCGAATATTTACACGTAGGAAAGTTCCCTTGTTGACAAATGCCTTTATCAACACCGACGTGGCCGTGCGAACGTGAACGCGGCCGTCACCGCTCAAGGCCAGGAAACCTCATGGCACAACAATCAACTCCTGCACCTCTGTGCCACAAACACACCTCTTCGCTATACTGCCGGCGTTCAACTTCAGTTGCGGCGACGTGAAGCTTGGCGATTGAAGGGGGGGAGAACATGTGCAGTAAGTTTGTATGTACCCATATGTTGAACTTCTTTCGCACCGTACTTCGTGCTTTATCGGAGGTGCGGGGGGAAGATCAAACTAAACACAAAGCGTTTATAAAGAAATGCGTTTTTAATCTGGATGATTTAAAAGTGCACGGCTCCCCAATGCGTCTTCCTCATACTAGAAGAGAGATACACCGGTGATCGCACTCTGCTGGACTGTGCATCAAAACGTCGCCAGTTCCACCGTCCAGAGGTAAATAAGGCGAAGCCCTGCAATTCCTTGCTAGGACCTCCACGAGAGGTAAATCTGGGGGGGGGGGGGGGTATTTAGCCTACTCTTCCACGCTGGCGAGGCATTCTTGTTGGAGGTAGGAGTGCCCACACTTTACCCCACCACACGCGCCCAGCCGATCGGCCGCGGTGAAGCCACTTGCACTGCTGGATGGACAACACTTCCACATGGCAGTCAACCCCTTATCAGTGCCCCCTACCTTATTAGCGACTAACTCAGACCTCAATGGTCACCCCGTGCCCTTAGAAATCTCAACGTTCATCCTACACAGTCCCATCACAAGGGAGAAACACAAAAAAATGTACGTTTTTTTTGCTGTACGCCAAACGGACCTGAAAACTCAATTTCCCTGCACAAGAATGCGGGGTACCGTTTGGGTTGACACGGTAGGCATCCACGGCACGATTCTCTGTGGTGCACCCCGTAGGACTGCACAACGACCGCTCCGGCCTCTCTGTGTGCTGCAAAGGGCCACTGCCGGAAACGTCTCCTACAGTTTACTTTTTTCCCGTTTCAAGGCCGCACGCACGCGGCGTCATTGACGAATGCGTTGAGTGTTTATTTTATTGTTGTTATCACCTCTGCCAGGTGCTATAGGCTCGCTGCTGCTCTGCGTGTCACGCCGCAGAGTGCAGCAGCAGCAGCAAGGTCAAATGTGGCGCTGTACTTCTATGCTCACCGCATTCACCAACCGGCTATGAACCGGCGTGGTGAAGTATGGTCAAGATGAACAGGCCCTCAATCCAGCAATGGATTGGCGCAAGCGGGCGGTGCGCTGCGCTTGGTGTGACGATGGCAGGGCGTGAGGGGTCGTCCCCGCACTGCGCGAGGCTTGGCATTGATCATCACGCGCTTGGCTACGTACGGTGCGAAAGAAGTTCAACGTACGTACATCGTCGTAACCGCGTTGTGTTGTGTTGCGTGATGTGGGGAGTTCGAATCTCCCCGCGCACGGCCAACACCCAGTGACGATAATAATCTGAGACGGTCCTGGGGCCTCCACTAGGTCGACTCAGCCTCAAATGACATACCTGGCGCGGTGTGTATGCATCGCCACTAGGGAGTGTAGCGTGCCGGTCATCATAAGTGCTCGCTAACTCACAGCACTCGCCCCAACGGTCTGTCAAGGCTATACGGGGAATCGTTGTCTTGTTTTGCGTGTGTGGCAGGGTAAACGTTACTCACAGCGAGCGAGCGAGTGGGGTTGGTGTGTGGGGGGGGCGATGGGATGCCGCGTTTAGGCACGAACCTTCACGAGGCGAGGAAGCTTCCCCTGCTCCGTCTGCCGCATGGACCGAGAAATCCCCCGCCGCCCTCTGTCTCTCTCTGTCTCTCTCTCTGTGTCTCTCTCTCTTTGTGTCTCTCTGTGTCTCTCTGTCTCTCTGTGTCCCTCTCTCTGTCTCTCTCTCTCTGTCTCTCTCTCTGTCTCTTTTTTTTTTACGATCAGTGGAAACAAGAAGATGCTCGGTGTAGTCGGCACTTTGCTTCGTTCATCATTTCGTAATTTTTTTTTTATAACTTTGCTTTATGTAACTCCCCACCTCTCGCTCACTCTCTCGCTCTCTCTCGTTCTGCACGCAACCCTTCTCGCAGTCCGACGGCCTCCGACGGGTATCTCTCTCTGTCTCTCTCTTTGTCTCTCTCTCTGTCTCTCTGTGTCTCTCTCTGTCTACCTGTCTCTGTGTGTCTCGCTCTCTTGCGCAGGTTGAAGAGCCACCCACCGGTGCTTCTACGGCCGCCGCTGTTGATTCTACCGCTGCCACCGCGCCTCTGCATCTATAACAGTTGCGGGACACGCCTTTCCTCCTCTCGCCACCCCCGGAGCCCTCTCCTTCGTCCCATCCCCACTCACCAGGGCCACTGGTCTCGTTTCCACAACTGCGATCGCAACATCACTGCTTCGACTGGCGCGCCTTACGCGCGGCGACCCAACGCTGGACGGAGACGTTCGCCACCGCTAAAGGGCCCTTGCTGCTGCTTGCTGCTGCTGCTTGCTGCTGCTGCTTGCTGCTGCTGCTTGCTGCTGCTGCTTACTGCTGCTTGCTGCTGCTGCTGCTTGCTGCTGCTTGCTGCTGCTGCTTACTGCTGCTTGCTGCTGCTGCTTGCTGCTGCTGCTTGCTGATGCTGCTTGCTGCTGCTGCTTGCTGCTTGCTGCTGCTGCTGCTCCGGTCACCGTCCCAAGGATCGCACGGGCAGATCCGGAGGAACGCTGCTTTTGGCGAGCGCTGTTGGAACGGCGTGGGCGTCCAGGCGTTAAGACACCGCATTCGAGATACAAACACCGGCACCTCCTGGCTTTGAGGAATCCAGAATCAGAAGGGTAAATACAACCCCATTGAGCTCAGAAGCTCCTTTACAGGGAGCCACTCGGCCATCAGACGACATCAAAGAACCGCTACTCGCACCCCAGAGTGATCAATACATCACGTACACCCTGTGTGATCAATACATCACGCACACCCAGAGTGATCAATACGTCACGTACACCCAGAGTGATCAATACGTCACACACACAGCTCGTCACGTGGGTGGGGGCAGGAGCAGGTGAAGCACCTCGGGCTCGAGGTGGGTGGGAGTGGAATAGGGAGGGGGCTGAGATCCAAGCGCACTTCAAAGCCACCGGACCGTTGCCCCAATTAGCGGATGGCTATTGACTGCAAATGAAAGACATATCTGTGGATTTCCCCACAAGTTTTTCTAGATTTTTTCAGTTGAAGTTTTTCGTTTGAATCTGCGTCAACTGATTTACTATTGTGCCATTCGTCATCGGCAATGGTCATTCCACTGCTGGATGATGGCCTACCCCAAAAGCCACCGTCACCTGTCACGATCCTACGATGCAATCATTCACCCAGTAGCTGCCTCTACCCAAGTTGATGTCATTCATTGATAGACGATGCCATTGACGGAGTGAAACGTCTCATAAACGCGAATGCGCACACACGTCACCCTTGTCATGCCGCACCTCCGAATAGCGCGGTTGGCTACGTACGGCGCGAAAGAAGTTCAGCATACATACTCTGGACCCATCACGGCATGCACGGTGGTGTTGCTATAACATTGATAAAGATGTACAACCCTTTGGGACTCCGCTGTTGGATGATTGCCATCTGCGGTTGTTGTTTTTTGTTCTACCCCATCCCGCAAAAGAAGCTGTTTTATCTACCAGGTAAAATCTACAGAGCTATTAGCTTTTAAAAAAAAATACCTGGGCATTTCTTGCAACCAAATACTGTAATCTAAACGCGTGTTTCTATATACGGGAGCCAGGGTCGGGATCGAGCCCACGAACCTTCTTGCGTACCAGGCGAGAGAGATAACATCTCACCAACTTGCACTGATCAAACACTTTTTTTATTTGTATTATTCTTGAGCCACGTTGGTAGTAGGCAGGTGTGAGATAGCAAAGCTGTTCTTCAAAATGTCATGGCGTTCATCAAACGTCGCTCGCAATGAACAAGGAGGTGGTTCAATCTTGATTTGAAGCTTTCGTGACTGCAGGAATCCATACTCTTTGGTTCTTTCGGTAAAGTCACGTGGGTAGAAAATAAAATAAATCACGACGTTTCGGGCGCAACACAAGCGTCCATCATCAGGTGGGAAAGCGTGGTCTGCTGCTCAGGCAGACTGTTTTGAAACATTACTTTACAGAAAGAACCAAAGAGTAAGGAGGTGTCTTCTTGGTTCTTTCAGTAAAGTCACGTAGAAGGGAAATAATAAAATAAGATAAATAAAGCATAATCATATATTCTTTTATTTATTTTTTTCTTATGTTTTATTTGTTTTATTTTATTATTTCCCTTCTACGTGACTTTACCGAAAGAACCAAGAAGATTAATCCCTGCAGTCACGAAAGCTTTAAATCGAAATTTAGTAAGGAGGTGGTTATGTTGCTGCTGCTGCTGATGTAAAGCACTTGCGGGGGTGGTGGGGGGGAGTTCAACGTTTGAGGCAGGGCTGGTAACCATTCATCCACCTCCCCACTCTCACCGCCGCCCCACCACTCCCACCGTTGCTCAACAACAAATCCACGCGGCTGAAATGTTACATCCTCCTCGCGGCGAGCTCAGAGTGCGCGGAGCGAGGCGAGCCGATGCCCCCCCCCCCCCCCCCCCGTGTGCAGGGCCCCTTCCACTGGCAGCTCTTTCGCACCCAGGGCCGGATTCAGATGTTGTAGGCCCCTGGGCCCCCCCTCCCCCCCAGTAATATATTCAAAAGGAAAACAAGTTCAAGTTCATGTACTAGGTGTAGCCCTGTGAGCCATTCGGCTCTTGAATCGGGTGCAACCGCAACAAACAAACAAAAACATGAACAAAAAACATCTTAAAGTGAATATGTGACTAAGTGCAAACAGAAAATCTAAGAAAAGACAGCAAAAGATTGCAAAAAAATCACCGTACACCAACGCTGTGTGCAAAAATCCCAGTGGTATGCAAGTCAAACAACAACAACAACAACAACCACAAGACAACTTAGATTAAGGCCATCAGTCTAACTCTGTACTACAACAAACAAGCATGGCTAAACCAATTCACTTTTCGAAATCACCAAAATGAAAAAGCAATCATAGTTAAAGACAAATATAATAACGTAGAGAAATATAATGTATTTTTACAAGGCTAACAACAAATGAAAAATCTGCATTCACAAATAAAATAACTTTTCACTTCATCTCTGGAGGCCGCTCCAGCTGGCGGATGCCTTTGGGCAGCAGCCCCCTAAAGCCCCCCCACGTGACTTCATCCCCGGCCCCGTTCGCACGCGACGCGCCTCGCGTGCGAAGGGCACCGAGAGGCAGCCGCCGTGTCCCTGTTACCTGCCGCGCGTTTATTGCTCCGGTTATCTTACAGCAAACACCAACAGATTGCACCCCCCCCCCCCCCAACACTCACCCACTCGCCGCTCTGTTATCTGCGTCCCCTTGTGTCAACTGAAGTACTGTGCGCGCGCGTGTGTGTGTGTGGGTGTGTTCCGTGACCTCCGACACTTCACGTGGCCTCAACGTGCACCTAGCCTGACACAAGCGCCGTGGTGACGTCACCGCCACTTAGTGGCGAATGGCGGTTGTTGTTGTTGGTGGTGGTGGGGGGTGGCAGTGTAGTGGTTAGTGCGTTGCGCTACATACCCGGCGACTCGAGTTCGATTCCCGCTCACGACCAATACCATTGACGATTATCTGAACCGCTACTGGACCTCCCCTAAGTCGACTCAGCCTCAAATGAGTACTTGGTGTGGTGTGTAAAGATCGCCACTAGGGAGACAAAGGCGGCCGGGCATGGTGCTGGCCCACCCACCCCCTCGTGTGCCGTGCCGGCCTTCATAGGTGCTACTCGCTAACACTTGCCCCAAAAGTATCTTAAAAGGGTACACGGGCAATTGTTGTTTTTTACTAATGTTAAACTGGGGTATAAGCTGGTGCAGGGTTGCCACCTCCCCCCCCCTCTCCGAAGGTACAAAAAAATAACTGGAAGAAGAAAAAGAAGGGCAGTCTGACGATACCGGAATAGGCCAGAATGCGCGTCAGTACCCGACTAGCAAAAGCCCGGAGTCCCATATCGTGTCCCGTATCGTGTCCCCGGGAAGACTGAGTCCCCAGGACAGCAGCTCCCTCAACTAGAGGACTAATCCCTGGAACACCAGGGCAGGTGGCAACCCGAGACTGCTGGTGTGTTGCAACGCTTGCGATCTTGTGAACCCGTGGCCAGCGTTGGTGGGTCAATCGGAGATCGCGTGCGTTAAATACCCACCCGCAATGCATGGCGATTGTTGTGTGATGCGGACAGCAAATCGGGTTCTAACAGCTTTGAATTTATTCTATTCGTTAGCGTTGCGTTGCTTTTACAGGCACGCTCTGGTTTCATCCGAGAAAAAAACACATCCCGACAAACAGTGTTGAGACTTAGTGGCTTTTAGGTGTTTATCCACCGATAATGAAACGACGCGTGGATGAATCAAGATGATTTACACTTTTCTGAGAACACCACCGATGCACTGAAGTTCTCTCGGCCAGGTGAATGTTTGCGAGCTGTTCGTATTTGTGTTGGCAGCAGGAGGCCCCGAGGGGGGCGTTACTCCGCACGCGTTCTGAACGGGGCTAAACACCCTTGGGTAATTTTTTCCGATTTGGCTCATGCTACTCTGTTGCAATTTGAAGACATTCAGCACAGCGGTTCCTTTGGAGGCCACGTTTTTGGAAGGGCAACGACTGTTGAATCCAGCACGTGGGCTTTCGCAACTAAGTATCATAACCCATAATTGAGTTTTTGGGGCAAAACACGTTACTAAAATGTGTGTCAAGATGTTCAAACGCCTAATAGACATCTATCACAAGGCATCTCAATTGAAAACGTATTTCTCTCATTTGAAAACTCGTTTATTTTTTACAGTTTTTTTGTGTTTAGTTTTTTGCCCTTTCCCCGCACCTCCGATTAGCACGGTTGGCTACGTACGGTGCAAAAGAAGTTCAACATACATACTTCAAGTCTGAGTTAACCACACAACACACAACATGCTCGTGTTCGTTTGCCTGTTTTACCACAAAGCGTGATGTGGGGTTATGCATACTTGATGCCTTGTGATAGGTGTCTATTTTGGTATTTGAACATCTTAACACCTCAGTTTAACCCTTAGCTTTCGCGACCAATATTATTCATGATAAAGGTTTTTGGGTTAGATCGCGTTATTTATTAATGTGTCGTAACCCTCCCATTCTGGCGAATTGCCCGATAATGCTGGACGTAATTACCAACAAAACGTCGTACTCAAAAATTGTAAATGCTGTGGATTCACTCTTCAACACACCGATAGGCTAAAGTAGTGAACTACTTGTCTTTTGTCAACGTGACACATTTTTTACTGTTTGGCTATGTCGGGTGGTGGATGGTTACGACACATTTATAAATAACGCGATCTAACCCAAACACATTTATCATGAATCTTAACACTGCCTGTATTCTTGCTAGAAAGGGTAAATAAAGCCTTTTCTTTTTTAATCACCTTGATACAGACAAAGAGGTCCCCAGAGATAATCGGTGTGTCGTAGAGCATTCTCCACCCGACACAGCCAATCGATAAAGTTGTCACGTGAACAAACGTGCCACAACCAATTGCAGGCTTCAGCATCACCGGTGAGTTGGAGAGCAATCCACACACACGTTGTTGATTGGCTGTGCCGGGTGGAGGAGAGTGCACGACAAACGTTTTACTCTGACCCTGCAATCAATTTATGAATCAAGCACTCTTGACTCATATGAATGTGGCTCTGAACTTTTAACAAAACCCAATGTATTGTTGGAAATACTGCCTGCAAGTGGTGTGGCGCATAGCATTTGTCATAATTACCCCGAGGCGAATAACTCTCACCCACTTTGGTTGATCAGCACAGATGGTTATACTGGTAGGAACCTCCTGGTTACACCAGCCCACAGGGGACTATTGTGTCCGTCGTGCAGGGAGGGGCTGGGTGGGGAGAGAGGGGCTGGGTGAGGAGGGTGGGGCTGGGTGGGAGGGGAGGGTGGGGAGGGGCTGGCTGGGGAGGTTAGGGACGGGCTGGGTGGGCAAGGTGGGGAGGGGCTGGGTGGGGAGGGTGTGGTTGGGTGGGGGGTGGGAGGGGTGGGGCTGGGTGGGGAGGGGCTGGGTGAGGAGGGGCTGGTCACTCCGTGGTGCCCTTATAAAACTCAACGTTTCACCTACTCACGCCGTCTTGTGCCCGCCCTCACAGTCGGGCATATTTATGGAATACACCACGCCGCCGTTAACCATGGCCATTGACCGAGCAACCCAACGTTCCTACCAGCTCCCTCCGCAGGAATGTGTTCGCCAGGTGTCCGCTGGAGGGTCATCTGACAGGCTCGGTTATGCACGGCGCAGTGGTTGGTCGCATCCGCGACTTTAGCAATGAAACAGTATGTTTCTTTCTCGGAGGACTTCCTGCAGCGGTCATGTTCACTGTCACTAATATTTCGTGATATTTTTTTCATGGGAAATGTAGCAAGGCTTATTTTCAAACCTTTCAGTTGCCTGGAAGGAAACCAACACCTTTGATTCATACTGCAGAACGGAATTTTGACTGCACAGAGTACCCATGACAGGTTACCCTTGAGACGCCGAAAATTTTTATTTTATTGATATCTACCAAAGAAAATGCATTGCGTGCGTTTTTAAAATGTATTTTAATGAATGTTTAGAAAGCTGGACATTGCAAGACCGCACTCTCCCTGCGAGACTTCTAGACCCACCTCGAGACAGTAGAGTACTCGGTGACTTTCCCATTCCTCCAATGGCACTGATGTTTTAACTGGCATCACCGAAGGAGTTTTAACTTT
Source organism: Lethenteron reissneri (assembly GCF_015708825.2). NCBI lineage: Eukaryota > Metazoa > Chordata > Hyperoartia > Petromyzontiformes > Petromyzontidae > Lethenteron > Lethenteron reissneri. The sequence goes on from NC_083787.1 coordinate 8,870,135, forward strand.
TAGAAGCCACGTATTGGTGCGTATCTTCTATTTTATGTACTGTACACATGTCTGTGTGGGGAACGGTGGGGCAGTGGTTAGCGCGCTGCAGTACGACCACGGTGACCCTAGTTCGATTCCAGTTCACGATCAATAACAGTGGCGATTATTTCAACCGATCCTGGGCTTCTCCTAAGTAGACTCAGCCTCAAATTAGTACCTGGTGCGGTGTGTAGTAAACATCGCCACTAGAGAGACAAAGGCGGCCGGGCGTGGTGCTGGTCTCACACCCCCTCATGTGTCGTGCTGGCCTTCATAGGTGCTCGCTAACAGCACTTGCCCTAAGATTTTGTTGAGGCTATACGGTGGATCATTGTTATTGCGTGTGTGGACCCCTATTATGGAACATCTGCGCCGGTTAGAAAGATTGAGGCTGGCCTGCCTACGATCCATCCTGGGTTTGACCATGCTTGATTGTGTGAGGAGCTCACGCATCGTTTAAAGATCTGGATACATTCCCATCAGTGAGCTCTCCGGCAAGCAAGGCTGCCTTGGCTGGGTCATGTAGCTTTTATTCTCAGAGACCCTGAACTTCGCCTGCATGACCACAACAAATGGCAAATTATGCATTTACAGGATGACGTATTTACATTCCCTGGCCTTGGCCACTCGCCAACTTTAAACGGAACCAGGTTTTCCAAGCCTCTTGCTAATTGCCCTCGGTTATTTCGCTTTTGTTTGTTGTTTAAGTGAATGTGTGTGCTGTGTGTTGAACTCAGCGGGGAGCGATTGTGCAGCGGTTAGCGCGCCTCGCGATGAACCCCGACGGACCGAGTTCGATTCCCGCTCACGGTCAACATCGGTGACGATTATCTGATCCGGTCCTGGGCCTCCCCCTAGGTCGACTCAGCCTCAAATGAGTGCATGGTGCGGTGTGTAAAAAGATGGCCACTGGGGAGACAAAGGCGGCCTGGCGTGGTGCTTGCCACCCACCCCCTCGTGTGCCGTTTTGGTCTTCATAGGTGCTCGCTAACAGCACTTGCCCCAACAGTCTGTGAAGGCTATCTGGAGAATCTTTGTCTTTGTGTATTGCGTATGAGGAGGTATGCGAGGGAGCGGTGGCGCAGTGGTTAGTGCGCTACGAACAAGGCGACCCACGTTCGATTCCTGCTCACAGCACAACACCAGTGGCGATTATTTGAACTGATCCTGGGCCGACCCAGCCTCAAACGAGTCCCTGACGCGGTGTGTAAACATCAGCACTGGGGAGACAAAGGCGTCCGGGCGTGGTGTTGGCAACCCACCTCCTCGCGTGCCATTCCGCACTTTCACAGGTCGCCACTCGCGAACGGCCCTTGGCCCCAACAGGCTGCCAAAGGCTACACGGGGGACCTTTGTCTTTGCCTGCGGTTCACAGAGGCGCAGACCCCCATGCGATTGCTCCACGATGCAGACGCAACTCCATGTGACCTGTCACACTTCCCACCACCCCCCCCCCCCCAAAAAAATGGTTAAAGATAATCACAACACTATCGTGTAGGCGAGACAGTATAACACATGTGACTGCTCAACAACAACAACAATGCAGCACGAAAAATACAGAGAGGGACAAGACAAAACGAGAGAAGTGTACTGGGATGTAGCAATGAGACATCACAGGGAAGAGTTGGACGCCCTCCCCCACTCACTCGGGTTGCCACCTGTCCCGGAGTGGGGCCGATGGGCGTCTGTGGTTGGAGTTGGTGGCAGCGATTGATTTGTGCCGAACTCCGGAACCGGCATCGCCGTGCTTTGGTGGAGCTGGGCTGATGGAGGAATGACGTCCGGGGTTTGGGTCCATGGCCAGCAGAGAGTCTTGTACGATTCAAGAGAGTGCGGCTGGTAAGACGTCTCAGGGATATTTGTTAACTTTCTCGCAGACCAAAATTCAAGGGGAATGCAATTACACAGGAGGCGTTGAGATGCTCAGAGCCCAATAAACGTCTAGGTGTGTTTGCCGAATACACTCCATAGAGCAGTGGTTCTTAACTGTTAATGCAGCCTAAACCCCTTTGGTTTTCAATCGTAAAAAAACTGTATAATGTTCATAAATGCAGAGGGTTTGATGAAACAAAGCAGTTGTACGTACGTGACCGTGCGTAATTTGTGTTTTCGATGATTTAGCTTCTTAACAATTCTGGCCGTGTCTCAAACTCCCCGAAAGGACATCACGCATCACCAGGGGGTGCGTGTCAAGGCCGTAATTATAATATATATTGGGGGAGACAATGTATCCCCCCCAATATTCAAATATGCTCAAAATGTCCCCCCCAAATATATTGCTATAAAATAGATTTCTGTTTATGTGATTGTGGTTATGGTTGTACTTTATGAATCCCTAATCTCTGCCATTATATACAATGAAACAAGAAAAGGTAAAAAAAAAACAGAAGAATGGAATACAATACACTATTAGACATTATTGTAAAAAAAAAGTCCATTCCATGTGTTAGTGAATTTTTTTTATATTTTAGGCAGGAAATTAGTTTTCAAATTAAGATTTTTTTTTCACAATTAACAGGATAATTCGTGCTTGACCGCGCCACCAGCGAGGCACAGAGCACGATTGTGTTGGCATTACTTCGTTTAATCACATTACCACTGTCAGAAATGCCTCTGAAGTCACTCTTGCCTTGGGCAGACGAGTGCGTGAGTTGAAACCGAATTTACCACGCGGTTTCCAAAGAGTCAGTTGTGTGTGTGTTGAGTCGTGTGTGGTACAATTTAATCGGAAGACCGGCAAACAGAATTAACAAAACACCAGCCCTGAAGTGCTTCATAAAATTACAGAATGAATCTAGTTACAGAATTATCTTAACAAAATATTGTTCAGGAAAAAACATACATCTGAAAATACAATTCCTTTTTGTGAGGTGGAGAATGTTGACAAGACAGAGATGAGACATTGACCAAAAGAGACAGAGGAAGATGCCACTTAGGATGAAGACAAAACTTAACTCTAGAAACTTAAATTTCGATTTAAGGCTTTCGTGACTGCAGGGATTCATCTTCTTGGTTCTTTCGGTAAAGGTCACGTAGAATGGAAATAATAAAATAATAAAAATAAAACACTATAAAATAATTCTCACGACGTTTCGGCCACAACGCAAGCAGCCGTCCTCAGGTGGAGAACAGGTCTGTCGAGAAGAAACTTATAATTATTAAGCTCATGATGTGGATATGGTTAATCCCACGTGAGTCCCGTAGCAGTTGCGTATGGAATGCAGTCTCCACGGTGTGATCGTGCTACGGGCGCCATGGCACAAGACAAAAAAGTTTCCACTCGGAAACTCTTGGCTTCTGAAGCCGCTTCAATCGCTTCCTATCCTACAGCACGACAGCCGATGCATTACCCTCTGTGCCGTGCAAAGTGTCCATCAGCATGGCAATATTGTACAACATTCATTAAGGGGCCGTCCATAAATGACGTCACGCACCTAGGGGGGGGGGGGTTCAGACATTTGTGACGATGTGTGACGAGGGGGGGGGGGGGTTGAGAAATGTGACGTCACATCAAAATGCGCAACTTTAAATAAATATAGACAACACGTTCTACTTAATTAAATATACTTTTTAATGTTTTCTCCTACAACATCAAAGTGCAGCGGCACATTAAATACGCACTACAATGACAATAGTTTAAAGCGATTTGAAGCATGTTTCATATTTTTGGGGGGGGCAGAGCTTTGTGACGTCATATTTGAGGGGGGGTCTGACTTTTTGTGACGCCGTGTGACGATGGGGGGGGGGGGGGGTCAAAAATCGTCCAAAATCGCGTGACGTCATTTATGGACGGCCCCCTAACCCCTCGGCGTTCAATTAAGCCAAGCGTGAGTGCCAAACCACTTAAAATACGAGCACGCGTTGTTGTTGTTTTTTGCGTGGTGACGATCGACCGCCAATGAGTTAATCGGCTCACGACTCCTGCCGCCGCTCCTCTCGAGAACCTGGCCGCGTGGCCGGGGATGATTCGAGGGGTTGCTGGCTGAGTGCCCCGAGTTTGGATGTCCGCCTCGGGGCAATGACCTCCCAACACCGCACCGCTCACTCGCGGTCACGTGCGTCTCGCGGTTAACATTCACAGAGCAGCCCTTTTAGCTTAATGCGACGGTAACAATAGAATGTGTGTCGGGTGTCACGGGGCGCAAGGGCCGAGGAACGCGTGACCCGCGATGGAGGGGTACTTCGGGATCACGACGGGGAAGAGGACACCAAGCTCGCCATTTACAGGGCGAGGAAGGTGGCCCTGGAGGGGAAATGTCCGGCCAGCAGCTTGGGCATTTTCCGCGCTTGGTTGGAGCCCCCAGGGTGTGTGGGCTGGAGTTCCGCCATGCACGGCTGACCCACGCCGTGCCGGCCTTCAAGAAGCAGTGGGCGATGGAGGAGGCCGTGTGCTCGGTGGCAGATGACGGGGAGCTCTGCATGCTGATATGAGCTACCCGTCGGAGGCCGTCGGACTGCGAGAAGGGCTGCGTGCAGAACGAGAGAGAGCGAGCGAGAGAGCGAGAGAGTGACCGAGAGAGTGAGCGAGAGGTGGGGGTTGACATAAAGCTAAGTTTAAAAATGTAAAAAAAAAATTACGAAATGATGAACGAAGCAAAGTGCCGAATACACCGAGCATCTTCTTGTTTCCACTGATCGTAAAAAAGGAGGGGTGGGAAGGAGTGGAGGGGGGCGAGGGAAGAGAATGGGCAACGGCGCGTTCACGGCTGCCGTGGCAAGCCGCAAGCATCCTGCACGTGTTCGTTTGTTGTTTAAACCCAGTTGCTGCGCAGAAGTCCAAACACCCCTAAAACAACACGCGGTCAGCAACAAGCAGCAAACTCAAAGTTGTAATCGGTAAGAGCGTGAACGCTCAAACCTATGATGCAATTGTTAAAAGGCACTTCTCTACGCAAGTCTTTAATGTGTTGGAAGAATTGAAGGTTATAGTTAGGCAGCGATTATGGGGAGTGGCTTCTGAGATAAAAGCTTAAGGTGATGCTATCCGCATATCTGATTAGCACGGCTGGCTACGTACGGTGCGAAAGAAGTTCAACATACATCTGCATGAAGGATTCGGAGCTGGTGAACGTGACTGGAGGCACGATATCAACACGATGCTGGTGCGATACGAATCTGTATGGCAGCAGCTTAAAGTCTCCGAAGCCAGATACGATCTCCCAGCCAGCAAGCAGCCTGGCCTGCCGCAGACCCTCACTCAACCACTCTGTCACGACACCTGTGTGTGCACGGCGCTCGTGGTTATTTCGTCACGTTTGTGGGTTCGCTGTGAAACGTCAGCGGAGGAGGCACTTGAGGTGCAGGTCTCTACATTTATTGGAAAAAAAAAATACCACTTTGAATGTACAAGCGGTACACGTTGAAGCCTCTCAGCAGAGACGGCGTTTATTGACGATTGCAAACGCTGCTCAGAATCTGCAATTGGCTCTGTCAGCCAAACGGAGCGGCCTCAATAAGCGACGGATGGAAACCTGCACACAAGAGAGCCGACCACAATTGAGTAAATGTTTTCTTTCAGGAAAGACCTTAACAGATTTTACAGTATATATGTCATACCTGTCAACCCCTTTTCAGTGACTACCTTATAACAGAGCAATTCAGACCTTATTGGTCACCCCGTGCTTTTATAAATCTCAACGTTCATTCTACAAAGTCCCATCACAAGGGAGAAAGACATTTCTTTGCCCACATTGAAACGGCTGTACGCCGTATGGACCTGCAAACGAAATTTATTTCAAAAAGAATGCGGGTAAACGGTATAGGTTGACAGGTATGTATATATTTTTTTTTATCTTCCAGTAAACTCACGTTACCAATGCCTCTTCGCTCTTGGTGGAAGGGGGGGGGGGAGGTTACTACGAATCGAAGCCAGCTGTGGTCGCTGTTCAATTGTTGAGGCTAATGCCCCCCCTACCGTCGTGACACGAGGCCGGCACTGGGTCAGTGCTGCTGGGGCTGGCGTTGACAAAGGCGACATGGGGATAGAGTGGGCCGCTTCGCCGGCTTATGGCGTTCAGTCTATTTGGATGATAACCCACAAGCAATGCAGTTCAGCAGTTGGTGGGAATCGCGTTCAGACGTTTACAATAGCAGTGGTCGATGAAAGAAACAGCTTCGTTGCTTCCTGCAAAATACACAGCCTTCCCACTGCAACGCGACGTCTCTCAAGGCTGTGGATTTTGACGCGGCCTTGTAAAACAGCGACAGTCGGGACGGCAAGGCACTTGGGACCCAGAATGGCCCAGTGGCACACGAAATGAGGGCGACTCGGAGAGAGAGAGGGCGACTCGGAGAGACAGGATGACGTGGAGAGGATGATTCGGAGAGACAGGGCGACTCTGAAAGGACGGAGGAATCAGAAGCCGGATTGGGAGAGCAGCAGCGGCAGCGGCGGCAGCGGCGGCGGCGGCAATAGCAGCGGCAGCAGCACCAGTGGTAGCAGCGGCAGCAGCGGTAGCAGCGGCAGCAGCGGTAGCAGCGGCAGCAGCCACAGCAGCGGCAGCAGCAGCACCAGCAGTAGCAGCGGCAACTACGCCGTGAGGAGCTCCGCGCCAACACGTGCCGAGCTCTGCTTGTCGTTATCGTATCATCACGTTAGCACACGATGGTGTCAATAACACTTCTATTTACCAAACAAAAAAACACGATATGTTCATGAAATAATACTTACAAGGATTTAGGTGAAGTCGAAAATAGTTTTTGTGGAGGAACAAATGTCAAACGACACGGTGCATTTCAGTACTTAGACTATGTTTTTATTATAATTGTTATTATGTACATTCCAAAAAAAAGATTTGTCAATATATTGCAGCCATTGGGACAAAACTAATTTATACATCTCGGTGAAATTAAATTACAATTAAAACTTTGGCTTCATCAAAACACCGACGCATCAGAAGCCACCGACCACCGGAGCAGCGGGCAGCAGATCTCAGGGACGCGCAAACGCACCGAACGCCTTCAGGAAAATCGTGAGCACGGCAGAAGGGCACGGTTGTTGACACACGGGGGATCGACCTTCGTACATTGATCCGTAAACAATACCGGCTCCCCCCCCCCCTCGCTCTGTGCGGCAGTAGTAGTCGTATTAGTAGAAGATGCATTCCAAGAAAAGGGGGCACACAAAGCGAAAACCGCACGAGGAGGGCAGCTGCCTGCCGAGTCGCACGCACAGTACCCACAGTACCCACAGTACACACGCACAATTCTGTCCCACGCCCGACCGCATAACCGCACGAGTGAATTCCAACCGCATAACGCGAATTCTGGGTAGAAAGAGGTTAGCCGCATTTCATATACAGCGGGGAATTTGCAAAAGTGCTGATATTTGTTGCTTTGGAAGCTAATAATAAGTCGTTCCTGAGTGATGTGAGTGGTGGTGGCTTAACGATCCGATTTAGAAGAAAGCACAGTGGGGTGGAAGGAGTCAGTTGACTATTGATAAATACAGTTCAGTTTTCCGATGGGTCTAAGTTTATTTAGAAAAACCACGACTCAACCGTTCACATCACTGTTCCCATGGGGGCCTCATGTCTGCTAACCACAAGAGGTGGTTGAGACAGATGTGCACGCTATATAGAATAGCCACAATCCCCAGCCTCAAACTGCCACATGAAGGGGTTGGTCGGTTGGCGGATCTGGCACTGCAAGAGGTGGTTGAGACAGATGTGCACGCTATACAGAATAGCCACAATCCCCAGCCTCAAACTGCCACATGAAGGGGTTGGTCGGTTGGCGGATCTGGCACTGCAAGAGGTGGTTGAGACAGATGTGCACGCTATATAGAATAGCCACAATCCCCAGCCTCAAACTGCCACATGAAGGGGTTGGTCGGTTGGCGGATCTGGCACTGCAAGAGGTGGTTGAGACAGATGTGCACGCTATATAGAATAGCCACAATCCCCAGCCTCAAACTGCCACATGAAGGGGTTGGTCGGTTGGCGGATCTGGCACTGCAAGAGGTGGTTGAGACAGATGTGCACGCTATATAGAATAGCCACAATCCCCAGCCTCAAACTGCCACATGAAGGGGTTGGTCGGTTGGCGGATCTGGCACTGCAAGAGGTGGTTGAGACAGATGTGCACGCTATATAGAATAGCCACAATCCCCAGCCTCAAACTGCCACATGAAGGGGTTGGTCGGTTGGCGGATCTGGCACTGCAAGAGGTGGTTGAGACAGATGTGCACGCTATATAGAATAGCCACAATCCCCAGCCTCAAACTGCCACATGAAGGGGTTGGTCGGTTGGCGGATCTGGCACTGCAATGCTCAGACCAATAGACGCTCACCCACACTGCCATCTCCGACTGCCAACCGATGCTTCTCCCGTCACCCAAACGATCTCTGCGATATTCAAAGATGCACATTGCGGCAAACGTTGCTACACATACATGTTTACATTTTCTGAAATACATGTAAGTGTATTACAAATACTGTGCTCTGTTTCTGTCCGAGAGAAGATGACGTCAGTGATAAACAAACTCTAATATTCCTTATAATTGCATGTGGTTTTTTTTTTCCATAAAAATTCACAGAAGTACACATTTGAACCTTATCAGTTGCGGCGAGTCTCAAAGTCAGTGCTCGGACCGCTCAGTGCAACGATGGCAAACGCCCCCACCCCCAATCCCAGATGGGGCCTCTGAGGGGGTCCTGGTGATGCGGTTTGTGAGCTCCAGATGGTGTGACTGGATGCTACGTTGCTTAAACACATCTTGACATTAAAGTCGATTGTCTCACATTTTATCTTAGTCTGAATAATACTTATAATTTTTTTTGCCAACGACCAGGCATTAAGATTGGCTGTAAACGATGCTGGGAGTTTAGAGTGTACCCAATGCCCTCTTGTTGACATGAGTGCCCCAAGTGGCGAGCTGTTGTGGGCACGAGCTAAGGACAAACGCACGCGCAAGGGGAGGGAATTCAACTGCATCGATCGGGTCGACTGCTACGTTGCTGATCAATGTACAAGGTCACACTGTCAGCTCCAGGCTGGTGATGTCTTCAACCCGCTATATATACACACACACTTAAGGTCTGCAACATAGTGCATGTTTTGTCCTGTTCACATGCAACCCTTAACATTGTTGCATTACTTATCATTCGTTATTGGCCTGTACAGGCATTGGTAAGAATAATATGAACTTCTACTGGCTAAAAGTACCTTCTTCGGCCCATCATCCCACACCTTCGTTTATGTTGAAAGTCAAAGGGTAACGCGTGTCACCGGGGTAAGCAAAACACATTTGGCAAAAATGAGAACGAGTTCCGACCGCTCCTGCCCGACGAACACATCTTATATACAGTATATTCTGATTCACCCCGACGCAGGCATGAGATCAGCTACCTCCCTTAAAGCGCGGCCCTGGGCCTCACAATCGTGTCACCGTCGTCGCCTCTGACGTTACATCGCGAGACTAAAGTTTACGACTGCAAAGCCGCCGGAGTGCGTGCCCCTGCGAGCGGAATGGTGGCTCGTGCTCCTCAAGTCCGCCCCCCCCCCCCCCCCCGGCGTGAGCGCCCGTGGTGCCTCCGGGCGCTACCGGTCGCGGATGTCAAAGAGGCTCTCGGCATCGCTGTCCGAGTCGTTGGCGAGGCCGTTCCGGAGCAGCAGCTCCACGGCCTCCTCGCGCTCGCGCACAGCCGGCTCCACCTCTGCCGGATGACATCGAGCAGCCACGCACAACGAGCAACAACTGAACAACAAGCCCACGGCTCAACAACAAGTACGCAACTCACCAAGCCTACGAGTCAAAGTGACTTTCTGCACAACCACGCGTGGGGATAGCGGTCGTATCCTGTTCAGGCGTTGACATGCCAAGTTGCGCCGTGGTGAGCCAGAGTCTATCCACAGCTCACTCACAGTTGGGATCCGATTTAGCAAGTAGCACCTATAAAGGTCAGCAAGGTGCACAAAGGCACCGGGCCGCCTTTGTCTTCCCAGTGCTGACGTTTGCACACCGCAGCGGGTACTGATTTAAGGCTGCGTCGACAGAGGCATTTTTGCAGAGGCCAGATCGTGGATGAAAGCCACAGACGCCGGCCGAGGAGTGAATGCCGCGGTTGTGGACCGGAGTCCGTACCAGGTGGCCGCAGCGCCTTGAGTGCCACATGCAGCGAGATGCCTGCCAGGCACACTCCGAAGCCCACCCAGTTGAGCGGAGACATGATGTCCCCGTTGATGTGCGTGGCCAGCACCAGCGTGCACACCTCCTGAAACACCAAATGGGACGCAGACATTACTCTCCAGGGGAACGCAGGTACCCGCGCCCGCAAGCGTACAGGTGCGCACGTAACACAAACAGTTGTCGAGGAAGAGCAATGCCCACGCTGATAATAGAGCCGGCTCACAATGCCTGCTCAGAGCAAGATTAACAATCTACGGGATGAACGTCTTCTTAACACCACATGATCCGGAGGATCAGCTTACAGGGATTTACCAAATCGCACCCAAGTTAAACCTACGTCAATACCTGCCTCAGCAATCACCCTGCGCTTGCTACAAACATCGTTCGTTCGTTTCTCAATCCGCTTGGTCCTGGTGTGGGTCGCGGCGGCAGCATGTGGAGTAGGGTGGTCCACATCTCCCTTTCCCTGGCCACAGACTCGCGCTCTTCATGGGGAATTCCCAGGCGTTTCCAGGCCAGCCGAGCGACATCGTCCCACCCAGCGTGTCCTGGGCCGGCCCTGGGGTCTTCGCCCAATGGGACGTGCTGCCCGGTAGAGGTCCAGGGGGAGTCTATTGGGGGGCATCCTTCCAAGGTGCCCGAACCACCTCAACTGGCTCCTCTCGATCCGGAGGAACAGCGGCTAGACTCTGAGGCTCTCCCGGATTACCGAGCTCCTCATCTGATCACGGAGAGTGAGCCAGGCAACCCACCGGGGAAACCTCATTTCGGCCCCTTGTGCCCACGATCTCATCCTTTCGGTCATTACCCAAAGCTCATGACCATAGGCGAGGGTGGGAATGTAGATCGACCTGCTACAAATATACACGTGTTAAATATGCTATCTTGACCCGTTGCTTTGGCTCCGATTGCTATTTGTTCCCTAGCTGATCTCAGTTTTCATGTCAGTGCTGTTGTCATTTCGGTAAACCATGTCACTTTTGCATACGAGACAATTGTGGTTGAACAAAAAAAAAAGGCCAATTAATTATTCCTGATCCAGGGGCTGCATCAAGCGGAGCCACGGCGTGCCCACTAAACGACACGGCGCTGCACGCCATGGGGGCTACGCCACGGCCAACGCGGCCCTAGCTGAGATGGCTGGTTTACTCGTAACAAAGACAAAGATCCCCCGTATAGCCTTACTAGACTGTTGGGGCAAGTGCTATTAAGCGAGCACCTATGAAGGTCGGAACGGCACACGAGGGAGTGGGTGGCCAGCACAACGCACGGCCACCTTTGTCTCCCCGGTGATGATGTTTACACACCGCACCAGGTACTCATTTGAGGCTGAGTCGACTTAGGGGAGGCCCAGGATCGGTTCAGATAATCGTCACTCCTGTTGACCGTGAGCGTGAATCGAACTCAGGTCACTGGGTTCGTAGCGCAGCGCGCTCATCGCTACACCACCGATCCCCATCGATGGTGGCGATGTGCCGCCGCCGTCGTCTGTCGCGCTGCTCACGCAGGAAACGAAAATCGTCGTTCCGTCTCTCTATCAGTCGTCCGCCTGGACACATTTCCTCTCCTTTGGCGACTATTCCGTCACCAGCCCTGTCCAGCGGCATATGCGTGTATCAGGCTTAGTGGTGACGCGGCCCGCCCAAGGCCCATTTACTTTCGTTTATCGTCGGCGGAAGCAGTAAAGTGACAATTGGAATTAACAGAGGCAGCAGAGGGAACAAGTGTATCAGAGCATAAACGCAAATCAGAAACGTCATATTGACAATGAAAACAGCGGTACGTGCTCTCCAAGCAATCGACCATTGGAAAAGAACAAGACAAAAACACCTCTACATATATATATATATAAACAAAGCATAGCAAAAAGCAACTGGCCTTGAAAATGCCGGAAATGGAGAGAGTGAGGCCGGAGGTTTGGGAGACCAGCAGGAACTCGGAGAAGCTGAGGCCAAACGCGAGCACGCCTCCGAGCGCCAGCGTGCCCACCGACCACAGCAGCACCTCGCTGTCATGGAAGCCAAACAGCTTCTCCGTGCACGCCAAGCTCACACCTGCAGGCGTGGGGGGGGGAGGGGGGGGCAGACAACACGAGAGAGGTCAGCGTCACACCAGCAACGCACCAACGCTTGAAGGCAGCACTTTTATTTTTCTGATTATAATTCACACTTGCCGAGCCAGAAAATCCTCGACGAGTCTCAAAGCTCTTTTTCAGGAAGGACCTGCTAAGTTTTTTCAGTCGGAGGCGATGTTGCTGCGTGTAATCCCAATTGAGTAATTTGCAAGACATTTTTCCACATTGGATTGGGATGTTTTGGCCAATACCAGGAAACCAAAGAGCCAGGAGAAAACCCATGAAGAACAGGGGGAGAACACACAATCTCCACTCACTCACTCTGTAGAACAGGAGGAGAACACACAAACTCCACTCACTCACTCTGTAGAACATGGGGAGATCACACAAACTCCACTCACTCACTCTGTAGAACAGGGGGAGAACATACAAACTCCACTCACTCACTCTGTAGAACAGGAGGAGAACACACAAACTCCATTCACTAACTCTGTAGAACATGGGGAGATCACACAAACTCCACTCACTCACTCTGTAGAACAGGAGGAGAACACAAAAACTCCACTCACTCACTCTGTAGAACAGGAGGAGAACACACAAACTCCACTCTGTAGAACAGGGGGGGGGGGGACATACAAACTCCACTCACTCTCTGCAGAACAGGGGGATATCATACAAACTCCACTCACTCACTCTGTAGAACAGGAGGAGAACACACAAACTCCACTCATTTACTCTGTAGAACAGGAGGAGATCACACAAACTCCACTCACTCTGTAGAACAGGGGCGGGGGACATACAAACTCCACTCACTCACTCTGTAGAACAGGAGGAGAACATACAAACTCCACACAGAGAGGTGCCCGAGTCAGGAATTAAACCCAGGCCGTTCTTGCTGTGAGACACAGGTGTTACCACTGCGGCACCCTGACAGTCAAACGAAAAAGAACGGACAAACATCTCCGCCCTAATGATATCAACAAAACAAATAACTTTTCCTGGGCAACTATCCGAGTAACTCACTCGTACAGTACACACTGAACCTACCGTCACGGTACCGCGAAGGGAGCGCACGTCACAATCGCTGCAACAGAAACAACGAGGACGTGTCATGGGCTTCACCTTCGTTGTAGAGGAACAGTGGGAAGAGAGCGGCGAGCATGAGGGGCTGCAGGTGATACAGAGCATCCACGGGATTGTGCAACCCTGCAAGCCAGAGACAGGAAGTCAACCATTGCCACCGCTGTCACGAGCAAGCAAAAGTCACACCGAGCTTATTCAAATTCACTCCAACACCTCGACACGCCACACACACTTGCACCTTGATCGGTGGCTGACAATACATCTGCAGAGTAGAATACGTGGGAAAAGCCCTTTTATACTGGTAGGAACCTCCTGGTTACACCAGCCCACAGGGGATTATTGTGTCCGTCCATCCGTCGTGCATCCAAAAATGGGAGGGGTGGGGCTGGGTGGAGAGGGGAGGGTCGGGAGGGGCTGGGTGGGGAGGATGGGGAGGGACTGGGTGGGGAGGGGAGGGTGGGGCTGGGTGGGGAGAGTGGGGCTGGGTGGGGGGTGGGAGGGGTGGGGCTGGGTTGAGAGGGGCTGGTCACCCCGTGGTGCCCTTATAAAACTTAACGTTTAACCTACTCACGCCGGCTTGTGACCGCCCCCACAGTCGGGCATATTTGCGGAATACACCACGCCGCCGTTGACCCTGGCCATTGACCGAGCAACCCAACGTTCCTACCAGCTCCCTCCGCAGGAATGTGTTAAACAACCCACTGATTTCTAACAACCCACTGATTTCTAACTTTATTCTCAGCAGGCGATTGAATATTGTAACAGCGATGGATCCAAACCACTCTTTCAGAGGAGTGTTAAAAGATGTAATAAAGACATTGAATAAGCGCATTGACAATGGTTGGTGCATGGACTTTGAACGTAAATGTAGCATTCTCTACAATTTCTCCCTATTAATTTAGTGGGATATCTACAAGTGGATCACGCGTGTAAAAAAACTGGAATTACAATGGGAATGCCACCTGGAGCAAAGGTGGTGCTGAAACAACCCGACGGTATTCCGCCAGGTGCCACCTCTGCTGTGTAATGCCTCGGTCGCAAGTTAACAGAGTCGACTGTTGAGAAACTGGATGAATGATGTGGAGATGGGGGACCCATTCCATACGCCTTGAGCAAAATACAATCACACGTTTCTGCAAAGTGCATGGGGACTTTCACACTGCACCTCGACATTGCTAAAGAAATTGCATGGGACGATGTTGAAGTGTGTTACTCTGGATCGACTGTTAAGGAATCGTGTCCTGCAATCAGCAGAAGGCGACAGCTATACCAAAAACGCAATGGCAACTGACATCATTGCATCTTACAAAAAATAACATTTACACAGAGCCTTTTGTCAATCCACCATGTCAGTCTTGGGGGTGGTTTGATCATACTTCACCACGCCGGGCCATGCGGGTCGGCAAAGTTGTGGGAGGGGGTGGAGGCAGGATCGGTTCGAACACAGCGGATGTTATCCACGGCTGGGAATCGAACCGAGGTTGTCCGCTTCATGAACTAACCACTGCATCACCGCCTCTCCCCCCCCCCGTCATACATTAGAGCAGTGCTTCTTAACCTGGGGTGCACTCGCCCTCTGGGGGCGCGAGGTGCCCTTTCTGAGAATCATAGGGGTGCAGATTGCAGTAAAGAACCACTGCATTAGAGAGGTGAAAGTGACACACTTGTAAACACGCCCGCATGTGTGTCGGCGGCATGGTGTGGGGGGGGGAGGCGGTGATGTGGTCCAGCCATGGCGCATTTGCGGCTTGTTGCGTAAGTTTGCGGTTCGACTCTGGCCGGCCGGCCGCCCTGCTTAATACTGCAGTGCATTATAAATACTACAACTGCTTACCACTACGTGGCAACTGCTTCACATGCTCTGCAAATTTACACAAGTGGGATTACACAGAGCAATATCGGCAACTACTGTGGGGCGCAAACCACGGCAGCAGATGTGGACATGTGATGATGCACAAATGGGAAATTAAATACACTTCGGGCTGTGCGCGGCGACTGTGGTCACCGCCCAGAACAGAACCGTGGAGCGAGTGACGTGGATTCGGTGCCCGATTTACAAACACAAGGGAGGAGGTACACCACAGTTATTCACTCAGTTACCCCCGACGCAATCAACTTACTCAACGGCCTCATAGTAAAATTATAGCTGCAGCTCTACACCCACGTCAGCCGTACAAAGAAGACTGTGAAATCTCCAACGTAAGGAAGCCACTGGAGCTATGCACTTTTAAATCTAGAAGGCTGTCTCATCTTTAGAAGGCTGTGTCTGACTCTCGTGTTTTAACATCTTAACACCTGTTGTATTGCCAGAAAGGTTAAAACCTATTCTTATTTAAATCCTTTATATTAAGTTCGCTTGCTTGCTTGCGCGCTTACGACCGTGCAAATCTTTCGGTCGTTTTTTAACCCACTTCCCGTGATCCAATCTAGCTGACATTTTGCACACAGACTCGTTGTGCGTGACAATTAATTTTCGTGAATTTTTTTTGCAAAATTTGACACTTTTTAGGAATTTTTTTAAAATATTTAATTACCAATTGCTTAATGCTGCCAGGCAATCATCTGACCCATAGGTGGCAGCCATCTCAAGCCAGAGGACGAGAGGACTCTAGCCGCCACGCATATAAAGGATTTATAGTGAAAAACTTTGTTTTTACGGGTACATTTTTTTTTTCAACGTATTCTTTTCATGATTATGTCGCACGTGCAACATGCGGTGGGGGGGGGGGGGGGGTAGGGCGGGGGGGTGTTGCGGCCCACAAACCGAGCTCTGCCTTCTGAGTGAGGATCTGGGTGAGCGTCCAGCGGATCCCGCCGATGAACGAGGCGGTGAGCACGAGCAGGAAGCCCTCCAGGTTGAACTGGGTTGACTCGTAGGTGAACATGAAGAGGCCGCCCGCAATGAGGCTCACCACCACGATGAGGCTCGGCCGCTACGCGACAACAACCGTCGCAACGTCACAACGACAACCATGGTCCAAACGAGCACAGGGACACCGTGGCCAAGGTACACGAGGCCTCCACCTGGAGAGAGGTTGCAAGGTGCGGGAGATCTCCCCCTTGTGTTCGCTCGGAGGTCCGCAATGTTTCATTCACGGTAAGTAACTATGCTAAGTTTGTGAGAAATTCTGGATCGCTGCACTAAACATCGTTATACACTTCCCATGCCGCTAGACAGACGCTGACATTAACGCGACGATTTTGAGATGGCTCTGAACTCTGAGCTAAAAAAGTCCAAATAAGCGTGAATGTAACGAGTTACGGATGATGAATTTGTAGTCGGAGGGAGTAGTGGTCAATAAATGATCAAGAAGAAACAGTATACTCTCTGGTTCTTTCGGTAAAGACGGACGCTTGTGTTGCGACCGAAACGTCGTGTTTTCTTTTGTTATTTTTTCTACCTACGTGACTTTACCGAAAGAACCAGAGTGTGGATTCCTGCAGTCACGAAAGTTTCAAATCAAGAAGAAACAGGTGTGAGATTGAACCGAGCAGGAACACTGGCTAAAGAAAGTAACTATCAGCAGAACGCTGTCTCTCCACACACAAATACAAATATTCATGAGTCCATCAGCCCATCGGCTTTCTAGACCAACATCGATCAGCATTTGTTTAAGTAAGAAAACTGTGGACCGGTTTAAACATTAGAGGTCTTATCAACAGTTAGGCCCGTAAAACAAATGCTGTGGGATTACCAGCTGTAATTGAAAAGAGCACTCGAAGTTAAATATGGGGCCCCATATACATGCCGTTATGAAGTTCTCTTGCCAACATGCGGCAATATAATTTTATGGAGTTCTCTTTCAATTTGCCAACTTCACCTTTATGCGGGGTTATAAATAGATAAATCACCTTACAAGACCCTCTTTAGTCATGTATTTATTGTGATTACTACCTCTGACAGCACCACAATAAGCGTGGCATACTTGTAGATAAGTGGGGGCATGTGGAGGCATGTAGAGCCGTGCAATGTCGCATGAAACTAAGAGTGGTGTGTGTGCCAACAGGGTACTCACAGCCCTCTCCAGCCTGAACACGATGGAGAAGAGGAGGATGAAGATGATCGACGTTGACTTGGTCATGGTGTATCTGGATGGGACCAACAAAAAGAAACATCAGAAATTACATTCGCAATAATAATTTAGTGCATTACGGTATTCGTGATATTCCTATAGCTCAGTCTGCCAGTAGGGAGGGGGTGAGAATGTTGCGATGGTAATCCCAATTGAGTAACGCAGGTACATTTTAAATGTTGGCAAATTTGGACTGTGACCCTAGCACACAAGGACTTATTTTTTCCGAATTACATCAACTGTGTCGTGTTCTGTTACTACGCACAGCGCAGCCTGCTGGATTCAAACCACGAAACTCTGCAACAAGCGGAAAACGAGCTACCGCTGGGCCGTGTCACCAAAAATAAAATCTCATTGCCAAGAACACTCTACACCCTGACCTTACTAAGTAATTATTTGAAAACTCGACGACAGCCAATGGATATATTTATTTCATACACAAATAAGAATTAAAGTTGCATTTTTGAAGTGGTATGAAAGTGAGAGAAAACTTATTTTCCGTCACTAGAAATGACTTCCTCCAAAGGCGGATCTATAAAACTTCCCAAAAGATAGTAATGCTCCCAGAATACCAAGGTCCAATGTTAAACACAATAACCATGCTATTTTATCTGATAAATATCGAAACCCAATAGAACTTTCAGGGACTCGAGAGAGGGGGCCAATGCCTCCTTGAAACCACCACTGCCCTCCTTTAGTCTTCACATAGATTATAAAATATTGATATTACATGAAACATCAATGCTGAGGATGTTAAAGTATGGTACAAAAATAATCTTCACATTCCACCGATCGTGCATTCACGTCAGCTTTTAATTCTGGCCATATTGGTTTTATTTGCAGTTGTATTTCCTTAATATTATAGCAAATGCATTTGTGACATACTTTGAATTCATGGACCTGCATTCTGTAACTCTCAACGAAACCTACAGTGGATGCCATATGGATTCAACTTTTCCAAAACAACGCTCCACAAAGACATTTCAGCACATCGAATGCCTGTATGAATTACAGGCCCATTACCAAATTTCTTTGAGTGTGCCAGACCTCATCGGATCTCGGAAGCTCAGCCTGGAAAGTGCTTGGATGGGTGTTATAGGCTACATGGTGGATAGTAGAGGGCGGTGCAGCAATACCCATTGTTGTACATGCTATGAAGAGGCCCCATTGACCAAAACGTTACCAATTACATTTTGCTTTTAAGGCAGTGTTGTTGACAAGTGCATTGAGTTTCACTGTTGTACTGTACTTTCTACGCACCCGCATCCATGCAACCCGCTTCACCATCCCGCACAGACCAGCAGTGGATTGACAAAGGGACTCTACGTAAAAAAAATAACTGTACGCGTATGCGTGCATATATGCAAACGATGTGTGCATGCACAAGCACGCTCGTGTTCGTGCCCATGAACGTGTGGACTCGTACACGTGAACGTTCAAATTGATAAGACATCAACGCTCTGACTCACAATGAAATTGTAATGAACAGGAAACTCCAGTTAGACAGGCCAATATCCAGGGCGCTCGCAATGGCTGAAAACAAACAGAAGAATGATTACATATTAAACTTGTTAATGCAGGAATGTTTTGAATGTGGCAAACTTGGACACTGACACCAGCACACAGTGCAATAAACATCAGTCAGTGTTGCAGGCCTCAAGGCCATGGCCACGGGGCAACATGAAGTATCGTTCTCATGGTCTGTCAGGACGCTGGAAAATATCTCAGGTCCAATGACCAAGGTGCACATTTCCCAAGATGGTGGAAAGACATTTCCCGCAAATATTCGAGTACAAGACACAGGGCAACTGCTGACAACCTCCACAGATTGGACTGTTCTATTGCTCAATGTTGGTGTGAAGTAGATTCTGACAATAATTAAAGCCTCTACATCATTGGACCTCCTTTGCCAGTACCAAAATATAATAATAGGGTTTTTCCCCTTTTTTTCTGGCAACAAAACGGAAACCTTTTTACAAGAATTCATGTCTGCATTAATCACAATACTTGCAGTCAAATGCAAACAAAAAACACGCAATGATAATACATGCATTGTCCATGACACTGATTGGTCCTCTGGTCGAGCACCAATTGGGTCGAGGCTCAAAAGAAAGCCGTCCCTTGATGTGGACCAATCAGTGTCACGGACAATGCATGTATTATCATTGCGTGTTTTTTGTTTGCATTTGACTGCAAGTATTGTGGTTAATGCAGACATGAATCCTTGTAAAAAGGTTTCAGTTTTGTTGCCAGAAAAAAGGGGAAAAACCCTATTATTAATAATTAAAGCCGTTCTTGCACCCTGGCCATGTGCTATTTGCCTGCCCATAGAGATAAAAGTAGGGTACGGGTACCCGTTTGCGACCCTGGTACGGCCGGGTACGGGTAAGGAATCAAAACCCGCTTGCGACCTCTGCCGTCTCACCCGTGGGCCCCACGCGCTTGAGGTACTCGGGCCAAGGCAGGGCCACGCGCTCCCGCTCCCCGGCGCACTGCATCATCGCTCGCACCAGTGCCGAAAACATGAAGTTCATGGCCATGTGCACCATGGTCATGGCCAGCGGGAAGTGGAAACCCTGGGGAAAACAAACAGATGGGGCGTGGCGTCGGTGACGGGCACGGTGCAGTCGCTATCACGTATCGCGTTCCCATTGTGCTGGCGGCCCCTTGCTGCGTGGCGGCACAGAAGACGTCCCTTTGGTAAATCTTGACAGCAAACACAATGTTTGCGTGACGTTGGGGAATGGGCACCCTGAACAGGATGTCACAGGGCTACTTTTGTTGTACGTTTTGGTTCTGAAAACATTCACATGAATGAAGATGGAAACAAAGTTGGTGATCTTAACTAAATTTTATCACAATTTGCGATCGGCATCAAGGCCTTAACGAGCCAAAGTACACGTCAGATCTGTCGCAGAGCAACCCTTCATGTTGGTGGATTGCCTACGGAAGTGGGTATCACAGAGCTACCTCTGAACTACCTTAAAGTGACCCCTGGGGTCCACAAATAGCAGAGTGCAGCACTTCCCACTCGCTCTGCACTACGAGAGTGACATTTGTCACATGCAAGTAAAAACGTTGATAATTGTTTTTTTTACCATTCTATCTGGCAACAAAACTGACACCTTTTTTTACAAGGAGTCATGTTTACATAGACCACAATACCTGCAGTCATAATGCAAACAAAAAACATAAAAAGGTGTCAGTTTTGTTGCCAGATAGAAGGGTAAAAAACCAATTATCATATTTTTTACTGGCAAATGAGGTTCCAATGGAGTAAAAACGTTATTTACACTTTGAGAGATAGCATTTTAGCCAAATTAATCGTGAAAACCAAATTTAATAAGATGCCCTTTTTGATGAGGTAAAGAAAACGAATCAACCAGCAACACTTCAAAACCTGGTTGAATCATTGGTAGCTGCCCAGATGCGATCCAATTGTTGTCAGATCAGCGCTCAGATTCCTGAATCACGTAGCTACTTCATCCCCGTCACATCTTTGTGGGCTCAGCACGTCTCTCAGGTTACCGAGCGTACAGTGTCCGTGCGTTAGATGTCCAACAATTCACCCCTCACTATTCCCGCAATTAATATTTTGCCTTGATTCAGGGTCATACGAAATCAACTCAAGAATCAATATACTGTCTTGTTTGTTCAGTCTCGTCTGCACCATCTGAATGTCTTGTTTGTGCCATCGGTAAGGATACATGTACATTTTGTAGGAGTTTGCACAAAAGTTAAATAATTAGTTTTAACAAAGCAAGATTCGTTTCGTGAATTGCAACAATAATAATCGATGCTCGGCAATGAATCCTCAGCGTTTCAGTCGACAGTTGCACGTATATACCTATTTGTTAACAAGGGTCATCCTTTAGACACCAGCCAATGCTGTCCCAACAGCGGACACACAACTGCATTCAAATCAGTGTGTGGATATTGCTGAACTTCTGTCTCCGATGTATCTCACTGATGACAGTAGCCACTACAAAACATTACTCTGGTTGTACAGTACCTGAATTTTTTACACAGCGACATATTGGCCAACTGCCTTTCACCATCATAATGCACACGTGTAAGTACCCTTTGTTAAGTTGAAGGGATATGCATCCCCTCTGTTGGGCCTGCGTATTGCAGGGTTTTTACATTAAAAAAAACTGTTAGCCTTGCTTCATGTGAAGTTTCACGCACACAGGGAATACAATGTACTGTAAACTCAATCCTCACCAACTTGCCAAATTTGTTTGTGAGGATTGTTGGATATTATCATCTTGGGGCACCGGTTTGAGCATGGCTTCAAACAATGGCCCAGGCTTTCCAGTCTCAGCTGGGGAGGGCGGGATGATGTATTAAAATCATGAGGAGGTAACCTATAATGCACAAGTAATGGCAGATCACTTGACCAGTTTTCCTGGAACACAGACCTGTGTTTGCTACACAAGCAGAGGAATCCACTGCTAGATGAGGGCCTAACCAAAGCCTTGTGGGCTGTGGGTTGTGCATTGTGGGAAAAAGAACGCTTTTATTAAGCCACACCATCTGCATTCCAGTTAATCTATGAAGCCACTCCCATTTGTAGGTAACTGGACACAATACTTGAGTACTCTGGATGGATTTGAATATTTGTCATGAGAAAGCCCTGTCGTTTTTAGTACAAAAATAACATGTATATTTCAATGTAGGCTTTCACGGCCAATATTATGATTCGTACTTGCTTTTATTTAGCTTTTCAACGGATTTGGTTTTTCAGAAAACCAGGAGAATGTTAAAAAGCATGAGTTTTTTTGACAATGTTTATACGTAGTTTCGCTGGAGATTATATCCAGCAGCATCAGGTGTTAGCAAGAACTCAGCTCTTGCGTGAAAGAGCTTCACAATCTGGATCCCTAATAAAAATAGAAAACTCCAGCTTTATAACACAATAAACCATAATATATTTATGGATAGCCTATTTTCACCTGCACTACAGAGATTCACCTTATTGTGATAAACTAACCTGCCAATTACAACCAACCAGCAATCAACTCTTAATAATTAAAGTAGTTCACCAGCATGTCTGCCCTAATGATACGATGGCACCAACTAAAGGCCCTGGATCAGGAAGCTCTTTCACGCAAGAGCTGAGTCCCATGTCAGACAGGGTACATCAGGGCGAGGGCCCTCACCCAGCAGTGAACTGGGCTGGTATCCCCTTCATCAAAGGGCTGGGAAAAGGGCTAGTCTCACCTTCATCAAAGGGCTAGTCTCACCTTCATCAAAGAGCTGGTCTCACCTTCATCAAAGGGCTGGTCTCACCTTCATCAAACGGCTGGTCTCACCTTCATCATCCACTTGTTGTAGAAGGTGATGCCGATGGAAAAGCTGTAGTAGAGCACCACGAGGCCCAACGTGAGCAGCGTGCGGCGGCACAGGCGGCACCAGTCGGCGCCGCTGAGCCGTCGGGCCGGCATGCAGTTGGCAGTAGAGAGAGCCTGGCCCGAGCCCACGCAGCTCTCGGCGAACTTGAGACGGATGGAGACGCGCTTGCGACCCGCTCGCTTCCCCTTCGTCATGATGCCGCGACGATGGGTCTCTCAAAAATGAAATATTGAGGCGCACTCGCCAGTTATATAGTCAAATCGCACTGATTTAATATACACGAGGCCCGGGTCTTCTTTGTAAAGTAGTTAGCATGTTCAAAGTCTTCAACAGGGAGTCACTTGCCTTGAAGGACTTCAAAAAAGTGTGTGGTACGCAAATCCCCTTTCAGATGAAACGTGTCTGAAAGAACCCCCCCCTCCCCCCCACACATTGGGTGCTCGTGATATTGACCGATGCGTCTCAACACACCAATATCTTGTCACCTCTTGCCAATGCTTAATTCACGATGTGGCGTTCCTATTCAACCTCAGGTTGCGTGTCACGACGCGTCAAGTCTTCAGAGGCTAGTCCGTGTCGCCGGACCGCCCTTTGACGTGTTCATATTTTCGGCTGAGTGAGCACGCAGAGTCAGCAGATGAATTCACTTCTCTAGCCAGTGGAAGTCGCTTTCAGCCTCACGGTATTTCACGCAGTTACAAAAGCAGTCGGGTCCTAAATTGACTTTCTCTCTCTGGCTGTGCGTGTTCCAAGTCTTTTCAAATATGCATGCACGTTTTGTCTTGACCGCGATTCAATGCCACACAATAACTTCACTTTTAGATATTATAATAAGAAGAAAACCCCGACAATCCTGCACTTGAAGGGACATTAACTCGCCCTTTAAGAGTAGTGCTGGCTCTCACACGGCCAGCTGTCAACATTCGCGCTGTGAAGTGTGCAGCTAACGTCAATAACAATGACAGCACCTCTCTGAAGCCACGGCCATCCGTGTGACAGGCGACTAGACTTTGCAATAATAAACACGAGATAATAATTATCAGCTTCTCATAAGAAACATTGACACACTTGCGTTGAGCGGTGGTCACACGTAAACAAACTCGCTACCTGCGTAATCAACACATCTCTAAGACCGTCTGTAAATGTCAATATTTTCCTCGTCGATAACTCTCTTTCCCAGTCACGGTAAACAATTCCTGCTGTGCGCAATTAATCCGCTTTTCGTCGAGTTATGTCACCGAATTTAGCACGGATGGCTACGCATGATGCGAAATAAGTTCAACAAACATACTGAATCATCGACTTGAGATCGAACGCATTTACTAAATACACCAAGCGTAATAGTACGTTGGTCAATAGCCGTTATTTTGTATAGCATAAAGAGCAGGCAGATTCTAACCAAGACAAAGCTTCAACTAGATCTCCAGACGATTTCCCCGCAGATACTGGAACACTTAAACTCCCTTTCAAGAAGGGGGTAACCCAAGCACGGCACACGAAGAACACCCAAACCGCATAGGAGAGGCGAGCACGCCGCAGTCCGCACAGATGGGTTCACGAACCCCCTTCTCGCTGTGCACTGCAACACCTCCTGACGACGATTAGAAGTTTCGTTCACTCTCTCAAATCTGTTACAGCAGACACGGAGCGGCTTGCAGAGACCACGCTCACGACTGCTGTGATTTAAAGTGCGGGCAAGAAGCCAGCCGAGGATCTAAGAGTATCGTCAAGTCCAACGTTGCCGGCTACAGTGCCGGGAAAGGCCGAGAGGAGCCGGGGGGGGGGGGGTGTGCGGCCTTGCTCGGCCCCCGACGAAGCTCGCTCTGCCTGGGCAGAGCTTCTATCCGAGGGCGGGGTTTAGGCCGCGGGCCTCGCGCCGAGAGCGATCGCCGCCGCGCGTGTGCGAGCCACCGGGCAGGATGAGACGGGCGGCGCGGCCTTGTCTCGCGTCCCGCTCGGCTCGAGAGGCGGAGGGCGGTGAGGAGGCGGAGGCCGCGGGAGACGCCGAGGCCGGCGATGTCACCGACGGACGCAGCGGGGAACCTCCACGTCACTGCGCGAGCGGGGCCCCGGCACGTGAATCCACCCCCCCAGTCCCCCCCACCCCATCCCCCAGTCCCCCCCACCCCATCCCCCAGTCCCCCCCACCCCACCCCCCCGTCCCCCCCACCCCACCCCCCCGTCCCCCCCACCCCACCCCCCCGTCCCCCCCACCCCACCCCCCCGTCCCCGTCCCCCCCCCGTCCCCCACCCCCCCAGCTCCCCCACCCCACCCCCAGTCCCCCCCCCCAAGTCTCTCTCCCACCCCCAGTACCCCCACCCCCCCAGTCCCCCCCAGTCCCCCCACCCCCAGTCCCCCCCTCCCCAGTCCCCCCCACCCCCAGTCCCCCCCCCACCCCCATTACCCCCACCCCCCAGTCCCCCCCCTCCCCAGTCCCCCCCACCCCCAGTCCCCCCCCAGTACCCCCACCCCCAGTACCCCCCACCCCCAGTCCCCCCACCCCCCAGTCCCCCACTCCCAGTCCCCCCCACCCCCAGTCCCCCCCACCCACCGCCACAGTCCCCCCCCCCCCTCCACAGTCCCCCACCCCCCTACCACTCCCCCCTCCACTCCCCACCCCACGTGCGAGGGGGGCCCCTGAACGTGAGTAGCACGCACCTTCACGCAGCAACAGCGGCGCACATCAACCGCCGCGCTCTCCATCGCTCTCCCGGCCGCGTCTCTCCTCCACTCTCTCCCCTCCCTGGGCCGACCTCCTCCCGTCCCGTCCCTCCGTCCGTCCCCACGGCCATGAGCACGTGGAGCGACTGCGCCGAGCGCTGGGCGCTGGACGCGGCCGCGCTGCTGCTGGCCGGCGTGGCCGCCCCGCTGCTGCTGCTGGTGCTGCTGCTGCTGCTGCCCGCGCTGCGCCTCCGCATCCCCTACGGCCGCTACGGCTCCCGCAGCTGGGGCCCGGGGCTGCCCCCGCGCCTCGCCTGGGTCGTGCAGGAGCTGCCCGCGCTCGCCGTGCCCCTCTGGCTCGTCAGCTGGCACGGCGCGGCCGCCGCGCTGCCGGGCGGCCACGGCGGGGATGTTTACCCGGGAGGCCCGCTCGTGCCCTGGCCCAACCACGTGCTGCTCGCCATGTTCATCGGCCACTACTTTCATCGGTGAGATGCTGATGGTGATCGATGGTGATCGATGGTGCTGCTGCTGCAGGAGGAGAGTTGGTGGAGTTTTGTTATTGCTCCTCCACTGTAGGAGCGCAGACGGTGGTGGTTTGCTTTGATGCATGGTCAGTAGTTTGGGTTGCATGGACACAATTGCACCACTCTGGCTTGTCTTTAATGTATGTGTGTGGGTCCCGATGTCGCGATGTGTGTGTCTCTATGGGTTTGCTATACAGTCTGGGTCGCATGATCACACTCGCACGACTGTGGCTCGTCTTTACCGTGCGGCCTGCTGATTCCTCAGGTCATGATGTTGCTGCTGATGCGGCTGCTGCTGATGAATTGTTATCAGCGTTGTTAAAAGTGTGTGTGGGTCGCTCTCCGACACACTGGCGTGCTGATGCAATAGATACGTCGGTGCGTTTGGTTACGTGACAACTGTATTTGTTCGTATGGCATTGTACTCACGTCTGACCCAGAAGATCAATGATTTTTAAAGGTCTTCTTGGTTCTTTCGGTAAAGTCACGTAGAAGGGAAGTAATAAAATAATAAAAATAAAACATAATAAAATAATTCTCACGACGTTTCGGCCACAACGCAAGCAGCCGTCCTCAGGTGAAAACCAGGTCTGTCGAGGCGACAGCGTCTGAATCAGACAGCGTACTTCCCTTCTACGTGACTTTACCGAAAGAACCAAGAAGACGAATCCCTGCAGTCACGAAAGCTTTAAATCGAGATTTTTATAGGTGTTTATACACTGGGCAATGCTAGACGAGTGTTTAGGCGTTTTACTTAGGAGGGTGCTGCCAAGATTTAACAGTAGGGGGCGATGTTGCTGCTCCTGCTGCCGTGTGTTCAATCGCAATTGAGTAATTTGCAGTGTCGTTCATTCTTGCAATGTCTTGGCCCAATACCAGTCACAGAGAAGAAACCAGAAAATCCGGAGTAACCCCCCCCCCCCCCCCCCCGCAGAACGAGAGGAGAAAATCTTGATTTGAAGCTTTCGTGACTACTGGCATCCAAACTCTTTGGTTCTTTCGGAAAAGTCACGTAGGTATAAAATAAAATAAATCACGACGTTTCGATTGCAATACCAGCAATCATTAGCAGGTGGGAAAACCACAGCAAGAACATTTCCCACTTCAGCAAAAAAAAAATCTTGCTGTGGTTCTCCCATCTGATGATGATTGCTTGTGTTGCAATCGAAACGTCGTGATTTATTTTATTTTATACCTACGTGACTTTATCGAAAGAACCAAAGAGTAGAGAGGAGAAAATACAAACTCTCACAGAGAAAGGTGCCCGAGTGTGGAATCTAATCCAGGCCCTTCTTGCTGACGAACAAGTGTTAACCATCTTCTTGGTTCTTTCGGTAAAGTCACGTAGAAGGGAAATAATAAAATAATAAAAATAAAACTTAATAAAATACAACACAGCGTCTCATTCAGACGCTGTCTTTCCGACAGACCTGTTCTTCACCTGCGGACGGCTGCTTGCGTTGTGGCCGAAACGTCGTGAGAATTGTATTTTATTATGTCTTAGTTTTATTTGTATTATTTTATTATTTCCCTTCTACGTGACTTTACCGAAAGAACCAAGAAGATGAATCCCTGCAGTCACGAAAGCTTTAAATCGAAATTGAAGTTCTAGATTTGAAGCTTTCGTGACTGCAAGGATTCATATTCTTACCGAAAAAACCTAAGAATACGAAATTGAAGTGTTAACCACTGTGCCCTCCACCCTTGCCTCCCTTATCAGGACCTGTTCCACACGCCCGCTTGTTCTCTGCACCTCCCACGTGTGTGCAGGGCACTCATCTACCCCTTCCTCCTCCGCGGAGCGAAACCCATGCCGTTCGTGCCCTTCCTCCTCGCCTTGGCGTTTTGCACCTTCAATGGCTACTTGCAGAGCCGCACGCTCATCTCGTGCGCTCGCTACCCCGACGGCTGGCTCTACGACGTCCGCTTCGTCGCAGGTGTGTGCACGCCTCTTGTGGTGTTCATTACACGCTTTCTATTAACTCACTCTGTCTGTTGTTGTTGTCGTATCCTCAAATCTTGTATATTTTAAACATTCTTTTACACGCTTTCTATTAACTCACTCTGTCTGTTGTTGTTGTCGTCGTTGTATCCTCAAATCTTGTATATTTTAAACATTCTTTTACACGCTTTCTATTAACTCACTCTGTCTGTTGTTGTTGTCGTATCCTCAAATCTTGTATATTTTAAACATTCTTTTACACGCTTTCTATTAACTCACTCTGTCTGTTGTTGTTGTCGTATCCTCAAATCTTGTATATTTTAAACATTATTTTACACGCTTTCTATTACCTCACTCTGTCTGGTGTTGTTGTCGTATCCTCAAATCTTGTATATTTTAAACATTCTTTTACACGCTTTCTATTAACTCACTCTGTCTGGTGTTGTTGTCGTATCCTCAAATCTTGTATATTTTAAACATTCTTTTACACGCTTTCTATTAACTCACTCTGTCTGGTGTTGTTGTCGTATCCTCAAATCTTGTATATTTTAAACATTCTTTTACACGCTTTCTATTAACTCACTCTGTCTGGTGTTGTTGTCGTATCCTCAAATCTTGTATATTTTAAACATTCTTTTACACGCTTTCTATTAACTCACTCTGTCTGTTGTTGTTGTCGTATCCTCAAATCTTGTATATTTAAACATTTTTTTACACGCTTTCTATTAACTCACTCTGTCTGTTGTTGTTGTCGTATCCTCAAATCTTGTATATTTTAAACATTCTTTTACACGCTTTCTATTAACTCACTCTGTCTGTTGTTGTTGTCGTATCCTCAAATCTTGTATATTTTAAACATTCTTTTACACGCTTTCTATTAACTCACTCTGTCTGGTGTTGTTGTCGTATCCTCAAATCTTGTATATTTTAAACATTCTTTTACACGCTTTCTATTAACTCACTCTGTCTGGTGTTGTTGTCGTATCCTCAAATCTTGTATATTTTAAACATTCTTTTACACGCTTTCTATTAACTCACTCTGTCTGGTGTTGTTGTCGTATCCTCAAATCTTGTATATTTTAAACATTCTTTTACACGCTTTCTATTAACTCACTCTGTCTGGTGTTGTTGTCGTATCCTCAAATCTTGTATATTTTAAACATTCTTTTACACGCTTTCTATTAACTCACTCTGTCTGTTGTTGTTGTCGTATCCTCAAATCTTGTATATTTTAAACATTCTTTTACACGCTTTCTATTAACTCACTCTGTCTGTTGTTGTTGTCGTATCCTCAAATCTTGTATATTTTAAACATTCTTTTACACGCTTTCTATTAACTCACTCTGTCTGTTGTTGTTGTCGTATCCTCAAATCTTGTATATTTTAAACATTCTTTTACACGCTTTCTATTAACTCACTCTGTCTGGTGTTGTTGTCGTATCCTCAAATCTTGTATATTTTAAACATTCTTTTACACGCTTTCTATTAACCCACTCTGTCTGTTGTTGTTGTCGTATCCTCAAATCTTGTATATTTTAAACATTCTTTTACACGCTTTCTATTAACTCACTCTGTCTGTTGTTGTTGTCGTATCCTCAAATCTTGTATATTTTAAACATTCTTTTACACGCTTTCTATTAACTCACTCTGTTGTCGTATCCTCAAATTTTTTAACTCAATTTTAACCCACTTCCCAATGTGGTATCGACTGCAAACTTGGTATACTTACGTCATACTGATGACAATACTATATTCTATCATTAAAAAAAATAAACATTATTTTTTATATGTTATGTTTCGGCTTGGATCTAATTGTCCACGGTCAACTGACTTTGGCTGTAATTGGCTACGGTCCCTTACGTTATGGCAAGCTTTGGGGCCACTTCCTGGAGTCGTGGAGTTCTTCCATTACTAGTACATTTCATAAAAGCTTGTTTAAAAAAAAGTTTTTTTAAATATTACTTATTTTTATTTTTTTGTTTGAACGCAGTCGCTGAGCCTCAGGGCCCGACGGCCCATCATGCCAAGCGGCCTGCAAGCATCGTCAAGAGTTGTAACGGATAAGTGTAGAAACGTTTCTCGAATTTGAGTCAGGCTGTTGTTATGAGAGCTTGGAAAAGATACAATGGGAGGGAATTCCAAGGTGTATCAGCGTTTGAGGGAAGAAGCAGAGAGAGGAGAGGAGTGATCTGCAGTGTGGTGAGTGGGTGGAGGGTGAATGTGTTTTTGTTGTTACCTGCAGTGTGGTGAGTGGATGGATGAGTGTCCTGTTGTCACCTGTGCTAACGCACGTAACAGCTGAAACGTGTGAAGGTTCCCACCCTGCACGCAATAGGTCAGTGCTGCAATGTTTCTGCAGGTCTCTCGCTCTAGCATATGGCAAGTATATGGAAATCACACGTCCAAGTTTAAGTCTGTAAGCCATGCGATAGCTTCAGGAGTAGCGCGACTTAATACTGCTCAGTCCCGCCAGAGAGCAGTTGTTCGCAATATGGTCCATTGTCTGGTTTGAGTCCGCAGTCACACTGTGGGTTGTCTTTAATTCTCCACTTGTGGAGGAGGTGCGCACAGCGACCTGTTGCTGTTCTTCAACGGTTGATGGAGCTTTATTTGGAATGTCCACAGAACTCCACAGTGTTCGCCAGCGGTCTTCAATTGACCCTGCTTCATCCATTTGTTTCGCACGATCCCAGATTGGTTTCCTGGATTTCAAACGAGTTCGTGGAGGGTCAAGCAGGTGGGTGACTGGTGTGACGAGATGGAAGTTGAGGGTCACTTCCCTGGCTTCCCTCTGGTGCCAGCTAGAGTTGGAGGGACCGGTTTTAGTCGTATGGGTGTGGGGAAGCCCAATTGTGCAAAATTACCACTATGAAGGGGGCAACAAAGAAGGGGTTGAGGGGACGCGACGTGAGGAGAAGGAAGGAAGGCAAGCGCAGCAGGAACCAGCCATCAGCAAGAAGGCCTGATCCACTGATGGAGTTTGGAAGAACCACACCGAGTGGAGCAAGGGGGCCTGATCCACTGATGGAGTTTGGAAGAACCACACCGAGTGGAGCAAGGGGGCCTGATCCACTGATGGAGTTTGGAAGAACCACACCGAGTGGAGCAAGGGGGCCTGATCCACTGCTGGAGGGTGGAGCCATCACACACCCAGGGCTGCAATAATCTCAAGCAGTGCTGCCGCAGAAGCCGAGTGCTGTACCTGGGGCTGAGTGTGCTGGGCTGCGAAGTGTGGGTGCAATCTCTACTGCTGGAGTAGAGGGGGGGGGACACCACTCCCAGGGCCACGAGGAGGGCTCTATCAACTGCTGGAGTGTGGAGAGACCACTTCAAGGGCTGGATGAGCGGTGTCGACTGTTGGAGTGCGGGGACTCGCCAGACCAAGAACAACGAGGACATAAATAGAGCTGCAAGGGCCTCTTCAGCTTTCATGTGTTGGGCAACATCAAGACTTTGGAGTGCTGCATCAACCACCTCAAGGGAGCCACCTGCTCTACCTACCGCTGGAAGGCGGGCACATCACACCGAGGGAGCCACCAGTGCTCTGTCTACTGCTAGACTGGAGACACCGCACCAAAGAAGGCACTAAAGCTCTGCATATTGCTGCAGGCTGACTATTTAGAACTGTGACACGCAGGACCGTGAGTCCCTGTAAACGGGCGCGCATATGGGCCATGGAGTCGTTCGGTTGCGTGTACAAACGGGTTTCTATTTCTTTATTAAGTTCAATACAGAACACACAAGTCAGACGATACCTGTGGGGTTCTGCCTAATAAGTGTGCATGAAAGCATCTCTAAAAATTTGGCAAAACGACAAACCCACTTGGAATCGCACTCCCTATAAAGCCCGCAACTGGTTTCCAGAAATTTGGAGCACAGTATAGGTACTGATACAGCAGTATATGTACTGATAAATCAGTAACCTGATACAGCAATAATTTGATACAGAAACATGCCATGTCACCCGGTGTTGTGTTAGGGTTTTGTTTTATTTAGGCAGTCCGTGGAAGTTTTCAGCATTTAAAGCGGATAGGAAAGGATTTGACACGTGTGACCATAGGAAGGTTTTAAAGAGACAAGATGCAGCAGAATTGGTGTAAGTTGTATGGAACAATAGCATAAATGCAACGAAAAGGTGTCGGAATAGTTTGGGGGGGTCAAGATAGGTGTTTGTCAGATGCGCATTGTGATTGTTTAAGATTGTTTAAAAAAAAAAGTGTGGAGTATGAGAGGTATAAGACTTGGATATCGCAACGGTCCATTTGCACCCGAGTGCAAAATGATGTTTCATTTTTGCTAGCGGGGACCTTTGCCTGGGCCATTGCAGCTCTCGGCACCTGTAAGTACTGAGGGTGGGCCCTGGGAATATTAAGGTGACTTTTCCTAACACAAACATATATTTTAATTTGCAGTGGTAGGAAGGTTTCCTGAATATTTGAACTGCTTTCTGACACAGGTTTCAGAAATAATGTGTAATGCGGAGGTCGTAAAAGGCTCTCTGTATTTAGGTAGTACTTCAGTGTTCACCATGCAATGGACTGTGATAAGGAGGTTATTGGCTATAGCAGTCGACAAGTTTACAAGGGGTCTAATTTAGCTGCACTTGGACTGTCAGGGGAGGATCTTCTTGGTTCTTTCGGTAAAGTCACGTAGAAAGGAAGTAATAAAATAATAAAACATAATAAAATAATTCTCACGACGTTTCGGCCACAACGCAAGCATCCGTCCTCAGGTGAAAACCAGGTCTGTCGAGGCGACAGCGTCTGAATGAAACAGCACCATGCTTGGAGCATATATTTAAGCTGGGTTGGAAGGGGGGGAAAGGGCGCCTTGACAAAAGAATTTGCATATCAAGAGGAATTCAGCATATTTATGCCAGCTTAAATATATGCTCCAAGCATGGTGCTGTTTCATTCAGACGCTGTCGCCTCGACAGACCTGGTTTTCACCTGAGGACGGCTGCTTGCGTTGTGGCCGAAACGTCGTGAGAATTATTTTATTATGTTTTATTTTTATTATTTTATTACTTCCCTTCTACGTGACTTTACCGAAAGAACCAAGAAGATGAATCCCTGCAGTCACGAAAGCTTTAAATCGAAAAATGTCAGGGGAGGAGTGATGGATGCCATGAGGGCTGCTAGATTTGTAACGTCCTCAAACATAACATCATTCCACGTGTGGTAAAGTTGATAACTGCCAAGCTGCTATGAGTAGAGGTATGTATTCATTATTTCATAGCAATCCAAACGTGGTTTTGTTTTCTTGAAGCACGGTTAATTTTTCTGAAATTATTAAGCTTTTCGGTAAATAGAATTGTCACTTCTTGGTATACGTTTAATTGAAGCGGAAGTCGGCCATTGGATTTTGTCCGCGATTTACCTGTTATATGTGGCTCTCAGGTTGCGGTTTTGAACACTGAAACACAACCGTACCCGCTACATTGTGTGTTTTGGTGTGTCGAGTATCTGTGGCTGACCTCGTGTGACCCTGGCGGTGCGGTGTGTGTGTGTGGTGTGGCAAGGGGCACTGCTCTGGCTTGCTGGTTTGCTGATAAACCTGCACTCGGACCACATTCTGCGGAATCTACGCAAGCCCGGTGAAACGGGCTACAAGATCCCACGCGGTTAGTAGCCCAGCAGGTGCCCCGCCTCCCTCTACGAACCTCTTAGTGGTAGTTTTTATATCGAATCACGCCTTTTCAAATGTTGGCATGCGGTCTTCCCTCGTTGTACTGCAACTCAATATACAGAAGTTCACGATAACACAACCTATGCGTTAGGGAGTGAATTCGATGTAGGTTGTCAAATTTGCATTCGTGGAATTTTTACTGTTCAAATTAGAAAAACTGTTGCGGATAAATCGGACAACGTGTGGTCTGTTTCTCCTTGTATGCATGGCATGCTGCCCCAGGTTGTTTGCACAGCACGCTTTTTAGACTACTGGTTCTCCCACGACATACTGTACTGCTTTCCTGCAACTTATCTTGAGTCATAATTCTGTTAAGAGTTAACTCTGTCACACTGTCATGTTGTTACAGTTAACTCTAACCATAGATTTACATCACGGGCCAGGTGACAGCCTCGTGGAAAAAAACATGTAATTTTTACCATCAGTGGAGTATTGCATTTGACTTGACAAGAACGTATCTCCCATGTTCGAATAAGCAACAGCAGGCATCCATCTCCATTGGTGGTCATAAGCCAATGGTGGAATTTCCACATTCCGTTGGTAGTTTGATCACTGTTGGCTTCTCCTAGGATGGCCACTTGTATTCCTGGCACGTGTCACCCAAAAAGATGCGTCTACTTACCGATGTCCATTGGCACGTGTCCGTATTGTTCTTCTAGGAGGGATGTTTGAGTTCGTGTCGGGAGCAAACTTCTTGGGGGAGATGGTGGAGTGGTTGGGCTTTGCCATCGCGTGCTGCACCCTGCAGGCCTGGGCTTTCTCTGTGTTCACCATCACGGTCATCGGGCCACGCTCCGTTCACCACCACAAGTGAGTCTACACCCCTCCACCCCTCCACACACGGCATGGCGCGAGGACCCAGCACGGGTGGTGACGCGGCCTAGAGGTGGCGCGTTCGCCGCTTGTTGCCGAGGTTTGTGGTTCGAGCCGGGCGACCGCCCTGGTTAATACTGCGGGTGAATTTGTCGTAAAAAAATACTACTACGTGCCGTCTGCTTCACAGTGGATGCTAAAGATCCCGCGGCATCATTCGAAAAGTCGGCCGTTGTGTGCTGACGTCACGGTCCACATTCCGAGCAACAGCAGCCACTTATGCGATGGTTCTCTTGCTGGAGAGAGCGTGAAATCACCGAGCCAACACGATTATAGTCCTCTCGGTGTATTAAAGTCACCTTTTTGATTTAGCAATGAAAGGTAAAAAAACAAACGTTCATTTAATCAGTAATCAAAACATACACGAAAGTAACATTTTGCGAAATAGTTCACTCATTTTTAGGATTACAAAGTAAAAAATAAACAGCCAACATGTGATAGACAACCCCAGAGCACAACCCCCGGTTACAGAGATCATCCCCAAAATAAAGTAACAGCACTAGGCCTAACTTGCAGTTGAGTACCACTGCACGCGCATTCGGTGCCGTACAGTGCAACTTTAATTGGTAACCTCTGGCGTTTTGTGCTGTTTGCCGCAGATGGTATCTGGAAAAGTTTGAAGACTACCCCAAGAAAAGAAAAGCTGTCATTCCTTTCTTATTTTAAATGCAAATTAAACAAATTACACACGTGGGTTGGGTGCTATTAATAGTGTAAGTTGGCCTGTGCAGAATTAAATGTGTGCTGCCTGTTGCACATATTTAATAATCTGCTTGCATTTCCTTAAATCAACAGGGGAGTTCATAGTCGAAGCACTATTACTTATGGACAATAGTTTTTTTTACGTCACTGTCATTGCTATATGAGATTTGCGAATTTTTGTACTTTTTTGCGGCCGTTCTAATTGGAGGTGGCATATTTGAGCTTCCTATTCAGGCCCCTGCCCTTCCTGTTTAGGCCCCTCCCCTCTTTCTTTAGGCCTCGAGAGGCCCCCACCTCCTTCCTCTCTGCCCCCCACTGCCTTAAGCCTTTAACCCTCATCATGTCTTCCCGATTAGATTGGAAACTAATTCCTTTAAGAACTCTGTTGCGTATTTAGTTTTGTTGTCCTTCCCCCGCACCTCCGATTGGCATTGTTGGCTAGGTAGGGTGCGAAATAAGTTCTATATACGGTACATACATCATGCCCAAATGTCTCTTCCTGTTTCAGCTGTGCCTTTCCTTTTAGGCCCTGCCCCTTCATCTTATGCCCTGCTTCTTTCTGGTTAAGCCCCACCCCTCCCCCCAGACACAGGAAGTGGGGAGGGGGTGCACTGAGCAGTGGAAGTGGGGACAGCAGAGGTGGGTGTTGCAACAGCACAATGATGACCAAAATCCCCCTTAGCACAGCAAGATAATAATGATGTTGTTTTAGTCCCGCAAGGAGTTTCTGCAGAACCACTATCGGTCACGTGTCTGTGTTATATCGCATAAGGTTCTGCGACTGCATGGCCTAAAACGTACGATTTTTATTAAATGATTGCTAATGTCCATATGCTTTTCAGAAAATTTAACTGCAAGCACTAAAATACTGTAGTATTTTAAACACATTCCTGCAGAGGGAGCTGGTAGGAACGTTGGGTTGCTCGGTCAATGGCCAGGGTCAACGGTGGCGTGGTGTATTCCGCAAATATGCCCGACTGAGGGCGGGCACAAGCCAGCGTGAGTAGGTTAAACGTTGAGTTTTATAAGGGCACCACGGGGTGACCAGCCCCTCCCCACCCAGCCCCACCCCCCACCCAGCCCCTCCCTACCCAGCCCCTCCCTGCACGACGGACACAATCCCCTGTGGGCTGTTGTAACCTGGCGGTTCCTACCAGTAAAAAATCTTCGCATAAAGTTACTCTCACGTCACTGAAATCGACATGGAGGGTCATATCGCATGACCTCGCAGTGTGTTCAGCAATCCTATTGCACGAGACAGCAGTTAACATCCAC
Organism: Lethenteron reissneri; assembly: GCF_015708825.2. Taxonomy (NCBI): domain Eukaryota; kingdom Metazoa; phylum Chordata; class Hyperoartia; order Petromyzontiformes; family Petromyzontidae; genus Lethenteron; species Lethenteron reissneri. Next base: position 8,906,539 of record NC_083787.1, read on the forward strand.
CAACCCTCCAAGCTCAGGAACACGCTTTTAACCATCTTTGTATAATTTTTGTTTTTGAAACGAATGTTTTATCAAATATTTGTATCATGCCTGGGTACTTATAAAGTATATTATTTATCTGTAATGGATCCTCACTACTAAACGGTGGCTCTTGACTAAATATCGTTGAGTGGAGTTGTGGTCTCGTTCCTTGCTTCCCAATGCTCTACGGCCTCGCGTGGCCTTCTTCCGTCAACGTGTGACCCCTTGCTCGCATCCGTGGCGACATAGCGCTCCCTTCCAAAGTTTTTGAAGTCAATCGTGGCTATTGAAATGACTTGACTGGATACCTCCGATAGCGCCAGACCTCGGAAGCGAAATGCGGTTACGTCTGGATAGCGCTTAGATTGGGTGACCACCAATAGAATAACAGGTGTCAGGCCATGCTGCGGGCAGTGCAGCCAAGTCCAATGGACATGGTGACATTGTTTGGAGGCTTTCATCCAGCAGTGGATTTATCGCAGCTCATGGTGATCATTATCACCGACAAGGATTCCTATTTAATGGCATAACACACCTTTGCTAAAAGCCAAACTCATGAAATGTATTTTTATTCACGTAAAAAATAAACATTTTTTTAATAAATTCTAAAATAGGATTTTACATGAACTTTCGATACAAGACTGCCATTTTATAGAAACATAATTTTAATGTAGATGTTGGCTTTCGTGTCAAAATAAATTGCACATCACAGCACGTGCTATTTCAGTGCATGACAATACGTGCATTCGCGTTTGTTTCCATGTAGAAATCGGTTCATATACACAGCACGTGCTCAACATCACAAGCAACGAGGGACACCTCAAATCGTGTACGCTTCCCCAGGTTCTGTTGTGGTACCGACACTCAAAATGATCATGTATTGGATGTAATGATGTTTAAACCAATATACAAACATATTCCTTAATTCTAAATGTTACATCTGTTAAGTTCCCTGATGGCAAATGTATTATATCGGTCGTGTGACCAGATTCAAATATAATAATTTACACCCCTCTTGTCAAGCCCATGCCGTGTCACTCAAGGGGGGTTTGATTGTCCTTCACGCTGGTCATTGTGGGTTGGCGGAGGAGGGCTCGGAACCGATTCACGTATCGCTCGCCACCAATGTTAAACGGAGCTTAGAATTGAACTCGGCTCACCGGGGTTATACGACACTGCTCCACCCCCAGATTTAATTGTGCCACAGTAAAGAGTGTAGTGTATACATTCTGGTTAACATTTTCCAAGTGCAATTTTGAAAGATTGTTCAAAAAATATATGGATATTGACTTTTTCAGTTTCCTTGCAACATAGTTACATGTATTACTGCATTGAGACATCCGTGAACATTTAAAGAGCACCCCAATTTCTTTCAAACGAGATCAATTGAGACTGCCACTAAGTCGCCAGTCCTGAGATCTTGTTATGGAAGAGTTTCTCAAGCTGCAAGAGCAGACCCAGCCTGTACTGGAGAGTGTCTGTATTGAGTTTCAGTAGAAATGTGTACAGTGGTTCCCTGAGTAAAACCTCAATGGGGACAAACTCCAGCACCTGCTGCCGAACGTTACCCTCCCGGTCTCCTCTTCCATCGCCGCATCGCTCTCCAGCGTTTGAGACCGCGTGCTGCAGCACACTGATAAACTCCTTCACGCCTTTGTAAACTGATGGATGGCGCAGGCCCGCGCAGAGTAAGACGGTGGTGATGTGAAACGAGCTTGGCGAGAGGTTGAGGAAGGAGAGGCGGCAGAAACATTGTGAAAGGGCAAAGATTATTCCTGCGGAGAATCGAGTAAGGGCGGCGGGTAGGGGCAGCACCAGACAGTCGCCCTCTGCCAAGTGGGAGAACATCAGCTGCAATCCGTCAACGAGATTTTGCTGAAACAACACATCTCCGTCGTAGAGCAGTGGGCTGCTTAGAACTCCGACTAACGGTTTCGGAATGAGGACTGTGTCTCGAGTAGGGCTGCAAGTGTCAAGAGGCGTGGGTGGCAGAACTGAAGGTCCTCCACTGTCAGGCTGGGCGCTGTGCACGACTGCACTGGATTCATCGGCACTTTGGGATTTGTTTTTCCGAGAATTATCGATGACATCGTCCATGGGGTTTAACTGCGCACAGAGCGTTTGCCCTACAGACGCACATCGAGTCTGTTGCCCGATGTCCATATAGTAAACGCCTCTCAGTTCCTTCCCATTCAGAAGTTTCATGAGCGTCGCTCGGACGCGCTGCTCCGTTTCCGCGGCGCTCTGGCTTCCGTCGCGGTGCTGCCCGCTCAGCCACACGGCGTTGGCCGGCCGCACAACGGCCGCCTTGGCCCGCGCTTCGTTGAGACGCTCCAGCAGTTTCACGTCGCAGAACGGGGAGTTGGCCACGCGTCTGAGCGCAGGCCCGTGCCGCACGGAGAAGGTGCTCTCGCCTGGAGGATCCGGCGAGCACTCGAGCACGCGCTCCTCCTCCGCAGGGTCCTCGGACTGCTCGTCCGCGCCCTCACACTGGCCCTCACGAGCCGCGTCGCAACTCGGCGCGTCGATCTTGAGCAGGGCATCGAAGGTCCGCATGTCCGGCTCAAAGTAACCCTGCATTACCTTCTCTCTCCAGCTCAGGCTCTCCAGTTCTTTCCTCTGGTTGTAGGTCCCCACCTGACGCTGCTTTCCCTTCCCCGAGTACGACTGAAAGAGTGGTGCACCAGATCCCCTGGGTGGTCGCTGCATCAGCCAGTCGCGCCGGGCGAGGGGTTGCACGTCGTAGCGGTCCGTGTAGAACCAGGCGGCGGCCTCGCGCACTGCCTCGATGTGAGCCCAGCGCTCCTCGCCCGCGTCGTTCTCAAACAGCCACAGGTTCTCCAGAATCGTATCGGCCTGCAGCTTCTGCAAGGGGGAAATTTTTTCTTAAAAACGACCTTCGGCACAATTAACACAAACTCTAGCAAGCTCACAATTTATGGAAGGCAAATTCGTGATCTCCTTCGGGTCCCTTTGGCCACTCCACATGGGAATGGTGCGAATACCAAAACGTACTAAACGATTACTAAAGAAGGTGTGTGGCCACCTGGAACATGGTGGCGCAGGCCAGCAGCTGCTGGGTGAAGGAGGGAGGAAGGCAGGCGGCAGGGAAGAGGGCCGTGTGGGCGCACACATCTGGGCCCACGTGCTCCTCGAGCCGCTCGAGCAAGGCGGGGGGGAACGCGTCCCGCCCGCGGAAGCCCAGGCACACCACGTACAGCTCCGAGTTGCCTGCTTTGCTCGTGGCCGGTTTCACCACGTGGACCTCCTACGGAAACACCTTTGTGTCACTCGTACATATGCGCGTTCATTTATTTATGTAGCGTCGTCCATGGTAAATTGTATATACAAACGCCGTAGAATTTGTCAACGTGCATTTTTCACACGGGAAATCAAAGACGAGCGCGAAGGCAGCCGGGACCGGCACCAATAATTACCCAAACACTGTAAGAGCTTCGTAGCTCATGGGATTCCTCCAGTCTGAACACTCAATCCTCGTACAGATGGAAATGAATCCACATGGCGTACTGCCATGCCCTGGCAAGCCAGAAGATGGTCACCCCGCCATCTCACAATCTGTGTGACCCACTCATGCTTGCTCAAACGTGCTGGTTTGTTGGAGTGCATAGCCACCAGCGGGAGCGGTCGCGCAGTGGTCAGCGTGCTGCACTACAAACCCGGCAACCCGAGTTCGATTCCCGCTCACGGCCAACATCGGTGACGATTATCTGAACCGGTCCTTGACCTCGCCTAGATCGACTCATCCTCAAATGAGGAACTGGTGCGATGTGTCAACATTGCCACGAGGGAGACAAAGGCAGCCAGGTGTGGCGTTAGATACCCACCGCCTCGTGTGCCGTTCCGGCCTTAATAGGTGCTCGCTAACAGTATATAACAATGTATGGACGCATGTATATGTGTGTGTCGGTGTAGCTGTCAAAGCAGAAACGGTTGCGTTTTTAAATTGGACAAGGCACCGACCACTCGATGAGCAGTCATTAGTCGAGATTATAAAACTTGCCGCACATGCAAACCCTTTCAACTGCAAAGGATCACATTCATGCAATTTTAAATCTGGGCATTGCACCGAACAATATAATTCTTTGTCATGGACCCAAGTGTCATGAACTATTGGCCTACTTCAGGATTACGCTTGAGAATAAGCTTTTAAGCTTCAAGAGAACTCTTTAGGCATATAGAGTCAAAGTTATGTCAGGAACACGAAATATTGTTACTTTATTTCATCAAGTGTGAACTTATGTTTCTTTGCTAATGGGTTGAATTAGTTTCATTAAAGTTGGCAAAAGGAGATATTTTGTATGTCACATTTCTGAAACAGGATCAAGTCTCCAAAATTAGTTCATAATTCTATCTAAATGTGCACAAATGTTTATTTCAAATACATTTTTAAAATGTACCATTATGAAATGCATTGTCACAGTACTGAATCTGATTTTGAGAAGCAGTTCATAATAATTTTAATATATTTGGCATGAGCACCATTGTTCTAGTTCATGGCTCTCATGTGGAGGAGATGTTTCAGAGATGGGTATAGGCTGTCGGTAGGGGGTGATGTTGCTGTGCATAATCCCAGCCGAGTCATTTGTGTGCATTTGTTCAAATTTGAAAAAATGTGGACCATGATGATGGCACACAACGGCCTGCTTGTTTTGAAGTACGGGGGAGGATCTTCTACGGCTACTGTGAAGCAGACGGCGCTCGTATGTTTATGGTTAATACACAACCGCAGTAATAACCAGGGAGGGCTACCGGAGTCGAACCAAGAACCTCTACAACACGCTGTGAACGCGCCACCGTTGGGCCGCGTCACCGCCCCACATTCCTGCTGCAAAGACTCCAATCCAGCACGGGAAACCGTACGGGACGCTCACGAACCTGGAAGGTGCACACGAGCAAGAAGAGGAGGCAGGCCGAGGAATGCTCGAAGAGGGTGAAGAGTTTGAGGACGAAGGATCCGCCGGGCGCCAGCAGGGCCAGTGCCGTCACCGTCTCGCAGAACACCAGCGGCGCCACACACGCCTCCTGCTCCCCGGGGTTACCCTGACGGCGTCATACCGCATCGCATCACGCACCACACCGCACACATCGCGGAGTAAACACTCCACACTCGCTACATCGCAAAACACTGAACCACACATAGGACGTACTCCATTTTCATTTCACAGCAACAAAGATCCCCCGTTATAGTCTTAACCGACTTGGGGCAAGTGCTGTTAGCAAACACTAATGAAGAGCCGAATGGCACGCGGTAGGTGGCCAGCACCACACCCGACCGCCTTGGTCTCCCTCGTGGTGATGTTTACACACCAGGTACTCATTGGAGACCGAGTTGACATAGGGGAGCCTCAGGACCAGTTCAGAAAATCGTCACTGGGTTTGGCCACGAGTGGGAATCGAACTCTAGTCGCCGGGTTCGTAGTGCAGCAACACTAAACAACACGCGACTGCTTGCACTCCACAAACCCATGCGCACTTCTTCGTTAGTTCTACCCTCGTGTGCGCGTGCATTTTCTTTAGGTACTCCTACTGACGTAAGAGTCTCGAGAGCAAGCGAGAATTTCACCGTGTGACGCAAGGTGCCGGAATCGAGGGGGGCGAGGGGGGGCACCCCGAGTGGCACGGCAGTCCCGCACAAAACCCCTGCGGACCTGGCAGTCGAAGCTCCCGTCGGCGGTGACGAGGTGCGCGCCGTCCCCCAGCTCGTCGCGCGCGCGTTCCTGCAAGCGGCGCAGGTTGGCCAGGCACATGGCGTCGCCCGTGTCGTCCGCACCGAAGCACCAGCGGGCCGCCGTGTGCAGGATGAGGCGCGCGTCCGGGATCATACTCCCGCACGTGTTGCTCTCGTGGAACGGGTTCAGGGTGGTGGCCAGCCAGCACAGCTTGCAGGCCGCCTGCGCCGGGGATTCACACGGTGAGAATCGGCGTCTGGTAAACACCGGTGCGGCATGGCCCAATTGCGCTCTGGTTGTGGTGGACTCAGGTTGTGGTGGATGCGAGTGTTTGTTCCTGTGTTGGCTCAAGCATTTTCCCATGATGGGCCCTTCATACAACTATGATTCTTAAAATAATTGTTAGAGACTATTACACTTTTCGTTTCATATTTTGGTAGCTTTTTCTTTCTTAGATAACAGATGGAAACATGCAATGGATTTTTAGTCATACTTGTAACACATTTTAAATACAAGTTAACATTGACACAGATAACCCTGAAATAATATTTAAATCCTGCTTGAATAGGCACAATAATTGACCATGGAACCTGCTGCTCCACACTGTTTCCTTTCAGATACATTGACTAGAAAGGGAACACTTATTTGACAGACCCTGCTCGAGATACGTCGAAAATTTACAAACTTTAATGATGGGAAAACTGATTATGTGCGCCTACTTCATGAAGGTGCCACTGATGACCCAAATAACTACCGGCTGATTTTGATCGCATCCCCCCCACCAATCAAAAAACACATTACAGACTATCCAAAAGAATTACCTGCTCCACACCAAGCAATCAGACTTCAAGGAAAAGTTCAGCACAACCTCGGCAGTGCTGAAGACGCCTGATTTTATCTTCAACAGCCTGGATTATAAACACCTTCTCTGGCATCCTCTTTCTTGACCTACCTAAAGCGTTTCATACAGCAGATTACGTCATCTGACCGAGCCAACTTAAGAAAAGGGGGGTGGCTCTACCCCCCCTGGTCTCCTCCCTGGCTCTTCGGGGGGCCCCGGGTTACCTGGGGGGGTGCCACGGTGGCGAGATGTTAAATACCTCATCTGATATGCAGGTGGTCGTGGGCTCAATACCGACCCTAACGTCTGTATACTTGGAGTTTGCATGTTCTCCCTGTGGTCACGTGGATTTTTCTCCGGGTCCTCAAGTTTTTCCCTCCACATTTAGAAACATGCGTTTAGGGTATTTGGCTGCTGTACATTTCTACGTGATACGCCACTTTGTTGGGCTATCATTTCTGGCCAGGTCACTCCTGAAAAAAGAGCTATATAGCTCAGTCGGCCTTACCTGGTAAGATAAAAAAAGTTTACATTAAAAAAGTTTAACCTGGTGCGTTCGCAGGTAATGGTTGAGGCTGCAGATGAATGCGCCGGGCGCCTCGCACAGGTGCACCGAATTGATCCTGCCGCCGCCGCCGCGTCTCAGTGCAGAGGGTGGCAGCACGGGCAGGCCTCCTGCCAGCAGCTCGTGAAACTTGCACCAGGCCTGCGTGCACAACTCCGCGCCGGCCACGCGCCGCACGTGCCCCACCACGTGCCCCGTGCGGTTAGTGGCGGCCGTGTGCTCATGCCACACATCCAGAGGCTTGTCACTCAGACGCCCTTTGACCTCGTTCAGATCCTTCTTCAGCCGCTGTAGGTCCGCGTGGGGCTGCGCCGAACACAGGTTCGAAGAGAGGATGTGAAGTTTCATTAAAGTGAATCGAGCTGACATGAAACAGTTATATTCAATGTAACGGGCACACTGTGATTTGTGAAAAAGCTTAACATGCACCCAGGCCAGCTGTGAATTCTAAACCAATACTAACATTCTTAACTTTGGAGCTTTCGTGACTGCAGGAATTATTCTTTGGTTCTTTCGGTAAAGTCACCTATAAAAAAAAAAAGATAAATTAAACCAAAGAACAATACTAACATCTATTCAAAATAATTATAACACTGATCTCAAGGTTATGCTTGGTAGGCGACCACTGTCTGTATAGGATACAGCAAGGACTCAATCAACTGCTCATCTACGACTGCACATGATGTCAATAAGTGGCCAATGCAAGAACAAAAAACTGTTTCCAGCTTTAAGTATTCCAAAGGCAGAGACATTTTTTGTCAAGTCAAATAGATGTGCATTCAACAACAATGCCTCAGCTGTGACTGGCTTATCAACATTTACTTAAGAGCTAAATAGATGATTATTTTTACTAAGTAGATGATCCAACTAAGTGGCTCAGTGGTTAACAATGTGCAGCTAGCAAATCAGAATCACGTCCAAAAGTTGACCAGGCCCTTCATTCTACCTGGGTGGGTAAAACGAGTATCACTTTGGGAGAAACCAACTGCGGTTGTCTGATGAAGGAACTAACCTCCATCAAAGGAATGTGGAATTTCCAATCACCGAATTGGGGATTAAACGGGAGATGAGCGCCATGAGCACGGGTATGCGCTCGGGGAACTCAATTTGAACGTTTTCGTCTGGAAAGCACAATTAGAACGCAGTGGTGCTCACCTGTTGCGCCGCTGGAGAGGAGAAGACCAAACGCGCTTCTGGGAGAGTCCACGTTTCACCGGTGGGCACACGGAACTCAAAACGCTTCTCAAACAGCTGAGCCACCTCATCCAGGACTGCATCATTAGTCGGTGGTGCCTCCTCCACCCGCACTCTCTTCCTCTGCCCGCTCTTCATTGTCCTGTCACAAGGCAAATACAAAGACAACGACCCAAGTCATAGCTTTAATGCACTGTTGGGGCAAGTGCTGGGAGTGAAAAATTACGAAGGCCGGGACGAAACACGAGGAGAGTGGGTCGTCAACACCACGCCCAACCACCTTTGTCTCCCCAGTGCTGATGTTTACATACAGCACCAGTGACTAATTTTGAGGCTGAGTCGACTTAGGGGAGGCCCAGAAATGGCTTAGATAATCGTCATGAGTGTTGTCATGAGTGTGGTCGCCGGGTTTGTAGTAGCACAGCGCGCTAACAGCTACACCACCGCTCCCCACTATACAGCTACACACCCATGCGAACCTACAATTATCTGTTTGGGCATAAGTAGCTTAAAGTGTAAATTTATTTATTTAAAAAGTGAGAACTCTTGAGATAAGGATAATCTCATTTGCAAGAGTGACCTGGACAATCAGTGGGCGAAGGCCACTAAAGTGAAGGTGGCAATAAAGCTAATTTCCCTGCCAACCCCCCTCTCTATAATACCTCGTCACAGAGGCGCTGTTTATCTGTCTCTGTGTGTCTCTCTGCGTATGTGTCCCTCTGTGTCTCTCTGTGTGTGTCTCTCTCTCTCGGTCTTTCTCTGTGTATGTCTCCCTCTGTGTTTGTCTCTCTCTATGTGTGTCTCTCTCTCTGTCTCTCTCCGAGCTTGCATGCACACCTGATGACGGTTGCTTGTGTTGCAATCGAAACGTCGTATTCTATTATTTATTTTATTTCTACGCGACTTTACCGAAATAACCAAAGAGAAGGTGGCAATGTTGGGTGGTTGTCCAGGGCGCATGTGGCAGGACTTCTGGTCGAGATACGAGACGCCTAGGAGGGAGCCCCCCCACAATGTCTCCACTTCACCGGGGATCCATAAACAACAACCCCCTTTCCACTGCATGTGCACCGGACCCAGAACATCCCCATGCACAAGATGTGGGGGGGGGGGGGGAGATAAACCTGGGTGGTCGACACAGCAGGACTCACGAGCTCACTTGCTGTACTGGCACCTGCCCCCCCCCCCCCACTCTGGGTAGATGATCCCGGGCCCCCCACTCTGGGTAGATGATCCCGGGCCCCCCACTCTGGGTAGATGATCCTGGCCCCCCACTCTGGATAAATGATCTCGGGCCCCCCACTCTGGATAGATGATCTCGGGCCCCCCACTCTGGGTAGATGATCCCGGGCCCCCCACTCTGGGTAGATGATCCCGGGCCCCCCACTCTGGGTAGATGATCCCGCGCCCCCCACTCTGGGTAGATGACCCTGGGCCCCCCACTCTGGATAGATGATCTCGGGCCCCCCACTCTGGGTAGATGATCCCGGGCCCCCCACTCTGGATAGATGATCCCGCGCCCCCCAATCTGGATAGATGATCCCGGGGCCCCCACTCTGGATAGATGATCCCAGGCCCCCCATTCTGGGTAGATGATCTCGGGCCCCCCACTCTGGGTAGATGATCCCGGGCCCCCCACTCTGGGTAGATGATCCCGGGCCCCCCACTCTGGATAGATGATCCCGGGCCCCCCACTCTGGGTAGATGATCCCGGGCCCCCCACTCTGGGTAGATGATCTCGGGCCCCCCACTCTGGGTAGATGATCCCGGGCCCCCCACTCTAGATAGATGATCCCGGGCCCCCCACTCTGGGTAGATGATCTCGGGCCCCCCACTCTGGGTAGATGATCCCGGGCCCCCCACTCTGGGTAGATGATCTCGGGCCCCCCACTCTGGATAGATGATCCCGGGCCCCCCACTCTGGATAGATGATCCCGGGCCCCCCACTCTGGATAGATGATCCCGGGCCCCCCACTCTGGGTAGATGATCCCGGGCCCCCCACTCTGGGTAGATGATCTCGGTCTCGGGCCCCCCACTCTGGGTAGATGATCTCGGGCCCCCCACTCTGGGAAGATGATCTCGGGCCCCCCCACTCTGGATAGATGATCCTGGGCCCCCCACTCTGGATAGAGGATCCCACCCCCGTCCCCCCCCCCCAACTCTTGACGAACAACCGCCGGAGCGCGCAACTCAAAGTGAGGGCACGGCGCTTACACACAGCCGTGTCGCTCGCAGCCCGCGTCGCCTCGTCCGTCGTCTCGCCTCGTCCGCGCCCAGCAGGAGAAGGAAGAAGGAACAGCAGCAGCAGCAGAAGAATCGACACCCCACGATCCCGCGGGGATCTCCGCTCCGTCTCCTCACGGGACCGTCACCTCCGCACCCCCCCCCCCACCGCCACACTTGTGCGCATGCGCACTTCCGCCACCACCGCTGCTGCTGCTGCTAGGCTACGGTGGCGCGGATGCTCGCGCCGGCGCGGTCCATTTACCAAACGCGCTCGGCTTGTGCGGACTAACACACCGCGGCGTTGCCTAGCGACCGCTCATCATCCTCCTCCTCATCCTCCTCCAGCATCGCTCGTCGCAAGCCGCAGTGAGAGGCCGACCTGCCAGACCGCCCGCGCCTTAACCCACGACGTTCATCGCTTTGCTGTCTGTGCGGCGGGACGTGGGAGGAGACGGAGTGAGGATTCGACGCCGATTGGTGGTGGGAGTGGGAGTGAGGAGGATTTGGAGATTTGAAGATGAACATCGGGCACCACGAGTCAGTACCCTACGCGTATATTACACACACGCCGAGCTCCTCAGTAACAAAAAAAATTACAATTTATACGTTTGATATAGAGTATATATTCATAATCAACGTTTTTGGGTTTAGATCGCGTTATTTATAAATGTGTCGTAACCCTCCACCACCCGACACGGCCAATCAGCAAACAAAGTCTCACGTTGACAAAAGACAATTAGTTCACTGCTTTAGCCCACCGGTGTGTTGAAGCGTGAAACCACAACATTTACAATTGTCACGCTTCAACACACCGGTGGGCTAAAGCAGTGAACTATTTGTCTTTTGTCAACGTGACACATTTATAAATAACGCGATCTAAACCCAAAAACGTTGATTATGAATAATATTGGTGGCGAAAGCCTACGTGTTAAATAGAGCATATATATATTAACGTCAGGTGCATTATAATATAATGTTTAACTTATGAGGCGCCTTTGACCAGAGCGCTCCGGTAACGCGGTTAATATCGTCACTTGGAAGTGACTCCAACGTTTTTACTTTCAATTAGCGGAGCTTTAAAGCCCCCCGAGGGGACGTTCCGGCTCGCTGAGAGCCCTTCGCGAACAGATTACACCAGCGGTCGGGAACCTATGGCTCGCGAGCCATATATGGCTCTTCCGGTGACGGCATATGGCTCCCAGACAATTTTGAGTTGAAAAAAAAATCAGTTTGGAACTGATTTTAAAATACTTGTGATATTGCTTAATAATACTGTGTCATTTTAAAGTGAACAGAAATTAGTGTTGAAGATAAATTTCACGGGTCACGGGTCCCGTGACCAGAAGTCGCATTAAAAGTAAGACATATTTAATTTATTATACGTTAAAAATACTATATGGCTCTCAATGAAATATATTTAGAAATATTTGGCTTTTATGGCTCTCCCAGTCAAAAAGGTTCCCGACCCCTGGATTACACGATCAGAATACGGTACCGTGTGGTCGTGATGTATTCCGCCTGGAGGAGGAATCCGATGAGCTATGAAGCTCTTTGTGCACATGTCCAGTAGGGGGCCACGGGGTCAGCGAGTGAACAATAAACAATTTTTTTAAATATTCATATTCTTGGTTCTTTCGGTAAAGTCACGTAGAAGGGAAATAATAAAAAAATATAAAATGTTTTTATCGTATTGCAAAATAGAGAGAAGGTTTGCAAGGAGCTAAAATGTATTTAAAAAGTATATACTGTAATAATAAATTGCATAAGTGCGTAAACGCCTGCCGATGTTTTCAAAACTCAATGCAACCTTGAACGGGAACTGCATATTGTGTCTGCGGTTAATGTTGTTGATCTTCTACCCCTAATTTGTGTTTCTGCTCTCATTGCTCAGATTTTTGTTTGGGTGTTTTTTTTCTCAGAGTTATATCTGCTTCATTGTGGTGCCGCGTTTTAATGCCATTGCTTTTGTTATATTGGTGGCCCAGATCGCTCTCGCAAATTATAAATTACACAATTCGCAAAACTGCTCATTATATAAACATGGCCAAAACCTAAGCGACACTTAGACATCTGTGAAAAAAGAGCTTCAGTATAAATACAAATTCTAATTCTCTGGCCTTCATAGCCCAGTGAGAAGAGTTTTGAGTAAAATTATTATTATTAAAGTCGATCGCACGGATAAAAATTCCTATCATCATCATGCGCGATATTGCAATACAGTCCATCTCGTCTCATTGTGTTCGTCAATGTCCATGTTGTCTAGACCGCGGGTCGGCAACCAACATAACACAGTCATGTTTTTGGAATCCATGTGGATAACGTCGTGAATCAGCCCTTAAAGAGCCACCACATGCTCCCAACTCCCGGTCTAGGCCATTTGTCATAGCAGATTATACTCACAGATTTTAAACTTTCCTCTTGCTATGTTACTCTGCTTCTTTATAGAGTTCAGCTTTCCAAAACCACCCCCACCTGCTCTCTTCTTTAATGTAATTATAGTGATCCCGAAGATGCATTCAACAGCCCTGAGATGAAACTACGTGGCTGTGTACGGCACCTACTTTTTTGAAGATCAGTGCTCCACTCGATATCGTCGTTAACGCTCAATAAGTGTTAACCATATATATATTTACGATGACATGTGTACAGTACACTAATAACACACGAACATTCACGGCTTGTTTTACTGTTTAATTCGAGATACCATGAGAATGAAGCAGAGGAGGCTGGGGTTGTTTGGATTTGGAATGTTGTATACAAACTCAGTTTGCACCGTAATGGAGCAATCTGGCCATTAAAATCAATCAACAAGACCACATCTCACCAATAACTAATCTGCAGTAGTTTTATAGCAGTGGGCGATGTTGCTATGTGTAATCCCGATTGAGTAATTTTCAGGTAATTATGTTTCGAATTTGGAAGATGTGCATCATGTAGTCGTTTCTAAACTAAGCTTAATTTTAAATTTTACCAGGTAATGTCCACTGAGCTATGTAGCTATTTTTCAGACGTGACCTGGCCACAAATTATAGCTCAACGAAGTGGCTTTTTTACGTGGAAATGTATAGCAACCAAAACAACTCGAGAGGAATGTTTCTAAATGATGTCTGAGATTTTTTGTTTTGTTTACTTCAACCGTGCTGCAAGACGTCCGTTGGTATTTTACGTTTAATACACCCGAAACAATCACTAGGGTGGCCTGCCAGAATTCGAATCGCACGTTGTCGATCTGTCACAGGGATCGATGTGTTGTGGGTGGTGGCTGGGCTGCGTGTGGCATGTGAGAGGGCAAGCCTGTTGTTCGTTCACGTTAGTGCATGTGTGTATTTAACTTATGTCGCGCCGTACGTAGCCAACCGTACTCATCGGACGTGTGATCGGAGTGCAGAGTGCAATGACACGAACAAAAATGTTTTCTTGCGTGGTAAAGTTTGTCACGTGGTTGATTACACTATGTAACACAATTCTTGTTCCTGGGTAGTAAGTGTTATTTCGTCATTGCTTATGCCTACAAAGTAGAAACGATGGCTATTATTCCCCACAAACTTTGCTTTTGTGACCAGGACAGTGATATTTTGAAATTTACTTATTTTCAATGAGAAAACGGGTGAATGTGTATCTTTTCGTTCCCATAAAGTCAGAAAAAACCATATGAATCAAAATGAACATGTATTTATACTAAAGTAATACAAAAATTACTACAAAAGATTTAGAAATGAGTAGTTTTTAGAGATTTACGATTATACTGTAAATCACTTTCACGAATCAGCCCCCAAATGTAGTCTCCCATCATGTTATCGTTATACTGTCCTTGGTAGCAGTGTTCAAAGTCAAGTATATCCTGGTGGAACCGCTCGCATTGCTCCTCCGAGTACGCTCCCATGTTCTTGAATTGATCAAGATGAGCATCAAGGATATGGACTTTGAGGGACATCCTACAGCCCATTGTGCCATAGTTCTTCACCAGTCTCAACCAGCTCCACATAGTTTTCGACCTTATGATTGCCCAGGAAGCCACGAACCACTGCGACAAACGTGTTCCAAGCTGCTTTCTCCTTACTAGTGGGCTTCTTGGGGAATTCATTGCACTCCAGGATCTTTATCTGTGGTCCGACGAAGACACCGGATTTGACCTTTGCCTCAGACAGCTTAGGGAAGAAGTCTTGAAGGTACTTGAAGGCTGCCGACTCCTTATCTACAGCTCTGGCAAATTGTTTCATAAGGCCCAATTTTATGGGCAATGGTGGCATCAGCACCTTCTGGGGGTCCACCAGTGGCTCCCACTTGACGTTGTTCCTCCCCACAGAGAACTCGGTCCGCTGTGGCCAGTCCCGCCTGTGGTAGTGCGCCTTGGTGTCCCTGCTGTCCCAAAGGCAAAGATAGCAGGGAAACTTGGTAAAACTGCCTTGGAGACCCATCAGGAATGCCACAATTTTGAAGTCTCCGATTACCTCCCAGCCGTACTCATCATACTTCAAGGTGTCCAGCAAGGTCTTGATGCTGTTGTAATCCTCTTTGAGGTGCACCGAGTGAGCCAGGGGAAGAGACGGGTACTTGTTACCATTATGGAGCAGCACGGCTTTGAGAATCCTGGATGAGTTGTCAATGAAGAGGCACCACTCATTTTGGTTACATGTGATTCCGACTGCCTCTAACAGACTGGTCACATTGTGACAGAAGCAGAGCCCGTCTTGACGGATGAAGAAGCTGCAAAACGGTTGGTGATGCTTCCTCTGATCTGCGACTTGCACACTTTCATCCAACAAGTTCCACTGCTTGAGCCTAGACGTCAAAAGCTCGGCATTGGACTTGGTGAGACCAAGATCTCTGATCAAGTCGTTGAGGTCTTTTTGGTTGGGGTAGTATGGGTTTCTCTCCTCAGCTCCACCTCTGAAATTGTCATCTGGATCTACAACGTCTTCCTCGCTCTCTGACTTGCTGCTCTCTTCTAAAGATGGCTGCTCTCTCTCCAGAGGAGTGGGTACGGGAGCTCATGGCAGTGTGGCACCGGGGCGATGGATGAAGGAAGGTCCGGATACGTGATAGCAGGTGCATTCTTGCCAGTCCGACGTTTGGAAGGGTCCACCATGCAGAAGTAGCAATTGCTTGAGTGGTCAGTGGGTTCCTGCCAAATTCTTGGGATAGCGAACTTCAACCACAGCAAGAAAGTAGGCAACGCCTACTTCAGCATTTTCTTGCTGTGGATGAAGATTGCTTGTGTTGTGATTGAAACGTCGTGATTTGTTATATTTTATTTCTACCTACGTGACTTTACCGAAAGAACAAAAGAGTATGGATTCCTGCAGTCACAAAAGCTGCAAATCAAGATTAAAGGAAAGCATCAGAAAATCGCAAATAAAACATAATGAATATGTAGGGACTATATAGCAGTAACTGTACGCATTGGGGTGGGTGGGGGGGGCACATGACATTTAGAAGAATTAACGTCAGCGTTTTGTGTGAACATGTCCCCCTGACCCCGACCGACACGGAACGCGTGTGACTTGGAACGGTCGATCGTGCGCAATTAATAAATAAATAAATACACGCAAACTGCACAAAATCGCTAATTAACGTAATTTAAAGTTGACAGATGGGAAAAAGGAAGAGCGCTTGCTCACGGCAGGGCTTACGGCGTGGTACCTGGCTAATTTTTTTTTCGTAATTCCTACCGATGGAGAGCCAAGCGCGCGACCACACAAACCCACACACAAACCTCGCCACAAACCCACACACACATTTTTACTTTTATATAGATAGATTTATATTACTGGGAAGTTCTAGAATGTTCAAGAAGTTACTCCACGTTTACTGAGGGCTGAATCTATCTGAAATGTTCTGGAAAATCGGTACATTTCAAAATATCACTGTCCTGGTCACAAAAGCAAAGTGTGTGGGGAACAATAGCCATTTTTTGTTCTTTTGAGGCATAAACCTTACGACCCAGGAACAATAATTTGTTTTTGTTACACAGTGTTATCGACAGCTTCAAGAAGGTGCTGTACTGGCAGTGTTTGACTCACTTGAGCTGGCTTGTTTCCACTGCCACTCGTCAGGACAGAGCTTCCTTGTGAGTGCCGGGGGGCGGGCGAGCTGATGTGGCAGCTTTGTGCTGACTGCCGGCGGGCGCCTTGGCATTGGTTGACATTGCACTTGGATTGTGTTTAGCGGACCCCCCCCCCCAAATGGTTCGTGCCTCTTGTATAAAAGTGTGTTTGTCAGCATTCCTTTCACTCATACCTTCCCCTGCATCGTTACAAAGAGGAGGATGGCGTCCGATACTCAGTGAGTTGACGGGCAGTAAGGTTCACATCATTTGACAGCTCAGCACCGGTTCTCGTTCAATGATTGCCTAAAGTAATGGTTTGTGTTAAACGCTGGCGAGAGACCGTGTTTAAAGTAAAACATACTTAAATAAAAACATATGTGTACAGGAACTACTGTATATGTTACGAGAATATAATTTCAGAGGTTCACGTACAAGATAACAAAATATTGTGTTTTATGTATCAGGTTTATACAGTTCTGTATTACATTGCTTTCTATGTTAATTTTATACGGTAGCGTTTGTGAATGATGGATCTGATCATGTATCATGAGCAATTTATGTTACACTTGAACGCCATTGCTATTGCAGTTACTGAAATGCGAAGTAGCAAACACTGCATGTACCTATTTGTGTAAAATATGTGAAGTAATTTACATTGTACACAGAACTACAAAAACACACTCGGATTCTTGGCTTTAATGCTCAAATGATTGAGCATTAAAATAAAGCTCAATCATTTTTCTCGTTTCAAAGTTGTACAATATTTCTATGTAGAGAGGAGTAATCATTCGCGTGATATACCTGTGTAATTCTGATTAGATGTTCATGGTTTTTGCGTTTAGTTCGTTGTCATTCCTCCGCACCTCCGATTAGCACGGTTGCGAAATAAGTTCAACATACATACATGTGGTATGCTAGTGGTTGACGCACGATTGCAATGTTGCGTGTTCACACACTGCCTGGGGTGGACTTAACTTGTCGTCTCGCTGGAGCCAATGAAACAAGTAAGATTCCAGATTTGAAGCTTTCGTGACTGCAAGGATTCATATTCTTAGATTTTTCGGTAAAGTCACGTAGGTAAAAATTTAAATTAATAAAAGTAAAATTAAAATAAAATAAAAATCACGACTTTGTGGGGGGTTTTTTTCTGTGGTAAGAGTCAGGAATCACCACCGTGGGCACGGGGCCATCAATTTCCACCACTGGCATACGCAGCGTGATCACGCCAGCGCTCGCTCGGGCAGGGAGCTGCGGTACAGTGTCGGTGAAGCCTGTGCGTGCGCGTGGTTTTTGTGTGTGTGTGTGCTTGACATTAAACAATGCCCCCAGGCAAGTGACAGTGGCTCCGTACAGCAGAGCAATTGTTAACAGCGGTGATGTTCCGTCTTATGCATGTTTAAAACTCAGAGAGAAATGGCCAGGTGGCTCAAATGGCAGCAGAGCACTGAGCAAAGACTGCCGAGAACCTGGGATAAAATTCACACGGCACTCTGTGATGGCATTGGGGGAAGCGAGCCAAGCAATGGTCTCTGCCTGGTCACAAATGGCAGCCCCCCAAAACACCCATCGTATTAAGTGTGTCCATGCGTTGAGTTGGGATCAACTCTAGCTCTGACAATTAATACATCGGTTTGACTCTTATGCATCAGAGCAATCTCAAAGGAGAACACACGGCAAAGTGGTGACCCTTACTGTGTAAAGGATACAAAGGCCGCTTGAATGTTTAGATAAAATACCTTTGATCGATGTCATCCTTAGTCTTTCTTTGACACACGGGGTGTACTGCTACATGAGATTTCTGGATCGATTCTTCGAATGATTTTAAACCAATAGGATAATTGGAATTGTGAAAATGAGGAGAAATGTGATTAACTAATGAACAGATATGAACACACTCACTTTATACTTTCTTTACTGTGTTAGCTCCATTGTGTAATTGAGGCATTTGCGTGTTTAGTTAAGTGTTATATTGCACACAAATGTGGCTGTCAAACAGCGGAGCTCTTAGAATTATCACCGAGTGAGGCTAAAACGTTACGTCACTGCTTAAAGAGACAGTAAAAATGAAGCACTATTAAAGTGGTAAGAGCTGCACTCTTCTTATTGGGGTAAAATATATGTTCATAAAGTCATAGTACAGAAATATAAATTATAGTAAAATCTATATGCTCAATCAGTCTATACCCTTGGTGTCATCTCTGCTCTCTTTTAGTCCTTACCAGGGCTGTGATAAAGACACTCACACTGTGAATCGCAGACAAACAAGAAATGAGCAGCATAAAATACGGATAAACAGGCACAGAAACACACCCTGAAACAGAGAAGCAAACGTGGACAAATACAAGGGCCCCTTTTTTGCCGGTATCAAGATGATGAAAAGATTATAGGATGAACCTTGCCGACAAGGGTCATAAAGCCCTTTTTTCTTTGTATATTATTACTACTACACGCTTTTATTTAACTCACTCTGTCTCAGAGGTCGCAACCGCGTACCCGATACCCGTACCCTACCCGATACCCGGGTGCGGGTAGGCCGTGAGTCACTGGTGAGTAGCCGCTTGTCACTCATTTCGGGTAGGGTACGGGTAGAGTACGGTACCCGGCCGGGTATGGGTACCCATTTCTCCTTCAGAGTCCATTTGCGACCCTGGTGCGGCCGGGTACGGGTAAGGAATCAAAACCCGTTAGCGACTTCTGCTCTGTCTGTAGTCGTATCCTCAAATCTTGCAACTCAATTTTTACCCACTTCCCAATGTGCTATCGACTGCAAACTTGGTATATTTATGTCATACTGATGACAATACTATATTCTATCATAAAAAATGAAAAAATATATATTTTAAAACATTCTTTTAGACGCTTTTTATTAACTCTGTCTGTTGTATCCTCAAATCTTGTAACTCAATTTTAACCCACTTCCCAATGTGGTATCGACTGCAAACTTGGTATACTTATGTCATACTGATGACAATACTATTTTACATCATTAAAAATGTTTTTAACAATCTTTTTTATATGTTATGTTTCGGCTTGGGTCTAATTGTCCACACTCAACTGACGGGGCCACTTCTGGAGTGGCGGAGTTCTGCCATTACTCGTACGGTACATTTCATTAAAGTGTGTTTTTTAAAAAGTAGTTTTAAATCTTACTTATTATTTCATTCAAGATAAAATAGACACAAAGACAGCGGCGGCCAACGACACGGACATTGTGAGAGACATGGGCAGAGAAATGGAGATATATGGCAACACAATGACACGTAGACCGAAATGTAAGTGCTGTTCTCAACGACCATATTCATGCAGGCATGACACGTACTTTGTTGTTGCAAACATCACACCTGCATGGCCTTTATTCCCTTGTGTTCATGTTTGCACGCCACACAAGTACGTAATAAAGGTGTGTTGACCTCGGGGAGCGCTACAATAGATTCAAATACAACTTCTTATTGACATCCTTGGTGAGGGGTCAACCCAGGTGGGCAGGTTTGTAGCACGTTGCGTTAACTACTGCGCCAAACACAAAGCGAGCACCTATGAAAGCCAGCACAGCACACGAGGGGGTGGGTGGCCAACACCACACCCGGCCGTCTTTGTCTCTGTAGTGGGGATATTTGAGGCTGAGTCGACCTAGGGGAGGCCCAGGACCAAAAAGGCGAACAGCCCTTGTGCTGTTCTCCTTCTGGCGTTCTTTGGTCTCCAGCACCGGTGAGACAAAGCCATGACCTTGGTATAAGCCAATCAGTTTCAAGGACAATGCATACATTATTATCAAAGCACGTTTGTTTGCATGTTTTTACTACAAGTTTGTGTGGTTAATGCAAACGTTATGCCTCGTGGTTTGTGTCTATTTGTTGTTGCAACATCTAAATGCCTCCTGTATTATTTCCAGAAAGGGTAAAGCCGTTTCTTCTTTCTTTTTTTATGAACTCACATAAGCTACGGTAATAAATAAAAAGATTTTAAAAAGTGATTTTGGTTTGCATTAGTGCACGAACACATTCCACCTTACTGGCCTCTCTATGTGTTGTGAAGAAAGGCCATTGCCTGAAACGTCGCATATAATATCGTTTTTTTTCTCTCAAGATATAAAATGTGTCAAGTTCGTTTTTATCTCATTCAAAATGGCCACTTGTCAATGACTGGAGCTGTCCCAAAATGACTTTAGAACGTTTCATATAATCGTAATTACTTTGAAACTCCACCTACGGGCAAATAAAACCGAATATGTTAACTTTATGAGCCCTAACTCGAACTCTACTGCAGCTCGGAGTCAATGCACTTTGTCCATAGCCACTCTCTGCATGCAGCACAACCATCGAACACGTTTCTTAACTTGGCAACGGACTCGACTCTATCCCAACGTGAAATCTCACGTTGAAAATGTGAATAAAAATGTAAGAATTAAGATGGGGACTTTCTCGATAGGAACAAATCACGTTTGTCATTCTGTACGTGGAAACATTTGTGCCTATCCTGATATCATATACAAATCAACCTGTCAATTTGCTAAATCTTATCTTTCATTTCGCCTTGAATTTTATCTTACACCCATCACTGCGATCCATAACAGAGGTTTTTGGGTTTGATCGCGTAAATATATAAATATGTCGTTAAAACCCGCCATCACCCGACACAGCCAACTAGTAAGGGTTGTCACGTAAACAGAACGTGGCAATTCGTCACGAGTACAGCACACCGATGTGTTGGAGAGCCAAGCTACAACATTTACAATCTGAGTACGACGTTTCGCCAGTAATTACAACTAGCTTCATCAGGCGACAGCCAGATTTGTGGAGAAGTCTTACTGTTTCGTTTCCTTATATGCCTTTTGTATGCATGCCTACAAAAGGCAGCGTACTTCAATAGGGATTACCGTTGGTAGGGCTATTTTAATAAACACAATAGACAGGAAGGACAAGTTCAAAGGGCTCGCATCATGCACATGCATAATGTACGTTACCTCAGTAATCCCCCCCCCCCCACATTGTGCAAGATCGCAGAAGCGTGGTGAACACATCTACGCCTCTATATTCACAAATCTGGCTGTCGCCTGATGAAGCTAGTTGTAATTACTGGCGAAACGTACTCATTGTAAATGTTGTGGCTTGGCTCTCCAACACACCGGTGTGCTGTACTAGTGACGAATTGGCACATTCTGTTTATGTGACAACCCTTACTCGTTGGCTGTGTTGGGTGGTGGCGGGTTTTAACAACACATTTATATATTTGCGCGATCTAACCCAAAAACCTCTGTTATGGATGATATTAGTCGCGAAAGCCCTCGTGTTAAACATCACTGCGCTGGTTACTCCAAGCCAGGTTATCACCTCCTCCTTCAACGAGCAGGGAGACTCATTGGACCAAGTTAATCGGTAATGCATACACACACAACTCAGTCCCTTACCTATCCAATGTGTATATTTAGGATCAAAATCATCAAATCTTAGACGCGCCACAGCACTAAAGGGCATTGTACCGAGCACAAAAATCCCCACGCGGTTTTTGCTCAGTCTCCGTTAATGCTCCAAACACCTGGATTCCCATCGCCTCACGGTTTCTCTCACATCCACATCAACATTGGCTGCTGAACTGTTGATTCTTCATGGCAACTTCCCTTGCAATCGCATGTTACACACACCATTGTGTGTTTATACATTAATACGCATTCGTCACCCAATGTTTAACGTTTCTGGAGCTTAGTTTTGTGATGTATGATGTGTCCGACCTGGAATTACGTTTGCAATATTTTCAGTTCCTCTTCGTGTGAATCAGCTGTTTTTGTTCAGATGTTGTCATATTTGCGTTGCTTTTGTGATGTTTGTTTCCCACGTCACTCTTGTAAATGAGTTTTCACCTGACACAATACAACGTGAACTTCCCTGTCGCCCCGTGGTGCGTGGGGTCGTGGTGTCTCACGCCTCCCCGACCCCACCACGCTCTGCGGAGCTTCAAAGCCTGGGGAACCATTGGCGTACGTGTCGACTGCACTGGCAATCATTCCTAAACGATCCGTGGCAATAAACGCGTGGCACTTCGGTAGCATTGGTCAAAAAAAAGCCTGACTGCTGATGCGGCACTCGATGTGTTGAACCGAATGCTGCTGAAATGATGCACTCCCAGAAGGCCGTGTGGCTGATGGGATGTGTGAAAAATACTTTATACTTTATATTCTTAGGTTTTTTTTTTCGGTAAAGTCACGCAGGTAAAACATTAAAATTAATAAAAGTAAAAAAAAAACCTAAGAATATGAATCCTTGCAGTCACGAAAGCTTCAAATCTAAAAAAAAAATGCTTTCGTTTTTTTTGGTCACGTGGTAAGAACAGATGTGTGAAGACGACATAGTGTATGCTTGCCTGTTTAGTTCCCAGCGACCCTAATAATGATCTTGTGTGTTGTGTACTAAATTACTCTTTTTGTCAGCTCCCAGTGGAATTGCAAGTGGCACAAGCAACCCCTGGAGCGCTGATAGCTATCCACGGCACATTTACTGAAATGTAAAACTAGATCATCGCAAAATGAGGGTATGGCATCCTTCACATTGGTTTTGTTCAGCATTCGTTTTCACAGCTCGGAGAGAATGCCAAGGGGTTCACGTTGGGTGACAGGGTGGCACGATGTGACGACGACGACAACAATTGTGCCTGACAGAAAGAAGGTCCCTAGGTTCAATTTCCGATTGGAGACACCTCTCTGTGTGGAGTCAACGTGTTCTCCCCCTGATCTGCATGGAGCTCCTGGTTCTCTGATTTCCTCCAATAGGCAATAACTATGCGTTGCATTGCATGCCACATTTAGACAAGCTTTGACTGTCTGGCTGGCTTGCATCTATCTAATTTTAATATATTTCTCTTGTTTGGCCCGATACTCGTATTCATTAGATACTGCTGCGTTGAGTAACAGTGCACACGATGAACGAGGACGGTCTGGCTTATGGGCACAATGGAAAACACGAGGATTTGCATTTTTTTTATTATCAACGTCTATTCACGCGTTTGTTTCACTTCCCGTATTATCTTTTATATCTTTGTTTTTTTTGCTGTTGTTGCTGTGACTCAAAAGAGGTGCAGAGTGATTGTATTTTATGGCTGAGAGTTCAACTGTAACAATAACATTTTACATCAGGTGATCGTGGTTCAGTCAGAGAGTGGAGTTGTTAAACGTGGTCGCGTAGTTATGGTAATAGGAGAACAGGCGGCAGTGGTTAATGAGTGGTGGGGTTGCAATAGGGGTAGTTATAGTAAATCAGGATGGGTTCGTGTAACATCCTGAGCAATTTCACATTTCTGGGGTGATTTCTCATAAAGCGCCAGAGTTTGCCAAAGCTTAACGCAAGCTTTGGCAAGCTCCACTATTACAATTTCGTAGTTTCTCATCGACTGCTAACACTGGGTGACCGCTTGGGTTTTTTAATGACCCACTATGGGTGATAACAGTTACCTTTTAGAGTCCACAGACGCTTGGTTGAGAACCCAGCTTGAAAAGATGTTGCAATTTAAAATTTGTATGGGATTAAGGTATACATGAACCTCATCAGTTCATCCCACAAAGATAAAACAGACGTCCGTAATTTCTAAAGCGAGACTGAACAAAAAAGCCATATAGATATTTTATTACTGACCAAAATATGTTTGTTTTGGTAGCTTCCACCATAGCAGTGTGATGAAGCATTGTTTTTGCAATTAAACATCATTACATAAATGTCTTATGGTACATCTTACAATTCTGTAGCAACTGTAAATCCCAATCGTGAATCACAAGTCGACTGGTTTCATGAGAACGACCCTCATCAGTATTCACACCGTAGTGAGCTCTTCCCAAGCCTCTGTGCAAAGAATTTGAATCATTCGCAAGTTGAGACCATTCTCACTCGCGAATAAACTTACAAAATGCGTGACGTTTGTGCCCCCGATCTTGCGCACACCAGTGAGGTTTCTAGAGAAGCATCAAACACCGCGAACATTCCAGGTTTTGTATATTTATTTTCCTTTCACAAATCACCAGTGTAAAAAATTACACGTGTGTTGTAACTTCACCTTTCAACAAAATCTTTATTCTTTGACAATCAGAGGGGTCAACTCACCCTATCACTCCTCCAAGATTGGTAAATTAAGTATCATATTGTGGGAAGTAAACGGTGGGAGTCCTCGCATGGATAGACTCGTCTCCATTAAAGGAATGTGGAATTTCCACTACTGGAGATGAGCGTCTTCCGGGGCTATTTTGATTAATCCGACACTAAGTTTGACAGCTTAAACCTTGCAATGCAGAATACAATGTGGAAATATGCAAAATGGAACATTTGCTGGTATTTGTACATTATTGTGTTTATTCATGCTGGACTGACACACTCTAGTAAGCTCACAAACACTGCAACTTCTGTCTCGTTTTATTCATTGTGTATATTTGGTGCCACATGTTTCTTCAGAATTATTATAATTTTCTCGACCGATGTTTACTCATTCTCGAGTTCCACTGCTCTCAGCTTCCACGAAGAAACCGATATCCACGGGGCTAGCCATGACTTGTGAAATCGAGAGAAATTAAAATTTGAATCAAGCCGAGCTTTGTCATATCGAGGGAGGGAGGGGGGTAACTGTTTTATTGGCGATCAAATCACGAGCGAGACAAATACAAAGCACAGTGATTTCTGGACGATATTATCACTGTGCCATGTAGATAGTGCCACATTGCACCGTTTCACCATATGGCCATACTGGCCCTGGACAGTATGGTGTGTTGACCTCAACACAATGGCATTTACGTGTATGCCTTCTGTTCAATACAATTTTTGGGAAAATATATTCCATTGTCTCTGTGAATAGCTATGGCAGACGCGTGTCACCTCGTCTGACTCTCCTGTTCAAGTGTACGTTGGTACTTTCTCGATCGCATGGGAGTGTGGCTGTTCTCGTGAATGGTTTTATTGTTTCTAAATATAATAATACTTTACAGCCATTTGTCAATCCACTGCTGGATGAAGGTCTCCCTGCACTGTCACTCAAGGGGGTTGTTTGACCATACTACATCACGCTCGTTCAGTGCGTGTTGGTGAGGAGTGGGACCCAGGATTTGAATGACCGGCTAGGAATCAAACTGATTTGTGGGTTCATAGTGCAGTTGGCAAAGCACTGCACCACATGTTATGAGAATATTACACAATTGTATCTATATGACGTGATTAAAGTAAAATTGCTTTGCAAACAATTAAACTACGTCCCATAACTCACTCAGAACAACCATAGTTTTTCAATGAATGCTTCACACGATGTGGGTTTGGGCTTCCACTGTTCCTAACCATGCTGTTGACAGTGAACATGAGCAGCCTCTAATTCCCACAGTAGTTCTTTCAGGCTTCTGTTCAAGTGCTTACCCCTGAGTCAGCCGCTTTCAAATACTTATTCTGCAATGTGCTTAATGCCAGCCCCATGGAATCAGCTAGCTGGTTGACTGAGCGTTAATGTTGAACAACACTACATATCATTAACAGTAACTGTATAGAGCTGACTGTAATTTGTATAACTTACCTGGATTGCTCTTGTTTGCCATAAAGCCATCTTTTGAAAACTGCCACATATTTGTTTGGCTGTGATCTTGTTAACGAAACTCACATTGTTGTTGTAAATAAATAAATATATCTTTGTGTGATTTCCTCGAATTATAAATTATACGGTTGTGGTCCCATTGTTAGTGCAAAAATCCATCTGTTACATCGATGCATGGTATTCTCGTAATAATTAAAAACTCCGTTAATTCTGTTGCTGATTTTCGCAACGCAAGTGTAGTAAGTATTCAGGAGGCTTTGACGACGGGGTCGGAAGCACACTTATTTATTAACACCAACTTGTGCACAATAACGGGTACACACAGTACTTAAAGGGGTATCGTCCCCTTCACTCGTCTAACAGGGAGACACAACATCTAACCCCGCTAACCTACGCCCGAGTCCTCCACTACGGAGCTAGGGGAGGCTACCTATCCCAGCCCTGGTCAAGCTGGGATCCCGGCACCCTGAGTCTCCAGACCGGCTCTTATAAGAACGTCAGTCTGGGCTCTCGGGGCCACGCCACCGGCTTGCCCTGGTCGGCCCTGACAAGGACAGCGAGCCAGGGGAGCTCCGGGGCCTATTCTAGCTGGTCTTCAGTCTTCGCTGGTTTAAGCTAATACTCGACCTCGAGCCCTCCGGCTCACCACCTTTTATAGTACTCGGCCCCCAGGAGGGGCCCGTGGGGGATGCAGGTGTGGACGTCGGTGTGAGCACGTCCTCTGTGTACGGCCCTAACCACGCCCCTTGTGTTTGTTAGCCATCCGCGCCCATACACAATTACACCTCTACATCACCCCCCCCCCCTGTACAGCTCGCAGCTGTCCCCGGCTGCAACAAAATCAGAATAAAGGTGCATCCCTCCCCAAAACCGTGTGTGCCTCGCGTAATTTTAACAAGAACAATGACAACCATAACAACAACAACAGGAAACAGGAAGAAAAAACGATCGGCGCGCCCCACGGGCTGTTGGAAGGGGAAATTATATCGGCGGCTAGCATGTCATCAACGGCCGATTTGACATGATCCTTTTCGGCGGGACTCAGCCGAAAGGGATTTTGGAGGATTGGCGCGCTGTCACCCGTGTCAATATGGTGTCGCAGCAATTTAGTACAACCAATATCAAATTTGTGTTGACTAAAAACGTCGGCAAATTCTTTCAGGAGAACTCGCAGCTGCGCACGCTGCGAGTCGGACAGGTCCACTGATCCCGCGCAAAGCACATCCAGCCATCCATCATCACAGTCTGAATGCGGTCGCGACGGAGGATCGGTGGTTACCTGACCCACGAGTGGTTCCTCATAGGATGCCGGCATTGCGTGTGCAAGCACGGTCCCTTGAGGAACCACGGCCATTCGCGATCCTACATTAAGGACTGCAATGAAGGGGTCCCCATCCTCTTTCACCATGGTCTGAGCCGCTAGCAAATCGGGTCCATTGACCCCGGCCCGAGATGGTTCCAACAAGACCCCCCGATCCGCAACCCCCTCAGCAAACGGCCGACGCAACCTAAGAGGGACGAGCATCTGAGCCCCCGGGGGTACGCGCACAGTTTTTGCCACGAGCGCCTGCACGGTCGCAAACGCCCGACGCTCCGTGGCGGGGGAAGACAAAAACGTTACACGTCGGCCCGACGGGAGCTCGATGCACCCCTGGTCGATCAAGATACGAATGGTCATTTTGGCCAAGAAATCCGTCCCCAACAGGCACGGAACCGCCAGTGAGGAGGAAACCAAAACAGGGCCGGATAATTTAATGTCTCCAATGCAAATTTTGGCGCGGATTTGCCCAATGATGCCTAGCGAGCCCCCGTTAGCAGCATAGCATGGCACGTCAACGGGGAGCAAGGGACGACTTTGAACGGGAAGGATGTTATAAATCAAATCAGATATAATGGTCGCCGACGCTCCTGTGTCAATTAAAATCCGCACCTCTACCCCATCAATATGACCGACCACGACCGACGATCCCACCGACGCTGCAACGACACGATGGGCGAGCTCCGACCACTGACCCGGTTGGGAGCGCTCGCCGCATTTCAGAACAATCGGACGCAACGGCCGTCGATTTGCGAGCCTTGTTCGGTTCAGCGCGTGAGTGTGTGTCGGATGTGTGCATGGGCCAAACGTGTGAGGTGCCACGACTCGCCGTATTTCTCTGCTGGAGCTTGGGTGGAGACGGCGCGGCGTCCTGACGAGGTGTCGCCCCGCGCTGACGGGGAGCCCGGCATCCTGAAGCAACGTGGCCTTGAAGGCCACAGTTGTAGCAGCGTGTGAGCGCCCCAGATGGCCTGGGCTGCTCCTGGCGGCTCGGTCCGTTCCGAGCCTGTGGTGCCGCCGATCTCCATTCCCCCCGCCGCTCCACCCCGCAGACCTCCTCCGATGGGAGGGTGGTGGCCGCCATGGCATGGCCGGCCACCCCTTTGGCGGCCTTGCGACGCAGGGACCGCAAGCCCCCGTGGATGTGGCGCGCGACCAGCAAGGAAGACATCTCTGCGTCGTCTTGAGCCAAGACGGCGACGTCCAGCTCGTCCGCGAGTAGCAGCAGCTTTTCAGCCACCATAGCGTCCACTCCCTCCTCGTCCATCCGCGGGAAGGCTGCCTTCGCCAGGGCCAGGAGAGCCATCCGGAAGGCCAGAGGCGATTCGTTGGCGCCCCGATGACGATCGTGGAACAGCTGCCTGCAGTCCGAAGGCGGGCCGTAGACAGCTGACAGCAGCTGCAGCGCCAAGTGCAGCGTGGCGCGCTTTTCCTTAGGCGCCGAGGTGAGGGTAGCCAGGGCGTCGTTGTCCAGCATCGCCGGCAGCGCGCGTAGTGCTTCGGCGTCCGTCCAGTTCGCCATCTCCTGATGAGCGATGAACCGTCTTTTGAAGCCGCCCCAGTCCCCGTCCGCGCCCACAAATTCTTTGAGAGGCGGCAGTCGCTGCTGTAACGCGACGTCCGTGGCTGCGGATCGCGCTCCGTCGTTCCCAGCAGACGTTACAGTGTGGGCGGGCTGCGAGCATGGCATCGCCGGTCGCTCCGTTGTTGACGCGCTGGCCGGTGTTGATGATGTCACGGCTTGTGCTTGGCCCTCAGCAGTCACCTGATGCGGGCCGGCCCCGCCCTCTGCTCCCACTGTAGTGATGGCGGGAAATTTAACCGCGAGCCGCGTCGGGGTGGCGGGAAATGTCGCCGCGCGTCGGCTGCCGTCGTCGTCCCGCGCAGCCCCTCCAGCCCCTAGCCGCGTGATCTCCTCCAACGTGGCGGCCGCAGCGTAGAGCAGCTCCGCCAGGCGGGAGTGAGCCAGCCGAAGTCCCTCGGCCGATGCATCCCCCCCTTCCTGTCGTAGCAGCGCGGGTGTACTCGGCCCCGGCTGCTCCGATCCGACCTCGGCCATCTCTGGTGCCGATTCGGCCGAGGTGTCCTCCATCTCCGACTCCCTGGTACGTGTCGTCCCTCGTGTGTCCATCGTTGAACGTTCACTTCTGACCCCAGATGTAGTAAGTATTCAGGAGGCTTTGACGACGGGGTCGGAGGCACACTTATTTATTAACACCAACTTGTGCACAGTAACGGGTACACATAGTACTTAAAGGGGTATCGTCCCCTTCACTCGTCTAACAGGGAGACACAACATCTAACCCCGCTAACCTACGCCCGAGTCCTCCACTACGGAGCTAGGGGAGGCTACCTATCCCAGCCCTGGTCAAGCTGGGATCCCGGCACCCTGAGTCTCCAGACCGGCTCTTATAAGAACGTCAGTCTGGGCTCTCGGGGCCACGCCACCGGCTTGCCCTGGTCGGCCCTGACAAGGACAGCGAGCCAGGGGAGCTCCGGGGCCTATTCTAGCTGGTCTTCAGTCTTCGCTGGTTTAAGCTAATACTCGACCTCGAGCCCTCCGGCTCACCACCTTTTATAGTACTCGGCCCCCAGGAGGGGCCCGTGGGGGATGCAGGTGCGGACGTCGGTGTGAGCACCTCCTCTGTGTACGGCCCTAACCACGCCCCTTGTGTTTGTTAGCCATCCGCGCCCATACACAATTACACCTCTACACAAGCAGCAAACGTAGCACTCCAGTGCATGAGGGTTTTTTGTAAATATACCAGAAGATTCAAAACAACACGTCAATGCAGAACGACGTTGTGGTGAAAGACTTGGACTATGATGACAGGCCTTGGCGTCGGTGGCCAATTGTCTTGAGATAAATCTTTGCGCTCAATGGTCCTGCATACGTGTTGGATGGAGTGGGTGATTTATACCTCCAAATGTAGCCTATAACCCAGCATTTTTTGATCACCAGTTATATATTTTCAAATTGAGCAGATAAATGGCCTTAGGTGAGAACAATCTAAGCTTCTCCAGGAGATATGGGAGACTGGACACCGGGGATTTACGAGAGGGATGGAGCTCCTGACCTCTTGCCACGGGTCAGTAGGAAGTGATCATGTGGAGGTACCACGACATATTATTTTTTCACCAAATTTTTTCAATCTGATTTTCTCACATTCTTTGGGTATTTCGGTAAAGCAACGTAGATAGAAAAAAAATATTTTAAAAATAATAACAATATCACGACGTTTCGATCGCAACACAAGAAATCGTCATCAGGTGAAAGAAGAGGGGGAACGCTGCTGAGGCAGGCTGTTTATAAAGGTTTAGAGATGGGCGGGGCAGCTAATGTTAGTGTATGAGAGGTCTCCGTAACCTGCAGTAGGTCTACACCAATCAAAGAGCTGTTTACAAAGGTTTAGAGATGCTTGTGAATGTAAGCTCGGAGAGAGCTCGGAAAGAGCCATCGCCACATGGAAGTGGAAAAGGATGGCAAGCCGCCATTTACTAACACAGCTAACGGTGCTTGACCTGCACCCACAGGTCTCCCTTGAACAATACATATTTGATCTCATCGGGGCTCTTGGCCATAAGTAAAGGTTACCAAATGCAAATTAGTTGTTCTGTGTGCATCAGAGCAACTGCTGGAAAAGTGCAGCGTGTGTCATATTGGCAAGGCCTGTTGTACACAGAACTCTCATATCACACATGTAAAACAACAAATAACAGAGAAAACGTCCTGCTATCCAAACGTGTTTATCAACGACACGGTTAGTGTACAAATCAGCAGGGGAGTCTGCTGTGTCCCATACATTTGTAGTGAGTCCAACTGAGTCACAGACGTTATCTTGGGAGCAACACTATTTATTACACATGAACACGCAACATCACACGATCTACACTCGGTTCTCGAATGCCCATCTAACCACACTACGGCAGAACTAGACACGGTTCGCTATCCCGGTCCGGACCACAAACGGGGTCCCGGACCGCGTGGCTAGAGGCTTCTTCTCCCCGACGTGGATCTTCGTAACACCAGCACAAGAAGAACCTCGAACTACTCACGGGGCCATCATTATATGCCCCCGGGCTGGGGCTGGCTCCACCCTTCGCCCCGCCCACTTTCCAGGTCTCTCGAGCTCCTTCTTGAAGGTTCCCGAGAGCTCCTTTGCACCACGTGACCGCCCCACGGCCTCCGTCCACCGTTGGCCCCTCTCCAATATCATCCGGTCACGTGACAGCAGGTCAACCGCTCCCTCACCGGGAGCCTGCACCGCACGCTGCTCGCGGTGCTTCCGCACTAACCAGCGCTCACCAGAGGTCGCAATCGGGTACCCAATACCCGTACCCTACTCGATACCCGACCGGGTACGGGTACCCGTTTGCGACCCTGGTGCGGCCGGGTACGGGTAGGCCGTGAGTCACTGGTGAGTAACCGTTTGTCACTCATTTCCCAACGTCTTGTCTCTTCTCACAATTAAAGTTCCTAGAATCAACCCACCCGCGCCTGCAACATGGCTTCATCCCAGAGGTCGCAATCGGGTACCCGATACCCGGCCGGGTACGGGTAGCCGGGTATCGGGTAGGGTACGGGTACCCGATTGCGACCCTGGTGCGGCCGGGTACGGGTAAGGAATCAAAACCCGTTTGCGACCTCTGGCGCTCACCCAAGCCCCGCTAGGGCTGGTAATACATCCTGTAACCCAGGCTGCCCGTAATGACAACACATTACCGGCCGTGGCTTCGCAAGCCCCGGCACCATACAGTGACAAGCACAGTCACTACACATTAGCCAATTTTCCTGGACATTGCGCAACGCTGCATTATGCAATGTCCATGGGAACACGTAGCATTACATTAACCTTAACATCCGTGTGTATAAGGTGCAAAGACAAACACCCCCCTTATAGCCTTAACAGACTGTAGGAGCAAGTGCTGTCAGCGAACGCCTATGAAGGCTGGCACGGCATACGAGGGAGTTCTTTGACTTTGTCCTTCGTGTAAGCCTCAAGGCAAATGAGTGTAGCGAACGATAGGAGAGGCGGGGAGCACATGGGGGAGACCGTTACCAGGGTCGGAATTGGAAAGATAAGCGTATTAAAGAGAGAGGGGCGGGGAGCTACCGCAGAAGAGCTATGTCGCGAACAATAAGACGATTAGGGATGTGAACACAGAGAGGCATTCGGGCACAGCCACGGTGGCGGAGGCGAGGGGAAGGGCTGAGGAGGAGGATAAGGAGGAGAGGTGGTAG
Source organism: Lethenteron reissneri (assembly GCF_015708825.2). NCBI lineage: Eukaryota > Metazoa > Chordata > Hyperoartia > Petromyzontiformes > Petromyzontidae > Lethenteron > Lethenteron reissneri. The sequence continues at coordinate 8,939,232 of NC_083787.1, forward strand.
AATAGTGGGAGAGTAGAGTTGGCGTTGGAGCGAGAGGAAGAGAGATAGCGGGAGGAACCAGAGAACGGGCGGATGAGCGAGAGAGTGGGGAGAGAGCGGGCAGAGTGGGACAGGCGCTCGTGGGCGTAGAAATGCGAGGGTGAGAGACAGCGGAGACGAGACCGCACAGTGGGTTCAGCATGTTTTACACACCGTATTCCTCACAATACACACGTTGTGCACTCCACATTTGCATGTATTTTTTAAAATATTGATTTCCGTTTACAGGTTATGAATTGTGTACGATCTACGAGCATGTGAAAATAAAGCAAAATGAACTGGATCCAGCGATTGGAAGTCAAACATTGCATGAACTTTGGGCAGTGCTCATCTCCATCGGCACTCCCTAACAAGTGGTGGAAACCCCACGTTCCCAAGTTCCATAATAATTAATCATGCTCCTTTTCCCATGAAAGCCACACTGAAGCTTAGGGACTTGAGTCAGATCGGTATTGTGTTGTAATTTTTCCATGTCCTTTACACGTAACTTTTGCAATGTGGGAAGGAAACTCGTTCTGTACTCACACGTGCAATCGGTGATAATGCTCTGCCATCTCCTCCGCGATTCGTCACGACCTGTTGGTTGGGATCGCCACGATTTCTCAACTTTTTGAGTTCTGAACGACTAAATGGCCACACTTCCAGTTCTTTTCTGCTGGTGGTTTGGGTAAGGCTGTAAGCTGTTATACATGTATCGTGTCCTCGGTGTGTGTGTGTCACGCACACACTCAGTCAGAGACGAGGTAGTTGCAGGAGGCACCTCTCTTTATTTCCGTCACACCAACTCCGGCCTCCCTTCTCGACAACGTTGACGTACAGCATGGCCTAGACACAACCCTGACCGCGTTGCACCGACTGCGTCGACCGAGACGGCCAACGACTGTCCGGCCGCGCAATGATCGGGCGAAGGCGGCAATGACGAAGGCGGCGAAGATGACAACGACGACGAGACGAGTCCACTCCCCAAACCGGCAGCCCGGAGCTCTCGCTCTCCGCTGCTTTTATTCTACTCGGCGCGGCCTGGCTCCACCCTGGCCCCGCCTCCCTTCTCGAACCTACGAGAGGGTTCCAGGGGCCTCCCGATGAGGTCTTACGTGACCCTTGCCCCAGTTCCTCTGCCTTGCCGGCACACACACCGTGTATATGGTCGACGGCGTCGGCGCTCACTGTCCACCGCTCTGTCACTACACATGCAATGCTGTGCACCTTTGTGTGTTGTTAAATCTATTAGTCACCATCCCGTGTTTTAGTGAAATGGCTGTCATGCAGCACCAGTGTGGTGAAAGTTCCACAAATGGAATCTGCGCAATCGGCCAGTCCTGCATACAAAGTGTTAGAATACAGGCGGTGTGCTTACACGCCAATTTTGGCAAACCTACCTAGGTAAGCCATTATTGTCGTTTGTGTACTGAATGTGTATTTGCGCATGTCGTACCTATGTATTCTGCTGCGCAAAGCTGTCAGTCATCTCAATCAACCCATCGCACCTGGGTATGTCCCGTGACCTCCTTCCAGAGATCCTTCGACACTTCACATATCCTCAAGGTGCACGTAGTCTGGTACAAGCGCCGCGCTGACGTCACCGCCACTTCGTGGCTAACGGCTTTTGTATCTACGTGTTTATTTATGCCTAGGTTTGTTTTATATACCTTGTGTTTGTAAGTTATATCCGCTTTTCCGTGGAAAATATCCTTCCATTCGCACCTCAGAAATAAGTTCAACATCGCTACATACGTAGAAACATAGCACGCAATATAACTGTTATTGGTCAAAATATCGCAACGTTGAAAGATTATCAGAAAATTACTCAACTGGGATTACCCATTCTCTAACGACTAAACTTGGCAAGACCCTCCTGAGACAGTCTTGAGACTCAGTGAGTCTTGCCTGAGTAAATTAGCGTCGTGATGATGATGATGACGACGTGGAGGGACAGATGTATTGAAGAAGGTCGTACGGCTCTGCTGATGTATGTGTCCAGTACGAGCACGGCAGCAAAGCGCAATAGGGCAAGAGACACCGCCAGTACAACGTGAAGGGGAACTGATATTGGGCGTATCGTCATGTCGTGAAATGTAGTGTCGATTTAGCACGTAGGCTTTCGCGACCAATATCGATAAGAGGTTTTTTACACGCTTTTGATTAACTCACTCTGTTGTATCCTCAAATCTTGTAACGCAACTTTTACCCACTTCCCTATGTGGTATCGACTGCAAACTTTGTATACTTATGTCATACTGATGACAATACTATATTCTATCATAAAAAATTTAAACATTCATTTTTATATGTTATGTTTCGGCTTGGGTCTAATTGTCCACGCTCAACTGACGTTGGCTGTAAATCACCACGGCCCCTTACGTTATGGCAACCTTCGGGGCCACTTCCTGGAGTCGTGGAGTTGTTCCATTACTAGTACGGTACATTTCATTAAAGCGTGTTTTAAAAAGTTTAAAAAAATATTACTTATTTTGGGTTAGATCGCGTAAATAAATAAATATGTAATTAAAACCCGACACCACCCGACATCGCCAACTAGTCAGGGTTGAATCTTAATTTTGGAGCTTTCGTGACTGCAGGAATTATTCTTTGGTTCTTTCGGTAAAGTCAGGTATAAAGATAAAATAATAAATTAAATAATAGCATACTACGACGTTTCGATTGCAACACAAGCAATCATCATCAGGTATAAATAAAATAGCAACAAAAATCGAACCAGAAAACTATAGACAGACATATAAGCAGACAGACATCATTGACATTCTAATTTTTTCTCTGCCCCCTCCCTCTCTCCGCCCCCGCCCCCTCTCTATATTTAAGCCCCCGTCACAGAGACGACCTCTCTCTTCGTGCCGATACGTGTTCTCTCTCTGTGTATCTTTATGTTGTCTGTCTGCTTATATGTCTGTCTATAGTTTTCTGGTTACATTTTTTTTGCTATTTATTTTATACCTGATGATGATTGCTTGTGTTGCAATCGAAACGTCGTAGTATGCTATTATTTAATTTATTATTTTATCTTTATACGTGACTTTACCGAAAGAACCAATGAAAGAATAGTAAGGGTTGTCACGTAAACAGAACGTGCCAATTCGTCACTAGTACAGCACACCGGTGTGTAGGAGAGCCAAGCCACGACATTTACAATCTGAGTAGGATGTGATTCATTAACCCCCCGCATCCCACTTATTGCGCAAGAGCGCAATAAGTGTGGTCACCACATCTACGCCTCTAATATACAAGGAACAAAACAGTTAGACTTTTCCACAAATCTGTCTGTCGCCTGATGACGCTAGTTGTAATTACTGGCGAAACGTCGTACTCAGATTGTAAATACTCTTTGGTTCTTTCGGTAAAGTCACGTAGGTAGAAAAAGAAATAGAATTTTAAAAAATCACGACGTTTCGATCGCAACACAAGCGGTCGTCCTCGGGCGGAAAAAAATAATCGAGCAGTGGACCTGCTGAACCAGCCTACGTGGCTTTACCGAAAGAACCAAAGAGGATGAATTCCTGCAGTCACGAAAGCTTCAAATCAAGATCAGATTGTAAATGTTGCGGCTTGGCTCTCCAACACACCGGTGTGCTGTAGTAGTGACGAATTGGCACATTCTGTTTACGTGACAACCCTTACTAGTTGGCTGTGTCGGGTGGTGGCGGGTTTTAACGACACATTTATACATTAACGCGATCTAACCCAAAAAAAACCTCTAATATGGATGTAATATCGAATCGCAAATTATATGGCAACAATGCACGCATAGTCCCCTCTGATGCCAGACTTAACGCCCCAAGTCGCTAACATATTATCTCCTCCAGGTCTCTCTCGAGTTCTTGCCTGGTTCGACAAAACTACGTGACCGTGGGTAACTGCGAATACAAAGATCCCCCGTGTCGCCTTCACAACAAGTTGTTAGCGAGCATAGACAAAGGCCGGAACGCCACACGAAGGGGTGGGTGGCCAGTACCACGCCCGACCGCCTTTGCCTCCCGCGTGACGATGTTTACACACCGCACCAGCTACTCATTTTGAGGCTGAGTCGACCTAGGGGGGGAGTCACCGCTCCCCACAACCACGACCCTCACGCACACATTCCGTGACGTCACTCGGCCACTCCTCCGACTCCACCAATGGGCGAGCAGCTCGAGCGGCGTGCTGGGCCGTGCCCCCCACGTGGCGGAAGACGAAACACGTGGGACGAGAATCCTGTCAAACGCGCGCGCACGTACACACACACAGGCACACACAGACAGGCAAAGACTACTACACTATTCGCGTACTGTCGGGAGAGATGCATCCCAAGGATCAGCACACGTGAGTCGCCGCGTATGTGTGTGTGTGTGTGCGCGCGTGTGTGTGTGTGTGTGTGCGCTTCATTTAATACCGAGGAGACAAAGGCGGCCGCGTGTGATGGTGACCACCTCCCCACCCCCGTTGTGTGCCGTGCCGGCCTTCATAGGTGCTACGCGCCGGCAGCACTTGCCCCAAGCAGCCTGTCGAAGGTGATACGGGCGTTCTTGGTTTATGTTTTGCTCGCTTCACTGTTAACCTCTCTCGTGTTGCCATTTGTGTGCATCTTGCGCGCTCTCCTGTCGACAGTCACGATTCCCACGCAGTGTTGCTCATGGCCGGCTCCGGCTTCGCAGCGGATGTCTCCGAATCGGTCGAGCGGCGTTTTTCCTCCCGTCAGCTGCGTAACGCGGTGTGGAAGAAGCTACCTTGGCTTGGCGCTCCACACGACGCTCGCAACGCTTGCGAAACTGAGCGCGATCCACTTTGAAGGGACATCTGCGCCGGTTCTAAACATTCAGGCGACGCTGCCTACGATCCACCCTGCTAGTTTGATGGGATTGGAGTGTGTGAGTAGCTCACGGATCCATGAAATAGTATGGACAAAATCAAATCGGTGAGCTCCTCCGGCAGGCAAGGCTGCGTTGGCTGGGTCATGTAGCCCGCATGCCCAGCCACCGCGTGGCCAAGCAGCTTCGGTTGAGCCGGAACGCGGGCGCTGTTTGAACGGGCGCGGCACGGTCTAGATAAGAGAGGGAATGATTGTCGTGTAGGAGGATGTGGAGCTAATCGGACTTGTCGATTACCGATACCAACGGTGTCAATATCGGTCTATGTAGAGGAAGCTAGGGCAGTTGGAGGCAGTCAACCTTCAATAAAGTGGAATGTAGAGGAGCGACGCTCACAACAACGAGCGGAGCCCTGGGTGGATAAAACGCAGTAAGAAGGCACAGTGAGGATCACAGGTGGTGCATCTGCCAGTCATTTCAGTCAGTCAACCCATGGTACCTGGGTCTGCCCCGTGATCTGTCAGCGAGCCTTAGACACTTCACGTCGCCTCAAGGTGCACCTAGCCTGGCACAAGCGAATGGCGGTTGTGGCGCGTCAGTAACCGTGCCTGCGTGTGCGTGCGTGGTGACGTGGTTGAGTTATGGATATGAAGTGACTCCAGTGCGTACTTGGATTGGAACTATTGGAGGTAAAGCTATCTTGTAACTGCGATGTGCAGGGTTTATTATGATGTGGCCAGTGTAGTGCTTATATGGGGATAAGGATATGGGTGTAGGCAGTGGGTGTAGCAAGGACGGAGCTGGGGGGAGAGTGGGGAAACCGCCCAGGATCAACATTTTTTTTTGAAATATATTACTGGCAACTTTTCTGGTAATGGCCCTTATTCATAGCACATGTGGCTATTGTGATTGTGTGCCACTGACAACGCTGCATCGCCAAATAGTGAGTTGAACTTTTGAATGACCAGGAGGATGTTTACATGTGCTATGAAGGGCCATTGCCTGAAACGTCACGAATCATATAATGCATATATTTACTTTTAGAGTTTTAGGGTAGTGTTTTTGACTATTGGACTTTAACCTTAGACGCTTAAATTTTAATATGTAAGGACTCGGTAGTAGACTTTAGGCACAGGGTTAGACAAAAGCTTTAAGAGAGGGCTCCGTTTACGGATATAGTTGGTGTTCACATTTTAATTCTAGCTTACGATAGTGAAATGGTTAGTGACGGGGGGGGAGGTGGAGATTGGAAAAATGTTGGGCACGAGGAAGTTGTCTCACCAAGCCCACATTGGTATGACAGAGTCCAACTCCACAACTTTGTTTTGGGGTTGAAGCCGACATAGCAGCTGTTAGTGCGTCACCGCAATTCTCGGCCGTGGGCAGAGTGGACTGTCACGAGCAAATCGCGGCGGGACTGTGGAAGAAACGACGAATGGTCACTCGCGAGGAGGGCGGTGGAGGGGTGGGAATGGTCTCTAAAAGAGCGTAAACACCATAAACGCTGTGCCGCTGTATGAGCGTCGCTTTACTGCGCCTAGAAATGTTCACGTGCAGAGCAGAGCGCTCGACGAATCGCACGAGTCACCGCTGTTTGAATGGCGATCGCAAAAATAAATACATTAACAGCGTGCATGTCACTGATACGGCTGTATGCGTGTATGTTGGACTTCTTTCGCACCGTATGTAGCCAACCGTGCTAATCGTTAGTGCGCTTCTCGTACACAGTCGCCGTATATACAATACATGCGTGATATTATCTACACGACGCGAGCAGAAATGAATATTCAGTGCCGTGGAGGGCCAGGAATGTAACCGACCCTGTAGCAAGGTTGGTTTGAACATCTAGTTTAGGGGTTGATTCAGCCCCTCTTTTGGGGAGAATTCAACAGTGACTCGCCCCCCCCCCCCTGCCATAAGAATGTGGAATTTCCATCACTCACTCAGGTCTGTTTAACACGTAGGCTTTCGCCACCAATATTATCCATAGCAGAGTTATTTTTGCATTAGATCGATCTAACCCAAAAAAACCCATCTTATGTCTCTGGTCTGTCAACAGGAGATGATGCATTGCCTCTGTACTCATTGAGCAACACATTGCTTTGTTTAACAGCGATCCACATGTTTTCTTTTCATGTAAGAAATGCAACAAATACTTAAAATCCATCATTTTATAAACAACCATTGTCCATAATTCATACACTATAATAACTTGAAATCGGTAGCCAAAACGGTGAATGTGCCGGAAGTCTGTCTGGCCACGCGGACGAGGCAATAAAAGAGTAATGTGTAGCCTACAGTGCTGAAACATACTCCACATTTGCAGGACACGCTCTATTTAACGGTTGCTAAAAAATACATTGACAAGAGTTGAGTTCGTTTGTCTAACGTACGAAACGTCCCGTTAATCTGGTGGTCATTGTTGTAGAAGGGTCATGCACACAAGGCAGTTGGGTATTTGTTGCGGTGAAACTCCTCTTGTTCTGTCCTGCAAGTCGCAAAAGGTCCGCGATGTCATTGCTTTCATGGCTTTATTTTGGTGATTTCGAAAAGTGTATTGGTTTAGCCATGTTTGTTTGTTGTAGTACAAAGTTATACTGATGGCCTTAATCTAAGTTGTCTTGTGGTTGTTGTTGGTTGTTTGACTTGCATCCCACTGGGATTTTTGCACACAGCGTTGGTGTACGGTGATTTTTTTCTGCAATATTTTGCTGTCTTTCCTTGGATTTTCTGTTTGCACTTAGTCACATATTCACTTTAAGATGGTTTTTTTCATGTTTTTGTTTTTTGTTGCGGTTGCACCCGATTCAAGAGCCGAATGGCTCACAGGGCTACACCTAGTACATGAACTTGAACTTGTATTGGGAGCAGGGGCCTCTCCGTCGCTCTGGCCTGGAGCTTGTTTGGAGACTCCAGGGGACGATGCGGCCACAATCTTTACAGCTCATGACACATTTTCCCCCAAATAATGGTTGTCAAAAATGCTATGCGTGTTGTTCTTACAAGTGAGGGCATCGGGTTTGGACTTGCCTTTTTTTCTTACTATTTTACATCCTGTCTGAAAATATATTTTCATATTCACATTCAGGAAATAAAATCTCCATAACAGGATAGACATGTTTTTATATGCTCCAAATATGTTATATAAACGAGGATTGAGAGTTCAATATTTCTATTGAAGTCTGATTTATTGATGGAAAGAAATGTAACCTTTTCTTAATGGATATTAAAATGACATTCTTTTAAAATAAAATATATTTGTACTTTTTAAAACTCCATGTCCCTTTGGGGACTCAATCTTGTTCACAATGTAGGAAATTTACAATTAATGTTTTAATTAAAGCACTTTACGTTTAAAGTACAAATTCTGAACTTTAGCTGAATAACCCTGTGACTCACATTTCCCTGTCCTGACGTTGGGTGAACGTTGTTGTTCATGTGTTCCTTGCATAAATGTCATAGAATTATACCTTAGAAAAATAGTCATTTAGCATTTACCTTTTGTCATTTAGGTATTTTTTTTAACTGACAGTTCAAGCCGCAGAAGAGAGCGTTTGTCAAATTCAATGGATTGGTTTCGTGGCTGTCTTACGGTACGCGGGCTCACCTTATATGGTCACTACAACCACGTACAATTATACAAATCTGCAAGAAGGCAATGAAGATAAAACCGCGTCTAATTTCGTGACGTATTTTTTCCATGCTGTTTTTCAGAGCAACTACCTATGCTCTGTTGGAACAATTAACTTAAAAATATACGAAAAACACGGTCGTGGTGACCATGCATTTAAAAAATAATAAAATCGGCCAGTTTGAGGGATGGTTGTGTGACATCTGTGGAATGGAACATGGCCATTCCTGTACGTCTCGTGACTTCGTATCAGCACGGGCTCGGCAGCCACGTGTGGCTTTGCCGCCTCCGGTGACGATACAACTCACGTCCTCCGTGACATCGGCCTGTGTTTACGTGCCGCCGTGCAAACAGGCACGTCGCATCACGCTCGTGGTCAAGGTGGTCCGGTCACATTTTTTTTGGCTGGCTGGAACCAAAAATGTCTGTGGTTATGAATAACACGCATAACCGTGTATGGCAGGGTGTGGCCTTATCATTATACATGACCGAGAAATAACTGCCCCAAACCAGTGATCACAGCCTTTCCTCCCCAGACCAAAGCTGCCATATAAGGATATAGTATACGCAGTACTTTTAGAATTCCACCGGAAATCCCTGCAAGTGACGAAACCCGACATGATGCTGAGACTTTACTTTGGATGGTGTGACCGGCATATACTAAAGTTATATCTACGAAAAACCCTACCAATTTAATTAAACAAAATGTAATGTGCATCGAATATCTTGAGCACACCCACTGAGTAGAGCAACAGCTTACATCACTGTGATAACGTGATGCTAGCTCTGTTTAATAAAATACAGATAATAAACGTTTACGTCATAATTTATAATTGGTAACCCACTACTGGATGAATGTCTATCCCAGGACTTGCTGGTCCTGGAGGTTTGTTTGACCAAACCTCACGACTCTGGTGAGTGCAGGTCAGTAGAGTTGACCGAGAACCAGTATTGATATTTATATCACTCGCCACACAATTCGGCCATGGCCAGAAATTAATCGCGAGTCATTCGGGTCATAGCATGCGGTGTAGGGAACACACTGGTACCACTTCCCTGTTTATACGGTACTTTGAAGATCTACAGTACGTTTATTTTGATTACGCTTGGTTCAGTAAAATGCTGAAACAGCTCAGTGCCCAATTTACAAATACGAAGGAGGCATCGTAGCAGCGATACAACACCCGCCCCAGCTCCTGACGCAATCTATCTGTCCCAACCACCTCAATGTAAAGCTATAGTTGATGCTCTACAGCAACGTCAGCCGTATGAAGAAGTTAAAACATGTTTATTAAAAAGTAAACTACTCGGCCTGAACACGTTGGGGCCGGCAGCAGGATGCGATCGCGGAGTGGCCGACCACATGCAGCCACGCGAAGTTTGTCTGAGAAGGGAGAGAGAGCCCGGAGTGGCGTGATCACTGCGTCGCACTTCCTGTAGAGTTGGCATTCTCTGGTGACGAGTCCATGTGACACACCACGCCTGCCTGATGTGAGCTTCCGTGGAGCTGTAGACTCGCATGCATGTGATATTCAGAATCCCTTATAAAACTCAACGTTTAACCTACTCACGCTGGCTTGTGCCCGCCCTCACAGTCGGGCATATTTGCGGAATACACCACGCCGCCGTTGACCCTGGCCATTGACCGAGCAACCCAACGTTCCTACCAGCTCCCTCCGCAGGAATGTGTTATGGGTAATTTGTGCGAGTTCATGCACTGTGTGGCCACCTTTTGTGATATAACTCTCTTATTCAAGTGGTCTTTGGTAATCTAATGTGGGTATTATGGTGAATTTTATCCCTTCTGAGTCACCACTCCCAGGTTTGCCTTTTATACATTAAAAGATGGAAGAAAAAAAACAGGAGTCTTTGCAGGAAGATTTGGGTCTCGGAGAATATGAGTCACAGATAATAGGGGCACGGATAGGAATGTCGCTCTGCTGGCATAAACACAACCACAATTGTCAAGCAAGGATTTGTCTGCCACAGCAAACACAAGCGATATGAACGTAAACTCATCACTACTTTACAAACAACAAACATTTAAAAGTGCATATTTCATGACTAAGTTTAATATGAACAGTCTCAATTCAGTTTTGTGCGTGAAAGAAATGTGTGCATGCGTGCGTGTGGTTGTGCAAGGCTCCGGATGGGCAGTTCCACACATTGGGCAACTTCACAGTAAACATTTTAATATCATCCTCATAACGTCACTTTGAGGGTGATTATCTGAAGCTTGGGAAATTGTGGGTTTATGGAAGCATTCCATGGTTTGACACGTACACAAAAGAACGTACCATGGCCATCCCGGCTTGGATAGGATGTTTCGTTGGTCTGGCTCTGGTATTGTCGTTTAGCGCAGTGGTATATTACGACAATGTCTATCTTATCCAGATAAGTGGACAAATTACAGTCCTCACTGGCTGATACGCAGCGCTCAAGAGCCACTTGACGTTCTATATTTGAAGCTTTCAGTGACTGCGAGGATTCATACTCTTTGTTATTTTCGGTAAAGTCACGTAGGTAAAAATATTAATGAAGTAAATGAAAAATGTAATCAATTAAAAATGTAATCAATGAAAAATCAGTGACTATCCACATCTTTAAAGTGTCTGAAACGTGTGTCTGAAACGTACGCCTGATATCGGTGGAGCTGGCCGTGGGTCTCTTTGAGAGCTCACACGTGCGTGGCTCTGCTTGCCACACATGAGTCCACATTCGGCGGTTTGGTCGGCCTTGCTCCGTGACCGTGAGCCACACGTGGCGACGGGGGAGTTTTGCCGTTTGTGGTGAAGCCTCGAAGCACGCCGTGGACGCACGAGTGTGCTGCCTCGCGCGCTGCTACGCTGCCACTTTGACTTCTTCCATAGCTCCGCACGTTCGGTAATTCAGACCCCTCCCACGATTCCAGGAATTAGTCACGATTCGAGAAAAAAAACACGGTTGGAATTCAGAATCTTATTTATTTGTGCGCGTTCGTGGCGCATGTCGAATCGGTCGTGACTCTGCGGTGTCGGTGAGCCAAGTGCATAATCGCTCGTGCACAATTAAACGTACCTATCGCACTGATATTCAAATTGATTATGGTAATTAACATTTGTTCAGTCTGTACTTCATGGGGAAAGAAGGGAAATAAGCTGGCGCGGTGCAGCTGCCCTTTCTGTGTGGCACAGTCTCAGAAATAATCCGTGCAGTCACAATCCAGTGAAGAGTGGACATTCTTTGACACCCATTCGCACTGTTGACTTTGCAACCGAAATTCCGGAGTAAACACCGAAACAAAAGGTTGCATTTTAACCTTTTACTTGCATTAATCTTATCTGTTAAATAATGCATGACAGGAAATGTGCTTATATTACATCTTATCAATACACCACAGTCGTCAATCCTGATACAGTGATAAGAATGGCTCTGGCTCACCAGGAGAAGGCAGTCGCCATCTGTTTATATCTGCACGGGGATGGAGTGTTTCCCCCCTCACGCGCATGGGTTTTCTCCCACTTGTAATAACGCTCATTTATTGGCTGCATACATCTTCAAATGAACACCCAATGCAGGACCCTCCTGAAAATGAGTCTCGCAACTCGGAATGGCTTTCCTGGACAAATGAGCAAATTATTGCGCTTGGTCAAACCTGTTGCTGTACCTCCCCGCCGACCGTATTGTTGTTACTCATCAGGTACCGCTACGAGGACTACAAGGTGACGGCCGACTGGCTGCTCTCGAAAACCAAACACCGGCCAAAGGTGGGGATGGTGCTGGGCTCGGGCCTGGGCGGTCTTGCAGACATGCTGGAGGACCAGCAGTCCTTCCCCTACTCCGACATCCCCAACTTCCCGCAAAGCACGGGTGCGTACGCACACGCACGCATGCACAGGCGGGCAGGCGGGTGCATACACGCAGGCACACGAGATACAACGTGTGGTGTCCACACCGCGTGCGGTGCCCGTTGGGACTGTAGAGTGCGTTGTGTGTATCGTGTATGCCACATCGTCGTCGTCATCGTTAGCGATGTTGGCTATTCACATCCTAATGGATTTGTGGATTGGCCACTTGCCCTCCGCAGGTAATAGGTGCAGCTCTGGGAGGCGTGGCACTTGAAGGCAGCCAGAATTGACGCCAACAATCGCCCAAGCTCTGTCGTCCTACATTACGATGTTTGGGCAACAGTGGTATTGGCTGAACGTAAAATCGAATCTGAAACGTGGTCCAGCTCTCGTGAAAAACATAAATAATAATTAAAAAAATCCATCTCTTTGCGAGCACACGACTCCACCCCCCTCGCCACCCGTGTGCGTGAGCTCCATCGACTCGGCGTTCCTGCGGGGCTCACCTCGTCACGCTCTCTTTGTGTCTGCCGGTGCAGTGGAGGGGCACGTGGGACGCCTCGTGTTCGGCAAGCTCAGCGGGAAGACGTGCGTGTGCATGCAGGGGCGCTTCCACGCCTACGAGGGATATTCCATGAGCAAGGTGCCGTCCCCCACCAGCTTCCGCTCTGCACCGTGCAGTCGGCTCGACCGATGATCTGGCACTCGCTAATCCACTTCCGGTTACTCGTTCGCTGGTGCTCAGTCGTCTTATTATCACTCTTCTACAGCTGCTACTGCTATTAACATGGTTACTGTTTCCTGTAAACGTCAATCGTTGAGCACTCGGTCGACCAGACATGGACTGTTTTGTCTCATCCACCACAAATTGTTTATCCACCACACTGCAGGTCACAGCAGCTAACTCACTTACTCCACCACTCTCTCGACTACTCACTCACCCAGACAAAGATCCCCCATTTAGCCTTTTAATAGACTGTTAGGGCAAGTATTGTTAGGGAGCACCTATGAAGGCTGGCACAGCACACGAAGGGGTGGGTGGCCAGCACCATACCTGTCAGCCTTTGTCTCCCTAGTGGTGATGTTTACACACCGCACCAGGTACTCATTTGAGGCTGAGTCAACATAGGGGAGGCCCAGGCCAGTCCAGATAATCGTCAATATTGTTAACCATGAGCAGGAATCGAACTCGGTTGGCCAGGTTCGTAGTACAGCTTGTTAACCGCTATACCACCGCTGCCCAAGCGCACTCACCCACACTCAATAGCCCAATAATTTAGCCACCACACTGCAGGTCACAAACACTTATCCTTTGTGCTTCATCCCCCACACTGCATAATTACCTTGCTCAAGTCAAGAATCGTGTTATCTCTTTATCGATTGCAACTTTAGTGGCCGCTTGACCCTACCGGCCTTTGGACCTGTGCTCTGCAACTGTGTGGCCGTCATAATAAAACAGACAACCTGGCAGTCATAACACGCACAGAAGGGTCATATGGAGATTAGCCGGCACTTTGCTGTTCCGCCTTCTCCTGGCGAGTCGCCCACCCTCGCTGACTCCACAAGTGCTGGATCACAGGTCACGTGCTTAGCCGCCAGCAGACACGTCACAGGCTGCGAGCACTCGCTCCGTCTCTCTCTGCAGGTGACGTTCCCCATCCGCGTGTTCAAGCTGCTCGGCGTGGACACCGTGGTCGTCACCAACGCGGCCGGTGGCCTCAACAAGGAATTTAAAGTGGGCGACATCATGATCATTCGCGACCACATCAACCTGCCGGGCCTGGCCGGCAACAACCCCCTGCTGGGACCCAACATCGAGAAGTAAGAGCCAGGAGAACATCCCACCGCATCCTGTCACAACTTCCAACATCACCAATCACCCACTAACGTCCCGCAAACATCCACTAACGTCCCATAGCATCCCCACTCCTGCCCCATGGGATAACTGAAGAGTGGGCAGGTTACCAGGTTGATACAATCTGCAGTGATTGCTTCAGCCCGTCATCTTTACATGGTCATTATATTAAGTACCAGCGTGTGGGAGGATATGAACAGTAGTTGGGGAGAGAGACCGGCTCTTGCCATGGCAGTGTGGAATTTTCTCCGCTGGCCCAGGACTGCAAACGGAGAGCCGTCCAGTGCTTATTTAAGTCCGGGGAGCCAGACGCTCTGCAGTGAGCAAACTAACAAATGCCATCCACCAGACGTCAAGTGACGTTCTCACGTGATCCCAGGTCACGTGATGCCAGGTCACGTGATGCCAGGTCACGATGCCAGGTCACGTGATGCCAGGTCACGTGATACCAGGTCACGATGCCAGGTCACGATGCCAGGTCACGATGCCAGGTCACGTGATGCCAGGTCACGTGATGCCAGGTCACGTGATGCCAGGTCACGATGCCAGGTCACCGCGGCGATGACCGTGCAGGGATCAGCGCAGCGGGAGTACAGTTGCGGGCTGGATGTCAGGCCGGGCGACACTCACGATCCTTCGCATCCCGACAGGTTTGGGCCTCGGTTCCCGAGCGTCTCCGACGCGTACGACCGCTCGTTGTGCGCGCTGACGAAGAAGGTGGGTACCACGCTGGGCTTCGGCGAGTTCCTGCGCGAGGGCGTCTACGTGATGAATACCGGCCCGGCCTTCGAGTCCATCGCCGAGTGCCGCATGATGATCACCCTGGGCGCCGACGCCGTTGGTAAGGGGCTCGTCGCCGCATGTGTCCGTTGCTTGGGCCTCTGTGTATGTACGTGCTGTATTGTGAGCTTCTTTCGAAGCGTACGTAGCCAACCGTGCTAATCGGAGGTGCCGTGAGCGCGCTCGTCGCTCGCGTGGCTGACATTGTGAATGCATCAAAAGCAAACATGACAAAAGAGACCCTGGCATATTTGTTGGAGGTGGGGTTGATAAAAGGGTCAATGGGAGTGATAGGTGCTGGTTGGATAGTTGGTTAGGGGTCGTACTTAGTTGGCTGGTGAGCTTTGCCACAACCGGTTGCCCGCCCCTCCCCATTGCATCGAATAACCGGTTCAGTTTTTGGCCGCTTTTGGTTTTCGTTAAAAGCGCCACCTGGAAACCCTCTCGCGCCACCAGGAAATTCTCTAGCGCCTACCTGCTGACGAGCGTGCGAAACGCATTCGTCCTCGTCACACAAGCGGCACTTGCCCTAAGTGCTCGTTGGCTGCTGTAGCTGTTAGCGAGCACCCACCATTAACACACAAACATTCACAAAGACAAAGATCCCCTCTATAGCCTTTAACAGACTGTTGGGGCAAGTGCTGTTCGCGAGCACCTATGAAGGGTGGCACGGCACACGATGGAGTGGGTGGTGAGCACCATGTCCGATCTTTGACGCCTCAGTGGCTATGTTTACACAACTGAACCAGGTACTTATTTAAGGCAGAGTCTACCTAGGGCTGATCCAGGACCGGTTCAGATAATCGTCACTGTTGTTAGCCATAAGGGGGAATCGAACTCAGGCCGCCGGGTTCGTAGCGCAGCGCGCTAACCGCTACAATATTACTCCCCCCACACACACGCACACACGCACTCCCCCTCCCTGTATTGGTTGCGTAGCTGGCTCCACTGCTCACATTAAAGTCGACTAGCGCTACAGATTTTACGCCGGTCTTCATCCTTTGTATGGCTAATCATCGGTAACTCTTAAGAGATTCCGTTGTAGGTGATTCGCCCATTCGATTGTGGACACCATCCACCCTCCGCCGTGACGTGTACGCTTGGGGTAGTGCGTGGTTACACGCGTAGCCACTGTCGCACACAGGAGAGCGTCTTTGATCTTCCACTTGTGAGTCAGGTGTCCGCCGCGTCTCCCGTGGTCTGTGTTGACGCTGGCGTGCGTGTGTGTGTGTGTGCGTGCGTGTGTGTGTGCGTGCATGTGTGTGTGCGTGCGTGTGTGCGTGCGTGTGTGTGTGCGTGCGTGCAGGCATGAGCACGGTGCCCGAGGTGCTGATCGCGAAGCACTGTGGCCTCCGCGTGCTCGGCATCTCGCTCATCACCAACGAGGCCGTCTTGGACTACGAGACCGAGAAGACAGCCAACCACGCCGAGGTGCTGGAGACGGGCCGCATGCGCGCTGACGCGCTGCAGAAGCTCGTCGCCGAGGTGCTGAGCAACGTGTAGCATCAGGAGCCCGGCCGGTGACAGAGCTCCTGTCGTCTGCGGCGATGCGGGGGGGGGACGAGTGTCACGGATCCTATTGTCCGCAAATTTTATGTTCTGTAAATTATCGCACGTAAATGTGGGTGTCGGGGGCAGCCAATAATAGGAGTTCTCATGGACCCTATAGGTGACAGAAGTCGTGGGTAAGAGGAATCCTACTTAAGTAAACAAGTTTGTTGATATTTCAACAAAAAATATTTGGATTGATCACTTAACAAGCGATTACATGTGATGAGTACGATGCCTAGTCACCGAGTAGTCTAAAATTGCACGAGCACTTTTTACAAAATTGCAGGTAAACTTCCAATGGAAATTTGGATAAAAAAAAATCACTGCCGAGTAGGTGATGTAAGCCAGCACAACGTGTACACTCCCAGAGAATGGTTAAATTACCGAATATGTGCAGCATATACCCCTGGCTCCAAGGGTGAAAATTCCGCTCGGTGCCCTCAGTGCGAGGCCCCAATCAATCTGGGTGGCGCAGGGTGGCAGGGCAGTGGCAACACTCGTCGCACCTCGCAGAAACAAGTGTCCGGGTTCAATTCCCAACTCGGCCGTCTATCTGTGTTGGCGTTTGTATGTCCTCCCCCTGTTCTGCATGGGTCTCCTCCAGGTTCTCCAGTTTCTTTCCATGACTGAAACCCACAAGCGATGTAACTGGTATTGGCCAACATCCCCATTACTGATATATGACCTCCAAATGACTCGATTCGGAATGGCACACGGCATCAACATAGCTCCTTTAATGAGAAACTTGGACAAGAACCTTCTGAAGAAGTGTCTTGAGCCTTGGCGACGCTTTCCTGGGTGAACAAGCATCATGATAATTGGAAAAATCACTCCACGCCGCATTAGTGTGGCATCTCCAGTCCACACTTCCAGTAGTATGAGAGCCCACGTGACGTTTTATGTTGTGTAGCTTCTGATGAGCATGTCACCATGATCAGCGTCTTGTGGTAAATATTGGGTGAAAGTTGTTACAGAACAAACAAAAAACTTGATGTTAACATTTTAAAAGGGTTGTAACAGCTATCGTTAATGCTGTCATGAAATTCTGTAAGGTTGTAGTCAAAGTGAATGTAATATGTAACTAATCTTTGACCGCAAACTATATATTTTAAAATGCTTCAGCTGATGTAGTACTGAATGAATATGTACAGCTTCTGAAGGTTAGAAACACCACAAAACGCTGTATTTTGACAACTTGCATACGGCTTGAGTTACTAAATGGGGATGCAGGGGAAAATACCAGGGGGGGGCAATGCAACAGAGAGATTAAATGTTCCAGAAGTAGACGGAAGCCATCGGTTAGGGCTGGAGAGTGGTGAATGGCTGGAGAGCTGCAAATGGCTGGATATTGGAAATCACCTTTCCGCATTATTTGGCCTAAAACATCCAATTTGAATTTAGTTGCATGGACTGCAAAGATGCGGTGCCAGTTTTTGAGACATGTATCTAACGGGGTGTACACGAATACATGATTGACATTTTATGAATATTCATGGGAATTATTAATGTCGGCTAATGGAGTGCACAAGACTGTACAAAAAAGATGGGACATGAGACACAGGATAGAAACAACGTGAAAATAATTGATTCTTGGATCGCAAGCCTGAATCATTGCCATTTTATTGAACTGTGGGAGGGAAGGTGTGGAGGGTTTTTTACGGCCTCAATATTCGTGTCGTGAACACACCTCGAGTATTCGCTCGGGTACGTGACATTCGGAACTAATTTGAACTTTGCATTGAAACCCAATTAGAACACGTTTATTGCTTTTTTATCCGCACCAGCGCTGTGAATGTGAGCAACTCTTGATACTTTAAGGTGGGAAAATGTTTTTAAGTCCGAAGAAAACGTGTCCTAAAAACAGGTTTGGACGATCTTTATTGGTTGAGAAATTAATGGTTTATTTTTTAAATGGTAAAGTTATTGATGCCACGACTACGAGAGGCAGGGTCGGTAACACCTCTGCGGAGTGCTCTCGGATCCCGGCTGCGTCGTTGTTGTTGATATTGTCCGGCAAGGCGTCTTGACGTTTCGCTTCACATGCCGGGAGCAGCCACTCCCACTTCTTCTTCACACGAAGCCAGGGAGCTAGCGTCACGCCGGACAACGTGTGCGGTAACAACCAGTAAACACATCCGGAGAGCTGTCCAGCACGACCGCGAACACCTGCGCAGTGGGGTTAATGACATTTCCGCAATCCCTCAACTTGACCCCCGGCCACGAGCCGACTCCACCCGGGTGATCTCAGGGGCTTTCACTGCGTGTTGTGCGTGGACTCTTTCACCAAACGCTGCGGGTGTTTATATACACATTTCCATGTAGAAAGACGCTCTACCATGTAAAGACCTGACCTGACCTGCTGGATAAACAACACCATTAGATGCAGTCTGTCCTGTCACATTATCATTTCCTCAGGCTAGTCACTATCTGCTGCTGTGTTCAAACTGTACAATAGCAAAGGTATATTTAAGTCAAACTTTGATCCAAGGGTCTATTAAAATAGGAGTTTCAGGATATTACAAAAACCTATTCGTGTACACGTGGTTTTTAAATCTCTCGGCTTTACACGGCCGAGCCATTTGGCATTCCCCTCAACCACTCCTTGGTGGGTCTCATGGTGGGTCGGTCACGAACAGCAGTGCTTCAAAACTTCCTCTAGAAATGCCCAGTTGCGCTTGAATTCAAAGCGGTTGTATATCCCACGGTAAATATTTCATTTCGGTTGCGGGGATTAGTACGGTAGATTTTCTAAAATAAAACAATATTGATAGCATTACATTGCTTGGAAATTACTATTACATGTAAGGCAAACAGTTGGGTCCCTGACAGTAACACTTAATTTTAGTCGAGATATTGAGAAAATCTGTGCTGCGTCTGTCACTGCTGCTACGATTAGCACCTTTACGTTGGATCTCAAATATCACATTTTCAACTCATTTCCTGAGAACTTTTCTGACGTGAATTTGTTCATAAAGAAATGAATACTCGGATGTTAGCATTTACAGAGGACCATTTTCAAGGCGATTTAATTATAATTTCAAAACATCCCGCAATAATTTTGTACAAGGCATGATCTCTCCGCAGGATGTTTGTTGTTGCCATGGGTGACCTGTCAAGGAAATTGTGCTGCAGTGACCAGAATAACTACACCCTTTTATAGCCATTCTGTAGAAACACACGGAGAAAAAATAAATTCAAGGACGTTTAAATGCACCAACTGCTGTTTACTTGGGACAAGAAATGTGGCTGATAGTCAAGGAAGCTAAACTCAGCTTGTCTTTCAGAGCTGAATTATCCCATATCCTGTATAATACATCGGTGGCAGAGGTCGCAAACGGGCTTTGATTCCTTACCCGTACCCGTACCCGGCCGCACCAGGGTTGCAAACGGGTACCCGCACCCTACCCGATACCCGGCTACCCGTACCCGGCCGGGTATTGGGTAGGGTACGGGTATCGGGTAGGGTACGGGTATCGGGTACCCGATTGCGACCTCTGATCAGTGGTGGACAAACCTATTGCAAGGGAAGTACAGATTGGCTGTTGGCGTTTTATTTCTGAGTGCAGTATCATTGGCCACATTAAATCACGACGGTCGATCATCCAGGTGAGAGTTAATTCACTTTAAATGTTTTACGGAACATAACACCGGAATATAAAATATGATTAGTGTGGCTAAAGTACTCAAAGTTATTCTATCGATATGAATCCTGTCATTGATGTACCATTCCCAAAGTGTGTTGGCCACCTTCCATTCCATTCCATGTGGAGGTTCCGTTTGCTCGTCGTGACATTCAAATCAAAGTACGTCTTAAGACCAAGGACCAAATGCACTTTGTGTTTCAAATTAATTCGTTTATGTTAAGTAGTAGTGTTTACTTTTAAGATGTCTCTTGTTGTGTCTTAATTTTATCGATGTTATATTGTGGGATCGTAAGAGATGGTGGAGGGTTGAGGGGGGGAGGCATTCATCCAAAAGCAGCTTGACCAAGATTGATGATGATTAATATTATTGATGTCAAATTACATCTTAAGTTTATTTTAGAATCGTACTGTTATTAACATAATTGTTTAAAAACGTAGTACTGCATGATTGGAAGTATATCATTTGGTTCTGCTTACTTATCTAACCCCGACACTTTTGTGAGACGCGAGAGGATTACTCGCACAACATCTTGGCTCCATTGCGGTGAAGGAGGGTGCAGTCTTCGGTCCTAAATCCCTAAAAGTAACCTTTGAATACCCGTGAAATATTCAGGCATCGATTACATCGGACGCTTCTAAGCCAGAGGTTCCCAACCAAATCTCTGCGGAGCACCATGCACCTCCACATTTTTTTTCGAAATTAAAAATTGCAGCATCCGTGACCGTGTGACCGTGTCACCGAGACCACTTCCCGCTGGCCTTGCGGACCACAGCTGGAGGAAGCGATGATCTCAACATAGTGACATCGCTGAATTGCACCCTCCTGACTCAAGTGGAGCCACGTTGAAAGTTGACGATCGCTCCCGAAAGTTAATCCAAGCTGCCGTATTGTGTTGGTTATACTCCAGTTGCGTGTCTCGTATTGCACACCATTTGTGTTCAAACCAAAGTTATCTCCTTCTGCATTTTGTAGTTACTAAGTCCAATTAAAGTGACTAAAATAAATGCTCGTTGAAATGTGTTGTTATATTTTTGACGTGGTGAGTGGAATGTGCCACATTGCTCGATGCTGAGGGGGTAGGTACATTACTTTACCATCTGCACCCATGCTGCTCTGTCAACTCTCGATAACGCGAGCCTTCTACTTCAGACCATTGGTGGCACATGCTGGGTTTCACCAGTCACACATTTTTCTTGGTTCTTTCGGTAAAGTCACGTAGAAGGGAAATAATAAACTAAATATTAAACAATAAAAATCCTCACGTTTCGACTGCAACACAAGCAATCATCATCAGGTGTGAAATTCACAGCAATAAAATGTTCTTGTTTAATATTTTTATTATTTTATTATTTCCCTTCCACGTGACTTTATCGAAAGAACCAAGAATATGAATCCCTGCAGTCAGGAAAGCTTTAAATCAAAATTCAGTCACATTGTTAAATGTGTCTAAGGGAACTTGGATTTTTATTAAAGTGTAAGGTTATTAAAACATCATTTCAAGAAGTGTCCCGATGGCTCAAGAGGGACGCATGCTGAGCTGGTACCGCTGAGATCCGAGGTTCTTCTCTGGGCGGCTGCTGGCGATTGATTCGGGTGTAAGGGTGACGCAGTGGTAACGCTCGTTGTGAATCATGGCAAGAAGCGCCTGGGTTCAATTCCTGCCTCGGGTGCCTTTCTGTGTTGCGTTTGTATGTCCTCCCCCTGTTCTGCATGGGTTTCCTCTGGGGTTTCCAGTTTCCTCCCATAGCTAAAAAAACCACAGCGTAACTGGTAGGTCTCAAGACGTTTTTTTTTTGCAGTAGGTGCTGATGTCGCCGTGTGTAATCCCAATTGAGTAATTTGCAGGTAATGTTTCAGCATTATGATGTTGTGACTAATAAAGTTGCATTGTATGTTTATGATCGTCATCTATGGGAGGAAACCAGAGAACAGAGCACATCCAAGACGGGGAGAACCTCCACACTCCTCAGAGGTAGGCACCCGAGTTGGGAATCGAACCCGGTGGAAACTGGAATGGGTTTCGAGACTGCATGCCTGCATTGTGAAAGTCGTGTGAGGGCAAGGTCCTGGGAGAGCGGGGATGGAATATTCTGCAGCGGGGGGGGGGGGGGGGTAGCTATGATGTACCATCAGACAGAGGCACAAGAAGATGTAATCCACATTCCCTGTTTGCTGTTTTGAGTTTACAATGCATGCACGGACATTGCTTTCAGTAAATGCAGAAGTTTTAATGCAATCTCTGGTATGTTTGTATTTGTATTACAATGTAAACCTGCCACCTGTTTTCCGTTCTTTGCAGTCAGGAAACGATACAATTGTAACACAATGCCTTCCTGACATTACCTTGTAATGTACGTTTAATAAAATGCCATGAAAACTTATTGTAGTGGAAGCTGATAAGCTGAATTCCACTGGTCGTAAGAATTACCCAGTCAGTTTTCAAGCTTAACCCATCATGGAATGGTGGGGGCAGGGCAATGACATCTGCAAATGACGACCATTTGTCAGTAACTGAAATGGAAGCATGACAACATATTGATATTATTCTGTGAATGCACTTAAGAAATGTTTTTTTTATTATGTATGCTCAATTGTGGTTTGATTAGGAAATCATTTGCAGCTAAAAGGTAGACCGTATTGGATAACTCCCTTCCGAAGGCTTGGTTTAGTCAGTGTGTTTATATAACACGCTTTAAAGGAGTGTCAACTTTTCTCTTTGGTTCTTTTGGTAAAGTCACGTAGGTAGAAAAATAAAATAAAATATTAATTATTATTAAATATACAACTTTTTTATTTTACTTTTATTTTCTTTTTCTACCTACGTGACTTTATCGAAAGAACCATAGAGTATGGATTCCTGCAGTCACGAAAGCTTCATATCTAGCATCAACTCTCGTGCAAACATGTTCTTGGAGATCCGTTAGTTTAACCCAGTTAAATGTATTGCCTGTTCTAAGTCATCGGCATCCAATAGAGCAAGGTCTCATATTTGTCACACACAGGTAATTTAATGTAGTTATTTAAATAGAATTTACCTTAATTGTTTTTTTCATAATCCCAAACCTCAAAACAAATGTGGAGAAAGGTCAGTGTGGATTGTCCAAGTTACGGATAATATTATTGCATCTTCTGTTAAGCTACATTCTGCACCAGTGTAGTCTGATTCTTCTTTTTTTATTTGCTGCATGGGTTAACATTTGTAAGTACGGTATATATATATTTTTTTGTAATTTTGGGGGGTGGGGGGGGGGTGGAATTCTTTTTATGCTTCATGCTTTTCAACTCTGGTTAAAAGTGTTAATGTATTTTCTCTGCCAGGCTGTCTAATACGGAGGCATAATAACTGATCAAGATGATTCATTATCGCAATTTAAATACTTCTGAAGTCAACTGTTGGATAGTGTTACAGAATCCTCGCATATGCATGTTTTTTTCGTTCCTTGATATTATTGCATTGAAAGATTTTAATCTCAAAGAGCATCGACCTACCTCATTAACATTTGACTAAAATTTAATGTAACTGCAATAAATGATTTACTGTCAAGATACATTCATTGTCTTAGGGGGTCGGTGCATAAAAAACCTATTTAACATGTTGTAATACAATTACATTTTCATTTCAATTTACAAGCAGCTCATATCGAGTCTGCATTAAATGCTGCAATTGCTAATTTTTTTTAACACAGAATAAAACGTAGTAATTTCCCACATCCTAATATCTAGATTTTCTCTGCAAATTCATTTATTTATGGGTTAAAATTAAATGACCTGCATTTTATTCTCTCTGGATCTTGCCCTGAAGATGCTTGATGCAGTTTGAAGTGAAACGCAACTAATTTCCGCTGAGTTTGGTCGTGAGAATTGTTCTTCAACTCACCGGTGAGCGAGCCGAAACAACAGCCGCTGGTACACACGCGACAACTACATTTTTTTGTCCATGTCGGGCGGTGGAGGGTCTTACGACACAAATTTGGTCAGGCCATTACGTGGCCTAACCCAAACATCAATTGTGAATTGCCACATTACCTGAGACTGTGAACAAGGTGCGACCCAAGGGATAATCTTGCAGGAAAACGGGTGATGATCTGTCCAATGGCGGAGCCAGGATTTTCAGGTGGGGGGGGGGGTAACCCCTCCAGCAATGAAAAATGATAGGAGCAGCCATCAATTGAGAGTCGAATTCGAACCGCGTTGTGTGATCGGCATCGCGCTCGCTGAAGGTGTTGATGCCTTCAGGGAAGTCGTGTGCTGTATATGCAACTGCGCACAATTCTGTGAGTCACTTATAACTGCTTTGCCGTTACTTATTGCCAATTATGGACTCAGACTATTGTCCTATCATCTCATAGAGTCCCTGGCACACAATAATATGCTACACAGTGGCAGTGGGGGTCGCAAAATGCCGATTTATTACGAATAAACCCCAATGATCCGATCGAAATTAGGGAATTCGATCGGATCATTGGGGGGGCACGTGCCACCCCCCCCCCCCCCCCACTGGCTCCACCAGTGGATCTATCCCAATTGTATTATCTGGGGAGGTGCTGTGATGAGTCTGGCACTGGATACTCCTTGTGCTGAACGCTGGCTGTTTTCAGCCTCTTCCAGGTGCTTTTGTGAGCCTGTAGTTGCGTCTGTTAACAAATATAAACAGTTTATCAACACACATCTTACTGCACACAATCATGATAGCAGACACACCAGGGCACGCGCACACACTTGGACAGTGCCCATCATGTAAATACATGTACACAAACAGGCTTAACGAACATAAAGCTACATGTGTGAAACATCCACACACAGGTCTATGTGCACAAGTAGAAATGCACACATGCGTACTGTATATAACCACCATTCACCACTAAGTGGGGGTGACATCACCAAGGCGCTTGTGCCAGGCTGTGTGCACTTTAAGGCTATGTGAAGTGGCAAACGCCCACTGGCAGGAAGTCATGGGGCAGAGCTAGGTGCCATGGGTTGACTGACCGAGTTGACTGGCCGATGCACAACCTGTACCCCCTACTATGCCTTCTTGCTGCACATACAAACACAATACAAAGCACAGTTGATAAGCACAGGCTTCAAGGCAACAAGCGGTCAGCAAATATACAGCACTAGTTTATATATATATGAGTTACATGTTTCTGGAAAGGTTATAAGAGCTTGTCAAAAGAGACGATGGGAGAGACGCATCAGATAAATGTTGTGACCTGCAGAGTGGTGAGTGGGTGAGGAAGTTGTTGTGACCTGCAGTGTGGTGAGTGGGTGAATAAGTTATGACCTGCAGTGTGGTGAGTGGGTGAGTAAGTTATGACCTGCAGTGTGGTGAGTGGGTGAGGAAGTTGTTGTGACCTGCAGTGTGGTGAGTGGGTGAGTACGTTATGACCTGCAGTGTGGTGAGTGGGTGAGTAAGTTGTTGTGACCTGCAGTGTGGTGAGTGGGTGAGTAAGTTATGACCTGCAGTGTGGTGAGTGGGTGAGTAAGTTGTTGTGACCTGCAGTGTGGTGAGTGGGTGAGTAAGTTATGACCTGCAGTGTGGTGAGTGGGTGAGTAAGTTGTTGTGACCTGCAGTGTGGTGAGTGGGTGAGTAAGTTATGACCTGCAGTGCGGTGAGTGGGTGAGTAAGTTGTTGTGACCTGCAGTGTGGTGGTTGAACATCGTGTGGATGTGATGAAATGTTACTCTGTTGTGTGGAATCTTGGAATGACTTTTGGTGCATCTCCAGTGAGCTGCTTGTTCAAGGCCTTTGTATATGCCTAATATCGACAACCAACTGAGCTGGTACGCACCTGGACCAATACCAGGGAGGAGCTATTCGTGTTTGTTTAATGAACAAGTGTGTTACGACATGCACTCACCGTTGCAATCTCCACTTTACGCTCCCAGCTGCACACTTCATTCTGCAAGTCCAGCAACTGGGCCTTGTGCTGCACGTATTCCATCACGGGAGGGACACGGAACTCGGACAGCTGTGCCCGCAGTTGCCTGTTCAGACGTTCTGCCTTCATCCTCTCCTGCTCATTCACCCAGAGACAACTCAATTAACATAAGATGGCCACCTAGTAAGGCACACAGCTAACTCCTAGATACTTTTGTCTACTATTTAAGCATAAACCCCTTGAGCCACAACTCTCAGTTCAATCCGAATCCTGATGTTGCCCATCTCTCACCCTGTCATCTCGACGTTGGCTAGAAACACAACGGTACTGGTCGGAACCTCCTGGTTACACCAGCCCACAGGGGATTATTGTGTCCGTCGTGCAGGGAGGGGCTGGGTGGGGAGGGGCTGGGTGGGGAGGGTAGGGCTGGGTGGGGAGGGGCTGGGTGGGGAGGGGCTGGGTGGGAGGGGTGGAGCTGGGTCGGGAGGGGCTTGTCACCCCGTGGTGCCCTTATAAAACTCAACGTTTAACCTACTCACGCCGGCTTGTGCCCGCCCTCACAGTCGGGCATATTTGCGGAATACACCACGCTGCCGTTGACCCTGGCCATTGACCGAGCAACCCAACGTTCCAACCAGCTCCCTCCGTAGGAATGTTTAATTGTGTACTGCAGGGTGGAATGATGAACTTATGCCCACTGCCATGCACAATGTCAAGGTCCTCACTTCCTCCACCGCCACGGTCTCCACGTCGATGCTCTTGAGCATCTCGTGCCGAGAAGCAATGTCACGCTCCATGGTCCGAGCCTCCTCCATAAGCAGGTTCAGTTTTTTCTGTGATCACAAATGAGACGCTGCTCAACAACCGTGCGTAACCGTAATATGCTTAGCGCAACAAAGACACGCGGAGTACGCGACATAAACATCGCACGTTCACCCCTACGATGCTAACGGTGTCTGTGCCGGGCTTATTGCACTCTGGTCGTTTGTTTGTGTATTGTTTGTTGTTGTAACATGCTGACCTGCCCCTAACTGGACATCTGTGAAAGAGAGCTGTATTGCTCATCGGATCCCTTCAGTCTATATAAAGATTCTGCTTCTGATGTAGAGAGGAAAGAGGTTTGCTGACTGACAGCTCATAGTACAGTTAAAGGTTGCACATTAACGGAGTGCAACCAATGGAACGTGTATAACAGTGGACCTTTTTGCCAGTATCAAAGTATTCTTATATCACCCCGATCTAGAAATGTTCTGATAGTGGCATTGTCTTTGTACTGTTCGGCTTTTAGCGTTGTCTGGTTTGACACTGGTGGTGAGACGAGGCCCTATTGAAAGCTGTCTCTGGTGTAGGCCAATCAGTTTCAAAGACATTGCTTATGTAACCAGAGTATGTTTGTTTGCATGTTCACCACAAGTACGTGTGGTTACTGCGAAATTGATTCCTTAGAAAAGGTTTATATTTGGTGTTTGAACATCTTAACACCTGATGATGATTGCTTGTGTTGCAATCGAAACGTCGTGAGAATTGTATTGTTTTATTTTTATTATTTCCCTTCTACGTGGCTTTACCGAAAGAACCAAGAATATCTTAACACCTGTTTTATTGCCAGAAAGGGCAAAACCTATTCTTATTTTTCAAAAGAGAATGCGTGTCCACTTATCGTCCAACTGTTATTCCTGCCGTTTTAACTGCCTCACAAGCGTCTCGTGGTGAGCATCGTCACTTCCTTGCCCCATGTCACGAGAGTGTTGCTGTCACCAGCTGCCTAGAGGTGTCGATTAAAGAACGACGCAACGGAAAAGAAAACAAGCGGCCCTTGCAGGGGCACACCGAGGCCGTACGTCTCGGGCTGTATGACACACATGTGAAGGTGTGTTAATGAGAAATACAGATGTTGAAGTTACAAGTACATCATGATGGTCTTCAAGCAATGTGGTTGTGACATACAGTGAGGGAAAAAAGTATTTGATCCCCTGCTGATTTTGTACGTTTGCCCACTGACAAATAAATGATCAGTCTATAATTTTAATGGTAGATTTATTTGAACAGTGAGAGACAGAATAACAACAACAAAAATCCAGAAACACGCATGTCAAAAATGTTATAAATTGATTTGCATTTTAATGAGGGAAATAAGTATTTGATCCTGTATCCTTGTACAGGGAAATTGAGTTTTTAGGTCCATACTGCGTACAGCCGTTTCGATACGGGCAACAACAAAACATTGTTTTGTCTATTTGTTTGTGCTTCTCCCCCTTGTGATGGGACTTTGTAGGACGAACGTTAAGATGTATAAGGGCACGGGGTGACCAGTAAGGTCTGAATGTGTCTGTAATAAGGTAGGGCACTGACAAGGGGTTGACGGTTATGCTGCAAGGTCACTCCCATACACTTCAATACAATGTCAGTGTAATGCAAAGACATGGCTAGGGCTGACTGTAACTCAAATTATAAGGCTTACAAATAATTTAACTCGTGGGTGTTCCAGCCAATATTATCAGTGATTCTTTTCCATCATTTGCACTCCATTGCCACCCCTTGCTCCCCAGTGCCTCTCCTTGCACCCCAATGCCCCCCCCCCCCCCTTGCACTCCAGTGCCATACCTTGTAGGAGTTGAGGACTTGCAATGTGTTAGCCGCCGTGAGTTTCAGCCTCAGCATGTCCTGGTTCCTCTCGTCAATTTTCTCCACGAATTGATTGTTCTCAATCTGCAGCTGGCTGAAGTCTACCTCGTGTAGAGCCTCTCCCATCTCCTCCTTCTGCAGACACGGCGTATCCCACACATAGCACTGGCTGTTTAAAGAATGGGACGTGAGCGAGACTTGTCTTCCCGAACTGATAGCCAGACAACTTGCAATGGTTACATGCACCGTCAACTTTGCTCAGCGGCAACTACTCGACCCAGTAGGTTATGCAGCCATCCAGGCTCTGTAGCAATGTTGAAGTTACGCATTCGCCAAGAATGAAACGATGTATTTCCCAATCAGAGTAAGGACAGTTCAGTGAAAATAACCGGTGACTGCATTAGTCCGATGTGTTTGTAAAGGATTTCCAGTCGTGTGAGTCTTGAACTCGGTCTTCATCCCATCTTCCGCACAGCACGTCACACATCAGTGCATCATTCCGTTCAGGCACCACCCCTTCTACCCATACAGTACTTTTATCCCCTTCTCCATCCGTTCCCAAAACGTTCCATGACTCTCCACAAATCCCATTCACTTCCCCTAACAGTCTCCCAACCGATCCCCTCATTTCCATTTAGTTTTCCCTTGACAACCAATCCGACCTGATTGTTCTTCACCTTCAAATCCGATTTGTGTATCCCCTATGTTGGCTGCCCCCATGCTAGCTCCTCACCAATGAGAGGTGAGCACGCTATTCGAAATCACGAGGAGGAGCCGTTAGACATAGTGAGTGTATATTAATTAAATTTCCGAATAGGTTTCACCTCTCGGCATCCCTTACACATTTAATAAAGTGTGAGTATGTTAATGAATTGTAACTGAGGAAACATACACCGTCTCCTAAACCACCGTCTTTCTACATAGAGCAGTTGATTGCATTTGCAAGGAAGTTTCCTTTGGGCCTAGTGTATACGTGCAAGTAAGAGATTGCAGTGTGAGGTCACAACGTTGAGGATTTTAGGGGAAATGAATCAATGTCTGACCTGCTGTAGCTGGAGGAGCATCTTCTTGTTTTGCATCTTCAGGCTTCCATTCCTTAAACGCAGTTTCTCTATCAGCGTATCCTGCGCCGACATAGCACACAGCAGCAAATAGTGACTTGTGCGTGACTGCGATCTGAATTTTGGAACTTCTCAAACATGCAGGCTCAGTAGGTGGTGTTTACAGTCAGTCTCTTGGCCGAAGGACTGCAAGAAATAACACCCTGAGAGTAACGGGGAAAAAAATTCACATAACTTTGTGACTTTGAGTAAATACAGATGCATCAAGTTAATTGAATGTCTTATGAGAGTGAACAACGTGATGCGCATCATAACCGGGACACCGAAACCAACCCCCCTGGCTCACTGTTTTGGTGAACGTTCTGCCACCAAATATCCACAGAGACATGCAAACTGCAAGGGAGTTCACACGTTTTCTTGTCAACGACAACCACATTACAACCATCATCGACCATGACCTCAGCAGTTTACCTCGCAGCAAACTTGAGTCCCAATCCCCCTTCTGGGATCATGCTGTCACTATCGTAGAATCTCAGCCCAGATCCAGAAGATTGCTGGCAAACAGAGTAGAACAACGTGGATGTCCAGAATGAACACCACATTCGAGATACAAACATCGCACCCCGTGGCTTTGACGTTCTACCTCGAAAACACTGGCGATGGATTCATCAACTGCATCAGAACGTCACGAGGTCGATGCACACATGTATGCATATTGAACTTCTTTCACACCGTATGTAGCCAACCGTGCTAATCGCAGCCACATCTCCTTCATATATGGAAAATTAAAGACACACAAGTCACAGTTGTGCAATTGTGGCCATGCAACTGTGAAGCACTGTAGTCTGCGCTCCTTTAACGAAGAAATCGCAAAACTACACGAACGAACTCCTGATGCCCTCTCATGGTGTAAAAACCACAGCTGTGGTTTTCACACCATGAGAGGGCATAATGGTGATTGCTGATGATGATTGCTTGTGTTGCAGTCGAAACGTCATGAGAATTTTTATTTATTTTATTTTATTATTTCCCTTCTACGTGACTTTACCGAAAGAACCAAGAATATGAATCCCTGCAGTCACGAAAGCTTTAAATCGCTGTTCGTGGTGCTGACGTTAGGAGAAAACCGCCACTTTTTTCAAATTTTCTTGCTGTGGATTTCACACCTAATGATGATTGCTTGTGTTGCAGTCGAAACGTCGTGAGAATGGCATTTAGCTCCTGAACATATTGCCATACGTAAGCATAACATGAGAGTGGGGGACAATGTAGTAGCATTACATATTTGTGCATGCTCTAAGAGCCATATGGTCTGTATAAGATGTCGAACCAGAGTGGGTTAAAAAAAGTGCTGCAAGTCTTGGGAGAATGACATTTGCTAGCTGTGAAAGCAATGACCGTGGCAATATCGTCACAAAGAAGTGCATCATGAGACAATCTGGTGTATGAGTGCAGGGAGGCAGTCATTGTCTCACTACGAATAGGTCAAATGGCCTCAGGCTGAATCTCGTTCAGCACGACAACCGCAGTCCTTGAGGTACTGACAACAACGTGAACTATTTGTGAGATTTATCACAAAAAGTTTGGCTTGCTCCCAGCCACAGGCTCCAGGCAGTGCAAACTTTTACACAAATGACCCTCAACATTCTTCATCGTACACGACTCCCCCGAGGGCTTAGACTCAAGGCGAAGCTGCAAAAACACGAATCACTTTTACAATACCTTTGGTGACAAAGAGAATATTATTCGGCAAACAATGCGATATCAAACACACTACACACCAATGCAGAGCCACCCCCACGGCGTATGTTTAATGAAATTAACAACACTACAACAGCGACATTCATTCAATTTACCTCAATGAAAGATTATTTGAATCAGTACCATTCTTGTACCTATTGTCATCTAAATTACATTTAGAAAAAAACTCTCTCCATGGATGTGCAATGAGCAATTATATTTATCCGTGGTCATGTTTCAACCAAGAAATATAACGAAGCACATCCATCACTAACACTGTCTTAAAACAGAAAACAATTATAAAGCAGACAAATGTTTCAGGCAATGGCTCCTTTTAAGGGCAATTGGATAAAGGGGGAAATGACGAAAATTTTAATCAATAAATATGTTATTGCTAAAAAGGCAGATTTAAGGCTGAACGTGGTCAAAAATGTGTTTACTTGTGTACCACTATCAACACAGACCACTGATATCATAATAAACATGTTACTGCAGGTCACCTTGGGGTCACTTGAAAACGTGAATCTTGAATTTAATTTGACAGCGAATATGCCACATTGTTAAGCCCCACTCGTCATCCGTATTTGGCCAGACGGGCCTCTGCTCAACGTGTTTGCAATGAAAGAGTGGCGAGGTCAAATCATAGTCAGTTGTTGGCACAGCTCATTATCCCCCCCAGGCAATAAAAAGTTGATTCCCACTTTGTGGGAAGGGAGATCAACAATGGTTAGCATATGGGGGGTGTCTGGCTCCCACTAAAGCAATGTGGCATTTCGTCCATTGGCTCAGGGCCACCAACAGAAGTGAGTATGATCCCATCGCTCGCTTGGGCAGGGAGACGCTTGTAGATTGTTGGAATTTACCTCTTGCTGACAAAATACAAGCAAAATTTTGATTTAAAGCTTTCGTGACTGCAGGGATTCATTTTTCTTGGTTCTTTGGTAAAGTCACGTAGAAGGGAAATAATAAAATAATATAAATATAAAACAATAAAAATTCTCACGACGTTTCGACTGCAACACAAGCAATCGAAAGAACCAAGAATTATAAAAATACAAGCCGTTCTCAATTTTCTATCGGAATAAAATTGCGCACGAAAAATAACGGTCACGTTGGATCCAATTCCGGTCGTAAGCCCACCGCAACAACGCACAAACCACCCGCAGCGGTGCATCCGAGAAACGACGGAGGGACGACTCAAATCCATTAGCCACCTTTATATTTTTGTGAGGTGTCAAAGGACATTCGCAGCCATGTGCTAAAGTCTAGGAAGGATAAGTGCGGGATGCGTGTGGCTGTACCCGAGCATGAATCCTGTCTTCCATGTAGTGCAGGATCTTGTCGGCCGGCAGCCGAGCCAACCCTCTGGCAGCGTCTCGTCCCTTGCCAGTGCCCGTCTTGGTCTTAAGGATATCGCGCTCGAACTCCACTTGCGCTCTCCTGAACTCTGTCAGCCTAATGTCTGCCTCCTCCATCGTGGCCTGACCTCCACGCCAGACACAAAGGCACATGACCAGCACACCGAACCACCCCATGTCACAATGGTATCTTCCTGCAGAATGAGCTGAGGTGAATGTCGAATACGTACATAACACACAGGAAATTATGCTTTTCTTAAACAGCACAAATTTGATATACTCTAATTTTTTTATTTTTTTATTTTTTGTACTATTGCTCAGAAAATGCCCAAAGACCCAAAATGTCAAACGGCCAGCAACAAACATCACCGTTAATTCCACGTAAGATCAGCGGCATGGCTCGGCTTCTGCAGTGGAAAAACAACCTGGTATCTAATGAGAAAAAGCCAGGCTGGCTCAGCACGGGTCTGATTAGCACGGTTGACTACGTACGGTGCGAAAGAAGTTCACCATACATACTTACGCACTGTGGCCAAAAGTTTTGTAAACCTGATGCTGCCAACTGCCAAATCTGAGTAGAGTGAGGTCAGACCAGAGGTCGCAATCGGGTACCCGATACCCGTACCCTACCCAATACCCGGCTACCCGTACCCGACTGGGTACGGGTACAGGTACCCGTTTGCGACCCTGGTGCGGCCGGGTACGGGTACGGGTAGGCCGTGAGTCACTGGTGAGTAACCGTTTGTCACTCATTTCCCAACGTCTTGTCTCTTCTCACAATTCAAGTTCCTAGAATCAACCCACCCGCGCCTGCAACATGGCTTCATCCCAGAGGTCGCAATCGGGTACCCGTACCAGTACCCTACCCGATACCCGGCCGGGTACGGGTAGCCGGGTATCGGGTAGGGTACGGGTACCCGTTTGCGACCCTGGTGCGGCCGGGTACGGGTAGACCGCGAGTCACTGGCGAGTAACCTGTTTGTCACTAATTTCCCAACGTCTTGTCTCTTCTCACAATTCAAGTTCCTCGAATCAACCCACCCACGCCTGCAACATGGCTTCATCCCAGAGGTCACAATCGGGTACCCGTACCCTACCCGATACCCGGCCGGGTACGGGTAGCCGGGTACGGGTACAGGTACCCATTTGCGATCCTGGTGCGACCGGGTACGGGTACGGGTACCCATTTGCGACCCTGGTGCGGCCGGTTACGGGTACGGGTAAGGAATAAAAACCGTTTGCGACCTCTGGGTCAGACACTTGATGCCGAGTGCGACCTTGTAGGTGTCGAGGACTTGCTCAGCCTCTACGCCCGTGCTCAACAGCTCGGCCCGCAGCTGCTCCAGTTCCGTCTGTGCCAGCTCGCACTTCTGTGCCGCCGTGAGCCGCAGCGGTCGGTCAGTCGAACTGCCTCGCGACCGTGAGCGACGCAGCCCCCGGGTCTAAGAGAGGTTGCAGAGTGCACGTTGGTTAGAGGCATTCAATAGAACAGATATTGTTAAATTTCGATTTAAAGCTTTCGTGACTGCAGGGATTTATCTTCTTGGTTCTTTCGGTAAAGTCACGTAGAAGGGAAATAATAAAATAAAATAAAAACATAATAAAATACAATTCTCACGACGTTTCGGCCACAACGCAAGCAGCCGTCCTCAGGTGAAGAACAGGTCTGTCGGAACGACCTTCCTCCCCTAACCCAGCTTAAATATACGCTGCCAAGCTTGGCGGTGTTCATTCGGACGCTGTCTTTCCGACAGACCTGTTCTTCACCTAAGGACGGCTGCTTGCGTTGTGGCCGAAACGTCGTGAGAATTGTATTTTATTATTATTATTTTATTATTTCCCTTCTACGTGACTTTACCGAAAGAACCAAGAAGAAGATATTGTTTTGCCAGATACGTTTATTTTAGAGAAACATCAATGCGCAATGACACAAAAAATACATGGTTATTTTGGTCGATTCTTTATCTATTTCCCAACAATGAAAATCAGTTTAACACGTAGGCTTTTGCGACCAATATTATTCATAATAAAGGTTTTCGGGTTTGATCGCGTAAGTATAAATGTGTCGTAACCCTCCACCACCCGACACAGCTATTAAGGTTTGTCACGTAAACAACGCGTCGATTAGTTTACTACTTCAGCACCACCGGTGTGTTGGAGAGTAAATCCACAACATTTACAATGAAAATCAACTGCCTGGGAGTTTAAGTCCAGAAATTACGATTGAATTTCAATGCAGTTCAACATGATCTGATAGTTACATTTATTATCGACATAAACTTCATAGCGGTGATGCACATCTGTAATCCAGTACAGTGGAGGTGTGAGACTGCTTACCTGTTGGGCTCTGAGGTGGCTAGGAGATGGTAGTGCAACAAATAGATTACTAATGTGTGGATTGAGTGTTATTGTCCCATATATGTTGTTTCCCTGAGTACCCCAAATAGAAAAATTAAGGAATTGATCAAATATCTAAATGGAGTACTCAAAAATAATCTTTAGATTCAATCACTGGATTTTATATTAAAAGCATAAGAAAATATGTACATATATAAATCAAATTGACAGCAGGAGCTAGGTGGATTGGTGTAATCCGAGTCCTTGAGAGATGGCAATGGCTTGAGAAGGCCTTCATCCAGCAGTGATAGATCATGGCTGATGAAGATATATAGTAAATGCTATCCAGAAATTTACTCAAATCACAGCGTGAAATAGTGTAGAACCGGGTTGTTCTCATTTTGTCGTCAAAATTGTTCTGTCAATTACAGTTGTGGACATCATATTTCTAGTTTTCCCCTTTTGAACTTGGAAAACACAACAACACTGCCAAATGTTGTTTTTTAACCCGAAACTTTGTGATTCCAATTACTACAGTTGCTCAGTTCAGTGGCTAGCCCTCTCAACTTGCGAAACACTTTTAAGTGTTTTCATCAATCATCATGCAAAGAAAATAAAACTCGCTTTTGTGCCCATGTGCAATATATCACCACTGATATATAGATGCACGTTGAATTGCATACTGACCTGCAGGTCCTGCATTGAAGTGGTGGGTGTCGGACCCTGAGAAGGAGTGCTGTTTAAATCTTTGGGATCCAAACGGTTAAAGTATTTCTCAAACATCTCCGTCTCTGCAAGCAGGACTTCATTTGTTTGCCTACATAAAAGGCAAATAGCAGATGGGTAAAGTTTATTGGGCTGTGCTTTTGACCGACATATATCACCAACAGCAATTGGTCTCTTACACAGGAAGACGCTGTTACAAGTGAATGTGGATTAGACTACTGCTGTGTCACAAATATTGGGTATATTTTACAGATGATCATAATACTAGCCCCCGTCTCACCGAATTGAGAAGTCAAAACTTTACTTTGAAGCTGCAAAATCTAAGTACATTCTAGGAATACTGTACATTGTGAGAGATGTCCCGAATATATCTAGAAGTTACCATCATACTCTATCCGAAATAAATGAATTTCCATGTAACATTTCTGATGGTGTATTCATATTGCAAACATTTTTAGGGTTCAAGAAGGAAATATAGTTGCAAGGATTACTCATGAGAGTGTGAGTGCTTGGTTGACAGGTCACATTTGGAATGAGATTTGACCAACATGTTTTTAATGAGTTCCATTACACGTTGTGGATCTGTATACTTGATCATGGGTATACACGTCTGGAGCGAGTGCATTTCACTACTGAGCACAACATAGACGCTTCATACGGGAAAATCCCCGAATTCTTTGAGGCCAATGTGCCAAACCAAAGAGGATCCATTGGGTTAACACCTGCAAAATGCTACTTCCCATGTGATGTCATTAGAAACCCTGTGATTTGTCAGCTATATATTACGTAGCTTATTCTAGATTTGAAGCTTTCGTGACTGCAAGGATTCATACTCTTAGGTTTTTTCGGTAAAGTCACGTAGGTAAAAATAAAAATAATAGAAAAATAATAGAAATAACATTTTTTTAATGTCTTTACCCTATATAATAATGTCCCATCACAAATAACTCCCACTACAGTTATTTTGCTGTGCCTTTTAACACCTGATGAAGGAAGCTTGTGTTGCCTCCGAAACGTCGTGATTTATTATTTTATTTCTATTATTATTTCTATTATTTTTTATTTTTACCTACGTGACTTCACCGAAAAAAACCTAAGTGTATTATGTAGCTACTCCACAGATATATAAACAAATGTAACTATCCTCATATAACACGGTGAATTCCCAAACCCAGTACTGTACATGTGGAAAACAAAACCCTTGGCTGCACACTGGAATAAACAAGGCATTCCAAAGGGTGTCTCTCTCTCTCTCTTGGTGTCTCTCCCTGTCCCTGCGGGGTCTCACTCAATCTTGGGAGCCCACTCTTCCCCTTGCTTCCTCTCTGTCTCTTGCTGTCTCTCTCCCTTTAGAGCAGTGGTCATCAGTGGCCTTTAGTGCGGCCCATGACGAGCAGCCCCCGACAATACACAACGTGTGACAAAACTCCCCATCATCATGGTGCTGCTGTCAAACCCAGTGGTAGCCAATCGTCTCAAAATGTGTGGCGGCCCTCACACCGATAATGTCTTATCGGCAAAAGTGGCCACCCTCTAAGAATGAGTGAAGAACTCTGACTTGGAGTCTCTCTCTCTTGTGGTCTCTCTGTCGCTCTCCAGCGGGGTCCCTCTCCTTTGCAGGTTCCTATCCCCCCTTTAAGGGGTCCCTCACTGTCCATTTACATTCTCTCTCTCTTGTGGTCTCTCTGTCGCTGTCCCCTGGGGGTCCCTCTCCCTTGGGGGTTCCTCTCTCTCCCTAGGGGGTCCCTCTCTCTTCCTTGGGGGGTCCCTCTCTCTCCCTTGGGGGGGGGGTCTCTCTCTCTCCCTTGGGGGGTCTCCCTCTCTCCCTTGGGGGGGTCTCTCTCTCTCCCTTGGGGGGGTCTCTCTCTCTCCCTTGGGGGGGTCTCTCTCTCTCCCTTGGGGGGGTCTCTCTCTCTCCCTTGGGGGGGTCTCTCTCTCTCCCTTGGGGGGGGTCTCTCTCACTCCCTTGGGGGGGGTCTCTCTCTCTCCCTTGGGGGGTCTCTCTCTCTCCCTTGGGGGGTCTCTCTCTCTCTTGGGGGGTCTCTCTCTCCCCTGGGGGTCCCTCTCTCTCCCTTGGGGGGGTCTCTCTCTCTCCCTTGGGGGGGTCTCTCTCACTCCCTTGGGGGGGTCTCTCTCTCTCCCTTGGGGGGTCTCTCTCTCTCTCCCCTGGGGTCTCTCTCTCTCCCTTGGGGGGGTCTCTCTCTCTCTCCCTTGGGGGGTCTCTCTCTCTCTCCCCTGGGGGTCTCTCTCTCTCCCTTGGGGGGGTCTCTCTCTCTCCCGAGGGGGGTCTCTCTCTCTCCCTTGGGGGGGTCTCTCTCTCTCTCCCCTGGGGGTCTCTCTCTCTCCCTTGGGGGGGTCTCTCTCTCTCTCCCTTGGGGGGTCCCCTCTCTCTCCCTTGGGGGGGTCTCTCTCTCCCTTGGGGGGGTCTCTCTCTCTCCCTTGGGGGGGTCTCTCTCTCCCTTGGGGGGGTCTCTCTCTCCCTTGGGGGGGGTCTCTCTCTCCCTTGGGGGGGTCTCTCTCCCTTGGGGGGGGCTCTCTCTCCCTTGGGGGGGTCTCTCTCTCCCTTGGGGGGGGGTCTCTCTCTCTCCCTTGGGGGGGGGGGTCTCTCTCTCCCTTGGGGGGGTTTCTCTCTCGCTTGGGGGGGGTCTCTCTCTCTCCCTTGGGGGGGGTCTCTCTCTCCCTTGGGGGGGTCTCTCTCTCCCTTGGGGGGTCTCTCTCTCCCTTGGGGGGTCTCTCTCTCTCCCGAGGGGGGTCCCTCTCTCTCCCTTGGGGGGTCTCTCTCCCGAGGGGGGTCCCTCTCTCTCCCTTGGGGGGTCTCTCTATCTCCCTTGGGGGGGGTCTCTCTCTCCCTTGGGGGGGTCTCTCTCTCTCTCCCTTGGGGGGGTCTCTCTCTCTCCCTTGGGGGGGTCTCTCTCTCTCCCTTGGGGAGGTCTCTCTCTCTCCCTTTGGGGGGGTCTCTCTCTCTCCCTTGGGGGGTCTCTCTCTCTCCCTTGGGGGGTCCCTCTCTCTCCCTTGGGGGGTCCCTCTCTCTCCCTTGGGGGGTCTCTCTCTCTCCCTTGGGGGGTCTCTCTCTCTCCCCTTGGGGGGTCCTCTCTCTCCCTTGGGGGGTCCCTCTCCCTTGGGGGGTCCCTCTCTCTCCCCTTGGGGGGTCCCTCTCCCTTGGGGGGTCCCTCTCTCTCCCTTGGGGGTCCCTCTCCCTTGGGGGGTCCTCTCTCTCCTTGGGGGGTCCCTCTCCCTTGGGGGGTCCCTCTCTCTCCCTTGGGGGGTCCCTCTCCCTTGGGGGGTCCCTCTCTCTCTCTAGGGGGTCCCTCTCTCTCCCTTGGGGGGTCTCTCTCTCTCCCTTGGGGGGTCCCTCTCTCTCCCTTGGGGGGTCCCTCTCCCTTGGGGGGTCCCCCTCTCTCCCTTGGGGGGTCTCTCTCCCGAGGGGGGTCCCTCTCTCTCCCTTGGGGGGTCCCTCTCTCTCCCTTGGGGGGGTCTCTCTCTCTCCCTTGGGGGGGTCCCTCTCTCTCCCTTGGGGGGTCCCTCTCTCTCCCTTGGGGGTCCCTCTCTCTCCCTTGGGGGTCTCTCTCTCTCCCTTGGGGGGTCCCTCTCTCTCCCTTGGGGGGTCTCTCTCTCTCCCTTGGGGGGTCCCTCTCTCTCCCTTGGGGGGTCTCTCTCTCTCCCTTGGGGGGTCTCTCTCTCTCCCTTGGGGGGTCTCTCTCTCTCCCTTGGGGGGTCTCTCTCTCTCCCTTGGGGGTCTCTCTCTCTCCCTTGGGGGGTCTCTCCCTCTCCCTTGGGGGGTCCCTCTCTCTCCCTTGGGGGGGTCTCTCTCTCTCCCTTGGGGGGGGTCTCTCTCTCCCTTGGGGGGTCTCTCTCTCTCCCTTGGGGGGTCTCTCTCTCTCCCTTGGGGGGTCTCTCTCTCTCCCTTGGGGGTCCTCTCTCTCTCTAGGGGGTCCCTCTCTCTCCCTTGGGGGTCTCTCTCTCTCCCTTGGGGGGTCCCTCTCTCTCCCTTGGGGGGGTCTCTCTCTCTCTCCCTTGGGGGGTCTCTCTCTCTCCCTTGGGGGGTCCCTCTCTCTCCCTTGGGGGGGTCCCTCTCCCTTGGGGGGTCCCTCTCTCTCCCTTGGGGGGTCTCTCTCTCTCCCTTGGGGGGTCTCTCTCTCTCCCTTGGGGGTTCTCTCTCTCTCCCTTGGGGGGTCTCTCTCTCTCCCTTGGGGGGTCTCTCTCTCTCCCTTGGGGGGTCTCTCTCTCTCCCTTGGGGGGGTCTCGCTCTCTCCCTTGGGGGGTCTCTCTCTCTCCCTTGGGGGGGGTCTCTCTCTCTCCCTTGGGGGTCCCTCTCTCTCCCTTGGGGGGGTCTCTCTCTCTCCCTTGGGGGGGTCCCTCTCTCTCCCTTGGGGGGTCTCTCTCTCTCCCTTGGGGGGTCTCTCTCTCTCCCTTGGGGGGGTCTCTCTCTTTCCCTTGGGGGGGTCCCTCTCTCTCCCTTGGGGGGGTCCCTCTCTCTCCCTTGGGGGGGTCTCTCTCTCTCCCTTGGGGGGGGTCTCTCTCTCCCTTGGGGGGGGGTCCCTCTCTCTCCCTTGGGGGGTCCCTCTCTCTCCCTTGGGGGGTCCCTCTCTCTCCCTTGGGGGGTCCCTCTCCCTTGGGGGGTCCCTCTCTCTCCCTTGGGGGGTCCCTCTCCCTTGGGGGGTCCCTCTCTCTCCCTTGGGGGGTCTCTCTCTCCCTTGGGGGTCCCTCTCTCTCCCTTGGGGGGTCCCTCTCCCTTGGGGGGTCCCTCTCTCTCCCTTGGGGGGTCTCTCTCCCGAGGGGGGTCCCTCTCTCTCCCTTGGGGGGTCCCTCTCTCTCCCTTGGGGGGGTCTCTCTCTCTCCCTTGGGGGGGTCCCTCTCTCTCCCTTGGGGGGTCCCTCTCTCTCCCTTGGGGGTCCCTCTCTCTCCCTTGGGGGGTCCCTCTCCCTTGGGGGGTCCCTCTCTCTCCCTTGGGGGTCTCTCTCTCTCCCTTGGGGGGTCCCTCTCTCTCCCTTGGGGGGTCTCTCTCTCTCCCTTGGGGGGTCCCTCTCTCTCCCTTGGGGGGGTCTCTCTCTCTCCCTTGGGGGGTCTCTCTCTCTCCCTTGGGGGGTCTCTCTCTCTCCCTTGGGGGGTCTCTCTCTCTCCCTTGGGGGGTCTCTCTCTCTCCCTTGGGGGGTCTCTCCCTCTCCCTTGGGGGGTCCCTCTCTCTCCCTTGGGGGGGGTCTCTCTCTCCCTTGGGGGGTCTCTCTCTCTCCCTTGGGGGGTCTCTCTCTCTCCCTTGGGGGGTCTCTCTCTCTCCCTTGGGGGGTCCCTCTCTCTCCCTTGGGGGGTCTCTCTCTCTCCCTTGGGGGGTCCCTCTCTCTCCCTTGCGGGGTCTCTCTCTCTCCCTTGGGGGGTCTCTCTCTCTCCCTTGGGGGGTCCCTCTCTCTCCCCTTGGGGGTCCCTCTCTCTCCTTTGGGGGGTCCCTCTCTCTCCCTTGGGGGGTCCCTCTCCCTTGGGGGGTCCCTCTCTCTCCCTTGGGGGGTCTCTCTCTCTCCCTTGGGGGTTCTCTCTCTCTCCCTTGGGGGGTCTCTCTCTCTCCCTTGGGGGGTCTCTCTCTCTCCCTTGGGGGGTCTCTCTCTCTCCCTTGGGGGGGTCTCTCTCTCTCCCTTGGGGGGTCTCTCTCTCTCCCTTGGGGGGGCTCTCTCTCTCCCTTGGGGGGGGTCTCTCTCTCTCCCTTGGGGGGTCCCTCTCTCTCCCTTGGGGGGGTCTCTCTCTCTCCCTTGGGGGGGTCCCTCTCTCTCCCTTGGGGGGGTCTCTCTCTCTCCCTTGGGGGGGTCTCTCTCTTTCCCTTGGGGGGGTCCCTCTCTCTCCCTTGGGGGGGTCCCTCTCTCTCCCTTGGGGGGGGTCTCTCTCTCTCCCTTGGGGGGGGTCTCTCTCTCCCTTGGGGGGGGGGTCTCTCTCTCTCCCTTGGGGGGGTCTCTCTCTCTCCCTTGGGGGGGGTCTCTCTCTCCCTTGGGGGGGGTCTCTCTCTCTCCCTTGGGGGGTCTCTCTCTCTCCCTTGGGGGGTCCCTCTCTCTCCCTTGGGGGGTCCCTCTCTCTCCCTTGGGGGGTCCCTCTCTCTCCCTTGGGCGGTCCCTCTCCCTTGGGGGGTCCCTCTCTCTCCCTTGGGGGGTCTCTCTCTCTCCTCTTGGGGGGTCCCTCTCTCTCCCTTGGGGGGTCTCTCTCTCTCCCTTGGGGGGTCTCTCTCTCTCCCCTTGGGGGGTCCCTCTCTCTCCCTTGGGGGGTCCCTCTCTCTCCCTTGGGGGGTCCCTCTCTCTCCCTTGGGGGGTCCCTCTCCCTTGGGGGGTCTCTCTCTCTCCCTTGGGGGGTCCCTCTCTCTCCCTTGGGGGGTCCCTCTCCCTTGGGGGGTCCCTCTCTCTCCCTTGGGGGGTCCCTCTCTCTCCCTTGGGGGGTCTCTCTCTCTCTCCCTTGGGGGGTCCCTCTCTCTCCCCCCTCCCCTGGGGGTCCCTCTCCCCTGGGGGTCCCTCTCCCTAGGGGGTCTTTCCCTTGAGCGGCGGCGGGGGGGGGGGGGCTCTCTCTCTCCCCTCTCTCTCTCTCTCTGTGTCGGCAGTCCCGCTGTGTGCGAGCCGCTACCACCCCGCTGCTACTCACTGCAGGCCGCGTACGCGCTGCGCCAGCGGCTCCTCGAGCGGCGGCGATTCGGCGCGAGGCGGCGCGACCTCCTCCTCCTCGGCCATGCTCTCCGCGTCGCGCTCCGCCATCGTTGTCGTCACGGCAACGGGGTCTGGGGGTGGAAACTCCGCGGGTGGTTGCCCAGGGAGACGCGCCTCGACGTCATCGGCGCGTGGACACGAACGCCAACAGCGGGGGGCGGGGCTGTGACGGCGAGCGAATGACGTCATCGCGACTCGTTGTGAATTGCGGGAGTGACGTCATTGTTATGGATGTGTGTGTGTGTGTCGGTGGATGGTGTTTCAGTTCCATTTCTATGTATTTGGTAGAGCTCTGTGAGCCATTCGGCTGTTGAATCGGGTGTAACCGCAACAACAAAAAAACATGGACAAGAAAACATCTTAAAGTGACTATGCGCAAACAGATGAATCCAGGAAAAAACAGCAAAATGTTCTAGATTTGAAGCTTTTGTGACTGCAAGGATTCATATTCT
Organism: Lethenteron reissneri; assembly: GCF_015708825.2. Lineage (NCBI taxonomy): Eukaryota > Metazoa > Chordata > Hyperoartia > Petromyzontiformes > Petromyzontidae > Lethenteron > Lethenteron reissneri. The sequence goes on from NC_083787.1 coordinate 8,982,208, forward strand.
TAGGTTTTTTCGGTAAAGTCACGTATTAATTTTAATGTTTTACCAACGTGACTTTACCGAAAAAACCTAAGAATAGCTAAATGTTCGTCGCTGTTGATTTGATTATTTTTAATAATTTAGCATTTGGAATTCTACATTGGCGTTCTATGCACAGCATGTATATATAGATAGCGTCTTCGTCTGTAACGTGCGTTACATAAAACAAATGCACGGTTAGTTTTACACGCAGTTAAGCTTTCGCGGCCAATATCGATTATCGAGGTTTTTCTGGTTAGAACGCCTAACATATGAATGTGTCGTTAAACCCGCCACCACCCGACAGCCAATTAGTACGGGTTTTCACGTGAACAGAACATATTTGTGTGTTGGAGAGTGAACCCACAAATGTAAATATTTGTGGGTTTACTCTCCAACACACCGGTGTGCTGTACGAGTAACGAATTGGCACGTTTTGTTTATGTGACAAACCTTACTAATTGGCTGTGTCGGGTGGTGGAGGCTTTAACGACGCATTTATATCCATCTGTATGGCTGATGCACTCGCGGTGATAATCAGGGCGGCCGCTGGATTTGAACCGCGAACTTTCTCTCACCTTTGCACTCCTATAGATGTTATTGTTGTTGTCATCGTTGCTGTAACAGCCCTTTGCTGGACATCTGTGAAAAAGAAGTCTCGCAGCTCATCGGATTGCTCCTCCAGGATGGAGAAAGTGTTCGCTCTCAGCTGTCAATATACCTCGCTCGGGAAGTTGTGGGAATATTCCTTAAGGACTGCTGAATTTCGATTTAAAGCTTTCGTGACTGCAGGAATTCATCTTCTTGGTTCTTTCGGTAAAGTCACGTGGAAGGGAAATAATAAAATAATAAAAATAAAACATAATTAAATAATTCTCACGACGTTTCGGCCACAACGCACGACGGCTGCTTGCGTTGTGGCCGAAACGTCGTGAGAATTATTTAATGTTTTTTATTATTATTTTATTATTTCCCTTCTATGTGACTTTACCGAAAGAACCAAGAAGATGACTCTGCTGAACTCGTATATTTGTTCGCGTTGGGGTCTTAGTCTTTGCTGTTACTGCTGCTGCTGTGCGCACGCACAACCTCGGATCTCCTGTGTAGAAATAATCCGGGGAACTGGCTGGAGGGACTCATCATCCTTGCAACACATGCAACTCAACTTAATCTTGAAGCTGTGTCTTTCCCAGTCGTTCGCCGAGCGAGCCTGTGCAACGATTGGTTCTATGACAGGAGGCTTTAATGGCTTTATTTTGGTGATTTCGAAAAGTTTTTTGGTTTGGCCATGTTTGTTTGTTGTAGTACGGAGTTGGACTGATGGCCTTAATCTAAGTTGTCTTGTGGTTGTTGTTGTTGTTTGACTTGCATCCCACTGGGATTTTTTCACACAGCGTTGGCGTACAGTGCTTTTTCTGCAATATTTTGCTGTCTTTTTTTGGATTTTCTGTTTGCACATAGTCACGTTAAGATGTTTCTTGCACCCGAATCAAGAGCCGAATGGCTCACAGGGCTATACCAAATTAATGAAACTGAATTTGCCCGTGACATGGAGCATCGGCTGATGTGTTTAGTTGTCCTCCGGCACCTCCACCTAGCACGGTTGGCTACACACGGCACGTGCAATGGAGAACACTGGATCGGTTTGACATTGCAGTGCCTCGGCTGCGGAGTGATGTGCTTGCCAGGTGCACAATTTAAATAACGCGATGCACGTCATAACCAAAACACTGAAATCGACACCCGTGTTGGCCTCGCCTGCCCTGGCTTCCAGTTTCACATGTAGCATACAGTTTGAAATCATATTAACATACAGAGCAGCGAACCATCTTGCCCCAGCCGACATCAATGACATACTGCAACCATATTTCCCCACAAGGTCCCTCAGATGCGGGGATGCAGATCTTCTCTGCATTCTCAGGTCGATACTTCGGTCTAAGGGTGACCGAGATGTTTCCCGTGTAGCTCCCAGACTATGGAACGCTCTTGCACGAGATACCAGGATCTCTGAGTCTGTGGACATTAAAACAAGTGTCTTAAAAGCTATGTATACGCTTCCGCTTATTAAACTTTTAGTTCGTTTGTAAATTGTTTTTTAAATGTATTTATAATTATTGTGTATGCTGATTGTCTGCTGCTGCTGCTGCTGTGTCCTGTACATCGCTTTGAGATATTTGATGATAATTGCTACATAAACGGATTATTATTACCATTCCCTGGCGAACAATCTGACACCAAATATCCGCATGAGACTGCAGACTGCAAGGGGGTCAACACGTTTTCTTGTCAACGACAGCCACCTACCCATCATCAACCACAATCTCAAACAATGCTCCTGTCTGCCAACTTAAATCTCGAACCGTCCCTTCTGGAATCGCGCTGCTTATCGCCATCCTAGAATCTCACAGGTTGCGGAAGAACGCTGCTGGAGAACAGAGTGGAACAACGCGAACGTACAGAATAAACACCTCATTCGAGACCCCCAAAAATCGCACCATCTGGCTTTGTCATTACTCTTTTGAAGGCACTGGTGATGGAACCATCGACCGTGCCAAGAACATGTACAGACTGATGCACACATGAATTTGAAATTATAGAAAAGCCACAGTAGTGCGACTGAAAGAACTACATAATTTTTTTTATTTCAACAGATAAGTCCCACTGAGCTATATAGCTCTTAAAAAAAAACGACTTGGCCACAAATGAATGCTCAACGAAGTGGATTATCACGTGGAAATATACATAGCAGCCAACTGCTCTAAACGCATGTTTATAAAGCCACGCGACCACGGTGTGAGAGAAATGCAAACTCCAAATATACAGCAGGCCTCAGGGTGGGAATCGAGCCCACGACCTCCTGTGTACCAGGCGAGGTAGTTAACATCTCGCCACCGTGGCGTCCATCTCGCCACCGACTGTGGCCAGGCAATCCCAACTATGGACCATAATAGTAAACCACAGTGAGTGCGCGCTCCTTCAACATAGGAGGAGGAACAACAAGACTACAAGGGAGTCAGACATCACATCATTAAATGGCTTGGGCCAGGAATTGTGCGGTGAGAAATCGGCTAATGCGGGACAGGTTGAAAAGGTCGTCAGATGGAGGCGCAGACGTGGCAAAGACGAGCACACGCGGTGTGGTTTGAGCGGTGGGGACTCGGGGTGGGGGGGGGGGTCCCTCCTTGGTCGAGTGCGCCGACATTGGAGTTCGACGTGCGGCTGGACAGCTCCCCGGCTCGGCTCGGCGTGCTTCCGTCCCGGGATGTTCACCACCCGTGGCAGCAGCAGTAGGAGCAGAAGCTCCCGCTCAGAATCTGAATCTTTATTGAGAGTTGGAGGAGAAGGAATCCGATGAGCTACGAAGCTCATTGATTTCGACAGATGTCCACTAGGGGCAACGGGTAACAAACAGCAAGTTAGAACAACAGACGATACAAACAACCGATTGCAGTGCAAAGTGTTAGGAAAGACAAGCACGCCACTATAAACACAGTTATACAAAAAAAATCAAGTATATAAGTACCACGCTCGCCTCTGCAGCAGAAGCCCCCCCCCCCCCCCTCCCGGCACACCACATCACGGATAGCCAGCCAGCGAGCGAGCGCATCACGCCCGGCACGCCGCAGTGACGACCCGCACCGAGCACCCCCCCACCCCCGGCACACCACATCACGAGCAGCCAGCGAACGAACGAGCGCATCACGCCCGACGCGCCGCAGTGACGACCCCCCACCCACCCCCCTCCTCGTGACCGCGCGGGGAGTTTCCCCGCACTCAGCGCCCCGCTCAGCACCACCGCCAGTGACGTCACTGAAGCACCGTCCCTATTTGTGCGGCGCGGAGACGCGGCGCGCCCGGCACTCCCGGGGCCGCGGCTCGCCTCCCTCCCCTCCCTCCCTCCGTCCCCCTCCTCCTCCTCCCGTGTGTCTTCTGCGAGCTGCGTGCGGAAGAGCGGGCCGGGGCCGGAACGTCGCCCCTGCGCTCCGAGGTTGATGGCTGCGGGCGCGTCGATGACTCGAGCGCGGTGATGGGACGTCCCGTCGGCCACGCCGCTCGCTGTCCGCGGCATGGGGCTGAAGCCGAGCTCTGACGGGCGAGCCCGGACCGCCTCGGGGCCAGGGATTGCGGGGGTCTCGGGCCACCAGCCCCATCCTCTCCATCACCCCCACCAGCCACACCAACACCACCACCAGCCGCATCATCATCACCATCACCACCACCATCAGCAGCAGCTGCAGCCGCCGCCGCCACCGCCGCCGGCACCACCGCACGCGGGGCTGGCGCTGGGGCGAGCCGTGCTGGGGCCGCACAGCCCGGGGCTAGCGCGCAGCCAGGGACCCGGGCAGCAGCAGCTGCTCCTGCACGCGTCGGCGAGGACTCGATCCGGCGGCACGGGCAGCGCTCCCGACGTCAGGCGCAACGCGTCCATCCCCATCCCCGGGCGGACGGCGTCGTTGGCAGCAAGCGGCGGTGCCAACGGGCGGCAGGGAGCCGGAGCGAGCCCCGGGGCCCACGGGCATGGGAACGCGCATGGACACGGGGACACGGGAGCGTCGGGGTCCGCGCAGCACGAAGACGCGGGGGGGTCTGGGCGTGCGGGACGGCGCGCGGGGAGCCGCGGGTCGGCGAGGAGGGACGAGGGCGCCTCGCTCTCTCGCTCGCTGCCCTTGCACCTCAGCCCCAGGATATTCGGTGGTAAGAGCGCTCGCTGCGGCTGCTGCTGCTGCTGCTGGTGAAGGTGGTGCTGGTGGTAATAATTCTGATGGTGTCGATGATGCCATCACACATCTACGCGGAGTCAATGAGGACATGCGTTGCGTCACTCGCAGACAGACCTCCCCTGGCTGCACACAGTTGTGCCTTGCCCGTAACACCGTATGCTGCGTTCGTTCATTCATTCATTCACTCACGTACGCATTAGTTGTACGCGTTAATGCATTCCTTCACTCGCCATCACTGTCCATTAGTGTAGTCGTTCATATGTATATCAGTTGTTTTTGTTAAATGTATTCATCAACCGTTCAGTCATGAATGCCTCGAGTCGTTCATTCGTTTAGTCGTCTCTACATCCACCGACTCACCCGTTACGTCTCAGGGTGTTCGTGAATGGGGTCGCTTCGTCTGCTCGGCCTGACCTTGATCACGCGAACACGGCCGTGATGCGAACACGGCCGAGGCAATCGCCCTGCACTATTCAGGATGTGCGGTCCGTGCGTGCGGTGGCGGTGATGGCGATGGTGGTCATGATGCTGATGATGATGGTGGTGATGGTGATGGCCCGAATTGTTTGCACACTCCACCGGATTCTGGCCTAAAATATCAAATTATTGATGAGCAAACAAGCCGCGAGTGTAACCATGTTTACATGAGTGGGCGTGGGGGGGGAGACGAAACAGTTAATATTCTTAGGTTTTTTCGGTAAAGTCACGTAGGTAAATTAAAATTAATAAAAGTAAAATAAAATAAAGTCACAAACCGTACCTCTCCATAACAAAGGCTCAGCCTTTTGTTATGCAGTCTATTCTTAAGCCTCACCTTACCATATTAATAAAAAGTGTGCCGTACTTGGTCCTTCCCCTCTTCAACCATTATATATACGGAGTGGTAGCTCTTGTAATCTCTCATTTACTTGATACAGCTGTCGTGGCTGTGACGGTTCCACCTGAAGACGGAAGCTTGTGTTGCCTCCGAAACGTCGTGATTTTTATTTTATTTTACTTTTATTAATTTAAATTTTTTACCTACGTGACTTTACCGAAAAAACCCAAGAATATGAATCCTTGCAGTCACGAAAGCTTCAAATCTAGAAACAGTTAATGTTAAACAAACTTTAAACAAATCCTAACATGAATAGGCAGACGATTAGCCTCCTTCACGCGTCTGTCCCTTCACATACAACGTGCACAATGTTTTGTTTCGCAAAACCCATCAGCGACACGGCCTTTCGGGGAATAAACCTTCCGGCAGCCCCGCCTGGCTGCCAGAGGGGGTTACGGCAGCTCTGCCCTGCCGATGAGCAAGAGGACGGGCGAACCTTCTCAGCGGTGTCCTCGGCCGTAATGTCGCTGCGTTTATTCACGACGCGTGGCCCGCGGTCAGCCGCCCATCCGACACTCTGATCGCAGCATGAGCGCGAGGCAGCGTCGTCTGTTCCGACTCGATCGGGGCCGGCTGATGCACCAGGGCTCTCTGCTGGCGCAAAGGCTCCGGACATGTGAACAGTCGTGGAACACGGCAGGCGCGCCGCGCACACGTTTGCGGGCTTACTGGACGAGAACGAGCTCTGTTCGCGTGCGAAACGCCACGCTGGAGCTTTAGAAGCGAGCGGACGTGCTTGAGATCATCACCGCGTCGATGTGCGCGTCCGTGCGTGCGTGCGACCAAGATGTGTGGACATCTGTCGAGGCCATGCGGCTACACCTCGTTTAAGTGCCGCACTGGGTGTGAGCGGTTTTATTGGTCGGGACGGATACGTTGCAGGCGGATATGCGACGTTGTTTCTGTATCGACCAACTCGCAGTTGGCTGTGTTCAGAGCTCGCAATCGCTGTGGTTAGAGCTCACAATCGAAACATATAAAGGGGCCAGGTCTGGGGGTGGACTTCGTCTTTCGTGCGTCTGGCGCGGTGGTGGATGGTGGGTGGGGTGGTCAATAAATCAGGTACCATGTTGTGGCAATTTGACAACGGTGGCGATGCTGTGTGGTCAGACTGAGATCCACGTCGACGCGGATCTCCCCAGCACTGCGCACTGTTAATCGTGGCCTGCTCTCCCCCGCCACATCCCCGTTGAGCGAGTCGCACCTGGGAGTTGAGAGTAAAAATACCGCCGCGCGCTGGAGAGAGAGAGAGAGATGGCGAGAGCCACGCGTCCGCTCCCATGTGGTGCAACAGGTCGCTCATCGCCAGGGCCTCCATCATTATCATAATTATCCATAATAGAGGTTTTTTCGGTTAGATCGCATAACACCCCCTCCCATTTCCCCCCAAAAAAACCGTCTATTATGGATATTGGTCGCGAAATCCTAATTGTTAAATGATCATCATTATTGTAATTAACTTATTTACATTATCTAGAAATGCGACACGGAGCCGTCTGGCTTTTTTCAGTAGGGTTGGGTTTTTTTATTATGAAGGAAATGTTCAGCTCTTTTAATGATCAGTGTGTATTATACCAGTGGAGGAGAATAGCGGAGCTGTCCGCGACATGGGGTTTTGCGCGAGGGGGCAACACTCAATCCCCGTACAAATGGATATTATTACTCCTGGCTTTCAAGTACAATTTACTAAACTAGAATTTCGATGGCCCAGCTCCTCCGGAGGGCTTCCACGGCGCTTGGCGCCTCCCCCGTCGCCCCCACTGATGTCCTCTTCTCCCCCGCCCCCACCCCCCATGTGTGCAGATACTACTGACTCTATGGTATGTCGGGTGTGTAGGCATATATGCCTACCAAATAAAAAAAAATTTGAGCGGGAGCGAGGTGAAACATTTTGGGGGGGGGGTACATTTTTGGAAACCTGTTGGATCAACTTTTTACCCCCACATCTGGGGGGGGGGGGGTGGGGGGAGGGCGATAGGGTTCCACTTTCTATAACTTTTTTATTCAGGCCTTCTGAAAGGCTATTATAATTTAGTTGACGGATAAACGGACAAACGGAACGCCGGGGTTTTATAACAGAAGTGCGGTCTCACCCTGGAAGGGGGTGCTTTCACACCGGATCACTCGAGGCACATTTGTCGCGGGTCCCTATAAAGCATCACGTGCTTAACGTTTAAGGGCCATAAATGTTAATTTCGCGTTCCGTAAGAGGAGTTCGAAATTCTATTCCCGCGCAGCAACACGTTCAGGAGCTAAATGGCAATGTCGAGGTCTGCTGGCCACGAGGAGAGGGCTTCGGGAGAGAGTTCTTGTGTTTTTAAATCCTTTATATTAAGTTCACTTGCTTGCGCGCTTACGACCGTGCAAATCTTTCGGTCGTGTTTTAACCCACTTCCCGTGATCCAATCGAGCTGACATTTTGCACACAGACTCGTTGTGCGTGACAATTTATTTTCGTGAAAAAAAAATTCCAAAATTTTGCACTTTTTAGGATTTTTTTTAAATATTTCATTTCAAATACCAATGTGATAAAAATGAAACTCTTACTCAAGAAAAACAGAAATGAATAATAAAATAAAACCGATGCCACGCATATAAAGGATTTATAGTGAAAAACTTTGTTTTTACGGGTTACATTTTGTTGTTGTCCCTCTTTTGTTAAAGGAGCGTAGACTACAGAGGTTCACTCCACGGCCCATAGTTTGTGTTGCATGGCCACAATCCCACGACTGTGGCTTGTCTTTAATGCATCTCTTTATATATATCTCCCATGGGTCTCTGTGTATCTCGATGGGTCTCTGTGTATCTCTATGGGTCTCTGTGTATCATCACGAGTATCTCCATGTGCCTCTATCTGTTCACTCTTGTGGCCCATAGTTTGGGTTGCATTACCAAATTGCACGACTGTGGCTTGTCTTTAATGCATCTCTTTATATGTATATCTCCCATGGGTCTCTGTGTATCTCGATGGGTTTCTGTGTATCTCTATGGGTATTTGTGTATCTCCACGAGTATCTCCATGTGCCTTTATCGGTTCACTCTTGTGGCCCATAGTTTGGGTTGCATTACCAAATTGCACGACTGTGGCTTGTCTTTAATGCATCTCTATATGTATCTCCCATGGGTCTCTGTGTATCTCTATGGGTCTCTGTGTATCTCCACGAGTATCCCTGTGTGCCTCTATCGGTTCACTCTTGTGGCCCATAGTTTGTGTTGCATGACCACATTCGCACGACTGCGACCCGTGCCTTTCATTTCCCGTGAAGGAGATGTCACACGTCGGCCTGGTGATGCTCTGACGCGGTCAATGATTTCCACCGGTGACGTCAAGGAAGAACGTCTGAGAAGTTCAGTGTAGGCCTTAGAGGTTGAACTTTCGGACCTTAAGCGAACACGAAGTCAACTGGCAGCCAAAGCCGTGCAGTGGGCAGACGCAGGGCCTGGAGAGCGATCTTCACTCACCCCATGGCTCCCAACGTCAAGTCCCATCGTGGCAGAGGTTGGAGTGCCTCACTCAACACAACGTGTCAGTAACACCGTGGCCTTAAGAGGTGACGGTGTTATAAAAAGTGGCATTGCGGGAAACGGTCTCTTATTCACAAAGACCTCGAAACAAAAGATGAATGCTGCATGCAGTGGAGTGGAGTGAGGGGGGTGTGTGTCGAGGCAGAGCTCGGCGCGCCGTGCAGTCGCACCATCATCTGGACGCGCCATCTGGAATAGAGCAGCGCAGAGTGAGTGAACGAGTGCTGCTAGATGCCTCTGGTGGGCATGGTGGTGGTGGTGATGGAGGGGGTCGGTCACGTGATGCGCATGAGCTCATCGCGCGTGTATATTTAGCCGGACAGGCTGCTGGAATCTCCCGTGGCGTCAACGTGGAGGCCGTGGGTCGGATTGGAGTCTCGGCGTGCGCACGGCAAGCGATTCCATCACACGTTTCGTCTCGTTGGCACGCTTATGGCTCACCGATTGAGTGACTCGTTGCACGAGACGGTAATATGGCCGGATTGGCAAAACGTTGCATCCAAAGATGTTCGATGGATTACTCCTCGTTCAATTCCACGCCGATGAGATGTTATGTGTGTGTGTGTTTAACAAACAAAAAATCACCAATCATCGCACGCGTGGCGTCGTCCATCGGGACAATTTGCGCGTGTCCCGCAAGTGGCGAAGGTGGCGAAGGTGGCAACGGTCGAAGCGCCTGGTGCAACCCGCCCCACTTATTGACGAGCGCGCGTGGATGATGTAGGACGGCGAGCTGACAGCTGCAAGTGTCGTGTCCCGGAGACGAGCGCTGATTGACTGCGGTGTCGGCTCAGCGTTGTTGATTAAATTCCACATCGCGCGCTTCTCGTGGGGCGCTTACGGGTGCTGAAGGTCAACTTAAAGCAAGAGGAGAAGCTTTGTCGAGGTGGGGGGGGGGACAAGACAAGGGGGGGGGGGGGGGAGACGCATTACACTCTTTTTGCACGGTGCAAAAAAATTAATGACGTTTAACCTGCCGCGTGCTTTTCTGTTCGGACAAACAATAGAATAAAGCCACGCACCCCTACGGTGGCAACGCCGTTGCAATGGACTGCACTGCAAGCGATATCACGCGGTGGCAGGGTGCGGATCTGCCGTTCCATATTCTCTGACTGCCCAGTGACTCTGTGTGCTGCGGGGGAGGGAGGGAGTGGTGGGGAGAGTCGTCCGTCCTGCCGTTGAACGATGCGCGTCCCGCGTAATGATGTCTGATGACTGGAGAGTTTAGTGTTTCCCTCGCAAGCATCATTTCTGGCCTCGATGAGCGAGACGCGTGTCTAGACGCGTGTCTAGGAGTGGAGGGAGGGTGTGGGTGGCTTTAACCCTCGTGGCGTTGCCTTGGCACCGGCGAGGAGTGGATTGTGGGCTCCGTGCCGCTGCCCCGCAGGGCTCGCCGGCATATGCGCCCTCTTTTTGCCCGTTGGAAGAAAATCGTCAAAAGGCACCGCGGGGTTAATCGCACCTCGCGTTTACACTTTCCGTCGAGTGTCGAAAGCGTTGACCGCACGAGCTCCGTCGTTTGTCTGTCGGCAATTGCAGTAGAGAGTGTTCGGACGTCACTCTCGGAGGGATGATCCGGCGTGAACGAAACTCAACCGCGTGGAGTTGCGTTGCCGTCAGGGACTGGCAGTGCCAGATTAAGCGAGTTGCGGGGCCTGTGGCATATGTTATGAAGGGGCCTTGAATAAAAAAAAACACGTAAATATTAAAACACGCATTTTTTACTTGCACAGTAAAGTAATTATATGTTTTCATTTGCTATACAGTCAGATAATACGACAAAATTCTAACCTTAAACACCCATTCGTTCATAAAAGTTGAAGGCGGTATCTAATTATAATAGCCCAGGTCTGTCCTTCTGTCATTCTGTGACTGTGATTAACGCCCCCTGAATGATTGAAGTGCGTCGCGTGACCGCGCCCCCCCCCCCCCCCCGCGGATTGGTTAAAGTTCGTCACGTGACCGCGAGCTGCCCACTTCGTGTTGTGGTGCCCCCCGCACCTCGGAGGCACGAGAAGCAGCAACATGACGTCCACAGCGTCGGAGACGCAGCCACGGAGAGCTGACGGTCGATCCACTCACACACAGCTCACTCATACACACAGCTCACTCACACTCACTCACACTCACTCACACAGCTCACTCACTCACACAGTTCACTCACACACAGCCCACTCACACAGCTCACTCACACAGCTCACTCACTCATACTCATACACATGTAATAATCCTTTTGAGACGGCTTCGGAATCGGTCCTTTTTATTTCCACTTCCACAATACACTTTACTCACACACTCTCCGTTGCTGGCAGACAACAGAGAGCGGGCAGACTTCACACCAAGTTCCCACCGCGCACGTGGCACCCAGAGCCCCCGTACGCGCGTGGCTCTTGCTCTGCTCGTTCCCCAGTTTGCTCTCGATCGTTATCTCTCTCTCTCTCTTAATCCCTTCGTCACGTGGTACCCCCCAGCCAATCCTCCGTAGACAGCATTGACCGTTCTCGATGGTTCCCTGTCAATCCCGGGACCACGCCTCTGATCCGGCTCCCCATTAGCTGGGGCCCCGAATGGCCAGGCCACTCCCCCCCTGCTAACACGCCGCGATCACGCAGAGGCCATGTTCCCTGTCTCAACCCTTATTGGCTGCAAAGCAGGACCGGCAAGCAAATCCCCACGTGAACCCTCTATGGCTGTTATTACACACACACAGCCCACTCACTCACTCACACTCACTCACTCATACACACTCACACTCACTCACTCATACACACTCACTCACACTCAACAACAACAACCGCCATTCGCCACTAAGTGGCGGTGACGTCACCACGACGCTTGTGCCAGGCCATGTTACAACTTGAGGCCACGTGAAGTGTCGAACGCCCGCTGGCAGGAGGTCACGGGGCAGACCCAGGTGCCACGGGTCAACTGACCGAGATGACTGAGAGGACTGGCTGATGCACCAGCTGTGCCTCCTACTGTACCAACTTGCTGTGCTTTAGCCACCCGGCGCTCCGCTCGTTGTTGTGAGCGTCGCTCCTCCGCCCTCCGTTGTTGTTGGAGGGCGACTGCCTCCAACTGCCCAGTAGCGTCCTTCACGAGCCTCCTCCACAGAGGCCGATCTTGACATCGCTGGTACCAGTCATCGGCAAGTCCACTCAGCTCCACGTCCTGTACCACATCACTCCATCTCTTCTCTAGCCTGTGCCGCGCCCGTTTAGCCCCCTCGATCCGGCCGAACAAAAGCTGTTTAGGCATGTGGTGGCTGGGCATGCGGGCTACATGACCCAGCCAACGCAGCCTTGCCTGCCGGAGGAGCTCACCGATGGGACTTTGCCCAGATCTTTCAAGGATTTGTGAGCTCCTCACACAATCCAGCCTGGTTAAACCCAGGATGGATCGTAGGCAGGCCAGCCTAAATGTTTCCAACCGGCGAAGATGCTCCATTAGGGAGGTCCACGTTTCGCAAGCGTAGAGAAGGGAGGGAATGACTGGCCGAGAAGACCTGAAGCTTCGTGTGGAGCGACAGACCAGGTAGCTTCCACACAGCGTTACGCAACCAATGAAAATATATTGCCGCTCGACTGATTCGGAGTGAGACCTCTGCTGTTAAACTGGAGCCGGTCATAAGCACACTGCCCAGGTATGGGAAACTCTCCAATCTCTCCACTACTGCCCCATCACCGATTGGGAGTTGTGGGGGTGGAGTGTCCGATGGTACAAAATACCCAAGCAGGTGCTTAGTTTTGGTGGGGCTGATGGTAAGGCCCCATCTCTTATTGGCACGCTCCAGTCTCAGCAGCAGCGTCTCCAACTCCTCTTCTGAATGAGCAGCTATTACCAAATCATCGGCATACATAACTTGGTTGGCCAATAGGGAGCCATCCCTTGATCGCAGACGGCTCTCCCAACAAGCTCTGCGGTCCTCGACATATTAAGATGTTTTCAGCCAACGAACGAGTGCTTATTATGGATTGTTAAACACTTCCTGAGGACAAACTCATGCCGTTGAACAGAATGACAGAATCCATGCATATCCCCGCTTGGTCTTCCTCGTGTCATGTAGCACTTGCAGGAGTGAGTGCTTTGACAACAGCTCTTGTGTTGCCGTGCTCACAGTGGCTTCACTGCACTATTCCGCCTTCTGCAAACATCCATGCATATCCCTGCAATCCCTGTATCTGTGCATCCCTGTACATCTCTCCACATCCCTGTCCATCCCTGTATATGTCACTGCATTGATTGCAGCAGGTGAAAGGAGGGAGCTGTGGAATATTTATGTTTTTTTAGTTACCTTTACAAATAAGATGGAAATTATTGGATATTGTCTTAGAATACATTACTTGAAACTGACATTGTATTTACATTAGTTTACTAAGATGAAGAGGTAAAATATGCATTTTACCAAAAGACAGACTGTACTGCAGTTTTAGTCCACGTCCTTAATTATAATTGAGTCGTCGTCATACTAATTATATCATCATAGGAAGAACCAATAAATTATAATATTATAGGTTGCTACTTTACACCATGTAACACTTGAACGCACACAAGGGAGGCAATTGATACTTCATACGATGATGCAGCTGCACTCCGTCGTATAACGCTACCTTGTTATAGTGCCACAACTACATACACCCAGCCTACTCACTCCGTGCAAGGCACCAACACCTCGTGTGGCCACTGCCACCGAGGGGCCTGGTGACCAGCACTGGGCCCTCACCGCTCGCCAGGGCCTGTCCACCACGCGGGCACGCTTCGTGACCACCACCTCATCGCGACGCTCGGCCAATACACTCACCTGGCACCCTCACCAGACACTCACCACTCACTTTACACCACTCACCTGGGAAACAATCACTCACCAGACACTCAGCACTCACTTTACAACACCAACCTCACACTCACCACTCACTTTATAACACCCACCTCACATTCAGGACTCACTTTACACCACTCACCTGGTGACACTCAACACTCACTTTACACCACTCACTTTACACCCCTCACCTGATAACAATCACTTCCCAGACACTCACCACTCACTTTACAACACTCACCAGACACTCACTTTACACTACTCACCTCACACTCACCACTCACTTCACAACCCCTCACACTCACCACTCACTTTACACCACTCACCAGACACTCACCACTCACTTCACAACCCCTCACACTCACCACTCACTTCACAACCCCTCACACTCACCAGTCACTTTACACCACTCGCCTGATCTCACTCGCAACTCACCAGACGCTCACCCTCACCAGACACTCGCCACGCATCACACTCCCAGCGAGGAATGACCCGACACTGGGGGGCAGTCGACTCTACCTGTGCCGAGCTGCTCGACTTGGCCGGAGCGCACAGAGGTCGATGCTGCAGACGAAGAGGCCCGTCCATCTCCCGTGTTCACCTCGCATGGCCGCAGCTGGACTCGACGATTACCGAATCGTGTTGGAGGTCGGGGTCATTCCGAAAAAAACACGGGTTGTTGTTAAATGGGTTGTTGGTAAATGGATTGTTGTAATAGGTTTTTACCCTTTCAACTGGTACAAAAACTGACACCTTTATACAAGGCATCATGTTTGCAATAAGGCCTTTTGGCGTCATCTGGTCCAACCCATGTGAGACTAGGCTCTAAGGAAAGCTGTCTCGGGTGTGGACCAATCAACTTCAAGGACAGTGCACATTATCAGAGTTATGTTTTTTATTTGCATTATGACTGCAGGTATTGTGGTCTATGCAAACATGACTCCTTGTAAAATGAGGTGTCAGTTTTGTTGCCAGATAGAAGGGTAAAAAATCAATTATCGAATCGTGTTGGGTCATTCGGAAGCCTCGTGGCGCCGTTTCGTTGGCGCGATTTGGCCGGCCGGGGTGGACGGGGTTGGGAGGGGGGTAGGGACATCCTCGCCGTCTTCTTGGTTCTTTCGGTAAAGTCACGTAGAAGGGAAATAATAAAATAACAAAAAGAAAACATAATAAAATACAATTCTCACGACGTTTCGGCCACAACGCAAGCAGCCGTCCTGCGTTGTGACCGAAACGTCGTGAGAATTGTATTTTATTATGTTTTCTTTTGTTATTTTATTATTTCCCTTCTACGTAACCTTACCGAAAGAACCAAAAAAGATGAATCCCTGCAGTCACGAAAGCTTTAAATCAAATTTTAAAACACCGTCGCCGCTTCGTGTTCCTGCTACGGCGTGCGCAGGCACCCAGCGTACTTTCCCACGGCACCACTGTGCGCTGCCTGACTTGTACAAAGATGCCTTTCTGGATCTGGAAAAATAATCAGAAGTGGGCTCCACATTCCTGGTGGAGCAACTCCAAGCGCTTTCCACGACGCTGGTGACCTCTCCCATGCAACCACGCGACCTCCACGGGGTTCCCGAAATCAAGCGAGCGAATTCACGTGATGAGCCTCTTCAGTGCACAATCGGACGGTATTATATATATATAAGTCTTGCTGGCCGGATGCCTGACATTGAGCCGGGGTGAGGCGCACTGACGTTATACGCTGTCACGCTGCCATATCATCATCCTCATACTATCATCAGCGGTTAGCGCGCTGCACGACGAGCCTGAAGATCCGCGTTTGATTTCCGGCCATAGGCAAACTTCGGTAGTGAATAATATTCTGAACACCCTCTTCATTGATCCACGTTGACCAGCGTGGTGAAGTATGGTCATATAACCCCCCCCCCCCCCCAAATGACCTGCGCGTCTTGCAGGGGTGGTGCTCATCCAGCTGTGCATTGACAAAAGGGCTGCACGGCGTGGTGATCACCGCTGCTCAATTGGAGCGGGAGCACAAGTCAATGCTTGGTTGAGGTGCCAGAGCTTGGACAAAGTCGTCACCCGCGTCCGCGTGCGTTCACGTCCATGCCTCCGCGTGGCTTTCACGTGAAAAAATTCACCCCGGGCGTGTGCTGGGCCCTCCCGCGCGCTGGTAGACGTTGGCTTGAATAACGGGAGGCACTTGCCAACCATTAATGCGATAATTTCTCTTTCAGCCTCGGCTCGTGATCGATGTTGTGCCCCCCCCGCCCCCCCCCGCGCCGTCCCGTGGGTGATTCACGGCGCGTCGATGTGGAGCGATCCCCGGCGCCCCGGGCCTCATTGCTTCGTTATGCGCGACGCCTGCCCGCATTTATTTTCTCATCGTGGATATTGAGGAGAGTCCACGCTTCGGATACGTCACGCCCCGGAGTCCAGAACGTTGATTAAAAAATAAGAGTTCAGGGACACTGCAACTGCGCGACACATTCGGGTCTTCGCGCTCGCGTTTCCAATCCCATCAGCGGCAAACGTTATCCGCGAATTCCTTGACGTTGCACAAATCCCATGAAAAACCCGTGGCATTTTTCGGCACCGCGTGATGACAACTCACGGATTTTATTTCAGGCCACAGCGAAACCAGGGCCAGGGAGGATCGCGTGTCGTCATGGCAGCGGTTTGGTAAATTTCGTGGCCGGCATCCCCAGGGCCCCGTCTCTCACCGCCAGCTGTCGTCGTCTGGACGACTTCACGCGCCGTGCAGCAGCTGACAGTCGTCGCGCATCGATCTGGAAGATTCACTTCACGTGCGGTGGACAGTGTGACACTCTAGTGTGACGCATCCTACTCGTGTGTGACACTCGGATGTGCTAAGCATATTTAGGAAATGTTCGCAAGCAACAGCGCAACCTAGGCTGGGTTCCAGCGAGCCGCGGCCACGACAGCGACCGCAGCAGCAACCGCTCGCCATGAATTGGCTGGAGAAAAAAAACATCTTAAAATAAAAACCCAATGCAGGATCTTCGTGAAAAAGAGTCACATGATTCAGGGTGGCTTTCCTGGATAAATAGCTACACTATTGTTCAAGGGCGTGCGGCGTGTATGCGGTATGGTCGAAGCCGGACGGTCCATCCGTGTTCTGGTTTCAGGAATTGATTCGTCGCGAGCTCTGATAGTGCTATCGCTGCGATGAATTTTAATCAAATCGGGACGGTCCAGGGATCGTCATCCGTGATCTGGTGGCAGGAATTTATTCGTAGCGAGCTCTGGTACTGGCAATGCTGCGGGAACTTCATCGCAGCACCGCTGCACTCTGGCGACAACAGCACCGAGTGCCGAGCGACAAATACATCGGGGGAGTTTCTTTTTGTTGTTTCTTTTGTTCTCTCTCTACGGAAAAGGTGGCGACCCTGGGCTCGTGCTTGCGCGTGTTCACCCTCGCAGGGTTCAAGTGCCCCTTGTGCTCCAAGTCGTTCATCGCCGACGAGATGGAAGCGCACATCTCCCTGTGCCTGGCCAAGCCCCGCATCACCTACAACGGTGAGACGCGTCGCACCGAATGCGGTCCAGGCCACCCCCGGCACACCCAACCACGGGGGAACCGATGCACGCCAGGATTCCATGGCGATCATCGGTTCACGCAGAAGAACAATTCCCCAGCAGCGCGTGTCTCAACTGGTTCCAGCCCCCCCCCCCCCCCCCCCGTCTTCTCATTCCAGATGAAAACAACAACGAGTGAGTTGGGTTTTTACGGGCAACACAACCTGCACACGTAACGCGTGGACGCGCACGTGCGGATTGTGACGTGGTAATTGACGTATGCAAATACAGTGCGATGTACGGAGGCACAGGCTCGAGTTGGAGGCAACACGTTTATTTAACAGCTCCCCAACAGGGTAACTAACTCAACGTGCACTGGTTCTACTGCTAAGCGATAGCTACACAGTTAACTATGTGAGCAGCGGGTTAACTGCACGAACGTGCCAGTCAGTCGACACGCTGCTTGTCCCACAATGCCGAGCGAAGACCGAAGACGACGAGACGAAGCACCCTGGGTTGATTCCACAGACGAGCCCCGATCACTCCCGGGACTTCCTCTCGATCCCGTTCAGCTTGGACCCCCCCCGCCCTCGGCCCCGCCCCCTTCCTAGATCTTGCCAGAAGGCTCCCGGCTCGCATCACGTGCCCCTCGGGTCCCCTTGCTACCCCTTGCAGGTGACGTCCCCTTTCCGTATTCATTCTAGATTCGAAGCTTTCGTGACTGCAAGGATTCATATTCTTGGGTTTTTTTCGGTAAAGTCACACGGAGCAGCACGTTCGCACCTGCTCACCTCCAACCCTTCAGCAGAACCATCCCTCCCATGGTCCGCTTCCACGGCAAGCCATGTCTGCTGATAGAGAGCGACGTGTATCAAACCGTGGCAGCAGGTGGCGCCAACCACCATCGTGGTTCAACTCAGTCACCACACCAACAGCATCGTGACACCATGAACGTCACCGCACACGGGCGGCAAGCCACACGAGGGTTTGTATGGTTCTCTCTCTCTTTCTTCGTACGATCAGAGGAAACAAGAAGATGCTCGGTGTAGTCGGCACTTTGCTTCGTTTATCATTTCGTTTTTTTTGTTTGTTTTTTCCAATGCTTTGCTTTATGTGCCCCCCCCCCTTTTTAAATGAAAGATTTCACAAGATTTTCTCTCCCTCTCCTCCCTCTCTCTTTTCTCTCCCCTCCCTCTCCTCCCTCTCTCCTCCCTCTCTCTTCCCTCTCTCTTCCCTTTTCTCTCCCCTCCCTCTCCTCCCTCTCTCTTCCCCTCTCTCTTCCTTTTTTGTTCTCTCTCTCACGAGGCTCCTGCACTGGGTTTTGTATTTTAAGATGAATCTCATTAAAATGTATAAAGGGGGAGGAAATCGAAGCACCCTGGAGAAAGCCCACACATGCTCCAGGGGGCAACAGTCTACCCCCGTACAGATGGAAACAGATGGCGATTAAGTCCCACTTGCTATACCGCCTTCTCCAGGCGAGCACAGGGCATGGCCCCACCTCCATGTCCACGGGAAGGGAGGTTTCACAACAACATCTGTGCGGTGATCCACTAACACTTGCTGCTGCTGCTGCCCACACAATGTTGGATCACTACAGGCAGCAGTCACGTGCAGCGCAGCCACCACCACCGCATCGATTCAATCTCATCTAACGGCTGTACGAGTGTGGAACAGAATGCAGTTTTGCTGGCTGGCTGGCTGGACGTCATGTCCGGAGGGAGTGAGCAGTGCCGGATTAAGCTAGTGCGGGGCCTGTAGCATATGTTATAAAGGGGCCCTAAATTTTAAAATAAATTAAACACAAAAATGTGATTGTGTTTTTTCATTTGCTATACAGCCAGATAATACGACAAATCGCTAACCTTAAACACCCAGTCGTTCATAAAAGATGAAGGCGGTGTAGTACTATAGTAATAGAGCAAGTGCAGAATCGCTGAACCGGAATTGATAGCTTGAAAGCAAGGCCGTAATTATAATATCTATTGGGGGGGGACATCCCCCCCCTAATATACAAATATTCTCAAAATGTCCCCCCCCCCAATATATTGCTATAAAATAGATTTCTGTATATATGATTGTGGTTATGGTTGTACTTTATTAATGCCTAATCTCTGCCATTACATACAATGAAACAAGACAAGGTCAAAAATAAAAAAAACAGAGCAATGTAATACAATACACTATTAGACATTATTGTAAAAAAAGTCCATCCTATGTGTTAGTGAATTTTTTAAAATTTAGGCAGGAAATGGCAGGAAATTAGTTTTCAAATTTATATTTTTTTTTTTCTGGGGCGAGGGACCCCCAGACCCCTAGAAGATTTGGTCCCCCCCAATGTTGACTCCATGGCTACGGCCTTGCTTGAAAGCATTTAGCGCAGGGCCCTTGTAAGTACGGGGGCCCGTAGCTACTACATATGTAGTAGTAGCTACTACATATGTAGTAGCTACTA
The DNA here is from genome assembly GCF_015708825.2 of Lethenteron reissneri. Classification (NCBI taxonomy): domain Eukaryota; kingdom Metazoa; phylum Chordata; class Hyperoartia; order Petromyzontiformes; family Petromyzontidae; genus Lethenteron; species Lethenteron reissneri. The sequence continues at coordinate 9,002,127 of NC_083787.1, forward strand.
CTACATGTGTAGCTACTACTACACGTGTAGCTACTACACGTGTAGTAGTAGCTACTACATGTGCAGCTGCTACACGTGTAGTAGTAGCTACTACACGTGTAGTAGTAGCTACTACACGTGTAGCTGCTACACGTGTAGCAGCTACACGTGTAGCTACTACATATGTAGCTACTTGTGCTGCTGGGATAATGCGGCACTGGGAGGGAGCGATGGACGATCCCGTTCAAAGGACGTACGTGCTTGCTAGTTATTAACATAAAATAAAATAATTAAGTGTTTTTTTCTTTCTCGAAAAAATCAACGAAATTCGTCGTCTGCAGTGTGATTGTCATGGTTGCTACGGCGCGTTGGCCGTGTACCTGGAAGAAGAGGCATTCCACACGCGCAGAGCATGCAGCTCCGCAACGAGCGGTCGGCGTGCAGTGAACCTGCACAGAGAGAGAAGACTCCTGCACAGAGTCGGGGCGAGCTTTGGCTTTCTTATTCTTAGCTTTTTTTCGGTAAAGTCACGTAGGTAAAAAAATTAATAAAAGTAAAATACAAAATAAAATAAAAATCACGACGTTTCGGAGGCAACACAAGCTTGTGTTGCCTCCGAAACGTCGTGATTTTAATTTAAAAACATTTTTACCTACGTGACTTTACCAAAAAAAACCTAAGAATATGAATACTTGCAGTCACGAAAGCTTCAAATCTAGAACTTTGGCTTTCTGGCCACTCTTGCAAACGACGTTCCGTGTTTGAACAAGTAACTGACATCTCGAGAGTTTGTGGGAGTGAGGAGCGGTGGTGTGACGGTTAGCGCGCTGCGCTACGAGCTTGACGACCCGAGTTCGATTTGCCGCTGACGGCCAACGCCAGTGACAATTATGTGAACTGGTCCTGGGCCTCCCCGAGGTGGACTCAGCCTCAAATGAGTGCCTGGTGCCGTGTGTATAAAACATCGCCACGAGGGAGACAAAGATCTGCTGGGCGTGGTACTGGCCACCCACCGCTTCGTGTGCCGTGCCGGCCTTCAAATGTGCTCGCTAACAGCAACTGGCCCCAATATTATGTGAAAGCGTAAAGGCTATAACGGGGATTTTTTTGTGTCTTTTTTAAGATGATGTGCTGAGTAAGCACAGCGGGGAGTGCGCCATCTGCCTGGAGGAGCTGGAACTGGGAGACACTATCGCCCGCCTGCCGTGCCTCTGCGTCTACCACAAAGGGTGATTCACACCCACACTCTCTCCCGTGACGTCCACTCTCTCCCGTGACATCCACCATCTCTCCCGTGACACTCACCTTCGCCCGTGACATCCACCATCTCTCCCGTGATATCCATATCTCCTGTGACATCCACCATCTCCCGTGACACGTGCCCTCACCAAATCACTCTTTTCGAATCACACAGCAACTATCGCCCCCTACTGCCACAATAATGCGCGTTTGCAGGACAGATGATGAGTCACCCTGTGCCGCACAGGGGCAGCTGACACTGGGGGTGCTCTTCAAATGTGTTGATGAGATGTGAGATGCCCCGGCGTGCAGGAGGTAGTCTCTGTGACACACTGGAGGTAGTCTATATGAAATACTGGAGGTAGGCTCCATCAAACACAGCTCAAGGTCATCACGGACACTGCCGAGCCGCGCTCACGCCCGTGCCTGGCACTCCTCACGTGGCAGGCGCCCTGCACAGACTCCACACGCTCGCTACTCTCCACTCCGAGCTCAATGTACAGCTCGTACTGTACATACATCTTCTCTATTGCCCCTCATCTTGCTCTTGCCACCCCTCGCCCCTCCACTCCTTGACATCCCTCCCTAATCCCCTTTATTCATCCCTAAGTGTCGCTCGTTCCTCAAGGCAGGTGCGCTCCTGCCATCTAAAATCAGTGTTCTATTCTGCCCCCATTGTGTCAGCTATGCCAAGCCTTGAGTGAAGGCGCTCCATTATGAATTAGATTATATTGTATTTATTATTGCTGCGCTTTGTCTACCCAGAAAAGCCTCACCGAGTCTCATTACTTCTTTTTTTCGCGAGGTTCCTGACAAGTTTTTCGCTGCTGTGTGCCATCCCAGTTGAGTCATTTGCAGGGACACTTTCAGCATCGTGCGTGTTTTATTAGCCGACCTTACCGGCAGCGTTCTAACCTTCACCGCAATAGCTCTTGTGTTAGTGTAATAACACGCTGGAGACGGCTTGTGGAATTGGTCCTTTTATTTCACTTCTTGCAGTTCACAAACACTCCCCGTTGCTGGCAGGCAACGGGAAGTGGGCAGACAGCTACCAGAGACCCACCGCCACGTGGCACCCGGAGCCCCACTCGCGCGTGGCCCCTCTCTCTCTTCGTTCCGTGTCTGACCACGTGTCTCTCCTCTCTCCTCTTATTTAATGCCTGGGTCACGTGGTACACTCCAGCCAATCCTCAATAGCCTGCGCCGAATGTTCCAGATTCCCCATCAACTCCCGGGACCACGCCCCCGACTTGTCTTCCCATTGGCTGAGGCCAAGACCAACGAAACCAATCACCTAGCTGACATCCCGTGATCACGCCGAGGCCATGCTCCCAGGCTCTCCCCCCATTGGCTGTAAAGCGGGACCGGCAAAGCCGATCACCCCGTGAATCCGACATAGGCTCTTATTACATTAGGTCCCCTGATCAGTTAAATAATACAAAAGTAACCACAGGGGGCTTCCATACTGCGCGGGTTTCGACGGTTGTGCATCGTCGTGCCGTTACTGCGTGTTCTTCGGCACGATGTCCGACGTTTCACCCCACGTGCTGGGAGCTACTTCAGGAAGAAGCTCGCGCGGTGCAACACGAATCACGCGCCTGAGAGTTGTGCTGCTGGCTTCGTTGCGTGGGTGACTCCATGCTGCCCTGTGCTGCTCTTCCTTGCAGCTGCATCGACTCCTGGTTTGAGATCAACCGCTCGTGCCCCGAGCACCCGGCCGACTGAACGACTCGCCCAGGACGTGCAGGGTGGAGGGTGGAGGGGAGGAGGAGATGGGGGTGTGGAGCTCAACTTCTCTCCTCGCCACCTGAACCCAAGCTGCAAACGACGAGAAATCCCTGCTGCCACCGTAACGGAACGATGGCGCGGGCTGCCGGGATGCCCATGGCTTTCGGGCGGCACCCCGTCGCTCGCAAAGCGCGCGCCGCCCTTTGTGCATTCAGCACAAACCACCAGCAGCTCCTGAAGAAGTGCACTGTGGTCCTCTCGGCTGAAGGCTGCCCCCCCCCCCCCCCCGCCTTAGCCGTAGCGACGTTGTCCAGGCAGTGCGGGCGTAGAGATTGCGCGGGCTGCATCACTCCGCGCCGTTCGCTGCCTCACGAGTTCCACAACTGTGGACGGCAGCGCTGGGTGTGCTCCCTGTGAAGAGAGGAGTCACGCGGACTTTCTTGCTTCCATGGCAGTCCCTGATAACGCAAGCCGGGTCCACCTCCACCACCAACAACAACAACAACAATTGAAGCGTATCCACCTTGAAATATTCAGAAACATTGCCCGTACATTCGTGATTTCCGATCGCCGACCCGTGTCAGCGAACTGGGTGAGCAGGCGGCAGTTCGGGTAGCGGAGCCGACGGCGACACCAGCGAAGGGGGCGGGGGGGGGGGGCACTCGGGAGCGATGAGGAGCGTCCGTGCTGAGCTTGCACGAGCGTTCGCTACACCGGTTGATGCTCTTAGCAGTCATAACCTGCCTGCCTGGCATATTACAAACCTCAACGCTGTCGTCAATAGCAACACCGTGGCCTTACAAAGGCAGCGTATATAATAGGCGACGTTTCGGGCAGTGGCCCCTTCGTCATAGCACATGCATGAAGAAGGTCCATTGCCCGAAACGTCACCTAATATATACGCTTCCTTTGCAAGGCCACGGTGTTGCTCTTGACGACTGTGCCGAGGGTTTTGTTTAGCGTGCCACTGGCGATGCAGCAGCAGCAGCAGCAGCTAAATCACGAAATAATTTGCTTATTTATCGACTCATTTTAGTTGACGATCTCACACTAATTATTCAAAGTTGACGATCGAACAATAATCATTCAACCGCGGAGGTCAGCGGTCGCTGCGACAACCCCCGTGTCGCGCTCACACTCGCCGTGCTGCGCTGCTCGCGGCGTCTGTCTCCCATTGCGGGTGATGGCCGGCAGGGAGTGGCCCGGGCCTCCGTGGGCCCTGTGACCCGTGCCTCTGTTTGTCGCCCTCCGCCAGAGGTCGCAATCGGGTACCCGATACCCGTACCCTACCTGATACCCGGCTACCCGTTTGCGACCCTGGTGCGGCCGGGTACGGGTACGGGTAGACCGTGAGTCACTGGTGAGTCACCGTTTGTCACTCATTTCCCAACGTCTTGTCTCTTCTCACAATTCAAGTTCCTAGAATCAACCCACCCGCGCCTGCAACGTGGCTTCATCCCAGAGGTCGCAATCGGGTACCCGATACCCGTACCCGGCCGGGTACGGGTAGCCGGGTATAGGGTAGGGTACGGGTTTCGGGTACCCATTTGCAACCCTGGTGCGGCCGGGTACGGGTACGGGTAAGGAATCAAAACCCGTTTGTGACCTCTGCCCTCCGCGGACCGCCGCGCCCACACTCACCGCGGATGTTACAGTGGCAACTCGCCACCCTATATTTTTTGTTGAACCGTTATTTTTGTACTTTTTAAATTTGCTTCTTGTTTCACGAAAGAGACAACGTCGAGGCCACTCCGCTACAGTTGCGCACCCCCCCTCCACCTCCTCCATGAGCGTGTGGGGGGTGGGGGGGCCTGGGGCGTGTACCAGCGGCGCTTCACGCGGCCGGTTCGATTCCCACTCCACGTGGTGGTTGCACGGGAGATTGAGCGCCGTGTCCCAGCAGCCCGTTGACTTGCGTGCGCCGCTTTCAATTTGCTGGCAGAAGAGAGATATTTACATTTGAGGCATATTCAAAGGCTTTATTTTTTTTAGACGCTAAACTACTTCGAGTCTCGGAGAGCACTTAGTCTTCGATTGCGCGACAGAGGCTGGGACACAGCGTGGTTGTCACACCTATCAACCCCTGATCAGTGCCTACCTTATTACAGGCCAACTCAGACCTTATTGGTCACCCCGAGCCCTTTATAAATCTCAACGTGCATCCGACAAAGTCCCATCACAAGGGAGAAACACAAACAAATAGACAAACACATTTTGTGCTGCCCGTATTGAAACGGCTTTACGCCGTATTGACCTGAAAACTCAATTTCCCCGTACAAGAATACGGGGTAAACCGTGTGGGTTGACAGCTATTGCGTTGTCGAATGCGGATTATCCCCTAAGAGGCTTTGCTGCAGCTACAAAATCGTACACCCGACGAAATCACCGATCAGAGATTTCCCCCCCCCCCCACGCTTCCCCCCAAATATTAGGGAGAAAGTGGGCGTGGCTTTGGCCGAAGGGTCGCGTGTTTGCCCATTTATGGTCGTTGTGGATCGTTAGTCGCATCGATTCCGCTCATTCGATCGGTAATAAACAAACACGTAAAAAAATACCGGGTTCATCATAATTTTGCGGGTTAATCGCTGTGTCGATTCATTTGCCGATCGTCGATCCGTAGACCGAGCAATGATGTGACACGCACCCCTTCATTTGATTGGCTGATATCAGCAAGATCGGTGATTTCGTCGCAGTCCGCTTTTATTGTTGCCAACCACGGCAACCGCGTCCTGGGGCATGCACAATGCTCTTGCAACCTGCCATTGCTTTCTCTGTCGCTCGTTTTTAATTGCCATCGCGGGTGATTTTATTCGAATGCATAATACAGGGTGATTCAAAAAAATGTTAACACTTCAGAAAATTTGCAACAATACTACAAGAAATGTGCCTCCGGGCTCTGGAGACCACCTGGAGAAGATTCCAGGCACGCGTTGACAATGATGGCGAACAAGTGGAGACTCTTTGCAGCTATTAACATTACATTTGTTATCATGTCTTTCTATTAAAAACGATAGGCCCATGTAAGTGTTAACATTTTTTGAAGTACCCTGTATATTTGTTTTACTTTGTGATTTTGAGTGGCCCAAACCCTCCTGTTGCTTCGTACTGTCAAGTTGCTTTCAACATGTGCTGCATCACCACCACAACATGATTTGGTTGAGAATATTTTCTTGAAAAGATTATCCAGGTGAGATTGTACCGGTAAGATTATGTGAGTAAGATTATGGAGGTGAGATTATTTAGGTGAGATTATCAAGATGAGATTATCTTGGTAATATTATCCGGGTAAGATGATCCTGGTAAGATTATTCTGGTAAAATTATCCAGGTGAGATTGTCCAGGTAAGGTTATACAGGTAAGATTGTGTGGGTAAGATTATCAGGGTAAGATGATCAGGGTAAGATTATTCGGGTAAGATTGTCTGGGTAAGATTATCAGGGTAATATAATCCTGGTAAGATTATCCAGGTTAGATTATCCAGATGAGATTATCCGGGCAATATTATCCAGGAGAGATTATACAGATGATATTATCTCGGAAAGATCATCTAGGTGAGATTATCCAGGTAAGATTATCCAGGTGAGATTATCCAGGTAAGATTGTCCAGGTAAGATTTTCCGGGTGAGATTATCCAGGTAAGATTATCCAGGTGAGATTATCCAGGTAAGATTGTCCAGGTAAGATTTTCCGGGTGAGATTATCCAGGTAAGATTGTCCGGGTAAGATTTTCCGGGTGAGATTATCCAGGTAAGATTATCCAGGTGAGATTATCCAGGTGAGATTATCCAGGTAAGATTGTCCGGGTAAGATTATCCGGCTGAGATTATCCAGGTAAGATTATCCAGGTGAGATTATCCAGGTGAGATTATCCAGGTAAGATTGTCCGGGTAAGATTATCCGGCTGAGATTATCCAGGTAAGATTATCCAGGTGAGATTATCCAGGTAAGATTGTCCAGGTAAGATTTTCCGGGTGAGATTATCCAGGTAAGATTGTCCGGGTAAGATTTTCCGGGTGAGATTATCCAGGTAAGATTATCCAGGTGAGATTATCCAGGTGAGATTATCCAGGTAAGATTGTCCGGGTAAGATTATCCGGCTGAGATTATCCAGGTAAGATTATCCAGGTGAGATTATCCAGGTAAGATTGTCCGGGTAAGATTTTCCAGGTGAGATTATCCGGGGCTGACATTTCCTTCGTGTCCACCTGGGGTTGCACTCTTATGCGACGTGGGTTAAAAGCAATGACACACCAGGAGAGGATTACCTGCGACGCACGGCATCCTGGAAATGTGTTTGTCGTCGAGCTGGGACCATAACGCCAAGCTATTTGGCGAGTGGTGAACATCTCACCCGTGAGTAATCTGGCTTCCGATCGCTCCGTGTGTGACGGGGTGCACACGATGGCGCACAATCAGAACGGGAATCTTTATTTCGACCGGAGGAATCCGATGAGCTATGAAGCTCATCTCCTTCTCACAAACCCGCACACACCCCCATCGCATCGTTGCCGAGTTAACTGTGACGACGCCACGGCTACCGTCTCTCCGCCACTGTCCCGTAAGCACCCTTGAGCGAAATACCGTGGGGGGGTGGTGGGAGGTGGAATCTGTTGGTGAGCGACGGTGCAGTACTCCTCGGGGCACGGAGTCCGTCGCGCATCGCAGGCCGACGCTGTTAGCGTCACGAGCTCGCTCTCCCCTCCCCCCCTTGACAGATCTCCCAGCTGGTTTTCAGTTCCATTTATTAGGTATAACCCTGTGAACCATGCGGCTCTTGACTCGGGTGCAACCGCAACAAACAAACTGCGTCTTCTTGGTTCTTTCGGTAAAGTCACGTAGAAGGGAAATAATAAAATAATAAAAATAAAACATAATAAAATATGGTTTATTTTTATTATTTTATTAAAATAATAAAAAATAAAACATAACAAAATATGTTTTATTTTTATTATTTTATTAAAATAATGAAAATAAAACGTCATAAAATAGGGTTTATTTTTATTATTTTATTATTTCCCTTTTACGTGACTTTGCCGAAAGAACCGAGAAGATGAATCCATGCAGTCACGAAAGCTTTAAATCGAAATTCAATCAAACTGCGTCCACGGCCGCCGCCAGACAACCAAAGGTCTCCCAGCCGTCCGCCTTGAGGTTCCACGAGACGACTCCTCCGCGGCTTAAGCGCAAAATCCCCGTGTCGGCGCTGAGCAGGTTTGGGTCGCGACGCGTTCTGGGCAACTGCGCACACGGCTGTTGCCCCAATGATTACTGTCACCTTGTAGCCAAGGGTGGTTTCCCCTTGCGTAGCTTCTCCGTGGTGGTTTTTTTTTGGACGCAGTTTACCAGTCTGGCCTCGAAAGGCCGAACCGCAAGGCTTAGCGGTACCGTTGCAACGGCGAGTGCAATCGCTTGCGAGGTTACGCATCGCAACTGGGCAGCTGTCGCCGCGATCCCATCTGGGGAGACATCGATTGTGTTGTTTAACACGTAGGCTGACTATTATGGATGGATTATGTTGTCTAAGAGTTCCTTTCGAGGTAGCGGCGGCCGCCTTAAAGCTGCTCGATCAGCGTCACGAGCAAAGGGAAAGGTTCTGGGGTTCCTTGGCTCAAATGTCCAGCGGCAGTTGCCACGTCCCAGCTTCGTGGTGGATGGAGTTGGAACTCTGATCCATCCTTGCTCCGAGCTGTAGGCAAATTGCCACAGTCTTCACCGTGGGATTAGTGAATGTCGTCCGTTAGCAAACACATTAAAAAAATATATATTTCAAAGGAATCGGTCACTGCAATTGAAACGGTTTACGATTTTCCATTACGGACATCGTCTCCACCGAAGAGTGCAAGGATATTAATTCGTAATGATTTGAAAGTAATAATAATAACCTAAAGCTTTACACGCAATGTCTCCCAGTGGAAATGACCACAAATGTACCCCCCCCCCAAGGTGTCCTTGTGTACTCGGTTCACGGCCCGTGCCTGGAGCGGCCGCGTTCCACTTTGTGGTGGTCGCGTGCGTAACCGTGTCAGTCACGGGGTTGTAAGAGGCGTTTCACACCACGACCTCGGTGCTAGATCTATTTTTTGTTTGTTTGGCACAAAACTCCCAAGAGCACCAAAAATATACGCGTCGAGCTATTGTTGCGTCCGTCTCCACGTTTGGCAAACCCACCCGAGTGGGAAGAAGAAAAAAAACAACCACACAACTTGAAACTCTCGATACGACTCGGTGCTGCTGGCCAACGTGAGCGGAAACGCGACATCGCCGCTCGGCCACGTGGCTCTCGCCAGGACTTCTGAGCAGAGGAGCGATTGTTGTCTCGATCGAGCGACGACGTCTGTCACCGTCGCGTGACAGAGAGAGAGAGAGGGGGCATCTCCTTCCAGAGTACAGATCGCAGGCCTCAGCGTGGGTGGTGGGGGGGGTCACCCTACAGGACAAATGATTGGCAAGATCTGACCCGTGAAAGGGATTTGACCCCCCCCCCCCCGCACAGCGTTCGCGATGGTGGGTCAAAGGTCGTTAGCCGCGGTGCCGCCCAGACAAAATAAAATGACATCTCTCGCTACGCCACCTGCACAGAAGCAGCGTCGTGTGCCGCTTGGCCACGTGGCACGGGTTGTGACCGTGCTGCCGGGCTCTGCTCTGCTCGGACGATCTTGAGTTGCGCCGTTCGTGCTCTGTGTAGGCGCGGCTCAAGCGCCGTGCTTTCCGATGCAAGTTCTTGACCAACGCGGCTCTGTTTGTTCTCTTTGGGTTTTTGTTGTTGTTGTTGTTGCAGAAGCACATCTGGCCTCTTGTTTTACAGACAGGAGACCGGTGAACCAACTTTCAGAGTTAAATGCATTTCCAACACGCCCTCTGGACTCCGTCGTATATCACCGGCCGCTTCATTTTTAAATGTCGGTGTGCCAGAGGAGATTGTCTTGAAGTGCGTTATTCATTTATTGAAGAAATCCAGATATGTTTGTCGTAAAAAAAAACAACAGACAATAATCACTTTAACGGATCCATAGCGAGATGTGTCCGTGGCAAGTGGTCGCATCGTTACAAATCGTGCTCGCGGTGGCCTCGCGAATGTGCGGGCGATGCCGGCGGTGAAGAACGAACACGTGGATCAGAGGACGGACCCCGCCGGTGCAGCCCCTGCAGATGTCGTCTCGCGGCACTTTGTGGAGGGAGCTGTCGAGGAGCCTCCCTTCTAGACGTTTCTTCAACTCCTCTTCGACGCTGGTCAAGTACGTCTCGGGGGAAATGAAGGTGGCGGTTACCCCCCAAACTTACGTCCCACCACCGCACGCGACCTCGCTGATCAACTCGACTGTGTGTCCACGTTTATACTTTGGGGCGTTAACGGAGGCCTCGGCTGCAAAACACCTATTCAGTGACGGATGCAAGCAAGCGCGGATTTTCTTTGGCCTTTGCTATTAACACGACGCTTTCCAGCCTTTTTCAGAGATGATGATTTCCACACCGTAGCCTTAACGTTGTTACACAGATATAATCCGCATGACAGAGCTTTGATTCCTCATGTGCCTTGTGTGCCCCACGTGTGTAACAACAGTGATTCATATTCGGGTTCAGTTGCTGAACGAAATCTCGAGCTCAAAATCAGAATGAATTAAAAAAATACATGAAAACCCAGAGAGACGGAGAGAGAATGGAGGAGGGTGAGACGTTGAAATTCGTCTCATTTGTACCGACGCGCTCGTAATCACCTCGCTGTACCATCGCCCCCTATGTCGCCATGTGCTTTGCCTCAGTGCCGCTTATCCTCATGTCTTATCAAAGCTGTCGTCGTACGCAGGACTTCCTTCCGAGCCACCGCCTCTGCAGGCGGTTAGACAGCCCTCGCTGTATACACCGCGACTTCTGCGCGGCCCGTGTAAAGTTGACTAATCGATTAAACGTGTGTTTTATTATTTACAACTTCATGCTCAGATATTATTTATATTGCATGGGGGGGAGGGGTGAGGGATGGAGGAGGGGTGAGAGTGTTCCTGCAAGCTGGGCGATGGACAGACACCATGTGCGTCTCTGTGTTTGGAGTCACGGTCGTACCCTACCCGTACCCGGCCGGGTACGGGTAGGGTACGGGTATCGGGTACCTGATCGCGACCTCTGTGATGGGTATCGGGTACCTGATTGCGACCTCTGGGATGAAGCCATGTTGCTGGGTTGATTCTAGGAACTTGAATTGTGAGAAAAGACAAGACGTTGGGAAATTAGTGATAAACGGTGACTCACCAGTGACTCACGGCCTACCCGTACCCGGCCGCACCAGGGTCGCAAACGGGTACCCGTACCCAGCCGGGTACGGGTAGCTGGGTATCGGGGAGGGTATCGGTATCGGGTACCCGGTTGCGACCTCTGCCAACAGCCCTTGACCAACGCTAGGATTTAATCTGAGCAGCCGTACACCGCGGTCTTCTGCAGAACGCGAAGAACCAGTGGCATCTACATCTACAGGAGATTGTACAACTTTCCCCGTGCTGAGTGTGCATGCCGTACAACATATTTGGAATCGACAGGAGTAGAGTTGGACTTACAAACAAATCAACTTACGAACAGACCTCTGCAACCTAACTCGCTCGTAAGTGGAGGAGTCCCTCTACCCTTCATCAGGCGGCACAGACACCTCGAGACGACTACTTGGACACGTGGAATAAACCGTTCTTGAATCGGCACTTGTCACCTAACTCAAAGCCTCCTTTCCCAACAGCCCCTGAGCCAACGATGGGTTTTAATCTGAGCAGCCGCAAGCCACGGTCGTCAGGTGAGCGAGCCTCAGCCATGCGGCAGAGATATAAACATTTGCATCGCATCCGCCGTGCGGGTTCTTTCCCCTGGATGTTGCCGAGTGTTGTGATCCCAGCATGCGGAACGGAACGTCGAAGATCTCTGGACACCAGATCCGGGCTTTCCCCGAGCCGCGATGGCCACTGCGGGTTGCCACGTAGTCGACCACTCTTCGCGGGTCATAAGCGGGCCCTGCCCAATGGTGGTTTGCGCCGAGCCGTAAAAAAGGCGACCGCAGAAACGTTTCAGGTTGATTTTCTACAGCCTGGCTGAGAACTCAAAGAGACCAGGATGTCGTCTCGTTTGCGAGAGTCTCTGGGACGCATTGGTTTGGCAGCCAGGAGCTGTCACTACTTTGTGTATCATCCCAATCGAGTAATTTGCAGGTAATTTTTCGATTTTGGCAAGCTTTGGAGTGCTTCTGTCTTGTTATCTTCGATGACCACTGAGAAAGGAGCTGCGCTCGGTGGCCTCGACAGGGCAATCTAGGACCAAAGCCGGCCCTGCGGGCACCACGCGGAACCCTGCGGGCACCACGCGGAACCCTGCGGGCACCACGTAGGCACCACGTGGTGCCCTGTAATTGGAGCCGCAGCACTGTCTGCAGACAACAGTCGCGCCCTTTCACCGAAGGTGCCCTTCAACAACAGCTCGAATGCCACCGGGACAACGTGGAATCGGGGTCTCATGGGACAATGGAGTGCCTCGTCTAACGCAAACACAAGCCGTGCCTTGTGTCGAACCTTTTATTGAAACACATTTTTGTTGTTATGATCACTGCCTTTTGGTGGCCACGGATACGATGGGGAGCCGTGGGGGTGGGGGGGCATCGAGTCATCGGTCACGTAAGGACAGCACCGAGGGATGGAGGCAGTGCTGGTCCCGGGGGGGGGGGGGCGTGGTGGCGACACGAGGCGCGCTCTCCCTGCGGTGCTCATGGAGACGCAGCCGTTCGAGGCCCTTCAGACGGAGCGGCTCTGAATGACATTCAGATCGCGACTTGACACCAGCAGCACCTCGGGGAACGAGAACAGGAGACGCGAGACTGACGTCTCCTACTTTTATAATCGTCCGCCGATGCTTGGCCATTTCAACGCCGTTCTCGTTGCGAGCAGACAGAGCCATCCCTGGGCTGCGGCGAATCGTGGCGACTGCCCTGGGCCCCGCGACTTGGGGGGTAGTGGGGGGAGGGGGGCGCTTCGAGATTAAACGACTCAGCGTGGCTTTCCTGGAAAGATAGACAAATAAAAACACGCGTACATGGCCCTGCAACCTCGCAGTGGCTTCACTGCGAGCTCCGGGGCTCTGAGCTTGAGCGACGCGGGACAATGCGACGGTTCGTGCCACCACCTCCCCCACGGGTCTCTGTGCCGTGTGCTCTGTGGCTTTGTCGACAGGCGTCGTTGCTGTTCGCCTTACCGTACCGGCGTTTCGTGTCCCCGTGGTCTCTCCTCCTGAACAGGCGTCTCGCGTTACAGACAACTGGCGCACGCACGCACGCACACGTACCGCGATAGACGTTTTTTTAATTTAATTTCGGAAATTGTCGAAGAAACTGCAACGAAACGCCGTATCCGATGTTGTCGGTCATGAATGTAAGCCGACTGTGAATAATGTACTGTTGACGGGTGGATGACGTACGAGGCGAACGTTCGCTCCACGTTGGTGCGCCGTCCCGTGAGTGTGTGCCGTGCAATGGGGTGGTTGGGAGTCGGCTCGATACGACACGAGCAGCAGCTCCCACGACATCGAACTCCGACCTCTGCCCAACAGGGGTCCTCACCCTCCAACAGTGACCTACACACAAGAGCCCTCCCGAGGCTGCGGCAAATCGGGGCGTTTGCCCCGGGCCCCGCGCCTTGGGGGGGGGGGGACGCGCTTTGACGTCAACGTGTGAGATGTAATATTTCCGCTTTAGTTTGAGGGCGTTAGGGGGCCTACAGGGCGGGATTTACCCCGTGCTCCGTACCCCTATAGGGACGGCCCTGCTCAGAGAGACCAGAAATCTCGTCTGCAAGAGTGGCCTTGGGGTACATGACTCTGCCAGTGAGGGCCAATGAGTGCTGCTTTTCGTGTAATCACAATGGGGGTAATTTTGCGGTGGAATTTTTCTAATTTTTGCCCGACACACAGTGGCCTCCTCTTGCGAATGCCGTCAGGGGATCTCGAACGTCCACTGTGAAGCAGACGGCGCGGAATGTGATCACACACCGCAGGAATAATGAGGGCGGCTGTTGGATTCGAACCTCTGCAAAAATCACCACCCCTGCAGTGTTAACCTGCAAATGGGCAGTGCAATAGATCGTACACAAATACTCGACTGTATGCAGTACAGACAACCCCCCGAGATACGAACGTTCTACTTACGAACACCCGCACGTACGAGTCGAACCGCGGAACCTGCATGTTCCACGCCCCTTCCAACAAGCAAGGCAGCATCAGGACTAAAGGTAAATGAAAATAAAACCGTTTTTTTCTTCTTTCTTTTTATATTACTTTTTATTTATTTACCATACAGTATTTAGTACAGTATTACATGCAAATGTACAATATGTATTATTTATGAGTTTAACTATGCTTTTTTGTTGTTGAACGATAACACATTTTCTAACACTTACGAACGGTCTTAGGAACGTTGCCCGTTCGTAAGTCGAGGCCTGCCCGTACACACATTGTTCTGTATGACTCAGACACCGTCTCGCCGTGTTGGCACAGTAAACATGTTTCTTGTGAAAACCGCTGCGGGGTAGGACTGCCAGCTCCTGAACTCTATAAGCACAGTCTGAATCAACACGCATCAAGAAAGCCGCAATGCTGACCATTATACAAAGATCCCCCGAAAAGACATAACCAGACTATTGTGGCAAGTGGGTCTTCGCGCGCACCTATGAAGGTCGGTACGGCTCACGAGGGGGTGGGTGGCCAGCACCACGCCCGGCCGCCTTTGTCTCCCCAGTGGTGTAGTTTACGCACCGCACCAGGCACTCATTTGAGGCTGAGAAGATCCAGGAGAGGCGCAGGACGGGTTAGATAATCGTCACTGGTGTTGGCCGTGAGCGGGAATCGAACTCGGGTGGCCGAATCAGTAGCGCAGCGCGCTGACCACTACACTACCGTTTCCCCACCTTCTCAGACAAAGATCCCCCCCCCCCGTATAACCTTAACACAGACCCACTCACTCACGTCCGTGTTCACACGGGGTGGGGGTCTCTGCAGTAACTCAAACACCCATTGCCACCAAGGAGGGGCTACCACACGGCAGGACCCTGACGCCACAACCGTGCCCACCACAGTCACGCTCTCTCGGGCGCAGAAGACACCCCCCACCCCACCCCCGTACCTACTCATCAAGGGGGCTGTCGCTGTCCAGCGTTTGACCACTGGCCGTCTGGCTATTGACATTCTCATTCAGACTTTGTCTTTTCGACAGACCTGCTCTCCACCTGAGGACGGCTGCTTGCGTTGTGGCCGAAACGTCGTGAGAATTATTTTATTGGTTTATTTTTATTATTTTATTATTTCCATTCTACGTGACTTTACCGAAAGAACCAAGAAGATTCTCAGTTGCGTTCGGGCGGCAGCAGGAATTGTTCCGTGCCGACACGCGGTGCCGGTGTTGCTGCGTTGAACTCCATCGCGGTCATCTGCGCCGTGCTGATGATGATCGAGCCAAGCGGGCTGAGAATTTCGTCCGGGTTTGGTCTACGGGTGGAGCAGGTGGCTGGATACGCGCGCCTGAGGATGATTGTTTAAGGGCGGTTTATAAATGTTGATTAGTATTACCATTCTGCCAATGCTGATCAGTCTGCAGATTATAGTTTAATATTCAGTACTGTACAGTACTCACGTCATATTGTGACTAGGGTTTGCACATGGGGGGAACGTGGATTATATATGTCTGAATTGTAATTCGAGTGATTGGAAGTCATCGTCGTACGGCTGATGTTGATGTCGAACAAACTGCTATGAGTGTTGCATCGAGGTGGGTGATGAGCCCGGAGTAGAGGAGTGGTGACGATGTGAGTCCACGTTCTCGGTTCCGTGGTTCTCTTTCTGGCCCCACAAAGTCTCCGCACACTGCTGGAAAGTTACAAAGAAACACGCGTTCACCATTTGGGAGTTGTGCATTGGGTTGGAGTGCAAACATTTGCCTGCTACTGAAAACAAAAACACATTTCACCTGCCTCCTTATCAGGGACATCGCTTCGCTGGTACAAACACTTTTTTTTTTTTACAATCCCACATTATCACTGATACAGGCGTGTGTGTCTGGTGTCAGTTTAACAGCAGATCTGCATCGGAGCATCTACACAATGCCCACGATCGCACCCCAAAGCAATACTCGCGGATTGGCCTCGCCATGAAACTGTATAACCTTGAACAATAAAGGTGGAACCATGAACCTTGCACCCACTTGCATGGCAAACGTGAGCGGTAAGTTACACCGTCCCTTATTTGCATGGCAGGACTTGCATTTACTGTCGGTGTTGCAACCTAAGAATAGGCCAAGCACCACGACGTTTTACACACACAGACACAGCGCCTCCGGGTTATCTCTATTTCTCTCAAAGTTTGATAACAAAGCCGTGGTGGTGGGGGGGGTCATTGCCTGGTGATGTCTTAACGGCCATCGACCTGGAGGGCAACTCTCTTGCCTGGCGGGGATCGCCGCCTCCACCTCCTCCTCCACCTCCTCCTCCACCTCCTCCTCCACCTCCTCCTCCACCTCCTCCACCTCCTCCTCCTCCTCCTCCACCTCCTTCTCCTCCTCCACCTCCTCCACCTCCTCCACCTTCCCCCTCGCCCTTCTCACAGCCCGGACCTGCACTCCACTTTCCCCGTTCCATTCAGCGAGCCAACATAGACAAACATCCCCCCGTGTAGCCTTAACAGACTGTTGGGGCAAGTGCTGTTAGCGAGTAGCACCAATAAAGGCCGGCACGGGCACACGAGAGAGTGGGTGGCCAGCACCACGCCCGGCCGCCTTTGTCTTCCACCATCACGACGACGTACTCTCAACATCCACACTTATTGTGAATGCTGCTGTCAATCCCCGCATGGGATGGGGATGGTGCTTAAGGTCCTGTTCCAGTCCACTGCCAGATGAACGCCTCGCCACGCCGTGCTGGTCATACTTCACCACGCTGGTCACTGAAGATTTGCTCTCTTCACTTCGTAAATCTTCCGTCAAAAATAAAATCCTACAAGCAGAAGATCGATGCTGGATGCAACCGCGTTTGCGAATGTGATTTGTAACGTTAATCCTTGCCGCAGTATTGACAGTTCAACTTTAACGTGCATATTTATTGGTGTTGTCTCGGCGTGGTCTGGGACTGCTATTGTTGTTGTTAACGTGCCTTGCCCAAGCTTGCATTTAGTGTTTAAACCCCGAGAAGAATGTATGTACTGATGCAATTTGTACTTGTATACCCCTCTTGATTTGTATTTTATTTCGTGACTTGCTTCACCCTCTCTCTATTGGGCACTGCTATCGTTTGCTGTGTGTGTGCTGTGTGTATGCTATGTGTGTGTGTGCGTGTGCTGTGTGTGTGATGTGTGTGCTGTGTGTGTGCTGTGTGTGTGTACTGTGTGTGTGCTGTGTGTGTGCTGTGTGTGTGCGCTGTGTGTGTACTGTGTGTGTGTGCTGTATGTGTGCTGTGTGTGTGTGCTGTGTGTGCTGTGTGTGTGCTGTGTGCTGTGTGTGTGCTGTGTGTGTGTGCTGTGTGTGTGTGCTGTATGTGTGTAGTGTGTGTGTGCTGTGTGTGTGCTGTGTGCTGTGTGTGTGATGTGTGTGTGTGCTGTGTGTGTGCTGTGTGTGTGTGCTGTGTGTGTGTGCTGTGTGCTGTGTGTGTGTGCTGTGTGTGTGCTGTATGTGTGTGGTGTGTGTGTACTGTGTGTGTGTGTGCTGTGCGTGTGTGTGCTGTGTATTGTTTGTTGTTGTAACTTGCTGATCCGGCCCCTACTGGACACTTGTAAAAAAAAAAGAGCTTCATAGCTCATCGGATTTTTCCCCCTCCTCCAGTCGATAAAGATTCCGATTCCGATCGTGAATGTTTTCGAGAAAAGGTGGCGGGCAATAGGCGGAGTTTGACTTCTATATTTGTGCGAGGGGCTGGGGGCTCGACTTGTCCCGCACATTCGGAATCGCGGGTTGCATATAATCAATGCATTTGTAATCTTTATTGTAAACAGCTAAAAATAAATACATAATTATTTTCAGTTTGGGAGGGGCTTTGCCCCCCCCCGCCCCCCGCAGACTCTGCCTGTGGGCGTGTTCATTGAGATATCGCCGCTGATGTTGCACGGGGCGACAGACATTGAACTTGGGTCGCCACGGGTTCAGTGCGCCAACCGCTGCGCCACCGCTCCACTCCCTGGTGACAATGCGGGTTCACGTGCGGGACCCGACTGCAGGTCTTGTGAGATATCAACATCGCGTGATTAGTTTTCCCAAGACAGTCTCGCGACCGATTGCCAGCGCTAATAGAGCAAGCTACTGTCACCATATAACTCACTTTTATGAATTAACTGCCCGCCAATGGCAATGACTGCTTTGTAACTCTGCGGGCAATCACCCCCCCCCCCCCCACACTAACTAGTGTAGTAGTAATAAGAATACTACAGCCGGGGTGAGTGAGAGGGCTTTCCTGATGTGAAGCTTTCGTGACTGCAGGAATCCATACTCGTTGGCAGTGGCGGCTGGTGATATTTATTTTTGGGGGGGCGCATTTTTTAAATTTTATTGAGGGGGGCAAATAAATATAAAGCAGTACCAAAAGCCATTTTGACTACTTGAATATAAATTTTGATGATCTTTATTTACATTTCAGACCAAAAGAAGTACCAAAAAGCATGTTTCCTACTTGAACATAAATGTTTCTCTTTTATATACATTTCAGACCAAAGTACCAAAAAGCATGTTTCCTACTTGAACATAAAAACGTTAGTTTCATGCTATTATCAATATGGCTGCGGCTACTTTCATGACGTTTGCATTTGTCAGAGAGATGTTTGAGGTCTCTTACCCCCGTCGTTGTCCACAAAACTTCAGTGCCGACACTTTGAAATAAAAGACAGGGAAAACAAAAAAGAGAATTGCTAACATCACATCCAACCAGCCACCTCCGTTTCTCATAACAAGCGCGGGTGAAGCTTCGTGTGTAGCTTCGTCCTCTGTCACTGGCCTGCTGCTGGATTTGTAAATCGGGTTGGTCCGGTCCGAGATCCTTTATCTTTTTTATTTCTTCCAGCGAAAGCCTTGTGAAAGGGTTTTTTTGTAAATAAATTACAGAATTTGGATGAACTGCTGCCATTGTTTACACAAAAAATTTGATCAGCCTAGCAAGTGTCAAAGTGGTGTCGCCTTCGCACTCGCAGTAGTGGCCTACAGCGTAAATTTGAATGACAGGTGACGAGAACCAATCAGATTGGATAAAATAACATGTATCCAATTCTGATTGGCCAGGGACGCAACGACTTGCGCCCCGAGGATAATCTTTAAGAAACCAATTAGAGACCAGCTTCAGGTCACATGCTGTCCGAAAATGTAAAGTCTCACATAGACATCCATTTGTCCGGCGCCCCGCATAAAACACATTGAAAAACATAGAAAATAGTTGACCGATTAAAGCCAGTTTTTATTAAATGCTGATGCTTTTCTTACTACCAGCCGGCACATCGTATGAAAAAAATATTTTATTTATGTATTTTTATATAAATTTTGTATATGTATATTTCTGGAATATTGATGGGGGCGGCGCCCCTGCGCCCTCTATTGACGAGCCGCCACTGCTCGTTGGTTCTTTCGGTAAAGTCACGGAGTTAGAAATCAAATCAAACAAAACAAATCACGACGTTTCGATCGCAACTGCAAGCGGTCGTCATCCTTTGCCTGGTGACGACCACACACACAGCACACACACACAGCACACACAAAGCACACACACAGTACACACAGCACACACACATCACACACATACAGTACACACAGCACACACAGACACACACAGCACGCACAACAAACACACACAGTGTTGTGTTGCGATCGAAACGTAGTGATTTGCTTTATTTCATTTGATTTCCTGTCAAGCGATCGAGATCTGAGCCACGTGTGAGAGACGAAATAACTTTCTTGAAGTCGTGTGTTGCCTCCGAAACGTCGTGATTTTAATTTTATTTTTCATTTTACTTTTATTAATTAAAAAATTTTACCTACGTGACTTCCCCGAAAAAACCTAAGAATATCGCCAACGCAGTCATTTATACCACAGAGGCGTCGGGATAACATCACCGGCATGTTGGCCTCTATCTCGTTGACCAAGATGCTGTACGCTGTTGGGAGAGCTCCAACTTCTGCATTCGACACGGACATGCGGGGCTTACGTTGCCATCACGGCTCCTTGTTTCTCCACCTGATTGCTATCTTAAACTGCTGTCCCAACCTACTATCCCTGGCTGCTATCCCTCCATACCTGTCATCCCAACCTGTTGTCTCAACCTTCTATCCATACAGTACCAGCTATCCCTTCCTAACATCCCAACCTACTATCACTATCTGCTGCCCTTCCTTACCTGCTATCCTAACCTCCTATTCCTCTCTGCCATCCCAACCTACTATCCATACCTGATATCCCAACCTACTATCCCTAGCTGCTATCCCTCCCTACCTGATTTCCCAACCTATTATCCCTAGCTGCTATCCCTCCCTACCTGATTTCCCCCTATCCTAGCTATCCCTCCCTACCTGATTTCCCAACCTATTATCCCTAGCTGCTATCCCTCCCTACCTGATTTCCCAACCTAATATCCATAGCTGCTATCCCTCTCTACCTGATTTCCCAACCTACTATGCATAGCTGCTGTCCCTCTCTACCTGATTTCCCAACCTACTATCCCTAGCTGCTATCCCTCCCTACCTGATTTCCCTACCTGCTATCCCTAGCTGATATCCCTCCCTACCTGATTTCCCTACCTACTATCCCTAGCTGCTATCCCTCCCTACCTGATTTCCCTACCTGCTATCCCTAGCTGCTGTCCCTCCCTACCTGATTTCCCTACCTGCTATCCCTAGCTGCTATCCCTCCCTACCTGATTTCCCAACCTACTATCCCTAGCTGCTATCCCTCTCTACCTGATTTCCCAACCTGCTATCCCTAGCTGCTGTCCCTCCCTACCTGATTTCCCAACCTACTATCCCTAGCTGCTATCCCTCCCTACCTGATTTCCCAACCTATTATCCCTAGCTGCTATCCCTCCCTACCTGATTTCCCAACCTACTATCCCTAGCTGCTATCCCTCCCTACCTGATTTCCCAACCTATTATCCCTAGCTGCTATCCCTCCCTACCTGATTTCCCAACCTACTATCCATAGCTGCTATCCCTCCCTACCTGATTTCCCAACCTACTATGCATAGCTGCTGTCCCTCCCTACCTGATTTCCCAACCTACTATCCCTAGCTGCTATCCCTCCCTACCTGATTTCCCTACCTGCTATCCCTAGCTGATATCCCTCCCTACCTGATTTCCCTACCTACTATCCCTAGCTGCTATCCCTCCCTACCTGATTTCCCTACCTGCTATCCCTAGCTGCTGTCCCTCCCTACCTGATTTCCCTACCTGCTACCCCTAGCTGCTATCCCTCCCTACCTGATTTCCCAACCTACTATCCCTAGCTGCTATCCCTCTCTACCTGATTTCCCAACCTGCTATCCCTAGCTGCTGTCCCTCCCTACCTGATTTCCCAACCTACTATCCCTAGCTGCTATCCCTCCCTACCTGATTTCCCAACCTACTATCCCTAGCTGCTATCCCTCCCTACCTGATTCCCCAACCTACTATCCCTAGCTGCTATCCCTCTCTACCTGATTTCCCAACCTGCTATCCCTAGCTGCTGGCCCTCCCTACCTGATTTCCCAACCTACTATCCCTAGCTGCTATCCCTCCCTACCTGATTTCCCAACCTACTATCCCTAGCTGCTATCCCTCCCTACCTGATTTCCCAACCTACTATCCCTAGCTGCTGTCCCTCCCTACCTGATTTCCCAACCTACTATCCCTAGCTGCTATCCCTCCCTACCTGATTTCCCAACCTACTATCCCTAGCTGCTATCCCTCCCTAACTGATTTCCCAACCTACTATCCCTAGCTGCTATCCTTCCCTACCTGATTTCCCAACCTGCTACCCATCTCTGCTACCCCTCTCTGCTATCCCTCTCTGCTATCCCAAGCAGCTATCCCAAGCGGCTATCCCAAGCTGATGGGTGGGAGACGATAGTACGCACGCAGCCGAACGTGCTCATCGCAACCTCCGACTGGCGCGGTTGGCTACGTGCGGTGCGAAAGAAGTTCGACATTCAGACGATGCAGCCCCTTCTCGTCGTGGCCCCGCGTGCCTTCGCGTCACCTAAAGCAACAACGAGCACCGACATCTGGGAGGTAATATACGTCGTTAAATCGAATCCACATCTGAGCGCGTGCAGCCGCTACATATGAAAGAAGGAGGAGGAGAGGAGGCGGCGGAAGCTCCCGGCATGCGAAGCGAAACGTGGCCGGGACCCGGGAGCATTCCGCACAGCTGTTACCGACCCTGCGTCTCGCAGTTGCACAATCCACGACCAAAGAGCCCTTTGATCGTTTAATCAAAGGGTCGTTTTAATCAAGGGCCAGACACCGATGAGACCCCCCCCCCTAACCGCCCCAGGTGCCTCAAATCAACAGAGCACGGGCGGACAGCGACCCACGGCGGACAACTGCGACCTCCCCACGCTGCCCTCCTGCTCAGAGGCACCGCTGGTCAAGTCAAACTCGCCGAGCAAAAGCTCCCCGCCACCTCGAGGGAAACTACGCGCAGGCCACAGATCGCCCCATGAGAGGGCCAATAAAGCCCCACGTGGCACCCGCCTGCGTACGATGACCGGAAATCCCGAGTTCCTAAAGCCACCTGGGACTACGCGGACAACAGGGGCTTGCAAACCCACCCACCGTCATACGCAGGGAAGGCAAAATCCCAAAGTCACGGAAGCCCAAAAGCCAAAGTCGGTGCCATTCTGAGACGCGCGAGGCCGCTAGCTTCGCCCTTCAGCTACGGAACCAGCGTGCCTCGTTGTCCTGCCCCGGCACGCTGCCTCCCGAGCGAGCGGGGAGGGGGGGATTCCAGACCAATTCTCCTTCTGGGATCGCGCCGTTGCTGCTGCTGCAGTCACCATCCTAGACTCTCAACCCGGATACAAAGAACGCTGCTGGGCGAACAGAGTGGAGCAACGCGGACCGCCTGAATTACCACCTCATTCCTGAATTACCACCTCATTCCTGAATTACCACCTCATTCCTGAATTACCACCTCATTCCTGAATTACCACCTCATTCCTGAATTACCACCTCATTCCTGAATTACCACCTCATTCCTGAATGACCACCTCATTCCTGAATGACCACCTCATTCCTGAATTACCACCTCATTCCTGAATTACCACCTCATTCTTGAATTACCACTTCACTCCTGAATTACCACCTCATTCCTGAATTACTACCTCATTCCTGAATTACCACCTCATTCCTGAATTACCACCTCATTCCTGAATTACCACTTCATTCTTGAATTACCACCTCATTCTTGAATTACCACCTCATTCCTGAATTACCACTTCATTCTTGAATTACCACCCCATTCCTGAATTACTACCTCATTCCTGAATTACCACCTCATATTCTTGAATTACCACTTCATTCCTGAATTACCACCTCATTCCTGAATTACCACCTCATTCCTGAATTACCACCTCATTCTTGAATTACCACTTCATTCCTGAATTACCACCTCATTCTTGAATTACCACCTCATTCCTGAATTACAACCTCATTCCTGAATTACCACCTCATTCTTGAATTACCACTTCATTCCTGAATTACCACCTCATTCTTGAATTACCACTTCATTCCTGAATTACCACCTCATTCCTGAATTACCACCTCATTCCTGAATTACCACCTCATTTCTGAATTACCACCTCATTCCTGAATTACAACCTCATTCCTGAATTACCACCTCATTCTTGAATTACCACCTCATTCCTGAATTACCACCTCATTCCTGAATTACCACCTCAATCCTGAATTACCACCTCAATCCTGAATTACCACTTCATTCCTGAATTACCACCTCATTCCTGAATTACTACCTCATTCCTGAATTACCACTTCATTCCTGAATTACCACCTCATTCCTGAATTACCACCTCATTCCTGAATTACCACCTCATTCCCGAATTACCACCTCATTCCTGAATTACTACCTCATTCCTGAATGACTACCTCATTCCTGAATTACCACCTCATTCCTGAATTACCACCTCATTCCAGAATTACCACCTCATTCCCGAATTACCACCTCATTCCTGAATTACCACCTCATTCCTGAATTACCACCTCAATCCTGAATTACCACCTCATTCCTCAATTACCACCTCATTCCTGAATTACTACCTCATTCCTGAATTACCACCTCATTCCTGAATTACTACCTCATTCCTGAATTACCACCTCATTCGAGAATTACCACCTCATTCCAGAATTAACACCTCATTCCTGAATTACCACCTCATTCCTGAATTACTACCTCATTCCTGAATTACCACCTCATTAGAGAATTACCACCTCATTCTTGAATACCACCTCATTCGTGAATTACCACCTCATTCCTGAATTACCACCTCATTCTTGAATTACTACCTCATTCCTGAATGACCACCTCATTCCTGAATTACCACCTCATTCCTGAATTATGCATTGTCTTTGAAACTGATTGGTCCACAGCAGAAACAGCTTTCTTTGGTGTTTTAACATCTCAAGACCTGTTTTGTTGCCAGTAAAAAGGGGAGAACATATTCTCATATTTTGGTACTGACAAAGGAGGTCCCATGACGTCGTACTCTAATTGTAAATGCTGTGGGTTTTACTCTCCAACACACAAGCGGTGTGCCGTACCAGTAACGAATCGGCACGTTCTGTTTACGTTACAAATCTTACTAATTTGCCGTGTCGGGTGGTGGCGGCTTTAACGACACATTTATATATTTACGCGATATAACCCCCCCCCCTAAAAAAACCCTCTATGATGTATAATGCCCCTTTGCAAGCCGGGTGCTGAGTCAATTGTGCTCACAGCGACAGCTGCCACGGGGGGCGGGGGGAGTGCCCTTTAACATGCTGGGTGTGAGATGTAATGTCAAGCCACCGCGATGTATGGGATCGTCCTAAATCAAAAACCAAATGGCCATCGCCGTGGATGCTGCCGTCCCGAGCTGCCCCCCGTGAGCCCTCCAGCCTCACCACACGCGGCGTGAACACAGACCAGGCGCTTCGCTCAGCAGCAGCACCGCGAGAGGGCGATGTCACACAACGGCAGCAGCCATCGGCTGCTCCGCGCTGTTTGCGAGCACCGATGAAAACGGCCGGGAGGTGTGTCCACGACCTCGACCTTTGTTTTTGTGTTTTTTTTTTTATTTCCCAATGCTGACGTTAACACACCGCACCAGTACCGTCGTTTAAGGCTGAGTTGACCTTGGATAACCCCATGGCAGGTGCATAGTATCACCACTGATGTTCGTCGTTGCCTGGAATTGAACTTGGGGCAGCGCCGATTTTGTAGCACAGTGTGCTAGCCACTACAAAAGGCAAAGGTCCCCCTGATAGCCTCAGCAGAATGTTGGGGCAAGTGCTGTTAGCGAGCGGGTGGGTGGCCGGAAACCACTGAAAACACCTTAATATGTAGAGAACAGCAGAACAATTGTCGGCACTGTAACGCCGGCTCACAGCAGCCTTCCAACCAGGTCCGTGGTTCCTACTCAGCGACGGTGACAATTTGCACGCGCGACGAGGTTCGTGCGACGTGGGGACCCCTCAGGCGAGGTGCCACCACCCGCTCAGGGAGAGGAGCGTGCAGTGCGCGCACGCTGGAGGAGGCGCTGCGATTGTTTGACAAACGTCGGTCAACGGTTTCTTTTCGGGACAACTCAAAGCCCGCAGCGTTGGCGGCCCGGACGTTCCGTGCCGTCGCGCGCGAGACGCGGGTTTAAGCAGCGCCGTGACCTGTGCACGCGCGTTCGAGTGACCGAGCCCCATCGCGTTGTCTGTGATGTTCCCGAAGAAACGATTGCA
Organism: Lethenteron reissneri; assembly: GCF_015708825.2. Lineage (NCBI taxonomy): Eukaryota > Metazoa > Chordata > Hyperoartia > Petromyzontiformes > Petromyzontidae > Lethenteron > Lethenteron reissneri. Next base: position 9,028,024 of record NC_083787.1, read on the forward strand.
CGGGAAATTTTGGAAAATTCCATTCGTACGCAGCGTTTTGTCTGCGCGATGGCATCGTCGCAGGCGAGAGACCACGGCCGTGCCCCCGACAGAACCCTTCCCCACTCCTCCTCCATCCCGAACCCCACCGGGCCATCCATCACCCGGTACGCTTCGTGTCTGCCCCGTGCCTGGCGCTAAAGCTGCCCCCGGCTCCACGCGTCTCGTGTCGCCACGAACTGAGACTAACGGCGTACAGCGCACACTCAGTCGAGGGCGCGCAGACGACAGAGCAGAGTTGAAATCATCACATTGATGTTTGAATGCGTTCAACCACGAAAGCTTCACTGGGCGTAAGAGCATGCGTTTACGAGGGCCCTGCATTTGGATGTTTGTTTCATTCCGTTTGAGGGTTTTTTTTGTACTTAAAACTTTCGTGACTGCAGGAATTCACGAAAGAACCAAGAATATCCGTTTGAAGGAGTTTTAGAAGTGAGCGAAAACCAGACCACGCAGAGAAACCCCATCCATGCGAACAGATGGGTTCCCGCACACACTGCTGTACATCCACTATAATAATCATAATGGTTTCGACTTGGAACGCACCGCACAATATTCTGTCGCTCTCGTTGACAGAAGACGACTCAGAGGCGTGCGGAGGAGGAAACACAGACGGGCGAGAAGGCAGTCACGTGGCGAGGAGCCGGCACTACCAAACAATTGTCGAAGCTCTACAGTCCTCTATTTATTAAGGTGTTATCGGCCAAATTAGTTCCGTGTTTAAAGTGCGAGGAAATCGGTGCATGCGGACGAAAACCCCTGCGTGCGAGAGGAACACTTTCATTCCACGCAGAGGGAACAGCTGGAGTCCACGTTGCTGGAGTCCACGAGTTTCACAAATCTGTAGTCCAAAGTTTCCTATATCATAGGCTGGCACTACCATGCCCGCCTGGCATGGGAATTACAAACAGAATCAGCAGTCAACGTGACATTATTGCAGTGTTGTTGGATATCCATACAAGGATGTTATAATGCCCTCGGAGACAAAGCAATAGAAATCCAGATTTGGATACTTATCACACAAAAAACGATTTCGGTTGTTTTTTCTAACCCACAGGGCATTTAATGCAATTGTACCACACAAGGACTGCAGTGCGCAACTCAAGGCTCTCTGAGAAGGCGAATGAGTGCCTGTTAGAGCCGCGTGCTCGTGTGCCAGGGGGCTGAGTTACTTTGCAGGTAAAGTGACTCACCGACAGAGCGAGCGTAATTAAAGAGCAAGACTCGTTATAAAGTTTGCCGTGTAATATTTAACCTTTTTTTAAGGGTGTACACATCATTTAGGGCTCATAACGTGAGAAACGCAAGCACACCGTGGCCCTGATAAAAGTTAGGGTTTATGGAAATGGAAAGCGGGCTCGGTTTGACGGTGGAATTTTTTTTATATATAACACGTGCATGGCTGTGTTTAGTGATGCTGGTTTAAGCCGGCCACGTGTCAACTGGGCTTGGCTGCTCCGGCGGAGAGACAGACGCTTGTGTCTGGAAGTCGTGCAATGTTTTCTTTGCATCTTAACAGCAAACAAATATAATAAAATAAACACGGAACTGAATTTTGACAATTGACATTTTCTTTAAAAAAAACCTTACACAATTTCTCTCTTTGGTTATTTCGGTAAAGTCACATAGAAAGAAAATAACTTAAATAATAGAATACGACGTCTCGATTGCAACACAAGCAGGTACACACAGACAGACACACAAGCAGAGAGAGACAGCACAGAGACACACAGAGAGAGAGACACACAACACAATTTCGTCACACAGTCGCGCGATCAGCGATAGGCCACGTGACCGTGTTTCCCGAGTTGAAAACGATCTGCCGAGCCAACCGGCCACTGCCCTTGGACTGAGATGTTCCTTGTGTTTGATGTAGTACGGAGTTAGACTGATGGCCTTAATCTAAGTTGTCTTGTGGTTGCTGTTGTTGTTGTTTGACTTGCATCCCACTGGGACTTTTGCACACAGCGTTGGTGTACGGTGCTTTTCCTGGATTTTCAGTTTGCACATAGTCACATAGTCACTTTAAGATGTTTTCTTGTTCATGTTGTTGTTTGTTGCGGTTGCACCCGATTCAAGAGCCGAATGGCTCACAGGGCTACACCTAATCAATTCACTTGAACTTGTGGAACCCCGGCCGTGAGGCTGTGATTTTATACGAGACAGGGACCATGCACAGGCTCGAATTGGTAATAAAGTCAAACCTTTAAGATGAAATGTAACATTAACACAGCAGGCCTAAGCTGAGTGAGCGGCACTTGACGAACAAGGTGGTCATCACGTGAGTCGTCGTGCGTGTGAATCTTACACGCAGAGACAAGCGGTAATGCACAGACGGCTCTGTGACTTACATAATGTTACCGGGATGTATGCCTCACGCCAAAGAGGCATGGTCACACCAGCACTGGAGGGTTCAACCGTAATCCTGGGGTCAGGGGACGATTAAACGCAATTTCAACCGATGCTTCCCTCATGCAAATTAACCCCCCGCCCCCACCTTTCCCTGGCTTTCACAAGCCCGATCTGCGTGCAAAGTGCATCTTCCTTACACCACCACCACCAGCACCACCAGCAACACCAGCACCACCAGCACCAGCACCACCACCAAAACCATCAACACCACCACCATCAACACCACCACCACCAACACCAGCACCACCACCACCACCACCAGAACCACCGCCACCACCACCAGCACCAGCATCGCCACCACCGCCAGCAGCACCACCAGAACCATCAACACCACCACCGCCTTCAACACCACCACCACCACCACCAGAACCACCACCACCAGCACCGCCACCACCGCCAGCAGCAGCAGCAGCAGCACGAGAACCACCGCCACCACCAGCAGCACCACCACCAACACCACCACCACCACCACCGCCACCACCACCACCAGAACCACCGCCACCACCACCAGCACCACCGCCACCACCGCCACCACCAGTAGCACCACCAGCACCACCAGCACCACCAGCACCACCACCAGCACCACCACCAACACCAGAACCACCACCACCAGAACCTCCGCTACCACCACCAGCACCACCAGCACCACCACCAGCACCACCAGCACCACCGCCACCACCAGTAGCACCACCAGCACCACCAGCACCACCAGCACCACCACCAGCACCACCAGCAACACCACCAACACCACCACCACCAGAACCACAACCACCAGAACCTCCGCTACCACCACCAGCACCACCAGCACCACCAGCACTACCGCCACCACCGCCACCACCAGCACCACCAGCACCACCAGCACCACCACCAGCACCACCAGCACCACCACCAACACCACCACCACCAGAACCACAACCACCAGAACCTCCGCTACCACCACCAGCACCACCAGCACCACCAGCATCACCGCCACCACCGCCACCACCAGTAGCACCACCAGCACCACCAGTACCACCAGCACCACCACCAGCACCACCAGCACCACCACCAACACCACCACCACCAGAACCACAACCACCAGAACCTCCGCTACCACCACCAGCACCACCAGCACCACCGCCAGCACCACCAGCACCACCAGCACCACCACCAGCACCACCAGCACCACCACCAGCACCACCACCACCAGAACCACCACCACCAGAACCTCCGCTACCACCACCAGCACCACCAGCACCACCGCCAGCACCACCAGCACCACCACCAGCACCACCAGCACCACCACCAGCACCACCAGCACCACCAGCACCACCACCAACACCACCAGAACCACCACCACCACCAGCACCACCACCACCACCAGCACCACCGCCACCACCGCCACCACCAGAACCACCACCACCAGAACCTCCGCTACCACCACCAGCACCACCAGCACCACCGCCAGCACCACCAGCACCACCACCAGCACCACCGCCAGCACCACCAGCACCACCAGCACCACCACCAGCACCACCGCCAGCACCACCAGCACCACCAGCACCACCACCAGCACCACCACCAGCACCACCGCCACCACCAGCACCACCACCAGTACCACCAGCACCACCACCAGCACCACCGCCACCACCAGCACCACCACCAGCACCACCAGCACCACCACCAGCACCACCGCCACCACCAGCACCACCACCACCAGCACCACCAGCACCACCACCGCCAGCACCACCAGCACCACCACCGCCAGCACCACCAGCACCACCACCACCAGCACCACCAGCACCACCACCGCCAGCACCACCAGCACCACCACCGCCAGCACCACCAGCACCACCACCACCAGCACCACCAGCACCACCGCCAGCAGCAGCAGCAGCAGCAGTGGGTACTGCGCACTGATGGCGCTTGACCTTTGCCCTCGCACGACTCCCGTGCGTGCTGCCCGGACGACAGTCCCCTGCCGGCGGCATTCGCTGCACGTGCGCGACAACGATGATGGTTGATGTCGACGATGGCGATGATGACGGTGATGAAGATGATGAAGATGATGGCGATGATGACGATGATGATGAAGATGGCGATGATGATGAAGATGGCGATGATGACGATGATGATGAAGATGGCGATGATGATGAAGATGGCGATGATGACGATGATGGCGATGATGATGAAGATGGTGATCGTGATGATAATGAGATTTGTCGTTGCTAGAGGCCGCCTTCCGTTGCGCCGGGCTTGTCGCAGAGAAAGCGTCACACGCGCGTCAAGCGACTCACGTCTCATCTCGAGTGTTTGGAAGGGTTCTCTCCCCGGTGGCAGCTGTCCCTGTGCGGGACAAGGTGACTCGGCACCTGGCCTGCAAACGGACATTGTCGTGCCAGTAGGGAGCGTGACAATTGCTGCGTTGTGTAATTCCAATTGCGGCGTAATTATTTCCAATTCGTCAAATTTGGACCAGCACATCAATGCATGGCCTTCTTGTTTCGAATGACGCCAGGGGAGGTTTTCCGTCCATCGTGAGCGAAGCAGACGGCGCCGAGTATATGTTATGGTCCGCGCGGACACCGCTGCAATAACCAGGGCGGCCATCGGAACCGAACCGCGGACCTCTGCATCCAGCTGGTGGCCACACAGCGCCGTCTCTGTCTGAGCATCGAATTTCCCGTGAAGTTCGCGGTTCCCCCCTCCGCCCCTCCCCCTGCCCCCCCCCCCCGCAACATTGCTACGAGGGTCAGGACTCGTGATGAGATGGCAGCCACGAGCGAGAGAGCGCACGTGGAGGACGACCGTGGAGATGGAGCGATCAGCTCAGAATGGAGCGTGGCATCGCCGGACTGAGGAATGGCGTCGACACGGGGAGGCCTTTATCCAGCAGTGGATAGATAACGGCAGTTGATGTTCAACAGCAATGGCACCTCGCATCATCCGTGGCAGGGTTCAGTGAAGATAAGAGACGTCTTGCTTTATTGGGTCGCTGTGTGCGTGGATTGCGTAACATCTCGTTATCTGGTGATCGGAGTTCAGAGTCTCCTGAATTCGTGCCTGAGTGATGTTGGGTCGCCTCGATGTCATCCTTCACGATACGAGACGACATTAAAACGCCACGACATGGCGATTTTCGCAAGGAGGATTGCAAATTGGGATTGACCAGTGAATGGAAACGAACGAGTTCAAGGTACCTGGGTGCAACGAAGTGGTGCTGATGGATCACAAGGAGAGATGGTGTGCGATAAGAGGGTCCGAGTTTGGTTGAAGGGAAACGTGTTCAAGACGGTGGTGAGGCCGGTGCTGTTGTATGGGGCCGAGTCTTATGGCAGTCACAGAGATGAGGATGTTGCGGTGGATGTTGGGGTTTCACAAGGAAGGGACAGGGGGTGAGAAATGAAGTGAGAGGAAGACTCAAGGTGGTAGAAATCACAGAGAAGACGAGAGAGAAAAGGCTGTGGGTCTGGTTCGGTCACGTGGAGACGACAAGAACATTTCGGAATGTGCAAGTGGAAGGACAGAGATCAAGGCAGAAGAAGAGTTTGGGGGGGGGGGGGCGATGTGGTGTGATGGGACACGGTGGCCCGAGGAGCGGAGAGAGAGAGATGTTGCAGGACAGGGCAGCGTGGAGGTTGGCAAGGACATTGGGAAACACCTCCACAGGCGTGGGAAGACAAAGAAGAACGGACAATATAATTTCCCCGTAACTTTATTATTTGCTTTATTGGGTTTCACTTTTCATCGTATCGTTCGTGTGCTTTGTTCTACGATGTAGTCGGAATGGAGATCGCTGACGACCTTCGTGCAACTGCAGTTCACTTGGCACGAGCCTGCCAACATTTCTTCCCACCGTGGGTCCTTGACTTGCTGTCACGGCCGTGTTGGTGCCACACACGCGCACAGAGACAAGGCGCTCTGGGAGTGATGTCCCAGGTGGAAATGAAGGCGCCGGATAATTGCCACGCCACAACTTATTCCTAAAATAAAAAATAAAATCAAGTTCTACTCGTAGTTATAGCGGTCAGTTGTGTACAATCTTTAATTGATTAGTTTTTTTGTTTCATGAACGTGATTTCAGGACACGAGATACATTTGCTAAAACTAAACAAAACGAGCAGCAATCGTCATGTTCAACCGCCCAGCAATACTCACCGCACTGCAGCTCACCACAAAGACAAAGATCCCCCCCTCCTCCTATAGCCTTAACAGACTATTGGGACAAGTGTTGTTAGAGTGTAGCACCTACGGTGGCCACAACAACACACTCACTCACCCGCCCAGCAATACTCACCGCACTGCAGCTCACAACAACAACAACACCCGCTCACCACCGAGACACTGTTGACAGTGCTGTTTGTCGCTGGCCACTTGGTGTTTCGGCCCCTCGGGGCCTGCGCTCAGCGGCTCGTGTTTAGTGAAATCTCAAAGCCGCTGGCTGCTGTTGTCGTTGCTGATGCCCACCGGCAACGACTCTCGGAGACCGTGCAGGCAGGTGGCATAGAAGCAGTCGCACGCAAGTTCATCACTGGTGCTTAGTAGAGGAATGACGTCACTGGTGCTTAGTAGAGGAATGACGTCACTGGTGCTTAGTAGAGGAATGACGTCACTGGTGCTTAGTAGAGGAAGGACATAACTGGTGCTTAGTAGAGGAATGACGTCACTGGTGCTTAGTAGAGGAAGGACATAACTGGTGCTTAGTAGAGGAATTACATCACTAGTGCTTAGTAGAGGAAGGACATCACTGGTGCTTAGTAGAGGAATGACGTCACTGGTGCTTAGTAGAGGAAGGACAGCACTGGTGCTTAGTGGAGGAATGACGTCACTGGTACTTAGTAGAGGAAGGACATCACCGGTGCTTAGTAGAGGAAGGACATCACTGGTGCTTATTAGAGGAATGACGTCACTAGTGCTTAGTAGAGGAAGGACATCATTGGTGTTTAGTAGAGGAATGACATCACTGGTGCTTAGTGGAGGAATGACATCACTGGTGCTTAGTAGAGGAATGACGTCACTGGTGCTTAGGGAGTACAGCAAAGCAGCAGTAGCAGGAGTTCGTAAGAGTTACTTATTTAGACCAGAAAAAGGTCACACTGAGACTGAAGACTTTTTTGCAGGAGGGTCCTCTTACATTCGGGATGCTTTGGCCAAGACCAGTTAATTTGCTACGCTTTCATTTTACCTCGGGGAGAAATCCGAAAAGCCTGGAGAAAGCCCATGCAGAACAGGGGGAGAACGTACACAATTCACACCGGTCGGTGTAGGGGTCAAGAATCAAACTCGGGCCCTCCTGGCTGTGGCACGAGTCTCTCCACTGCGCTAACCCTTGACCTGTGGAGTCGAGAGAGGTGTGCGATATTTGCCACCCTTGGGGTGTCACGGTGTCGCCTGTATATTTGAAGGATGCGTCCCTCTCTCTCTCTCTTCCTGTGGTGGTTTGGATTTTTCTCCGTGTCCTCCGGGTCTCCCCTGCAAATTTAGAAACACGCGTTCAGAGTATTTGGCTGCGATGCATTTCAACGCGATAAGCCACTTCGTTCAGCAATCATTTGTGGCCAGGTCGCTTCTGAAACAAACTGTCTTTCCGACAGACCTGTTCTTCACCTGAGAACGGCTGCTTGCGTTGTGGCCGAAACGTCGTGAGAATTGTATTTTATTATGTTTTGTTTTTATTATTTTATTATTTCCCTTCTACGTGACTTTATCGAAAGAACCAAGAAGATGAATCCCTGCAGTCACGAAAGCTTTAAATCGAAATTTAAACGTATATAGCTCAGTGGGCCTTACCTGGTCAAATAAAAAATAGTTTAGTTTTTAGGTTGTGTGTATGGGGTTCATTCCTACACTCTGACCTCTTCCCACAGGTTAGCAAACACTCACAAAGGAACAGGCCAGACATCCCAGGCAGGACCCTCGCGATAACATAGAAGAAACTCAGAAACAGCTGCTTCCCTTTCAAGTCAAAATGACCCGCGAGGCTCTCCTGGCTTTCGTTAAAGACTCCGTGGCAATGTTGTCCACAGGGAGACCCGTAGCCAAGATCACACACCTGGTTAGTGCGTCCTGTGCTCACAACTACAATAGCCGTAGTCTCAATTTACAACAGCTGTGGCTATCATTAAAATGCGACAATGTGTCCCAGAATCCGAATATTTATTTTATTCTGGAGGAATCCGATGGGATATGAAGTTCTTTTTCACAGATGCCATCTCAATGGGCCACCACCGGGCGCCTCAGCCGCATTGAACCACGACCTTGGTGGCTTAGTACTTGTAAACGAATGGCCGCAAGATACTAATTCCAGGTGTGAATACACTTAATGATTAATGCGATTAATGATGGATGCAGCTATGGGTGTGTATGATTTGGTTTGATTTTTGTGTTAATCAGATCGCCTACTGGGCACCAAAAACGAGTTGGTAATGGTTAACAACGACCCCCCCCACCCGCCCATGTGCTGGGCCCTTAATCTCTGAACGGATTCAGTCGTGGCGTCAAGAGGGAACGGTCACGGCGGATCGCGACGGCTCTGATTGCTATCTCGCCGCAGCTTGCCTGCGTTAATGATTGGAAATTTCCCCCCCCCCCCACCACCATCCCCACCCCCCTCAATCTCTCTCGTCGAGTGGCTTCGGCGCGTTTTGAAAATCCCTTCGGCTGAAGTGGTTGACCAGCGGCGGATAGCAGCGACCCTGCGATTAGAGGCACCGTGATGATCGGTTTACGCGTTACATTCGAGATTTTTGAACGGTCTGTCTGTTCCATCTTGATTTGAAGCTTTCGTGACTGCAGGAATTCATACTCTTTGGTTCTTTCGGTAAAGTCACCTAGGTAGAAAATAAAATAAACCACGACGTTTCGGGCGCAACACAAGCGTGAACCAAGGAGTATGGTCCGTCTGTTATTCGATATCTACGCATGGCTAATTTTGCAACGGCCAAATTAAGACCGTTCATCCGGAAACATTCCTAACATGTATTTGTTTTGTTTTGTTATCAGGGCCTCGTGGTAAACAGCGCTGTGCCCAACTGTTATCCCCTCTGTAGCTTCTCTAGGTTCTATGGAGAAGGGTCATTGCCCAAAACGTCGCCTATTCTGTACCCTTCCTTGTAAGGCCACGGTGTTATTGGCGAATGTGTTGACCATGAATAGGAGTATTGTAGATCGTGAATAGAACTTCATGGCTCAGACTGCCCTTGTCTCTTGCACGGAACCAATAACCGAGCCATATCGGAGCCATACGCTCTCCAAGATTTTGCTTCGCCATGGAATGATCACTGCGCCAAACGCCCTAGCGATTCCATTGCCATGACCACGTTGTCTCTGTACAGCAGCACACCAATTACCCATTCTCTACGACAGCACACCAATTACCCATTCTCTATAGCGGCACACCAATTACTCATTCTCTACAGCGGCACACCAATTACCCATTCTCTACAGCAGCACACCAATTACCCATTCTCTACAGCAGCACACCAATTACCCATTTTCTACAGCGGCACACCAATTACCCATTCTCTACAGTGGCACACCAATTACCCATTCTCTACAGCGACACACCAATTACCCATTCGCTACAGCGGCACACCAATTACCCATTCTCTACAGCGGCACACCAATTACCCATTCTATACAGCGGCACACCAATTACCCATTCTCTACAGCGACACACCAATTACCCATTCTCTACGACAGCACACCAATTACCCATTCTCTATAGCGGCACACCAATTACTCATTCTCTACAGCGGCACACCAATTACCCATTCTCTACAGCAGCACACCAATTACCCATTCTCTACAGCAGCACACCAATTACCCATTCTCTACAGCGGCACACCAATTACCCATTCTCTACAGCAGCACACCAATTACCCATTCTCTACAGCAGCACACCAATTACCCACATCAATGACTCGCTCTGTACAGCAGCAGCTCCTACAGTAGCAGCCACAGAACACCACAGCAACAATCGGACACTCAACACCACCACCACAATGCAACCACGGTCCACCACTGTATCGGTAACGGCCACCACAGTGACATTACTGAATCAGGAGTGAGTGTATTTCCCGAGTCAAGTCCCTTTAAGCTAAGAAGTTCTTTGGTTCTTTCGGTAAAATGACGTAGGAATAAAATGAAATAAATCACATTTTATTTATATTTTTCTACCTACGTGACTTTACCGAAAAAACCGAAGAGTATGGATTCCTGCAGTCACGAAAGCTTCAAATCAAGATTAAGAATCTCTTTTTCAAGGGCAACATCAAAACATTCCACAAATACAGATTTTAAAAACCCCTTAACAACAGCAATTACGTTGTAAAATGACATTCGCACTTAAACTTTAGTGGCAGAATGGGGTGACGGGAGACGAATCGAGGGTGGTCCCAAACACTTTTGGGGCAGCAGCTACATAGAATGCTTTTGATCGAAATTGAAGAAATGAATTGCAGCGATACTGCCCTGACATTAACAGCTCGCCGTAAACTGAATAATACCACAACCACGCCTCTGGCTAAACACCCAGGGCAGTCGCAGCGGCCACGGTCATCACTGGCACTCACTGACTCCCACCAGCGATATCGCAATCGCACATTCCGCCAGACCGAACTCGATGGTTACTGCCGCCGTACCCCGACAGGGAAATGATTGAAGGTCTCAAAATAGCACACGCGGCAACAAAGTAGTTGTTTGTCGAGTGTAAACCCCGTTGAAGTGCTCACTTTAAACGCGCAGTGAAAAAAAAATGTGAACGGGGGCCCGAATTCATAACTCATCAGCGGCAGCGGCGAGTGGCTTTCGCGCTATTTCAGCGGCACGCTCCTCCTCCACGAGTCCACCGGGGAGCTCCACATACCTCGCTCGCTCTCTCTCTCGCTCGCTCTCTCTCTCGCTCCCCCCCCCGCCACCCAGCTCCTGCTGCTGATGCCCCCGAGGGAGTCCCTGTGGAGTTTATCGTCGTCTGGTAGGTCCAGGATTGGTAGCGGTTGCCCGGTTACGCAACGCTTCGAAATTGTCACGAACGCGCAGCGGTGCTCGTATTTCCAGAGCAGCGAAATGTATCCACAAGTCAGGATGCTGTGCAAAGCAGTGGGGCAATGATCGTCGTGGGTACGGTCGTCCACGAATAAACACCGAGACCCAAACATCAACTATACACGACATTCCACCTCGAAGCCACCGGTGGCACCCGCCAACCGCGTCGGAAACATCATCAGGCCCTTGTGAACATCTCCTACATGAATGGAAAATTAAAGACACAAGTAACGGGAGTGCGACTGCGGCCATGCAACCCAAACGATGGGTTGCATGATCTTCGCGCGCCTTCAACGGAGCAGTAGCAGACCTCGACATTGGCATAGAGCGCCCGGTCACAATGCTGGCGTACGCCAAAATACAATGATCGTTACCGGAAGACGGAGGCGTGTAAATATAAGTCTACATAATGTGTACGTACTTGTTTTCTTTACGGAAGAGAGAGAGTCATAGGCAGAGGAGAAGACGTCTTGAGCCGGGACTCGAACAGGGAGGGGGGGGGGCTGCGAGTGGACAGCACGTATGGCTGCGGAGAAGGGAGTTCCAGATCGCAGGGTTAGGGGAGAAGGAGCGAAACTCCCACTGGGCGACGGTTAACTGTGGGGCTGCGGAGTGGAGTGAGATGAGAGGGGAGAGGTCGGGGAGTGCGTGTAGAGGAGTAGAGTGAGATGAGAGAGGCAGGAGATTGCGAGGAGTGGAGTGGAGTGAGATGAGAGATGGGAGAGGTAGGGGAGTGCGTGGAGGGGAGTGGAGTGAGATGAGAGGGGAGAGGTCGGGGAGTGCGTGGAGGGGAGTGGAGTGAGATGAGAGGGGAGAGGTCGGGGAGTGCGTGGAGGGGAGTGGAGTGAGATGAGAGGGGAGAGGCAGGAGAGTGTGTGGAGGGGAGTGGAGTGAGATGAGAGGGGAGAGGTCGGGGAGTGCGTGGAGGGGAGTGGAGTGAGATGAGAGGGGAGAGGCAGGAGAGTGTGTGGAGGTGAGTGGAGTGAGATGAGAGATGGGAGAGGTAGGGGAGTGCGTGGAGGGGAGTGGAGTGAGATGAGAGATGGGAGAGGTAGGGGAGTGCGTGGAGGGGAGTGGAGTTAGATGAGAGGCAGGAAAATGCGTGGAGGAGAGTAGAGTGAGATGAGAGGGGAGAGGCAGGAGAGTGCGTGGAGTGAGATGAGAGAGGGGAGAGGTAGGAGAGTGCGTGGAGTGGAGCGGAGTGAGATTAGAGAGGGGAGAGGCAGGAGAGTGCGTGGAGGGGAGTGGAGTGAGATGAAAGATGGGAGAGGTAGGGGAGTGCGTGGAGGGGAGTGGAGTGAGATTGAGAGGG